>NC_056660.1:98902881-100102881 GCF_018350195.1 Panthera tigris | reverse complement strand
AGATTGGTATTTGGTACACACTAGCTCTTTCAGGAAGGGTACATGTAAGAGATTTATGGCAGTAGTTAGGTAAGAAAGCTTCCGCCAGGGGAGGTGACGCTTGGGGGTGCTGACACTGCCTATTAAACCCCCTATCTCTAGTTGGCTATTCAGACACATAGCCATCTAAGAGTGCCCACACCACATTGCTGCTCTTCCCTAAATATCTATTACTTCAGTGTTAACTGTAGTCAGTCAAATAGGTACCCTGGCGTTTCTCATGATACTAGTAATAATAATAATAATGAAAAAGAATAATGGTAATAACACAACAGTAATGCTCATTTTGGCTACCGTTTATTTCATACCGACTTGAGCCAGACACTGTGTTGGTGTGTTCCTTTATAAATATAATCTCATTTAATACTTAATATCATTCTCATTTCACTGATGAGGAAACAGAAGACCAGGCTGGAAAGTAAACTGCTCAAAGCTACTGAAAAACGGGGACAGGAATCCAAGGCAGGTATGATGGATTCCCAAACCACCGGTTCTTGGGCCTGGTCTCTCCACCTGTGCTGTCAGAGTATGGATTTTCTGTTGAGTATTCTCCATCTTCCCCTAATGGTTTACGATAAGTACACCCAACATATAGAGCCTATAAAGAACTGCTTTTGAGAAGAGTTCCCTCAGGTTTACAATACGAAGTCATGCAGATTTTCAGACCACAAGGGTCTTTTCCCTCCTCCGATGATACATGTTATGGGTGCTTATACTTCGACATCCATAAAGATCTTTAAACACTCTGCACGTCAGTTCCTGCTGCCTTACTTGAAAGAGAAAAAGGCTGTTGCCAGCATTGGTGAGCCCTCTCACTCCAGACCGTATTTAAGCAAAGGCACAATGACCGCCTGGAATGAATTTGTAGAGCAGGCAAGAACCACCCTAAACAGCAGACAAAAGATAATTATGAGACTGTAATTGTAATTTGAAATTTGATTTTGGGATAATACATAAAGAAACTGTGTATGTGATGCTATTTCTCAAACAGGCCAAATAGCAACAATTTATGCCAAATAACATTGACTTCTCAGAGCTGAGGGTAAAAAAATGTTTTATAAGCCTCCCCCACCCTCCCTCAAAAAATAAAGCGTTATGTAAACATTGTCTTTCAAAGGATTAGCAAACATGTAATATGTTCCTTTGCATTAGGGCAACAGGGTAAAATAGAAGTCATTTTTTTCCTTTAGGGTTATTTCTATACTAGAGAAAAAACATACATTAAAATATAAGGAGAGTAAAATTAATTTTTGTGACTATTGTCTTGACTGCTGGAGAGTACTTTTCTTGGTTAACTACACACAGTAGGGCTGAAGAGAGACATTCATAAGATGGCACTCACACTAATGACAATGCATCCCATGCCCAGCATGGTGCTCGACTCTGGGATGAACATCCACTGTCACAGTCCTGCCTTCAAGAGGCAAAAAATGATCTAGTCACAGGAACACACTCATGAAAATTTATCCATTATATATATATATAATGTTGTATTGCACATATAATACATGCACACATATAAAATGTTATACCATTATAAGATACATTTAAGTAATTATTAATCATTAATAAATGAATATTAGACAGGAAAGTGATCATGAGTCCAAGCATAAAACATTCAGAGACAAGAGGGGCTCCTGTGGGCAGGGTTATTTTATTTTATTTTATTTTTTGAGAGAGAGAGAGAGAGAATGAGCAGGGAAGAGGGAGAGAGAGAATCTTAAGTAGGCTTCACACTCCAGACCTCTTGCTTCCAACAGCTCTTTCCAAAAGAGAAAGAGAAGGGAAAAAGCTGCCCGAAATCATGAAGCAGAGGTGCTAAGAAGCCTGGGTGTCAACTCCGGGGAATCCCAGAGAGCCTTGGCAGTGAGCTTCTGACAGCACAAAGCCCATCTCGCAGCGGCACGAACATGGCACAGAGCACGGAGGGTCCCAGCTGCACTCCTGCATCCTCTGCCCAGGAAGGTAACTGTCACATGTGTACTTCAAGGAGGGAAGGAAAAAATCTTCCTTTGGAAATGGAACACGGGCTCTGCCAATCCAACTGCACTGAGGTCATCTGAGAACCGAGGAGTTCAAAGGTTCTCCACGGCTTCCATTTACTTTGGCATAAGATTTAACAGAAAAGAACTAAAGGGAAATTTATACGGCCCAGGCTGTTTTCCAAATCGCAAACTGCTAAAGTTACTTAGATTTTACTTTAACTCCCAATCACATGTAAAGTGGTTCAGATGTAAACGTTTTCCGTGTGGCTGAGGGCAATCTAGGTTTCCTCAAATGCACATGTGCAGTTCTAACATTAAAGATTTGGATTCAAAAGTCTCAAAGAACTTCGAGTTCCCCTTGATTAGAGACTGCTGTTACTTTATGCAAGGTTGGGTCCAAGGAGGAGAAAAAAAAAAAAAACACGCTGCCTTCATTTGGACATTAGGTTCTCACAGTAGCACTAAGATAAACAAATTTTGCAGGCTGAGGGAAGGGCATTTATTCCTTTAAATTGAGTATGTAATATAAATAAATGTCTTCTAAGAAGAGATGCCTGAAACTTGATTCTAGGTCTGATTCTATACAAGGGCACTAATTTATTTCAACGAAGATTGGTATAGTGCATATTGGGAAGGGCATGCCTTCTGGAAGGCAGGGCTGATCTAACCAAGCAGGGTAATTCACTAAGGTACAGAAAGCTGCTGCTTGAAATTGTCTGATTTCTTCACTGGCCAGGAGCAAATTGATATTTGCATTTTTATATACAGCAAACTGGAGAGAATTACCAAATCTTTTACCTTGTAATCAATGGCTGCCTAAAGTTATTTTCAATTCTCGATAAGGCAGTGATTTTGTGAACAGCCAGGGTATGACTAAAAACCCCTAGCTCCAAATTAGAAGTGAATGAAATGGAACTTCAGGCTGGTTGGGGTCAGAGCAATTAAATGGTAATTGCCTTTTAGATACATTAATGTTGCTAATTATATTAGTGTGCTAAGTGCTGGGAAATGTGGATAAGAGCTCCAGGCCACTGGGGTGGGGAAAGGGAGCTAAGATTGATTAAGCCTGGCACTGCACCGGATCCTTCACACACGTTTTCTCCTGAAATTCTCACAATAACCTACAAGGTATTATTAGCTTCAGTAACCCTGAGAAACTTGCCCAGTTGGTTCCAGCTGATATGCAACTGAATCAGGAATTCTCCAAGGACTGCATGGCTCCACAGAGCAGGGGGTTGGCAGGGCCTTGAGTTGGAATGGGGAGAAACACTGGATTCAAATGCTGGAAGAAATTTGGTAGCAGAGGAAGATGAGAGAACTTGAGAACCAGGCCTTGATGGAAAAGTCTGTAAGTGTAAAGACCCCAGCGGGCCTTTCCTTACTGTATATAGAAAGCAAGAGCCCAGGATAGAATTCTCCATGGGCAGAATCTGGAGAAGGATGATATCAGGGTATGGAACACTGGGAGCAGAGGATCTCCCACCATAAGAAGATGATTATGGAACACAGGAAACCCACTCAGCACCTCAACACCAGAGGTGCCAGAAAAGAGGTCCCCAGTGTCTGAGGCTGAAAGGCCTGGTCAACCAGGAAGTAGAGTGGAAGGGCCAGTGCCTCTCTATCTGACACTCTCTAGGCCAATCTACGAGAATGACAAAGGCTGTGCCTAGGAATCTGACACCAGAAGCCCTGGGTTAAATCACGTATGGGTCGTGAATGCTTTGTCGAGACAAATCTGCTCTGAGTCTCAGGCTCCTAATAAGGATTTTCCAAGAAACAATGAAATATATATAGCTGTGTGTGTGTGTGTGTGTGTGTGTGTGCACATGTACAAGTGCACACATCTATGTTAGTATGCATATGTGCATTTCTGTTTACACATATAGCTAGGAGTGATCATAGTGTCAATGAAATTGTGAACCCAGGCTGAAGGTGGCAGAGTGTTTTACAACTGCTAGTTTTGTATTGATGTCCTAAAATCACACAGTCAAGGAGGTGCTTTCTGCTTGTAAGTGGAGGGTGCTATGTGGCTCTTTGCCAAAGGCCGGACTTCTGAATGCACTGTTTCTGCAACATAGGCTCAGTTCTTTGGCAAGCAGCTGTGGAAAGTTCTAGGAACTTCCCCAGGCCTGACTCCAGCCCTGAGACCTTGGGTCTCTACCTCTACTCAATCCTCTAAAGATAAAGCCCATCTCTGGCTGTATGCACCTGACCACACACATCCTCCCCTCTCTAGCACAACAAAACTCATCTCGGCTTTGGATTCTGTTCCATCTTTCCCCCCGCCCCCTCGTCCAAACAACTCAAAAGAGGCATCTACTTTGACTGTTGCCACTGTCCTGTCTCCTTTTCTTTTTAACTGACCACAGTTGAGTTTCTACTTTTTTCCTCTGGAAATGATTTGGAACAAGATCAGCTCCTAAATACTAAATCCAATGACCACTGGACCTGTCTGACATTTTTTCTCTTTGCTCTTTATGGCTCCAGTATTTTTGCTCCCTGTGGGTCCAAAGTCTTGGTTTGCTTCCTACTCAACCACTGACCCCTACATATACAGACAGCCTCCTGCTCTTTGATATCCCTCTTTGGATGTTGCACAGGCCTCCAACTCCAACAACCTTACTCGGGAGACCATCATCCTCTGCTCGGCTAAAGTCAGAGACTTGGGTATCATCCCTGTCCCCTCTCTCTGCCTCACCTGACATTCACTTATCCCATCAAGTAACTATTTATCCTTACCATCCTTCTGACCATTTCTTATTACAGCTGCCTCTCACTGTTTCTTGCTTGAATGAATAGAGAAGAACAAGACTAAAGGCCAAAAAACTAGTACATTTTTCATTCTTCAAAATCATTCCCTGCATCTATACAACTGTCCAAATGACTTAAAACACAAAGATGGCCTATTGAAAATACCTGAGTGTCTTCCCACTGCCCATGGGGCAAATGGCCAGTTCTTCCATCAGTCATAAGGAACCATTTTGGGCCCGCCTGCCAACCTCTGACTCATGCTGGAAACTTTAATGACGCTGAGATTCTGCGCATATTCCATGCTGCTCCATGTCCTGTGGTGTTGTTGGCTTATGCTGATATCTCTGCAGACAACCTCCTCCTCTTGTGATCACCCCAAAACCTCCAAACCCCTACCTCTGGCTTTTTGTTGGCCAATAAATAGTGCAATCACTTGCCTATTTGGTCTCAGATCCACTCTCTTGGATAACTATTTCCTGAGCTCCTCTGCCAGCTGACTGGCTTCCTGGTAGGTCTGGGCAAGCGCAGGCGTGGGCAGAAGATGAGAGGGCAGGGAGAAGGGACATGGTAAGTGTCTGTCTCTCTAAATACCTATACACATCTATATATCACACACACACACACATGCACACTGGCACACACACAATTGCCCTGCTACAGGCAGTGTCTCCTATAGGTGATCAACTCCTACAAGGCAGCATCATTAGCATCATTCTCAATTGTGCTAGAAGGAACGGTCACCCTCAGTTGAAGATGGTAACAGACTACCTTCTTTTGCCCTTACGGCCCTAGGAGTGGTGGTGGCTTCCCTGCCTTTGCTGATCACAGGGCTGTTTTATCTTGCTTAGGTTAGGGTTTCAGCCCTTCCAGCAATGAAGTAACTAATGCTCTATTTTAATTTCCCTCTGTGTAAAATTTCTGGAGTGGTTTCTGTTTATTGTGATTTCACCCTGACCAATTCACTTAGTTTGCCCTTTTAAACTACTCTTAGACACTTACCTTGGGGGTTATGTAGGAAGTAACACATAAGGAAGTGTCCAAATCTACACCTGACTTCAAGTTTAGAGTCCATGCCTGCTTCTTCCTCTGTGAGAAATCCCTGAGAAAATTATATTCAGTGTACTTACAAGAACTTAATAGTAACTGCTCATGTTTCTGCCTACTTCATGATGAGATCCTATGTCTTGTCCACCATAAGCCATAGGACTCAGCACATACTGTGGCATATGGAAAGCACTCAAGAATTTAGCAAATGAATAAAAAAAGTCCACTGAATGAAGCAGTGAAACCAGAGATATTTTTATAAGAAGCTAACTTTAGTTTAGCCACACAGGGCATCCAAAATTTTCTGTACCAGGACTGTACAAAGTCCTACCACAAAACAAATCATAGTTTAATATAGTTAAAATAAATATAGGACATAACTACATTTGGGGGAATAGCATGTATCATAAAAATCAAAGTCATTATCCCTCAAAATTTAGGGTTCATGGTTCAAATTAGTTCAGAAAGTAAGAAAAAGATGGGTGTTTGACAACAGTGAACACACCTAACAAGGCTGACCAAAGGTTAGGGGAAGGCAACAAAGCAGGCAGGAATCAAAGGGGGACAAAACCACCAATGAGAATGACAGGTTCTTCTGAGAATCACTTTAAGTTCAAACTCTAGCCTTATACAAATGTTTTACATCTACTTCTTTTTACTACTATACTCTTCTGTGTTTCCTTTCATTAGAGAATACCAATGAAAACTATTATTTTAAAAATTAATGAATAGAAGAAAACTTCCTCAACTTAAAGAATGTTTACAAAACTCTGCAGTTAACATTATACTTAAATGGAGAGACTTAAAGCTTTCCCACTCAGATCAGAAATAGGCAAAGAGGTTCCTTCTCACCATTACTTTTCAACATTGTACAGTAAGTCCTACCTGATGCAATTAGACAAAAGGAAATAAAAGGTATAAAGATTGGAAAGAAAGGAATAAAACGGTTTTTGTTTGCAAATTACATGATTGTCTACTTAGAAAATATGAAAGAAGTGACAGAAAAACTCCTAGAACTAACAAGCAATTACAGCAAGGTTGCAGGATATAAGGTTAATATACAAAAGTCGATAGCTTTCCTACATACCACAATGAACCAAGTGGAATTTGAAATTGAAAAAACAATATCACTCACATTAACACCCCCAAAACGAAATACTTAGGTATAAATCTAACAAAACATGTACAATATCTATATAAGGAAAACTACAAAATACTAACAAACAAAATTAAAGAAGAGCCAAATGAGAGATACTCCATATTCATGGATAGGAAGATTCAATATTGTCAAGATGTCAGTTCTTCCCAACTTGATCTATAGATTCATTGCAACCCCAAACAAAATTCAAACTAGTTATTTTGTGGATACTGACAAACTATTTCTAAAATGTATATAGATAGACAAAAGACCCTTAATAGCCAACACAATATAGACGGAGAAGAATAAAGTTGGAAGACTGACACTACCTGATTTCAATACCTACTGTTAAGGATATTGTAATCATGACAGGGAGGTATTGGCAAAAAAGACTATACAGATCAATAGAACAGAAGTGGGAGCCCCAGAAATGGATCCACATAGTCAATTAATCTTTGACAAAGAAGAAAGGCAATACAATGAAGCAAAGGTAGTCTTTTCAACAAATGGTGATGGAACAACTGGACATCCACATGCAAAAAAAAAAAAAAATGAATCTACATCAAACTTTATACCCTCCATAAAAATTAACTCAAAGTAGATCACAGACCTAAAATGTAAAAGGCAAAAACTATAAATCTCCTGGAAGATAACATAGGGGAAAACCTAGATAACCTTGGGTATGGTGATGACTTTTTACCTAAAACACCAAAGGCACAAGCCATAAAAGAGATTAATGATAAACTGGACCTCATTAAAATTAAAAACTTGAGCTCTGTGAAAAGACTGTTTCAAGAGGATGGTAAGACAAGCCACAGACTGGGAGAAAATATTTATGAAAGACACATCTGATAAAGAACTGTAAGGCAAAATAGCTGAAGCCCTCTTGAAACTCAACAAGAAAGTAAACAACTGATTTAAAAAAAGGACTAGAGATCTTAAAAGACACCTCACCAAAGAAGATCTATAGATGGCAATTGAGCATATGAAAAGATGCTCCATTTCATATAGTATCAGGAATATGACATTAAAACAATGATGAGATACCACTATACACTTACTAGAATGGTCAAAATCCATAACACTGACGACACCAGATGCTGGTAAGGATATGGAGCAACAGGAACTTTCATTCATTGCTGGAGGGAATGCGAAAGGGTACATATTGGAAGACAGATTGGCCATAGTTACAAAACTAAACATATTCTTACCATGAGATCCAGCAACAGTGCTCCTTGATATTTACCCAAAGGAGTTGAAAACAATGTCCATACAAAAATGTGCACTGGGATGTTTACAGCAGCTTTGTTCACAATTCCAAAACTTGGAATGGCCTTCAGCAGGTGAATGGATAAATAAGCTGGCATATATTCAAACAATGGAAAATAATGCAGCGCTAAACACTAGTGAGCTCTCAAGCCATCAAAGGACACGGAGGAATTTTAAATGCATATCACTAAATGCAAGAAGCCAAACAGAAAGTCTACACACTGCATGATCCTAACCATAGGACACTCTGAAAAAGGCAAAATTATAAAAAGTTGAGTCGTTGCCAGTCATGGGAGGTACGGGGACAGGGATGAATGGTCAGGGCACAGAGGATTTACAAAGCATTGAGAACAATCTGGATGATTCTGCAATTGGGGATACATATCATTACACATTTGGCTAAATCCATAAACTATACAACACCAAGAGTGTAAGGTAAACCGTGGACTTTGGATGCTTAAGATCTGTCAGTGCAGGTTCATCAGTTGTCACAAATGTACCATTCTGATGGGGATGTTGATAACGGCGAAAGCTATGCATGTATGGGGTCAGGAGGTACACAGGAAATCTCTGGATTTTCCTCTCAATTTTGCTGTGAACGTAAAACTTGCCTAAAAAAAATCCCAAAAAACAAAAACCAAAAACCAAACAAACAAAAACCAAGTCCTTTATAAAATACTAAATTATCTAGCACAATATTACCAGCTTACAAGTTAAGGAAATTACTTCTAAAAGGAACCAATGAGGGGCTCTGGGGTGGCTCAGTAGGTTAAGCGTCTGACTCTTGATTCGGCCTAAGGTCATGATCTCACAGTTGTTGAGTTCAAGCCCTGTGTCAGGCTCTGCAGTGACAGAGCCTGCTTGGGATTCTCTCTCTCTCTCTCTCTCTCTCTCTCTCTCTGACTGCCACTTGCTTGTTCACTCTCTCTCTCTCAAAATAAATAAACATTAAAAAAAATAAATAAAAGAAACCAGTGATTTGCTTAATTAAGGTCATAGAACTTTCTCATGGTGTGCTGGGGAAGAGAAAAGAGGTCTCCTGAATTCTGCCTACTACATGTTTTGAATTTATCAAAAATTAAATAAATAATAGGAATACAAATAAACGAAGTAAAATGAGAGGGGAAAACAGTTATTTTTTGACATTAAGGCAACCTCACCTCGAGTTGGCTGCTGCCCATATATTCGTACCAAAGCCCCTGGTCCAAATGACTTCATTAGCGAGACACCCGTCAATACAGAGGGTCCCATTCTCATTACAAACAGGCAGAGGACATGTAAGTACAAATCTGTCTTGACTACAATTTTTTAGACTAAGTGTCAAAAGTCTCACATCTACATCAATAGCTGAGTAAGAAGTTGAATACAGATGCTTATTTTTTCAGATGCATTTTATGTATTGTTTCTTTAAGAAAAATTTCAGCTTCAAATCATTTTAATCAAGTGACGTTTTAAGCTTCTCATCAGTTTCCAACACTGTTCTAGGTGCTATGAAAACCTGGGAATTTGTTTTCTTTCTTCCTTTTCCCTCTGTACCTAAGTCACGTTAGAATCCTCAATTTCAATGCTCATGTTTACTTCTACTTCTACACCAATTTTCCCTTTTTCTGGGCCTAACTCTTCCAGCTGGAGTATGGCAAAGGGAGCTAATTTCAACCAGTAGGACCCTAGTGAATCTCAACCACCTTATACAGGGTCTCAGGAAGAGATCTGTCAATTTCGGACCAAGACCCTTCCAGGAAGCAATGCCAACTGGTAGAAGAGGCAAGACAACGTGGACATGGGGACTAACGGAATTGCTGAAACTCTGTGCAATCAAGTGAGTGCAACTAACAACAGAAGC
The DNA here is from genome assembly GCF_018350195.1 of Panthera tigris. NCBI lineage: Eukaryota > Metazoa > Chordata > Mammalia > Carnivora > Felidae > Panthera > Panthera tigris. Next base: position 100,092,812 of record NC_056660.1, on the reverse strand, counting down.
CATGGAAACACAATGTTTTAAACATAGATTCCTTCCCTCTTGGACACATCTTTTGTCTGGGACTCAAACCCTTGGTGAACTTTTCAAACTGTATCCCAAGGTGAGGCTGGTTGGAACACATGCAGCTGTACAATCTAATTCATTTGCATGGGTTTGTTACATCGTTATCCAGGGAGGGAGGCACTGCCAAGCCACAGAGTGTGGTTTATGCTCCGTTCAGCCTTGGGTGGACCTCTGCTTCACCTGTCAAACTCCAATTGAGTTACTGGCTCACTCCTTTCTTGTTATCTAGTGAACTGTACACATTCTCCACTTTCTTCCTCTCCCATTTAATCTGATTCTACATGTGGTAACCAGCACACATTATTATGAGTTCTCTGACTTCAAACATTCCATTTCTACTGACAAATCTTAAATTTTCCCTGTTCTGATCCATTACAATTCTCTTCAAGTAAATACTATAGTTCCTCTGCATGTTGCTGAGCTTAACATAGGAAGAACCTGGCTCTCTACCATTATGAGTTCTGTCTGCTCCATTTATGGGGTCAGAAAACACTAGATTCCTTAATTTCCAATACCCCCCCACCCCGACTGGTGATTCACACTGGTAATCTTTACACCTCCGTGGGCAACAATATCCATATTCATCCCAGACTCTTGTTAGATTTCTACTTCATCAATGTTCACAAGCTTTTAAATGATGGGGACTCAGTGTCTTCATCTGTAAAACAGGCACATTTGACCTTTGGGGATATTGTGAAGATGACAAGAAATCATGTAGGCAAAGTCCTTAGAAGAGTGCTCAACAGGTGTCAGTTGTAACTGTTTTTATTATTCTGAGTATAGATCAACTACATACATATCTTCAATAACAAGCAAAATTACTCAGTGCCTCCAGGTCAGTGATGATTCAGAAATTATGACCCTGCAGATGGATTTCAGAATGTTTGCACTATTTTCTATCTTTAGTTGTCCCCAACTGTACCCATATTCCAGTAGATAATTACAAGGACCAGTTTTTTAAAAATCATTTTATAAATGGTTAAAAGTTGACTGTGCTGATACAGGGCTAAGGAAGCAAGACACATCTTTCCTCCTCTTTCTATGTCTGAGCTATCATTAGGAATGGATTACATGGAAGCAGCAGATCAAATGGTACTGATGGAAAGCTGTTCTGGAAAACCCAGGGGACATGTTTCAGCAAACATGCTGAAGAAGATCATGCTGGGACCTTTAGGTCAGTGATACAGCCTTTCCTCATCACAGGAGGACAATCATTCTACACAGGGAGGCCTGGTTATCCAACTTCCCACAGTTTCAAGGTTGCAAGTGATATAAAAGTCATCATAACAAGAAAATATTCATGCGTTAACTGTTTTAAAAAACTCTCCCCGCTGGGGGGCAACTGGGTGGCTCAGTCGGTTGAACGTCCGACTTCAACTCAGGTCATGATCTCATGTTTGTGAGTGTGAGCCCCACATTGAGCTCTCTGTTGTCAGCGTGGAGTCTGCTTCAGATCCTCTGTCCTCCTCTCTCTGCCCCTTTCCCCGCTCAAGTAAATAAACATTTAAAAAAATCCTTAAAAAAATAACTCCCCCTGCTCAAGGGTCTCTCCCTGCTTAGAAGGAGCAAGCTCTATAGCCTCTAAATCAACATTTTTGGAAATTGATCCTGCACTGGTTAAGTAAGGAAGGCTTTTTTTAAACCTTCCTTCAGTGCAACACAAATACAATGTAAGTGGATTGTAAGTTAAGTTGCAAAGCTTACGAAAACATGCAGCATTCATGAAATCAGAAATGATGATGCTAAGTAACTCTTTGAAATATACATCAGACCACATTAGAGAAGCTGAAGCAGTAATTTCAGAAACATATCAACAAGGATGGTGGTTTAATAGGTTTCACAAGAGAAGGGGCTATCAAATGATAAGAAGCTTTGAGTAAGTTGGTGAAGCCCAAGGATTGACTGACTGATAATTTACTTACACAGAAATGACCACTGTTATATACTGCAAAACCAAACACAAAGTGATGGATGTCATGTTATTTGAATACATAATATTGTTGAAAGAACTCACTGCCAATTCATTCAAAGATCTAACCTAAGTCTCATTAATTTTGTTTGTTTCACTATTTACCACGAAGACATGTTCCCATGTTTAGAGACTTCACTTTAAGTGGTCTTTTATTCCGCTCTGGACTATTCTCAGATAATGAGGACCTCTGGTGCAAATAATCATACTTTTTTTTTTTTTTTTCAAGGAGTATACTTGGAGACATAACAAAATAAAACTTAAGTGCTAAGCGAACGTAGTCCAAAAACAGAGTTCTCTTCTCCAGGAAGAGTTCCAGTTAATCAATTTCATGAAGCTAAAGAGACATTACTACCTCCTGAGCAATTCATCCCTTGCCAGGCACTTGACACGCTTGACTTCTAAAACTTGTAACAAGTCTGCAAAGCTGGTACGATTCTCCCCATTTTAGAGGCAGGAAAGCAGATATTGGTTAGAGAACAATCATCAGTTCACAGAACAAGTGACGGGTGGAGAAGGGACTGCAGCCTATGTCCAACAAGACCCTAAGATCATTCCACTTGATGCTAAACAGAGAATATACCTGGTGCAGGAGTCTGGAGCTGGTGGGAACCAGGAGTTTTCAGTTCAGTTGCTAATAACCCTATTCATTACCAGTCTCCGCAGGAAATGAACTGAAGTGTAGTTTCTGGGGCTGGCTGGGGGCAGCCTGTCAGGAAGACAGAAGATGCATGGCTCCCGTGTGGTTCCAGGTACTCTGTTGAACACGTGCTGCTAGAGACATCCAAAGCACTTCCAAGCATTCTTATGTATTTGCCTGTTGTGGGATATTCTTTTGAGGAGAGAGGCTGGCTGTGTTACAAAAAATTCTGGTCTCAATAAGCTAAAAGCAATGCTGACATCAAAATGTTAAAATCCAAAAAGAAATTTGAGAAAGTGGTTACAGGTGCTCTTTGGAACAATGTTTTCCCCCTTTTGCATGAAGGACCCTTGCCATGAGTGCAAATAATCAACCCTGTCTGCATAAAGAGGGTCTTAAAATCCAGTAGGTTCTCCAAGCTATAGCATATTCCATACATAGGATCCCTGCAGCGTGAGATCTCCCTTCCCTTAAGAAGCTGAAGGGAATATTACCTGTGGTCCGTAACACATGTCAGAGACCAAATCTTGATCTCTAAGCCTACAGACTCAGACACTTCTTAGCACTCTGCTTTTAAGGTTTTTATTTATTTTTGAGAGAGAGAGAGAGAGATAGAGACAGAGCATGAGGGGGGGAGGGGCAGAGAGAGAGGGAGACACAGAATCCAAAGCAGGCTCAAGGCTCTGAGCTGTCAGCACAGAGCCCGATACGGGGCTTGAACCCGTGAACCACGAGATCATGAGCTGAGCCGAAGTGGGACACTTAATTGAGTGAGCCACCCAGGCGCCCCAGCACTCAGCTTTTAAAGACATATTATGCTTTACCTCTTCCAATAAAAATAGAATACAACTTTCCACTAGTAGCTATTATATTTCTCTTGTAAGATCTTATTAAATAAAAGGATTCGCTAATTCATGAAGCTTTCTGGAGGAAGGCACAGTGGATCTGCAAAGGGTTGTTGTTTTATTCAAGATATCAACATTTCATTTTGTTACTCAGGGCAACAGAACATTTGACATGAAACTTGCTTAAAAATTTAAAAGTTTGGACACTGTGACAGTTCAAATCTAATAAATTTTTGGTTATCTAGGCTTCAGAGCATAGTTTAGTAAATTATGGTGGGCTTAAATGGAGTCTCTGTCTTAAAGCAAAAATGACAAAAATTATTGTTTTTGAGACCATCCTTACTTAAAAAACATTTTCATGTCTACTATATGGAATGATTTCCTATCCAGACAATTATATATTAAGTTATTGTTAAAAAACCTTCTACGAAGTATATTGCAAGGTTGCGGATAAGTTTTAAAAAATTAAATTATACGAAAATCTTAAAATGCCAACAATCATGCTTATTTCTTCATAGACGTGATTCGTTACGAGAAAGACACAAATCCTTAGCCTTGGATTATCTTCTTCTTACATATATTCAGAAGTTTCTCTGAGTTCAAAAGTTCACAGCAACAATTTATAAGGGTCTTAGCTCTTAAGCAAGCCAGAGAGAAGGTGCTGCTTTTAATCAGCACTCAGCTACAACCCTCGCCAGATCTCCCCAGTCCGGCACGATACAGAAGGTGGCAAACGCATACACTGTCACCCTTTCAAAAAGTATGACTTACCACAAGGCAAATTCAGAAAAGTTACACAAAGAACCTGTAGGTATACACACATTCCATATTTCTAACTTTGGGGAACTGTAGCCCTAGAAAGAGAAAAAACTTGTGCAACTATCTTGGGAGATAAAGGGAGTGAAAAAGGTTTATTGTGCTGAACACAGACCAGGAAAAATGTGCTTTGCTCCTGGAAGTCACATATGCCTTTATTTGTAGGCTGGAGGCCCCCAGGTGACGCTCCAAGGAGATGAGGCGAAAAAGCAATAGAGGGATATTAAAAGGGATTCCATTACGATGGTTAAATAGTCTCCCTTAGGAACCACATTTTAATTTTTTTAATCCTGATATTTAATCCTATTTAGAGGTATGGAGGATTGGAGACAAATATTAAAATCGTGAAGATCTCTTTCCCTGAAAAATATAAGGCTCTTCTCCTCCCTGCCTTCCTTTCCTTCCACTCTTATCCATTGAGCACCACATATGAGACATCGCCATTGGGCATTCAGCAGTGAACAAGGAGACAGATCTGGTGCCCTCAGGGAACTCCTATTTTAATGCAGTGCCATCCAATAGAACTTTCTGTGATGATGGGAATGCTCTTTAGCTGCATTTTCTGACATGGTGGCCACCAGCCACAAGGGCCTACTGAGCACCTGTAAGGTGGCTGGTGTCAGTGAGAGACCCAACTTCAAATTTTATTTCATTTCCATTTATGACATTTAAAACTCAAATAGCCACATGTGGACAGTGGCTACCATGTGGGACAGCACTGTTCTGATGGACTGATCAGACCATAAACAAGTAAACAAATGGACATAAAATCTTTCCAGGCTTGGATGAATGCAATAAAAAAAAAAGGCTAAAGCTGACTGTGGGAAGGTTGGGCTTTTTTTTTTTTTTTTTAAGTTTATTTTGAGAGAGAGAGAGACAGAGAGAGAGAGAGACAGAGAGAGAGAATGTGAGTGGGGGGCAGGGCTGAAAGAGAGAGAGAATTCCCAGGAGGCTCCACACTGTCAGCACAGAGCTGGACATGAGGCTCGAACCCACCAACTGTGAGATCATGACCTGAGCTGAAATCAAGAGTCAGATATTTAAATGACTGAGCCACCCAGGTGCCTCAAGACTGGGCTCTTTTTTTTTTTTTTTTTAATTTTTTAAAATAAAGTTTATTCATTTATTATTTCAGAGAAAGAGAGAGAGAGAGGATAAGCAGAGGAGGGGCAGATAGAGGGAGACACAGAATCTGAAACATATTCCAGGCTCTGCGCTGTCAGCCCAGAGCCCGATGTGGGACTCTAACTCACAAACCGTGAGATCGTGACCCGAGTCGAAGTCAGATGCTTAATGGACTGAGCCACCCAGGCGCTCCAAGGCTGGGCTCTTTTAACGATGGGGGAGTCAAGAAGGGCTTCTTTCTGCACAACAAAAGGCATCAGGCCACGCAAAATCTGGGGAAAGGTTACCAGCAGAGAGGATTGGAAGTTCAAAGGGTCTGGAGCGAGAGTGACCCTCAAGAAGACACAGCATGAAGGTGGGCATGGTGGGCGCGGGTCTGAGGGGGCCAAGTCAGACAGGCAGGCAGAGGCGTGAGGACGCAGGGCCACAGCGCCCTGTAAAGGGGTCTGGAGTTTCTTCCAATGTGGAAGGAAGCCAGAGGGCAGTCAGAGGCGGGAGAGCACCACAAGCGAGGAGCTCGCAGAAGACCAGACTGCAAGAGGGGAAGGGTGCAAACAGGAGTTGGTTAAGCAGGCACCATGTAGTGGGGCCCCCTGCCCCACGGCTTGTCTAGCGCCACCTCAGGGACAGACTCAGAGTGTCAGGTGAGCCAACAGACCCTGGCTTGGTGAGGGAGGTATGTGGTGACAGTACAGGTGTATGTGAGGAAGAAATGGGAGGTGGAGGAAGATGATTCCCAGTTAACTGTACAGCTCATCCCCACGGTCACCAAACTCTGAGGCGGGGAATGACCTTTGAACCCTTAGCAGCAGGAGGAAAAAGGTGCTCCAATTCCCAGGTCTAATCAAACCAGAAACGCCCTTATGGGTAATGTTAGGAAGTGTGTATGTGTACATAACATTTTAAGTAAAATATGCCCAATTACTGCAGTCTGATCAAAAAGAACTTCTTTAATGTCAGGCATATAAATTGTGTAATGACCTTTTAAAAAGGAAGCCAACTTGTGCAAGATTCTACTGTCGCCAAAATACACTTGGCAGAGTATTAAATACACTCTCTCTATATTTCGACATGCATAAATGCCACCTACCTTCAAAACCAGTTATTCGAAACCATAATAAATGCTGTCTAGTAGGAGAGCTGGGGTACAGACCACTGAAATTTCTCATTAGGCATGTTCTTCTCAAGTGTTTACAAGGGATATGGCCATTGGTAGGTTACGCACAGAAAAGTCCTGGGGCTTCATACGGTGGTGTCACCGCACAGACACATTTAACGTAAATTAGCTCTACAGAGATTAACTCTACAGAGAAGAGGCGGGGGGGGGGGGGGGGGGGGGGGGGGGGCAATGAGAAAGGAAAGCAATTGACATAGGGTAGGAAATTCCACTCACTGTGCCTTTCCTTGAGTCTAGGCCTGATCGTGAACGTGACAGTCATGACAGGAAATGAGCTGTCCCACCCACTGGCTTGGTTCCCATGTATTTCATGGTATGGGGATCTTACCAGGCTGGTGCCCTTCTAGGGTTCCTTTTTCCCAGCACGTGGTTGTACCTCAGCTGATGCTCAAACAAAGCGTGGGGCTTATGGGAAGGTGGATTTCATGGGCAATTTAACAGGCATTCAAGGGTCATTTTGGTTAGACATCATTGTGGCCTCATGCACTGGTTTTATAACCTAATCACTTTACAGAAAGGGGGTTTGCTGTTTACCATCATTGGCACAGAGGTGGCTCAATTCTACTCAGAAGGGAGGATCATGAAGGAGCTTAGATTACTGTCTTGCAATTTCAAAGAACTTGAAAATGAAGCTCGCTCAAGAATTTTTGGAGGAACTTAAGACTCTATGTAAAGGACATTAACACAAACAACAGAACATAGACATCTTACCTATTAAATTGGGAGCTTCTGAAACATAGTTTTAAATCTAAATTGAATTTGTTGTGTGTTTATTTAAATAACCTGTGGAGAATTAACAGGAAAGGTGTTGCATGGAATTTGCTTTCCTTTCTAGAAATGTCTATGGTAGGAAGCTAAACTCGTGAACAAAGAACATATGCACCCCCTCACACACGAACTTTTTATTCTACTAAAGATTATATGATCTCAAAACCTAAACATTCTTTTGGAACATAAAACCAGAATTTATATCCTGGCACTTGAAGATTTGGGAGTGATGCCCAGAAAAACAAACATGTTTTCTTTAATTAGTCCTAAAGGAAAAGAAATACAACTGGAAATTAATATTGTTGGTTTAAAAATGCAATAGAAAACACGGCTCATAAAGTGAAGGAAATCTGAATTTGTTCTAGGCTTTAATCTGAATAAAAAGTATAAAAATAAATAAAAGGCCAGTTGACATGCTTTAAAAGGGATGTTTCATTTACTGTTTTTGATGAGTTTGTGTTTTTACTCATGTTTAAACTCCTACTAGGCTGATCACTGAAAATATCGTATAACCTGAGTCACATAATATTAACATGATTACTTCACTATATATCTGCTCCAAGACAATCAGCTCAGTCAGGGCAACTTTCCTTTCAATTGCCTTTGCTGAAAAGTTGCATAAACATCCCAGACCAGTTAATTCTTTCCACGGGCTTTAAGCCTCATTGACATGCAGATGAGAGCCTGATCAAATGACAGGCCTGGGAGCCAAGTGGTGTGAGTGAATTTACCCGCCCAGAAATGATGGGGGCTCAGTCTGCAAGCCCCGAGGCCTGGGCGGGCTTTTTCTCTCCTCTCCTCACAGCCTCTGTGGAAGACCAGGGTTTCTTGTAAGGAAGAGTCAACTACCCTTGATTCTTAAAACATGCTTCCTTGAGCACCATGAAACGCATACCAAGTCGAAGTGGGAAGGAAATGAACGCTAGGCTCAGCTTCAAGAAAATGAAATACCCAGTCTTCTGACATGGGGAAATTAATGTGAATTAAGGAAGCGCAAACTCAAATGTCTACTTGGGTGGGGCCAGTCAAACGACGGAGTCAGCTGGAAAACAGGAATTTTAAATTTTTGCGAGGGCAGGGTCCGGCTGGGTCGGTCTGGTACCCAACTATATCCGAGAGTCCTGGCCCACATCTGGGACATGGTACGTACGTGTTCTCTATCTGTACAGAATGAGTTTATAAATGTTGTCAGCAAGTAGCTGTGTAATCTGGTCAACGCAGGGTCTCTGGGGGAATTCTCCTTCCCTGAGTTCTAAAATGGGGTGGGGGTGGGTTACACCGGTGGTTTTCACACTGGCTCACCCTCACCTGACCCCCATTTGAGCCCCCAGTACTATCCCTGCTTTAACTACAGCAGCTCTTTCCCCTGCGCCCCCCCCCCCCGCCCCATTATATCTCATGATTCTTACAATTGTTTGAAGCTTGTGGCTGTAAAGTACACAAATCAAAGCTGTACGGTTAATGAATCTTCACAAGCTGAAATTCTCTCCTTGTCCCATTTCAGTCACTGCCCCTTCCCCACTCTCCTGAATTCCCACACAATCAGGCGGGTGGCCGTGTTGACTTTATATAAGTGGAAGCACACAGTATCACAGTATTTTGGCTTCTTTTGCTCAACATAATGTTTGGAAATTTCAGCCACACTGGTGTATGTAACTGTTCATTCCTTCCAGCTCTAAAATTCTGCTGCTAATTACTAACCCAATATACAAGAAGAATAACTTTTGAAAACATCTAGGGCGATACAACTGATCATAGTAATAAAAAGAACTACAAGCAAAGCCTAGGCAACATCATCTTTGCTTACAAGTGGATTAAAGGATTTCCCAAAGGAGCACGTGGGTGGCTCAGTCAGTTAAGCTTCCAACTCCTGATTTCGCCTCAGGTCAGGATCTCAGGGTTGTGAGATCGAGCCCAATGTTGGGCTCTGTGTTTGGCGTGGAGCCTAAGATTCTCTCTCTCTCCCTCTGCCCTTCCCCCTCCCGTGCTCTTGCCCTCTCTCTCAATAACATAACATAACATAACATAACATAACATAACATAACATAACATAACATAACATAAGAATAAAATAAAAATAAAGGATTTCCCATGGAGATGGGCCTCTATATCTACTGGTAATGAGTAACTGGAAGCTGCTGATGATTCCAGAACTGTTCTCAATCAAGTTCCCAATAGTCTACAGCTCTAATAGATTGTTCAAGTTAGAGCCATGGCATATAAACTATGGTTAACCATATATTTATTTGTAAAGCAAGGTGCTTTTGAGCAGCCTGTAATTCAAATGCACAATGACAACAAAAGGAAATATTTGTTGGAAGGCTAGACTAATACCCTCTTTTCAAGGAACTCAAAGTTGTCTTATGTTCTGTCATCTGCCCACAGTGTTTTTTTTTTTTTTTTTCTTGGCTTATAACTGTGAAGATGAAAAAACTTGATTTTTTTTTCATAAGGTTCAGAGTGGGCAAGAAAAAGTATCTGGAGGGAGGAAGGAATAGTCAAAACACAGAGAATTTATAGGGCAATGAAACTACTGTGTATGGTACTGTAAGGGTAGATACGTGTCATTACATACTTGTCAAAACCCATAAACCATCCAATACCAAGAGTGAACCCTAACTAAACTATGGACTTTGGGAAAAAAATGATGTGCAAACGTATGGTCACCAATTGTACCAAATGTATCACTCTGCTGGGGGATGTTGATAACGGGAGGCCATGTGTGTGTGGAAGCAAGAAGTATCTGCAAAATCTCTGTACCCTTCCTCTAAATTTTGTTGTGAATCTAAAACTGCTCTAAAAAAACAAAGTTTATTAAAAATATGGTAAGTGGGGGAATTGACAAATATCCAGGGACTTCCCATACAGCATAAAGTTCTGAAATATTTACGTTAATACAAATTTTTTGTAACGTTTATTTTTTAAGAGAGAAAGGGGGGAGGGTCAGAGAGAGAGGAGAGAGAATCCCAAGCAGATTCCAACCTGTGCCAAAACCAAAAGTCAGATGCTCAACTGACTGAGCCATCCAGGTACCCCAATCACAATTTATTTATATAGTTATAACACAGGGAGGCTGAGAAGTTATTCTTCCTAGACAACTCTTCTCATGAACTTTTACAAGAGTAACATTCCAAACAAAACTATTTCTAGTATTTCTGTATTTTAAGATGAAAGTATATATCTTTGGGATATTTCCCATGACTACAAAATCTCAAAAGTTGTTTTAGGTATAAAAGATATCCTTGCAATTTATTTATTTTTCTGTATTTACAATCTCAATTGGGGAATTCAGAAAGGTTTCAAGGACATGTACACATTTCATTAAGAGAGGATCATGGATGACTTTCAAATAATATTTGGTTCCTTACTCAATCTAAGTAACAAGAAACATCTTAAAATAGTCAAAAATGATAATGAAATTAAAAAAGAAACTTAGCTCTTTCAAAAGTGAGAAACATTTTATTTTATTTTATTTTATTTTATTTTATTTTATTTTTTTAACAATTTATTTATTTTTGAGACAGAGAGAGACAGAGCATGAATGGGGGAGGGTCAGAAAGAAAGGGAGACACAGAATCCGAGACAGGCTCCAGGCTCTGAGCTGTCAGCACAGAGCCTGACGCGGGGCTCGAACTCACGGACCGTGAGATCATGACCTGAGCTGAAGTCGGACGCTTAACCGACTGAGCCACCCAGGCGCCCCAAAAGTGAGAAACTTTTGATCAGATATAGTAAGGTCAAAATAAAGTACTTCTTAGACAAAAAAAATTTTGATATCTAGGAAAATCAAAAAGGAAGTAAAGAATAATCTTTGATTTTGTAGACAATAATGTTAATTGGTAAACCAAGGAAATAAAATATCAAAGTTGAGCCATGAACTTTTCCAAAATTTTTAAAAATCTCTGAAACCTTGTTTCCAGACTCAGATATATTAACCAGGGTAAATAATATTTACTTTCCAAGTTTTGTCTTTCAACAGAATAGGATTCCATGAGGTCAAATCTTATTTCAAAATAATAGTGTATGTTGTTTATATTAATACGTAATGCATTAATATAAAATAAACTGAATATATTTTTAAAAGCAATCTGAAATTTTAAAGAGATTACAAACTTTTTTTTTTTTTTAATTCCAAAACCCAAGGGTGCCTGGGGGGCTCAGTTGGTTGAGTGTCCGACTTCAGCTCAGGTCATGATTTCATGACTCATGAGTTATAGCCCGGCGTCAGGCTCTGGGCTGACAGCTCAGATTCTGTGTCTCCCTCTCTCTCTGCCCCTCCCCTGCCCACGCTCTGTTTCTCTGTCTCTCTCAAAACAAATAAACATTAAGTTAAAAAAATTAAAAAAAGAAAAAAGAAAACTCCCCAAAACCTGTTTTGTAGCGAGGAACCATTTTCCCACATCTATATAGAACCATGAAGAAAGGTTTCTTTTGTTTGTTATACAGAATCTCACAAATCAAAAAATTGCTGGACTCTCATATTTGCAATTTGTCTTTCAGGAAGAGAAGTAGAAAACTCAGTAATCACAGAAGCCAACTTAGCCAAAAAAGTAGATTTTAACCCTATTAATGAGAGCCCAATAGAAACTCCAATAATTTAAAGCAACTGTTAAATCTATGGGCATTTTTAAAAAGAAGTCTTAATGAAAACATATAGTTTTTAAAAAAAATCACTGGAAACTGTGTAAAGGCCTTTGAGATTTTTATACAAGCAGCAGTGTAATCTTTGATGACAAGGCAGAAGTGACATACAAGGAACTCACTTTTCTGGGAGGGTTTGGATGAAATCTGAGAAGAGGAGCAGAGACAAAAAGATAAGAAATGACTTTCATGGGAAACACTACATGTGCCAAATTAATACGTTTCTGAGAATGCCATTAACAAACAATGAGCATCCAAGATTTTGAAAACTGCACTCCGCCAATCGTTCATAAACCTTGTTGCTTCCAACACAGACATTAGATGAATCAGACATGGCCTGCGTCCGGGAGGGTATCAGTGGATGAGATCACAATGTCTTGCTTTTTGGGAAACAAGAAGTCATCATCACTGACAGACCCTTCTTTCTGAGCAAGACAATCATTTGGTCTTCAAGATTTTGAAAACTGCACTCCGCCAATCGTTCATAAACCTTGTTGCTTCCAACACAGACATTAGATGAATCAGACATGGCCTGCGTCCGGGAGGGTATCAGTGGATGAGATCACAGTGTCTTGCTTTTTGGGAAACAAGAAGTCATCATCACTGACAGACCCTTCTTTCTGAGCAAGACAATCATTTGGTCTTCTGGTATGCAGCCAACAGACTGTATACAAACTCTTTTGGTTCGAACTACGGTTGGCCAAGTTTGCTAAGCAGTCAGTCTTTCTCGATGAGGTCAGGACAAACATCCTAGCTCCAGCTGGGCACAAACATAGAAGATGTGGCATACTACTGATGAGTGCCCTTTATTGAAGCCTGTCTGGGTCCTAACGACATTAAATGCAAAACATAAAAAAGCTGCTTACTGGTCACGCTAAGTGCAAAACCACTACAGAAGAAATAATATGTCTTTAATTAGTTCACATTCCTAATTAACCTCTGGAATCAAAAAGCACATCTATTAGTGGGGGAAAAGAAGATATAAAATGAGCACAGAAGATATCGCCAAACTGAATTTAGACAGGGTAACCAAACATGAAAAGGGGGGACACTTTATACCAAGAAGACACAAAAGTACATGGGCTGAATCAGCAGAAAAATGTTGGAACTGTAGCACACATGGAGTAAAATAAAATCTAGGTTACCATAACTGATGCGCTAGACCCATAGTTAATGTGTCTAACAAGGCTTTTTAGGATTAAAGAAAGTAAACAGCACTCAACACTATAAGCAAGAATAAATACTGAATGTCTTAGCTATTCCATGATCTTTGGTGTTCTGGCTTCTGTTAAGCATCAAGAAATCCTTTGGTACCGCCCCAATCTATTCTCCCAACTTCACTGTGGGAGATCTCATCTTGTGCCTTTTCTTCATTCCACCTTCCCCTTGGGGTCCAGCTTTTTATCACAGAGTGATTTGAGACCTGTCTCCTAGCCCCATCATGCATATTATGCGACCTCTATGCTTTGGGGGCACCCATAACTCAAAAAAACCTAAAATGATATGGTTGTTGCCCAAAACCCACATAATTAAGATCGGTCACTGATGAGCTGTGAGTCAGAGTCTGAGCTAAAACGCAAAGATGATTTATAAGACTTTCCTAGTAATCAACAATGATTCAAGCTCAACTGTAATCCTTATAAACCCTTTCTAAGGCATTATTCTTTGGGCACAAAAGGAATGCACACGAATCTAAACTATCAGAGCCACTCAGCATACACTAAAATAAAATAAGAAGATTAAAAAATTCTATCATCCCAGTTTTTAAAAAATCCATCAGCTGAAACTGAATTCAGAAAGCAACTATCTTCTGTTTTTGAAGGCAACTTACACAATTACCTCTGATATCTCCTTCCTCTAAAACATATTAAATGCAAACGTATTTACATATTTACAAGTCTTTCAGTTAGGATAGACCCCTAACTTCAGACACTTCCATGGTTAACTTGCTCTAAATGCAAAAATACAACGTGGCCAAGAAAATACATCTTGACACGGAGTAAACTTCCACTATAGTTGAATGCAACTTTGAGATTCTCCCCACCATTTCGTCCTTCTCTGTCATCTCCTATTTAAGAACTACTGTCTCTCTAGTATGAGCAAAGTGTAATTCGCTTGGAGGGAATAATGATGCCTTTCTAAAGTTGCTCTTTCTAATAAAGAACATTCAGCTGATAGCAGTGCAAAAGGCTGTGGAAGTTGGGAGGTGTTCTAGAGGCTGGCCAGGAGGGCTGTGATAGGCAGATGAGCAAGACAGCCATGCCTAAGGAAGAGTTCCATCAAAAGCCTTATGGCTGGATGAAGCACCACAAGTTTAGGAAAGAGAGGGTACACTTGGGTGGCTTGAGTAGGCTGCATGATGGGAGGGCAGAGCAGAGGAAATGGGAAAGGTTGAGGTGTGAGGAGTCTGCAGAGGTCCTGCCTGCAGGGTCCTCAATCTCACAAAAACAAGTAGTACTGGGATGCTTTCTCTAAAGACAGCAAATGCAGGAGAGAAGACAAACTAAAGAAGTATCTTTCAAAATAGAGAAATGGGGAGCACCTGAGTGGCTCAGTTGGTTAGGCATCCGACCTCAACTCAGGTCATCATCTCATGGTCATGGGTTCGAGTCCTGCACTGGGCTCTCTGCTGTCAGCACAGAGCCTGCTTTGGATCTTCTGTCCCCCCTTCTCTGCCCCTCCTCTACTCATTCTCTCTCTCTCTCTCGCTCTCTTTCTCAAAAATAAAATAGACACTCAAAATACAGAAATGAGTTATGTTGCTCTCTCTCTTGTCAATAAAGACCTAATACGCGGAGCTCCTGGGTGGCTCAGTTGTTTGGGCGTCCGACTTCAACAACTCAGGTCATGATCTCGTGGTTTGTGGGTTTGAACCCCGCATCAGGCTCTGTGCTGACGGTTCAGAGCCTGGAGTCTGCTTTGGGTTGTATGTCTCCCTCTCTCTCTGCCCCTCCCCTGCTTATGCTCTGTCTGTCTGTCTCTCTCTCAAAAATAAATAAACATTACAAAAATTTAAAAAAAAAATAAGAGACCTAATATGCTATCATAGTTTTTTCAAATTTGACTTAGAACAGAAGGGAAAACCTTAGAAGCTTTTGATGTATTAAAAAAGGTATGAAGGGGAAAAAAAAATCATATCCTATCTTTTCTCTGGTTGTAAAGCTAACTGTTGGAAGTTTTCATACCTTTGTGGTGTACCATCAGTGGTACTCACTAGAATCTCACAGGAAGCTTTAAAGAGTTCACCTCAAGCTTCACCCCCTCAGAGGTTCTCATTTAAGAGAGCAGCTAGGGCATCAGTATTTTAAAAGACATCCCAAGTATTTTTTTTTTTTAATTTTTTTTTTTAACGTTTATTTATTTTTGAGACAGAGAGAGACAAAGCATGAACGGGGGGGGGAGAGTCAGAGAGAGGGAGACACAGAATCTGAAACAGGCTCCAGGCTCTGAGCTGTCAGCACAGAGCCCGACGCGGGGCTCGAACTCATGGACCGCGAGATCATGACCTGGGCCGAAGTCGGCCGCTTAACCGACTGAGCCACCCAGGCACCCCCCAAGTATTTTTAAAGTGACCAGAGTTGAGACTCACTGTGCTAAATTAATATTCTAAGAGACAAATAAATACTTAGGGTTTTAAATGCAGGGGTCAACTGAGGCACATTCTATTCATAATTACAGGTGAAAGAGAATTTAGAGTGGTGGCTTTATAGAGGAAGTTTTCATTATGAGAGGAAAATTGGCAACAGAAGAAGGCCAATCCACTTTTTCAGGAAAATAGTGAAAAATATCATGTTGGTTTATTGTAAATAAATTCATTAAAAATTGTACCAGAAGTTTAAGCTATTATTGTGGCTATGAACTGGAGCAAAGATTGAAACAAGGGTTGATTTTTCCGGACAAAATTTTTCTTTTCTGACAAAATTAGACAACAGTTCTGCCTGAATTAGAACTGGCTAGAATTGCAAAGAATTCTCAAAAATGTCATTAATTTTCCCAAGAATGTCTTTATTATATTAAAAAAATTATTTTAGAGAGCCTGTGTGAGTGGGGGAGGGGGCTAGAGGGAGGGAGGGGAGAGAGAGAGGGGAGAGAGAGAGAGAGAGAGAGAGAGAGAGAGAGAGAGAGACAGGGAGAGAGAATCTCAAGCACACTCCTCGCATGGCACAGTCCCCAATGTGGGGCTGGATTCCATGATGCTGGGATCGTGACCTGAGCCAAAATCAAGAGTTGGATGCTCAAGTGACTGAGCCATCCAGGCGCACCCCGCACCCCCTACAAGAGTTTCTTTTACTCCTTGATTCCAAAATAATTCTCATATGAAACAACTAACTTATGTCCTCATCCATTTTTGTTCTCTCATTTTAAACTGTTCATTGGTATAACTCTGATGGGTCCTCATTTATCAGTGTATTTACATGTGACTCATGCCATTTTTCAACATTAATTTCTTTGAACTAAAGAATACTGGCAGGGGCACCCAGCTGGCTCTGTCAGTACAGCATGCAACTCTTGATCATGGGATTGTAAGTTCGAATCCCACATCGGGTGTAATTACTTAAAAAAATAAATAAAACCTTTACCAATAAACAAATAAATAATATTTGCAATCAACGTACTTTGTTGTATGTGCACTATTTTAGCTTCGTAGTTTTTTCATTAAATTGTTGTGTCTTACAATCACTCCAAAACTGATTAAAAGAGACATTAACTTGATGTGGTTTTAGAACGTTACTTTTTTAACTAGTTGTTTCTTCAGTGAACATTTTCCTCTTATGACAGCTCACCTTGTAACTGAACTGGAGGACTCAGATGTTGAAGGCTTACCATACCACTTATTCAAGAACATCAAGGTAATGAACAACCATAATTCCCTAGACTACAATGTCCCAGAAAATGAAAGCCAGGTTTATATATCTTTTTTTCCTTTAATGAACAAAGATACCTTAATACGAAGAAATAAACTTTGTAAATAGTAGTTTCCATGTTTCACATTTCTTTAAGCAACATATAAAATACATGGAAATTAAAAATTTTTCAAATGTAGGGCGCCTGGGTGTCTCAGTCAGTTGAACGTCCAACTTAGGTTCAGGTCATGATCTCACTGCTCCTGAGTTCGAGCCCCACATCAGGCTCTGTGCTGACAGCTCGGATCCTGGAGCCTGCTTCGGATTCTGTGTCTCCCTCTCTCTCTGCCCCTCCCATGCTTGTGCTCAATCTCTCTCAAAAATAAACAAACACTAAAATGATTTTTTTAATTAAAAAAATTTTTTTTCAATTGTACCTCAACTGTTAAAGTATTTTGAAAGACAGACACAGTCCCTTGGAATTTAAAATAAGGGAGCGAATCCAAGAAACTTAAAATATGAACATAACCAATAATTAATATTTGCAGCATTTAAATATGGAAAATCACTTTTAATTTAAGAGGTAAAGGAAATTATCTATAATTTGGTTTGCTCATCACATGCTTGGTAATATTGAATATTCAAAGGCTGAGAAAAAAGTCAATATAGGAAGGGAAACGCTTTCATTTTTATTTAAAAATTTTTTAAATTTTTTTAACGTTTATTTATTTTTGAGACACACAGACAAAGCGTGAGCGGGGGAGAGGCAGAGAGAGAAGGATGCCTTTAAAATTTTTTTTTTAATATTTGTTTTTGAGAGAGAGAGAGAGAGAGAGCAGAAGCAGGGGAGGGGCAGAGAGAGGGAGACACAGAATCCAAAGCAGGCTCCAGGCTCTGAGCCGTCAGCACACAGCCCAACATGGGGCTTGAATCCATGAACCCAAGATCATGACCTGAACTGAAGTCAGACACTTAACCAACTGAGCCACCCAGGCGCCCCTCATCTTTATTTTTTAAATAAAAAATGGTATCAGGGGAAAAATTAGGAAGAATGTTTCCCAAATTCAATTTTTCCCTCCCTTAAAGAACTTGACAGTTTTATTTCAGGAAAAAAAGCCTACGATACTTCTTCTTTTCACAATATTCTACAAATAAGACACAAATAGAATTGTTTGAATATGGTGGTCATTATTCCAAGGTGCCACTCTGAATGCATTATTTTAGTCAAAAACGTAACACATGTCTACAAATTGAGAACTTAACTACAAGGGAGACAAAGCAAAATTATTATTATTATTCTCATTTTTTTTTTTTTTTTACAAATGGAGGGTATGTGCACATTATGTAAAAGTCCCAAGGACTTTCCAATTATTTGCTAAAACAGAACATATTCTTATGTGTCCATGCTTTCGATTTCCGCACACTCTACGCACATGCAAACACACATACACACACACCAGCACATGCTACTGTTATCTTTGCAGTCTGGCCTCGAGCACAGAAGCCTGTCAAGACACAAAAAAGAAATCATTCCCTAAAGCACTCCTACAACCAGTCAAAGAAAGCAGAGCTGGTAAACAGATGTTCTTCGCGGTAAGGATGCCATGATTGCCACTTTATCCCAGAAAGCTTTAGAAAGCATTTCTCACACAGACCTTCCAGAAAGCTGTAATATATTATGGATGACAAAGAATTCATAGTCTACCTTTTCAAATAATTTGTGGGTAAAATGAAGAAAGGTAAATAACACTGGCTTCTTGAAGGTTCTATTGAAGTACATTTTTTATTTTTTGCTCTAGCTGCATTAAAACGTTATCTCTAATCTAATGATAAAAATTAGCTTGCTCACATCTGGGCATCATTCCTGGAAAGCTTGCCTCAAAACTCTGTTCTAATTATTTGGTAATATAGTTAATGTAATTGAAAAAAAAAAAAAAACCTATACAATCCATTGACAAGTGCTTTCATTATATCAATAATTATATTTGTATCATTAGTTTCGCTTACAACCCCACAGTTCAAATATCTCAGTAGTCAATAACATGGCTATTAAAAGGTCTTAAAATTGACTTCTTGGCTTTATACTCCTCTGGACTGGACAGGTCAGAGGGCTTGCAAATAGATTATATCAACCCTACTTTCATTTACCTAAATTGGAGTAAGTTATTAGGAAGGAATGTGAGAGTCCTATTATTAAATGACAAGGAAGAAGATGTGTATTTAAGTGGCTACTGATTTAGCTGTCTAGATCATCTCTAATAATTGTACAGTTCTACAATGAATTAGTCTATAAATCCATGCTTTACAGAAGACAGGATATAGTTGAACTTATTAGTCAAACCGACTTCTACTTTAGTGGAGAGAAAAGAGGAAGTTCCGTTTCAGTTTTGGAAAAATCATCAGCTATTTGAGACAGGTTCTATTCCCTCCTCTCTAAAGCTGGAATCCTACTTTTAACCTCACTTAGTGATGTTAATGTACTTAGAAAATATAAAGCCGTACAGACCTAATCATGGGATAAATGAAATGTATTTTTGAGTTAAAAAAAAAAATGTCTCTGGGAGAATGAATGCTAAAGAACTACAAAAAATGCTACTGGCCAAACCATACATCGTAATTTTGTTGGGTATCCAAAAGTCGCGGGAGCAGGATTTTCTTGAATCTCTAGCACTTCCAGAAAGGTCTGGATAGATTCCAGGAAGAAAATCATTAGGAGGCAAGCTTTCCTGGAGGGCAGGGCCAGATCATATTCATCTCTATGTCTCCCATATCACCTATTAGGATATTTTGTACCCAAGAGAAACTTAGCACGTCTGTTGGACTGCACATATTCCTAAAATGTCCTGTTATCAGACAGAATTTAAGGCATTGACAGCTCTGTCTTTTCTCTGTGTTCCCTATCACCTGCACTCATCTTATTATCATTATAAAACTAGGCCAAAAATCCTGACTCCAGGTATTGAGCAATGTTAAAATCCACGAGGGTAAGATAGGGTCATACTATAATATAAATGGAGGATGGGAAGAACAATGGACAGAGATCGGCAAGGATCTGTCAGGGACACAATGTGTGACACTGGGTGGGTCAACTCTTCTCCAAGTCTCAGCAAATAAAGGCGCCAAATCTAGTCCTAGGTCTTCCCTGGACTCTTCGAGACTTTGCTCTATCTCGTCTATCTTGGGAAGCAGGTATGGAGAAAGAACAAAAACAAAACAAACCTAGTACGCTTAATCACTGTATCATCCTTTGTTTCAAAGTGAGAAACGTTAGGTTCTTTGAAAGACGTAAACAGGCGTCATAATTAAGAAACACTTGAGGGCACTCTAATCAGCCAACAACAATGAATTTGATAACAACACTTCAGGAAAGAGAAATTATCACAGCCCTTTCGTGGATGATACCAGTGAATTCTAGCATCTGCCCAGGGCCAGCTTGGTCATTCCTGTTACACAAAATTTCAGTGGTGTTCAGCTCACAGCCTGAAGAGGCTGCACTGTTCACCTTGCCAGGACACATGTCCATAATTTTCAAGACTAAAACACATTTGGTCGAATGTGTATCTTTGCTATTTACTAAGCTTAGAGGATTTTAGCCCATTCATTTTTGGGGCCTCATAGCTAAGCTGAGGATTTTGTGTTCCATCTTTATGATGAAGGGCAGATTTCCTATTAAAGGCAACTCTTTTAATTCAAAAGACTGAGTGTAGTAAGGGGGCTTAAAAATAGTTGCAGTTGGTTACATTTAGGGGACTAAAAAGATGAGTACGAAACAAGAAAAGTTTGGAAAGTACAGAATGAAAAGGTTAAGCTCTTAGTGGATAAATTATTATTTGCTCTCAAGTCCAAACTTCAGTGGTTAGTTCAGCAGCTACAAAATAAGTGTTCTTGTCCTTTTTTGCCTTCCAGGGAAGCACCACCTAACTGCCGTTTCCTTACTGATGCATTTTTAGTGATGGTTTACATAAGAAATGTTGGTATTTTCCTATTGTCTTCTGACTTCATGCATCATTGGGGCTTTCTCTCCTTCCCTGACAGCTCGAAGCTTTCTCTCATCCAAAGCCATTGTTTGCTGGACATGAAAAATGGGCTCTAGTAAAACAAATTACATCAAACGAAGGCGAAAACTTCAATCTCATTTATGGAATAATTAATTATAAAACCATTAAGTGGAATTGTCATACTTCAAGCCACGCTTCCTCATTTGAAACTCTCAACAATTTATTTGTAGCTGTATTTGTGATCTTTAATATCCTGACTCTTTACCTTATTGTGGCAAGGGTCTCTAAATGATTGGCTCATTTAGCCAATAATTATTCACGGACCGCAAATTAGGTGCCAGACATTGATCTGTGCTCTGGCCTTATGGTACTGAATATAATGCAACTTACCTGCTCCCCTGTGCCTTACATTTTGATGGGGGAGAAAGTAAATATATAACTTTAGGGTGAAGAGGGGGCTACAAAGAAGAGCAAAGGAACCTATGGGAGATGGTCATCAGAGGTGTGCTACTTCTCAACAGAGTGGCTATAGAAGGCTTGGTAAGACCACACAGGGGTGGAGGTGTCTGAAAAGAAAAGACCAAACAAATCCATCTTGGCCTTAGATGTTAGCCATGTTCTCTACTCCAGCTTTGCCATCAAAGAGCGGACACTTGGATCGCTAACTGTGGTTTTTCATTTGGAGAACCACAAAACGATGGTTCTCATCCTGGAGTGATGTGTGCCCCTACGGGATACGGGGCAATGTCTAAACGTTTCTGATCTTCACAACTGGGAGGAAGGTGCTACTGGCATCCAGTGGGCAGAGGCCAGAGATGCTGCAGAACATACTACAATGCAGGGGGACAGCCCCACAACAACAAATGATCTGGCCCCAAATGTCAGGAGACCCGAGGTTGAGAGAGAAACTTTGTCTTCAAGGATGAGGCATGCTCGACCTCTCCCACACCCTCACTCCCTACTCAGGAGAAAACAAACAGCATAATATCCACTAAGAATATCCACACATGGGGGGGCGCCTGGGTGGCTCAGTCGGTGAAGCGTCCGGCTTCGGCTCAGCTCATGATCTCACCGTTTGTGAGTTCAAGCCGCACACTGGGCTCTGTGCTGACACCCCAGAGCCTGGAGCCTGCTTCAGGTTCTGTGTCTCCCTCTCTCTCTGCCCCTCCCCAACTCACAGTCTGTCTCTTTCTCTCTCAAAAATAAATACATGTTTAAAAAAAAAAAGAGTATCCAAACAGAGGGGTGCCTCGGTAGCTGAGGTGGTTAAGCATCTGACTTTTGATTTTGACTTGGGTCATGATCTCACAGTTTGTGAGATCCAGCCCTGTGTCAGGCTCTGTGCTGACAGCATGGAGCCTGCTTGAGATTTTCTCCCTGCTTCTCTCTCTGCCCCTCCTCAACTCTGAGTGTGCTCTCTCTCTCTCTCACTCTTTCTCTCAAATATTAAAGAAAAAAGAATAGGGGTGTCTGGGTGGCTCAGTCGGTTACGCATCTGACTCTTGATTTTAGCTCAAGTCATGATCTCATGGTTTGTGAGTTCAAGCCCCACGTCAGGCTCCGTGCTAACAGTGGGATGCCTACTTGGGATTCTCTCTCTCCCTCTCTGTCTGCCCCTCCCTCACTCTCTGTCTCTCAAATAAATTCAAAAAATTAATGAAAAAAGAATATCCACACAGGGGCACCTGGGTGGCTCAGTTGGTTGAGCACCCAACTTCAGCTCAGGTCATGATCTCACGGTTCGTGGGTTCTAGCCCTGCATCGGGCTCTGTGCTGACAGCTCAGAGCCTGGAGCCTGCTTCGGATTCTGTGTCTCCCTCTCTCTCTGCCCCTCCCCTGCTCATGCTCTGTCTCTCTCTGTCTCAAAAATAAATAAAAACATTAAAAAAAAAAAGAATATCCACACAGAGAGTGATGAACCACTAAATTCCACTCCTGAAACCAATATTACACTATATGTTAACTAGAATTTCAATAAAAATTTGAAAAAAAAAAAAAAAAAGAATATCCACACAGAACTTATTTACGAAACAATCTTAGTGATAGATTAAAGCAAGATATAACTGGGGTGACTGGATGGTTCCATCCATTGACCATCCAACTCTTGATTTTGCTCAGGTCCTGATCCCAGGGTTGTGGGTCATAGAACTGAGTCCTGTGTTGGGCTCCATACTGAGCATGGAGCCTTCTTGAGATTCTCTCTCTCTCTCTCTCTCTCTCTCTCTCTCTTTCTTCCCCTCTCCCCTGCCATGCTCTCTCTCTCTCTCTCTCTCTCTCTCTGCCCCTCTCCCCTGCACATGCTCTCTCTCTAAAATAAAAAATAAATAAAATAAAATAAAAATAAAGCAAAATATAATTACTAACATTTCATTACTTCAGATAAAATAACTGCTTATATATAAAAGCCAGACTCTTTTTCTTTCAAATATCCTGTAGCTACACTTTGCAGTAATTTCAATAGTCCCCAGTTCAAATTACTGAATTTTTAAAAAATGTGTTCCTCCCCTAATGGGATGTTTCTAGTGGAGCGAGAGATCTGACAGCACTGATTGCAAGGAGGGTGGGGAGATGAAGAAACACATGAGAAAATGACTTGTCCAGCAGGAGTTTAGCTCCCTAAGCAAATACGTGGCTCTTCACAACAAAGAAGCAAGCAGAAAATGGTGCTTGACTGACTTAGTTTGACAGCCAAGCGCCTAAGTTGGTTTCCACATTAAAGATTCAGTTTTTACTGTTTCATTGGCAAAACTGGGTGGTACGAAAAGCTTCTATAATTTTAACTCATGAACATATTTGCTAACACTATTTTAAGATGCCATCTGCCATGGCATCTCTTAGCGTTCAAGTGTAACCACAAGTTTGAGAGGGAGGGAGAGAAGAGATTCTGTTGCTTACTTGAGGCAAATATGGAGACAGTTTCACACATCCACTGCAATAATCACTTAGGAACCATCTCTAAGAACAACATATATATCTTAAACACTCTGCCGCTGGAAAAAGAGCAAGGCCTGCCGTCATATGGTTGCCATGAAAACAAGTGACAGAATAAGGAAGCTAAGGCCGCGGAATGCACATATGCACTGGTGAGGGAACAAGAGAGTTGGGAGGATATATGGCTGAGCTTTGAAGCCGGGATTGAGTCTGCTTACCTGAACAATAATTATGGGCGAGTTCCATGACTTCTTTATAAGCCTTGCTGCTTCCTCTGTAAATTGGGGATCATGGTCATCAGAGTATCCCCAAGGACTATCATGAGGCTTAAAAGAGACACCATCTGAGAACAGGTGCACTTGACCGGGCCCGCCATATACTTCAATAATGACTGACAGCTACAAGTGGATTGAAATGAACCTGCCTTTTCTTTAGCATCCAAATCCATATCCAACTATCTGAATCATAGTAAAGAGATGCCAGATCTTAGCTTGCTGGAGGCCTTCGAAGCCTGCCACGGTGTCATCCCCGTGGGCACTACATAAGGACCTAGGCACTGGGGAGCAGTGGATCCTATAGCGGGGAGAGCAGGGCAGTGCTGGTTCCACCCCCTAAATCGTCCAGCTTAGCCTTCTCTACCCTTTGACCTAAGTACTTGGGCAACAGACAATAGTGGATCAACCATGAAGGAGAAGAGTAGACGAGGAGGAAAGGAAAAAAATCAAATAATGGTAACTTTGGGTATATTAGTATCGATGCTGGTAATCGACAGCCAGATCAGTGTGAGAATACGCAGCTAAAATCCCAAACATCCCACACATCTCCAACCACAGAAGGGAGGAGTTCAGTTCCACTCTCCACGAGGCAGAGGTGGCTGGGAGGCAGAAAACTTATTTTATTTAAGTTTGCTAGAGAAAACCGTGTTCAAGTTTCATCTTACACTCCTTTAACCCTTGATTCTATGACACAATCAAGAAGTGAATTTATGAGAGACAGAGGACTCTGGTAATTCAAGACGGGGTACTGTTTATGGAAGCGCTGTCTACTCCCACCACACCACCACATATCTCCTTCTATTCAGCATTTCCAAGATAGTAGGGGTGGGTTTCAAATGGTGGAGGCTGCCCAAAGATTACGGTTTCCTCCAGAACCCCAAGAGACAAAGGCTGTTACTGCTCTTCTGAAGAGTTCCTGAAGGCATCAAAGTTCTAACGTGTCAAGAGGCGTAGACGATCCTACTGGTTTCCAAACAACAGCGCAATATAAGCTGGAGGATCAGTGCAGTTGTCTGAGTACAGAGTTTAAACAGAGTTCGTTTAAAATCTGGGATTGGGTTAATTTCCAAAAGATTAAATCCGAGTCTTTAAATGGGTTGCCTTTTTAACATTGTAAACAGCTGAAAGGCTTACCAAACTGGGAAACGCATTGTTCCTTTTATAGAAAAAGTACCACAAAACCAAACAAAACGAACACTGCTTTGAAGAATGTCAGCTTTTATACTTGAGAGGTTGCACTTGTGATTTTTATGCATTAGCTAGAAAATACCAATGACTAAAAAAGCCGACTCATTTAACTGACCACAGTGTGTTACCCCCGACGACTGAAAACAACTGAAGTTTCAAAATCTTCGCCAAGGCCAGGGAATTGTGACTGCTCAACCTGTAAGCTCTGTATACTTCTCTTTCAACGCTTTAAAAATGCACCGTGTCAGTTTTAAGAGAGACAAGGTGCTGATTATCCTCAATGGTTAGCCAAGACATAAAGTCGAAATTTCTGGCACTACAGATTGTAACTTTAAATATGTCCTTCCTTATGGTGAAGCAGGCTCCTGGGGTTGAAAGGAAGGGAGGGGTGGCGGGCCAAAAATGCATTAAAAAGCATTTTTCTTCCGTCTTAGACCGTGATCGCTTGATTCAATTTATGAATGCCTAATCTCTGTTTAAGCTTAAATTCTAAGGTACTAAAGCTAATTTATGAAAGCTCTCATGTAAGCAGCCTGAAAAGCAGCTTAATAAACAGGTATTACTTCACCATCAGCAAGTGCCTAATAAATGTGTCTAGACACAGGTGACGAGGCAGTAAAATTTCCTTCAAGATTTCCACGGCATTGTAAGATCACGTGCTACTTATACTGACATACAAGTGTGCATATATTTTAACAGGAGGGATCAGCGAAATTATGTTTGTAGGACAAAGTAACAGTAAACATTGGCGCTCACATGCACGACTGACGTAGATGAATACTTGAAGGGCAGATCACCCAATGTTCCAAGCTCAAGACTGCTGTAAATATTCTGAAAACCATTCTTCTGCTCTGAAGTGTCAACAACCCTCGCTGGTCTGTTGCCCATGTTTTTTGATGAAGGAAGCTACCCAAGCGAGGGAAGGGAGAGGTCTG
The DNA here is from genome assembly GCF_018350195.1 of Panthera tigris. NCBI lineage: Eukaryota > Metazoa > Chordata > Mammalia > Carnivora > Felidae > Panthera > Panthera tigris. Next base: position 100,066,597 of record NC_056660.1, on the reverse strand, counting down.
TGTGCGAAGAAATCGGCATGATTCTTCACTCCTTCAACTCATCCCCATTCACATCCTCCAACAGTTAACTGTTACCAGGTAACTTGGCGCCAATGAGGGGGAACCATGATGGTTCCCTGTATTCACATATAGAAGGGAACTGTGCTGCAGGGTACCATTTACGCTTGGGCCTTCAGTATTTCAAATAACTCAATTGCATCTCGACCCCGCCTCATCCATCACAGCTTGGAGAAGCACAGCGGAATTCCCATGTTCTCCACTGAACAACCAACATGAAACCCAACACATGGAAAAAATACCTCAGGTGCAGCGGGGAAAAGAATCTTCCTGCAGTTTCCAATTCTAAGTAGGCTTCATACAGTGTCCGTTTCTGAACTGCCTGTAAGGGCAATTTATGAGCTCCTGATGACTATACCATATTGTGCTCCCAAGAAGAAAAAGGTAATCGTAGTTTGGCTCTTTGTTGGCATTCCATTTTTTATAGATTATTATATGGTCTTCAAGCTGGGTTGAGTCTGAAATTAATATAATTAACCTCCTGCTCGGCTACACACATCTATTTTCCACTCCCATTCATCTTTTCTCTCTGCCCCTGAAGGCAGACTTGGAAAGGAAAAAAACCGATGTTCGGGGGTCTAACATTCGTTGCTGGTTCCCAGACTTCTGTTCTAGAAGCCAGTATCAGTCGAATGTGAAAACAACTTGAGAAATCACAAGAGACCCTTTACAGCCAGCCGGTTTGCTTTCCACAAAGAGCACTTACAATTTCTGTTCAAAATGTTATAAAAACATATCAAGGATATCAGACAGACAAATGGTCAGATAAAAACAGGCTACGAAGGCTTGAAACAAGACAGGAAATCTCATACTGAGGTTAAGTGGGAAGGAGGAGATGTAGTATCCAATTTTGGACCAATCAATAATAAAAGACAACATCCCAAATAAAACAGGATTCCACACCTTCCTTCTTTTAAAAAAAATTTTTTTTAATGTTTATCCATTTTTGAGAGACAGAGACACAGAATATGAGCAGGGGAGGGGCAGAGAGAGAGGGAGACAGAGAATCCGAAGCAGGCTCCAGGCTCCGAGCTGTCAGCATGGAGCCCAACATGGGGCTTGAACTCATGAAATGTGAGATCATGACCTGAGCCAAAGTTGGACGGTCAACCGACTGAACCACCCAGGGGCCCCTGCATCCCTTCCTTATTTGGCTAAAAAGTAATACACATGGCTTTAACTAGAAAACTGGAGAGATGCTGGTTTGAAGGGTTTTTTGGTGTTTTTTTTTGTTTTTGTTTTTGTTTTTGTTTTTTTTGGAACACTTGAAGAAAATTTAAGGAAAACTATCCAAAACTGGTTTTCATTCTCTTTTGAAGTTTCTATTAAGGTAATTATTTTCCTTGTATTGGCATCCCATGTATGTAAAATGGAAGACAACCCAGGACTCCAGTTTCCATGACTTAGATGAGAATGTGAACACAGGAGGCCTCTAGGCCACATGTATTCCACATAGGGGATTGATCTGGCCCACTTGGTCCTCTAAAAATAAGGAATTTTACAAAACCATCATATTTTTGTCTTCTCTTAAAAATCAGACATGGAGAAACTGTGACTAACTTTCCCAAATGATCACAAACCCTGCTGCCTCCTTCAACCCATACCTACACCATTCAATTTGTCGCTTTCCACCACGATACCCAAGTCCCCCTTCTGGTATCCAAGTAACTTCCTGTCTCTGTACTCCCATGACTTTTGTACTCCTGCCCTTGAAGAAGAGGTGCATGTGAGTTCTGCTATAAACTCTTACGCTTAGCCCATAAAGAAGTTTTAGGAAATGAGCCTTCCCTTGAAGCCTTGGGCCAACAGACTTGAATGACACACAAAACCTCATTTAAATACTATAGGGATCTAAAATAACGTTGTAACTCAAAAGTCTTTATTGAATCATGTACATTATATATGAGTTTTGAAATATTTTATTAGTACTTCATTTCTGACTTCACTGTAGGGGGAAAAAAGAGAATTCAAAGACATCTTTAATTTGGTTCTTATTCATAAACCTTTACAAATTGCCAGTGTCACCAGAAGTTAATAATATGCATACATAGATATGAAATAGTCTTACTCCAGTTCTGTGACCATCTTAATAGCCAGAATAGTAAAAAAATAATAATAAATCCTTAGCTGGTCTTGAGTGCAGCACTAGTAGTGATAATCCAGTTTAGATTAATACAAATAAATTGTGAATGTGTATTTTTAAGCTGACTTGTGATTGTTAATGAACACACATGCAGGTATGTGTGTTCATGATATATTCAAATCCCTCTATGTGTATACAAAAATGTCCTCTTTTCTGTATTTCAAAAAGCAAACATATTGTCACCTGTTTTTAATACTAAGATCCCATATAACTTATAATGCAGAGTTATACAGTATATACACGGAATGCTGCATCAATCATGCAAAAATATGTGTTCCATCCAGCTGTTCCTGAAACCTCCATTAAAGATCCGAGCTGAAACCAAAGACACATGAATAAAGTAATAATTGCTAGAGAAAAGACATAAAATACTTCACATTGAGATTATCTGTCATTTACTTCATTACATCAAAGAAGATATGTGACTAAAAATACTATACTGATGGGGCACCTAGGTGGCTCAGTCGGTTAAGCCTCCCATTCCTGGTTTCAGCAGGTCACGATCTCACGGCTTGTGACTTAGAGCCCTGTCTGGCTCTGTGCTGACAACACGGAGCCTGCTTGGGAGTGTCTGTCTCCCTCTCTCCCTCTGCCCGTTCTCTGCTCACATGCATTCTCTCTCCCTCTCTCTCTCAAAATAAACATTTAAAATTTAAAAAAATACATATATTTAAAAAGTAAATAAAGATGGCATGATGGCTCTCATTCTGATTTTTTACTGTAGAAGGTGAAAAATCGTAGGCAAATCTGACAGACATCTTAAAGTCCTCTTGGACCGTCTGACACAAGCAGTGCCCTATTAAACTAAGCAAACGAACAAGAGAACCTTGGCGGCTTTAATTGTGCTGTGAAACAAACTGAAGGAAGCCGATTGTCACAGGGCAATGCTGGTGTTGCATCATTTGTAACCTGATTCAACTATGGGGAGCAGTCAACCATATCCTAGCAGAATACGTAAAGCACTGTGAGAGAATACAGTTCAGGCATTCTAACCCAAGGAGAAACCCACAGGAAGTTATTCTAATTTAAATGAGGTTTAAATTCATTCCCACAGTCACATACTTCAGGTCTATATGCTTCCATTTTTCCTAGTGGCAACTCTAATGATTTCTTTCTACCAGTTCCAAAATTTCATCATCAATAAAATGATTATAATGTAGAGTCATTTAAAGGTTGGTTTGTTTCTGTACTTACCGCACACACACACACACACACACACACACACACACAGTTTTTTTTCCCCCCATGTTAATTCCACTGAAGGGGAAATCAAGTATGGGCTCTAGAATCAGTACACCCAGCTTCCCCTCTGACTCCTACATTTTAGCATCAGAAATTTCCTTTACCTGCTATCTCATCTACTAAGTGGGGCAGAAGGACAAGGCAGAAGCCTAGAAGTGACCCTTTTCACAGGATGCTGGGCCACTGCCATCAGCTCTAAAGTCTTGATAGGTGGGGATAAACACACTTGCTTTTTATCTGCAGAAGTTGTGGCAAGGGTCGAAGGCGATAAACACTCAGTTTAAATATCAAATTTCTGCGGTGAGGGAGAACAAAACTCTAGATAAGGAAACCTCATTAAAACGAAGGTAGAAAGTTGTCTGGTGAAGCAGAAAATCTTTGGCTAAGGTTCAAAGATTAGAACTAACCACGGAGCACAGGACCAAGAAAAGGGCTTTGATTTGGGCAGATTTGATTTAGAGTCATGACTACACCACTAATTAGCTGTATGATCTTGGAGCAGTCACCTGACCTCTGTGAGTCTGTTTACATAGCAGTAGAATCCGGACTACATTCCCTTCCTTCCAGGAGAGTTACACAGATTAAATACGTTAAGTTCCCGATACAGCACATAACTCAAAGTGGCTCTGTCTATATTACACGTTCTCTCGCACACACACATGCGCGCGCACACACACACACACACACACACACACACACACACATACATATTCTCTTGGTCACCCATATGTAATTAAAGATAGGGCCTCTTCCCCTTTCCTTTGCAAAAAAAAAAAAAAAGACTTATTCGAATAACAAGAATTACTCTTAGCTTTCTCTGTAAAATGAAAACGTGGTCACACAAGATATAATGGAAATGTCAAGAAGAAATTGTAGATATTACTCTTTTTATTATTTCCAGTGTGTTCCTAAAACTTCAAAATATTTTAGCATTTAGTAATTGTTTAGTAATAACAGTAACAGTTTAGTAGTAGATGGCACGAGTGTGTTCCCCTTGCTCCCCTTGCAAGACTGGATGATTTCCTTCCTCAGCTGCTGGCAGCGCTCAGCTGTCACCTTTCTCTGGGAACTGCCCCCTGGCTGGCAGGAGCCACCTTCTAGGCACAGCCTGCATCCAATAACTGGGTGGCACGGAGTTACAGAGGCCAGGCCTCCTTGTCCCAACTCTCTAACACTGCTGAGAGGCCCTCCTGGCTTCAGAGCTCTCCACCGGCTGGATGAGGCCTTTGGTGAGAATGCATCAGGGCACAGCTATTTCTGCCCACTTCTGCTTCCTTCCCTTCTTCCACCGGGGTTGATCTCAAAAGAACTCTCCAATAAACTGCCTGCACAGACTCAGTTTCCAGGGGATCTGAAGTGCAACAGGCTAGTCCAGAGAAACCACGTGCCAAAACTCAGTGTGCTTTATTTCTGTATCTTTAACTTTTTTAATGTCTATTTTTGAGACAGAGAGACAGACAGAAGAGCATGAGTAGGGAAAGGGAAGAGAAAGGGAGACACAGAATCTGAAGAAGGCTCTGCGCTCTGAGCTGTCACCACAGAGCCCAACGTGGGGCTTGAACCCACGAACTCTTGAGATCATGACCTGAGCTGAAGTTGGGTGCTCAACCAACTGAGCCACCCAGACACACATTCCCTTTTTTTTCAATTATTTTAATGAGAGAGAGAGAGAGAGACAGAGAGAGACAGAGAGAGAGAGAAGAGGAGGGGAAGAGAGAGGCAGACACAGAATCCAAAAGTGTGCTTTAAAGGTTTCTGAGATCAGGCTTCCTATGCCATCATAACTGAAACATCTTTTATTTGTCCAAACAGGTCATGTGTCTGCTATCTCTACAGCCACAAATGGGTACTTTGGGTTGAGAAAGATAAGAGAAAGAAAGCCAAATGATCAGTTTTGCTTATTCACAAAATTAAACAGTTAATAGAACTGAACAGTTATTGAGACATCGTAAAGACAAAACCTTAGATATGGCATGTGATGAAACCTATCTTTTAGGTCCTTGGCAACTCAAACTTCTCTAGAGAGCTGTTTCCCCCACCCACACCCCCCCCCAAACATATTCCATTAACGATGAATGTTAGAACATTAGGTTTTGTTTTTATCTGAAATAAAATTAAACAGTATCTTGCTTGTAAAAAAAAAAAACAAGGAAATAGGAAACAGTCTTGAAAATAGGTATTTGAGTTGCCTTGAAGTGTTCCTCTCACCCTTTCAACTGTGTTAGTTGTTAATAGTGAAAGTGCTTTGTCAAATGCATTTTGAAGTACCTTCTGGCCAAACCTACCCTGATTGAATAATATCGCTGGCAATTTAATAACAGTTCTTGAAAACTGAAGGAACTAAACCCACACCTATAGGGTCAATATCCCTTTTGCCCAAGGGGACTAATTTGAAGGAATAATCCACCAATTACTGGACACTTATCCCACATCAGCGCTTTACACATTTGAACGGTGGTGACAAGGAAATATTCCATATGCTAGTTAATCTAGGACCACTGCAAAGGTACACACTAGCACATTTTTTAATAAGATATTTCTCTTTTTCTTAAAGTTTATTTATTTTGAAAGAGAGAGAAAGTATGCAAGCCGGGAAGGGGGGAGAGAAAGAATCCCAAGCAGGTTCCATGCTGTTAATGCAGAGCCCGAAGCAGGGCTCAATCTCATGAACCACAAGATCATGACTTGAGCCAAAATCAAGACTCAGATGCTTAACCGAATAAGCCACCCAGGTGCCCCAATAAGATATTTTTCAATTACAAAAGAGAACTTTGACAAGAAAATTTTTTTCTAATATGAATCCACATTTTCCAGATAAGGCTTTGCTATTAAAAAAAAATCTTCTCTAATCCACCCTATGTTTTCCCTCCCTCAAGTTTACTACAGCTGATCCCACTGACATGAACTCGTGTGTCCCCTTTAACTCATCACCTCCCCGCTGGACCTTTCCTGAGTATGAATTACTCAGACGCTGGCCTTGAGCAAAGACCTGCCTGCCAACTCATTCATACAACAAATAGTGAAACTCTTATAAATCATCTGAATTTGTCACCCATGTCTGAAAGGGACAACAGAGTGCAGTGATCAAGAGCACGGACTCGGATCTAAGGTGCACAGGCTCAAATTCCAGCTGGGCCTCTTGTTAGCTGTGTGACTTGAGCAAGTTACTTTAATTTTCTATGCTATCTTTTAAAATCTATATAACGGAGATGTTAATCATTCCTACCTCACTGGGTTATTGTGAAGATTCAATTTGCTAACCTGTGTCAAGCACCTGGGACAGCGCCTGCACACAGTATGTACATGTTTGCATTTATTTATTGCAATTATTAGTTTGCCATTCTATTGTCATTTTTCTGGAGTTCCTCTTCTTGTAACTTCTTCAGATAATGTGCGCCTTCTATGGCATCCTCTCCTGGCACTACCTGGCTCATTCTCTTGATTCACTTCTCTCCTCTTCACAAAGCTCAAGTCTTCCACACTAATCTGCTCTTTTGTGGGGCTGCCATCGCCTCTGTGTCCACCATAGTATATATCCCACCCCTCACGGCTGACTTCCTAACTGTCCTCCGTCTCAAAACATTTTATTCGCGGCCAAAGATAACATGTAAAATGTAATTTACTAACATGGATGGTAGATCTCAATTCAGAACCTGCAAGGTATAGAATATGCAGGACTGGAGCTGGTTTTTTAAAATGAGTTATATAGTAAGTTAGGCGGTAAGATGCCTCTGTTAAATTTGGTAGGGAGGTACCATAATAGCTTGAGTGCGTGGTAGAAAAACTAGAATGTAAGATGTCAAGTTTCAAATAAAAAACATGGACTTGAATTCTGAAGAGCCCATGGCTTTATGGTAAATGGTCTCTGTCAACAAAGAGCCTTTATTTCTACTTCACCTAATGTCATGGTCAACGATTTCAGCTCTGGCTTGAAGAGGTCCTGAGATCTTCAGGACTGTGTGTGGTGCAAAGGACTCTATCTTGCTTTTACAATAGCTACTGTGTTTTGGCTATACGAGGCAGGCGGTAGTGAAACCTAGTGGGAGTTAATAAACAGAGCAGATAGGACTCGACAAATACCTAACCAACAAATAGGTTCCATGATAATGTGACATTTTTATAGTCACATTTTTAAACCATAACAGCGCTTGAATGGTATGCATTATAGTATTTCAATTTAGTCATTTATCTAAAAATGAGTTTTATCTTGGCTCATAAATAAACAGTGACATTCCAGAAATTTGAAAAGCTCAGCTTCACCTTCTGCTGAAAAGCTCATTTTACAATTACAGAAACACATGCCCTTTTGTGCCATGTTGCTTAATCTTTGATTTATGGCTCCTATCTTTGCGCTAACCTCTTTCTGTAAACTACACAGAGTTTGTACAAGCTCAGCTATTTCATTCTTACTTCTAATCTTAATGGGTTATTTTCTCCCTACAGTGGCGATGTCTCTCTACCCAACAGGTCAGGGGAAAAGTATTCACTCTTAGTTTACCAAATGCTATTTAGTGTCTTAGTATGTTCTCAGAGTCTGAAGTGAGTGATGCATTTCCCTAAAAGCCTTGGCTGGCTCTTCCCGAAAGGTTTTTCTCTTCTGTCCCAGAGCCTTCTAGTGCTTGCTCCAACATGCCTTGCAGCAAAGCCCTTTTGGGAAATGGCAGCCCACTCTCTCTCCTTTCTGCACTTCATTTTGACCAGGTTCCCTGAGCCAGGAAGCTAGCTTACTTGGCACATCGGAATGGTTTCTCTGGGGGTGCGTGGGTGGCTTAGTTGGTTAAGCATCCAACTCCTGGTTTTGGCTCAGATCATGATCTCATGGTTCCATGAGCTCGAGCCCCACATTGGGCTTCACGCTGATGGTGCAAAGCCTCCTTGGGCTTCTCTGCCTGTCTCTCTCTCTCAAAATAAATACATAAACTTAGAAAAAAAAAGATGGCTTCTCCTCCAGTTCCATCTTTCTGCCGTTCAGTGGTGACACTCAGGTGTTGACAGAGTTGCCCTCAACTTCTCCCACAGTCTGTGTACAGCTCTAGGTCTGGTCACATACCTCAGGGACGCTGGAGGAGTCTTTTACGGCAGTGTACTTAATCTGAGGGAAATCTGGGCCTTGCTCAAGGTCTACGATGATGAGAAAAGCACAGGTTCTTATGTCTTCCTTCACCTGGATCCCCACATTACACACCTGGCAGGTGTACTTCCAGGACTGTGCTCTGGGCTTGTTGCAAATGACTTGTTTCATTACAGATGCATTTTCTTCTCTGTTTTTCACTACTCCTGCTGTCATGTGGAAGGTGGCAAGAAATGTACTTTTACTCCATCATTTTTAAATAGAAAAGTCTTTGTAAAAACTTTCGTGAAAACATAAAAAGGTACTGGTGATACAATACTAAGCAAAAAAAAAAAAAATGCAGGGTACAAAATAATATAATCTGAGACGACACCTAACTATGCTATCGAATGCATGAAAGGAAGAACACGCCAGAATCTGAAATCGTTGCCTCAGAGTTGGGAGACTGATTTAACATTTTTCCATTGATTCTTCTTCACATTTCCCAAGTTGTGTTTTGCGTGTCCATGAACAAGCAACCCAACATATTCAGCAAACAATATTTACGAAAACACATTTATGTGGCTGCACAACCTTTTTAAGACTCTCCACTAAGCACAGGCTGCCATATGCACACTTACTCATTCAACAAATATTTACTGAATTTCTGTGATGGGCCAGCCACTCTGCTCACTTTGGGGAGTATAGCTGTAAACAAAGGGAAGTCTTACACAGCTCGGCTTACATTCAGGTGGGGGTGACAGACAATACAAATCAAATAAACATAGGATATGTTAAGATGGGGTGGTAAAAGAGAAAAAAATAACAAGGTAAAGGTACAGAGAATGTCAGCAAATTGAGAGAAGAGACCAAATGTATGGACTCTACCAATCAAGGAAACCAACGAAAGCAAAAAAGCAGACAGTTAGAAGGATGTCGCTAGGTTCACACTACAGGTGTTTATCATTCATTCGTTGTTCATCACCAGTTAGGCGGTCATTATTTAAATCAAATATTTTTTTAATTTCTCAGCCAAAGCTCCTTAAGGACATACTACTTTTACCTTGAAATACATACAGGCTAATTAAATCTGCAGAACATTTGGAAAACAGCGTATTTTAAGGGTTCTTCCTATCAAGATGTTTGGCTAAAGAGCTAAAGTAACAAATTGTAAAAAGTACTGCTCAATGAACATTTAAAACCAATAAACTTGAGAATTCCCACCAAATAGGAAACAACTAGGTCGACGAGGGATCATATTTAATACGTTGTGTGCATTAAATGATTGTTCACCACTAACATTTGTTCATTTCATAACTTTTCTTTCAGGAATTGTGGGGAAAAACCAAATGCGCTTAGGTTGTGCACTACCAAAGTCTCTTTCAGGGGAGTTTAGTTTACAAGATTGTCATTTTTAATAGGAAACAATAGCAAAATAGCAAAATTTCTCCTATGATAACACATCTTCAAAACATCAGCAAAGCTGGTTGAAAACATATGGTGAGGCACAAATGCAGTAACTTCTCCCTTTCTCACTGTTGCTAAGGAATGAGTTTATGAAAGGAGGTAAATCCCAACCTGAGCGAGTGCTTGCCATATCCCACCACGCTACAACGGTACATGCTTTTCTATTGTCGTTTCATTGTTACATCACCCCAACAAAGACGGCGCTGCCACTCGAGAGGTTAAGAACTGGACCCAGGACCTTGATGTGGGTGACAACAGCTAGTAAATGTCTGAGCAAGAATTCAAACCAGGAAGTCTGACTCCAAGGTCCATGCTTTTCAGCATTACCCTCTGCCGAGAAGCCCTCTGCTTCAGATGACTTTGCTCAAAGCTTCATTTTTGAGTGAGAGAATTCTAAATATACAGCATACTCCCATAACTACCTCAACAATTTTGAACCTAATTTAATAATTTTATACATAAAGTTTTAAACATCTATTTTTAAAAGCCATCCCATATTACTCTCTTATGATGAGTCTGCTTTTGACTTGGTTTCCTCTCAGGGTGTTGCCATACTGCAGTTGCATCAGAGAGCTGGGGTTCTAGTCCCACCAAATAAGCTTGTCGCACTAGAGTTAGTAAGACTTAGAAGTTAAAGAAAGTCAGTTCTGCAGTAAGTTCTAAGGACCATGTGCTGGACTCACCATCCATTCATCCATCCATCCACCTACCCATCCATCCATCCATCCATCCATCCATCCAATATCTCTAAGAATCACTATAACAAAGTCTCTCCACTAAATTTCTATTGCTTCTACCACTAATACAGATCTCTTTGAAATTCTCAGTTGCTAAAACAATGTCCTAAGTTGACTCCCTATAACAAATGTCTTACCCAGTCTTCACTTTTCTGCCACATTCCTTTTCCAAAACATGGCTTGATGTTGTTGTTGCCTTTTAAAGGAGACAATGTATGTAAATAAATTAACAGTTTGCCTGAGCTATAACAAGCCTTTCGTAAACACTATTATTTTTGCTACAACTATGTGCCAGACATGAAGGTAAGCGCTGGGAATATGGCAGACATGAATGAGACATGGAGCCTGGCAGTGAGGACCTGTGAGTCTAGTGGAGACAAAGAAAAGTAAACCATCTATCACCACACAGTTGTGGAAACACCTCACTCCAACCTGGGTGGAGGCAGAGGTCAGGGGGAGCGAGTTCACAGAGTAAGAAGTCTGGGAACAGGAATAGGAAAATTCCTAGGAGACTAATAGACTGGAAATTGCAGGCAGCTTCAAGTTACTGAATAAGTCTGGAGAGGCATGGGGATCGGCCACCGGACCCATGAGAATGGACAGGTATGCGGGGCCAGTCGTAAGGGCTTGTAGGTCATGCTAAGGATTTTTTATTTTATAAAGAGGCAATGAAAACCTATTACAAATTTACTGGCATGATCACAGACACTATCAATTTTAGAAAGATCAACATGGTAACAGTGCAGCAACTGATCAGAAAGGAGTAGGGCTGGGTTAAGAGGTTGCTGGGCTGATCAAAGGGAAAAAAATGATGACATCATGAATAAAGATACGACAAATGTGGATGGAAAACGTTCAATGATGTTGAGAGTAACTGAACAAACAAGGTAAGATCTGTTGAGGACTGGGATTGTTGGGAGATACTGGGCATGGGGAGGTTCAAGAGAACAAAGTACTACAGATAATTTCCTTGAAAGCTGGGTCCATTCACTCAATTAAGAAATTGGAAGACAGCCAAGATTTTGAGGAAAACATGATGAACTTACTTTGGAGGTGTAAACTTTGAGAGCTGATGAAACAGCCCAATGTACATGACCAAGAGACAAAGAGGATCTCTAGCCCAAGGCTAGCGATAAAAATTTGGAAGTCATCAACACAGGTGACGGCATAAGCCTTGAGAATGGATGACACAAGAATCTAGGTAGGATTATTTATTAGCATCACCCACTGAAAAAGAAACATAAGCCCCCTTTGTCCGCAGTGGGAAACAGATCAAGGTTTGGCCCTGGTCATCCTTTTGACATTATCTCCTGCCACTGCACACCATATATCTTATTGTGAAGTCACATCAAAATACTTATATTTTCCCAAGTGTATCAGACGCCATTGCCCTCTCCTAAATTTTCTGCCTGGTGAACACCCATTTGGCCTTGAGCTCTAAATCAAATGGCACTTTTCCTGAGAAGCCCTTGATAATCTGACCACCTTCCTCCCCCATCCCAGGTGGAGTTCACGGCTCCCTCCTCCTTCTGACTGTAACACTTGCCCACACCTCGACTATCAATACCCAAGTTTCTCTCCTCTACTAGATAGAAAGTTCATAGAAGAAAAAGACTGCATCTACACAAGGAAAGGTATCAACTCATGTTTACAGAACGACTGCTTCAAGTAATCAGTCTTCAATCTGCAAACACCATCCATCAGTCACTCTGTTTTAAAGGACTCAGGACTCCTTGTGTTTGGCAAGCAGCCATAGAAGGTTCTTAAGTACAGTAATATGATACTTTTGGTATGATCTACTAAGAATTTAATTTTATTCCCATGTTACTAGTACTCACGTCAACACAACTGCTGTGGTGACAACAGTGTAATCATTTAAAATAATGATTACTATGAATACAGTAGTTCCTCTCACTGAAAATGCCACTGGATTTTACTCGAAGCAAAAAAAAAAAAATGGCAAGAGATGAAAACTAAACAGAAATAGAGGACTGAAATGAAGCAAGAGGAGGCTTCATTAGGATCAACTGGGAGATCCTGATGGCACCGTGTGGAATTACCTCATCCAAAAAGGACAATTCAAAGACAATAAACAGGCAAATGATAGATGAATAAAAGAGTTATGAAACTTTGCATTTGCTAAGTGCACAATATCTGAAAAGCATCTTCTTCACAAACAAGGAAGGCAGGAAGGCAGGGGTTGACTTTAAGGCAAATGTGAAAGGATAAAAGGGGATTCAAAGGTTCTAGTCACAATCATTCCTTCCAGAAGCATCGGTTCTTCTGGCAACAAGATATGTGGTTTTTCTTTTCTTTTCTTTTCTCCCCCCCCACCCCCGCTCAGCAACTTGAACAAAAGGGACAATATATAAATTCTTATTTGGACTGACATCAAAAGGTCTTTCAAACTTCTATTCCTCCCCTGACTCTACTTAATTGTAAAAACGAAACACCGCAGACATTCACTATCTTTTTAGTTTGAGAACGAACACTCACACAATTTTCCCACAACCTCGAAAGATGCATCCATACAGTCTGCAATTTCAAGAGTTGTGACCAATTCATTATCAAATGGAAAGAAGTCCTAGCATGTTTGGTTTTCAAAGGGGCCCCTACCTCTTCAGGGGATGTGTTAGTTTTTGTCCTTCACCAACAGTTTCATCAGCATGCTGTTAAGTTAGAGACAAGAGACTCTAAATATCACAGCGAACTATTTTGTGTGATTCAAGAAAGAGAACTCTTAGAAGTCAAAAGAATGTGTATGTGCACAAAATCTACTCCGCAAGCACCATAATGCTGGTCTCCTATTCAGCTTTGATTATAAATGAGCACATCTACACCCGAGGGTGGAGAAGAAATACAGGGCTAAGGATCATCTGTCTTGAGTGTATCAGGGGGGCATAAATGTGAAAATCTTAGCCCCAGCCCTTATAGTAATTAAAGTAAAGACGCTGACACATGCATGATTCAACCCAATTATGACTCAGTGGTCACAAATGGGGCTCACCTGCACTAAATGGACCCAATTATCCCAAGTAGGTTATGTTTTAATTTACTAAACACTTTGAAGTTTTAACTTCCTTTTCCAGATGTGTTGTGAGGGAGAACCCTGTCCAAAGAGACAGAGTCAAAACTCTTTAATTCGCTTTTTAGTTCTGCCACTGTAGCACTTGCTGACCTTAGCCCTTAACCTCTCCCTGTTTCACTCATCCTGTTCTTAACCTTTGGAAGATGATAGCTGTCTTCTCGTCGTTTCAAGATTTTAAAACAACAACATAATAATTATTATGACCAACCAATACGCTGTATTAAAAAAAGCTAATGACGATGCTCACACTTAACCTGTTGAATACCTACTAGAAGCCCAGCGTTGTTTTACATTTTACCTAAATCGTGTCATCCTCACAATGACCTCTGAGACAGGGAGTCACTTGGAGGAGTTTAATAAAGAGACCATGTGCAAGCATGTGGGCAGGCTTTGTAGTAACTACAAGAGACAGTACAATGAGCTAGTAAGTCCAAAGGACGGTGGTATCAGCATGAAGCGTCTGTAGGAGGGCAGTCATCAGACTTCAGAAAGCATCCTTGTGGAGATGGCTCCTGGTAGGAGCCTACAGTAGCAGGCAGTAACCTGGTAAAGGAGGGAACCCAGGAAGTAGACACCTCGCACTCTCTTCCCACCGGCCTGCTCCTGTCCTGATGATGCCTCCCACCGGCCAAATCCAATCAGAAGTCAGAGAACAAAGGAGCCTCCTGATTCAGTCCAAACATCTCAGCGCACAAAGCAGGTAGATAAAGGAAGAGAGTGAACCTGGTATCTACTATTCCCAGTCATCCCAAGCATCCAAAAATTACCTTGAATAAATGAGGTTATCAATAAATATCTGTTAGTAAAAGAAGAAATGAGATCAAAGTATCAAGAGGTTCAGTACGTATGTGAAAACACACACAGTAAGAGACTGAGGCAAGCCTTGCTCTGAGGTTCAAGCTCAAGCTCATAACCAGTATGGTATTCTGCCTCCCATTCACTATCTATTTTTTTTAATGTTTATTTATTTTTGAGACAGTGAGCGAGGGAGGGGCAGAGAGCGAGGGAGACACAGAATCAGAAGCAGGCTCCAGGCTCTGAGCTGTCAGCACAGAGCCCGACGTGGGGCTCGAAACCACAAACTGTGAGATCATGACCTGAGCTGAAGTCTGTGCTTAACCAACTGAGCCACCCAGACACCCCTCCTATCCACCATCTTTACGCCACACCATTTAATAAGCATGCTGTGGGGCGTGTGGAGGAGACGGTGAGTATGATGGAGGTAATTCCACCCCCAAGAAACTTGTAATCTGTGTTCTAGTTTTATCTCACCTTTCCATCTCCAAATCCTCAAATTCCTCTCTTGCAAAAAAACTTCTGTAATAGTAGGTCTCTCACCCCTTACAATTCCATAACCTATTCCAACTAGAGGCTCGGCAGTGAAACTTTCCATCACATCGAATTTTGCCCACTTGATAGTATCCTGCCTTGGAAGGATGTTCTGAGCACATATGACACAGGGAGCATGGTGATATCTTTTGAGAAGACAAGGCCTTCAACTCTATTTGCTGCAATGGACTAAGCCTTAGGTCTTATGTTAGCACAGTGACTTTCAAGACATGTTGAAGGATTCATTTATTCAGTTACAATATATTGATCATATAGTATATACTTGGGACTATGCAAGGTACACGCACAGACTGAGAAAACAATTTTTTTTATAAAATGTTTTTTAAGTTTATTTATTTTATTTCTGAGAGAGAGAGAGAGAAAGAGAGAGAGAGTGTGAGAAAGAGAGACAGAGAAAGTAGGGGAGGGGGGGAGAGAGAGAGAGAGAGAGAGAGAGAGAGAGAGAGAGAGAGAGAGAGAGAATTCAGAGTGGGCTCCACACTGTCAGCACAGAGCCTGATGTGGGGTTTCAACCCACAAACAGTGAGATCATGACCTGAGCCGAAATCAAGAGTCAGACTTGAACTGGCTAAGCCACCCAAGTGCCCCAGAAAACAATTCTTACCCAAAATTAACAACTGCTTTCTGCACTAAGGAGTCAATTATTACCCAGAGGGAAGTTAAAAGTGTGTTAATTACCAAGAGAGGTCACGGGCACACATCTGGGAGTGCAGTCGTGATCCTGCCCCTCAGTGGCACCCTCCTTTACTTCTCCCCACATTGTTCAGAGCTTGGATACAGGATAAAAACCCTGTAATAAGCATCCTAACCCTGACGTTGTTCCTGGAGACAATCCAGTATTCTAATATGTTTCCATCTCTTCCTAAGAGCCTCCGCTTGGAAACGCCAGCTCCACATATAGGGGCCTGCCTCAAAGAGATCAAATAGTAATTTGCCCCTGTGGGTTTTTTCTCAGTTCTACTTTGGAGCTTGAGGAGGCCACTCTTTGCCGCCTGATCCTAACTGAAATAGCACATAGAAATCTTTCGTCTTTTTCAGGGACAAGGCGAGTGCGCTGGCACGGCAGCTCCCTTTCATGCTGTGCAAGCATTAGCTTTGCATTTTTAAAAACTATTGTACAATGTGTCATGCGGCGAGGTTTGCCAAAGGGAGGGAAAGGGGGGAAAAAAGAATAGCAGAGTTGATTTCCTACATGGAAGTTTTAATGATTCTGGAAAACCATCAACCCGTATCAAATTTCTATACTAATTTCACAGTTTCCCACAAATGGCAAGAATGCAAAACCATCAATTAGCCTCGTGGTGATTATATTTTGAAGAACAATCTATTTTCCTGATAGATAATTCTACCAAATGGAAAAATTCACTTTGTTAAAAACCTGAACACTTGATGATGTTTATTTCATGCAAGGGGCTCAAGGTAAAAATCGCCCTTTCAGTCATCTTCCAAATGTTTACTCAGGTGCACACACCTGTGCTTTCTGTCGCCAACCAAAGCTCTGAGTGTGCAGGATTTCTGCTCCGTGACAGTCATTTACATACATTATGAAACAGAAACTGAGGAGAAGCCATCAAGCCCTTGCTGGGAGGAGCCCGTATCCCTCTACTTACCAAATCAATCTGTAACTTAAAAAGAGCCCTGCTATTTCCTAGCAACATGAGTAAACATTGTACTATATCCAGCTCCCAAGATTTGTAACCATGTTAATCTGTGAGTACTCAATTTAATTAAAGATTAGACTTTTAAATTGTATTTTTAGTGCACAACAGTACTGCTAAATTATGATGATCAGCAGTTAAGTGTGCTTATGTCTGCAGAACTCGGGGAATGAAAATGAATCATTTATTTCCATCTTGATATGACTGCTCTTCTCTGAGGCGCTATGCTCTGAGTTCCCAGGCTTTGGAGTTCATTGGAATTCGATGGTTAAAACACAGCTTGGAGACCTCATTTATGAAAATTCCTTTAAACCTTTCACCACTTTGACAGATCCAGTCCAAGTGCACTGAGCCAATTCAAAAGTAGCTCTCAGCCCTTTTATAGGTTTTCAATTACACCAACACAGCACACCAGAGCCGTCATGTTGGACAAAGTCTATTACGGTCACAGAGAGGCATGAGAGCCTTTGTAAGAGACTCGTATGAAAGCAGCATTCTCACAACTGGAGCCAATGGATGTAAAGCTTTGTCTGTCTCGAACCATCCTTGACTTATTAAAGAAGGGATCTTCAAATGACTTAAACGTGGCTAGTGCTTAGTTATCTACTACAGGATGCAGGCTATGTGGGTTTTTTGGCTGTTTTTTTTTTTTTTTTAATCTTTTTAGAATTTACTTTGCAAAAATACTGGCAAGCTACCTTGTCTTCAAACTGTTCCAAATAGCTTTCCCGAAGAATTGTTCAAACATTTTCTAGGCTTCATTCATTCCCTACCCCCTCATAGCGTGTGACAGCAGGATTCACTTTTCCCCATGTGCGTTCCGAGAAACAAAAACCCCAAGCGGGTCAATGAGCTTTCCAGGCTGACACTGGTCATCAATGGTAAAACAGAGGTTAGGCCTGATTCCATTTACTATTTCAAAGCACTCTTTAAGCGGGCCTGAGACGCCCAGAGTCTTCTCTGAGACAAGGATCCCTTACAACGTTTATAGGACCTAACAGATCGTACAGTGATAGTTTCTTCCATTTGCAAACTGTGCATTTATTTGAGTATGTGGTTGGTATGGCTTTATGGGAGTGCCAATCTTTGAAACTTCGTTGTATGAGTTCTTTTAAGTGACATTCACCATTAGGGGTAAAGGGGACAAACGTGCCCATTAGTGGGTTAGAAGCACTTGCAAAATTTAAATGCTGTATGTGCAAATGCTAATTTACTCAGGATATCAATCTCCCATTTTCTCCAGGGAGTGGTGAGGTCTCTAAAACCACTGGCAACAGAGACAGCTCCCTGACACAGCTATTCCTCCCCTGCTTATTTCATGTTCTGGAGGGCAGATGGGCCTTTTTGTGTGTTTGGTCTATCCTGCTTGTTTGGGATTTTTTTTTTTTTATCCTGTTAAATAAGACCATGAAGTTTTAATATACTGGACTGTGCCTAAATTCCTCCAATCATCAATATTGGAAGAGGCAAAGCCTAAAGCTGAACACGACATGGGGAACCTCAGAACAGTTTGAGGCTAGGAACACCCCTATCCAGTGTCGAGGCTTCCTGGCCATGCGGCGGGACTCAAATGCAGTTCTGTGGCACTGGCCAGAGCCGGGAGCTGACAGGCAAAGTGAGCGCTGGGAGACAAGGCCCCACAAACCAATCCCGGCAGCTCCTGGTGTTACACATAATCTTTCCTCGTTCATTAATGAATTCCCAATGCACTGAATGCCAGCTGCGGGCCTACTAAATGCCGCATTCCACATTGGGGACAGGAAGTTGACAGGTGCAACCCTACCCTCAAGAGCCCAGGTTGTAGCGAGCAGCCAGCCCCATCCAACAGGCCCAAGAGCAGAGGCGCAGGCTCACTGTGGAGGGACGACAGAGGGAGTCGTCACTGAGTCTGCCCTTGGGACTCCCACTGCCTCCTCAGAGCCCAAGCCTGGAGTCCACTATGGGAGCCATAAGCCACATGTGGCTACTAACCATCACAAGTGTGGCTCGAGTCTGAGTTAAAAACAAAACACACACCAACTTTCAAAAAGTATGAAAAACAAAAACGAAAGGGAGGTAGTTAATAATTTTTTTTATATTACATGAGGAAATGCTAATATCCAGGATATACTGCATTAAGTAAAATAGAGGACTGAAATTAATTCCACCTGTTTCCTCTTATTTTTCCTAACGTGCTTGCTAGAAAATGAGAAATTAATTAAGTGGCTCACATTCACAGACTTATTATTTCTGTCCACCAGTTTTGTTGTTTTTTTTTAACGTTTATTTATTTATTTATTTTGGAGAAAGAGAGAGAGAGGGAGGGAATGTGTGTGAGTGGTGGAGGGTCAGAGAGGGAAGGAAACAGAGAACTTGAAGCAGGCTCCACGCCCTCAGCACAGAGCCCGACACGGGTCCCAGACTGCCAAAGCCACCCAGGCACCCCTCTACCCACCCGTTGTGGTGTAAGAAGTCACAACACAACACTTAGAGAACCTGGGAGGCTGTCTCGGGGGCAGCTGGGGGGCAGGGAGAAGGAAATGTGTAGAAAAGAGCACACAGGGGCGCCTCTCAGGGGCTGCAAAGATGGGCAGAGGCTGGCAGTGCGTTTGCTTCCTGAGTAGTACATGCCTGCCAGATTCATTTGCAGCAGAGAGACCACAACATCAAAGCCAAAATGACAATAATCACATCACAAATAACTTAGAAGCAGCCTGTGGCTTACACTAGGCTGTGCTCCGCCAGGCACCAGACCGGCTAGCTAGCCCTGCCTTCAACCCCATCCGGCCAGTCATTTGGTCACTCTGCCCCCTCATCTGAAAAGGGGTGGCTGAGATGCACTGATGCGCCTGTGTCCCCCTTACTCTGCCTACTAAGTCTCTGGAAATCTAAAGCACTCTCAACAACCCAGGGGAGGGATGAAAGTGCTAGAGAAGCAGACACGCTTGTGACTAGAGATGTAAAGCTGCAAAGAACGGAGAAGGGAGTAGAATCAATCCTTTGTACTTTCTCTTTCCGAAAACATCGCCTTTTCTTTCTTTGCTAGCCCCCTTCCCGGGTAGATCTAGAAGAGATGGAAATGCCACGAGCTCAGGAACCACACCTGTGAGCTCACTGTGGTGACCACAGCTCCGAGAGGAGCCTGGCATAGAGCAGCACCTCACCGTTAACGGTCTGTGAGGGGTGCCAATGGAGAACCTGCAGCCAGTTTTGCTGCTGAGTGTTGCTGCTGTGTGGTTAATGACTCTGAGGGTGCAAGCTGCACTCAGGGAAGAGCGAGGGGCTCACTGAGGCAGGGTCAAGCAGCAGCGATCTGTCTCTCGGATGCTGGGGTCTGCGTGCGAGCTGTCAACCCAGGCGAAGGTGGAGAGGAGCCGAGACCTTCCCAGCCCTTGTTGGCTCCTGCACGGGAGACAACCCCAGAGGTTGCTGCAGCAGAAGCGGCTGCCTGACCCACTGCCACCAGGGAAGCTGCAGGGTGAGGGAAGTCAAGGGGGAACAAAGGCTCGGAAGGTCACGGGCACAGGTCTCACGCCCAGCGTGGTGAGAGGAACGAGCACGGACGCCGCATGAAATAACAGTGATGCCCGCCGGGGTTTGACTCCACTCTCAGCACTTGGTGGCTGGGAGACTGAGCTCCTTCTCTGACCCTCATTCTCCACAGCTTACAACAGGGCTGGGAACACAGGTCTTAGGGGGCTGGTTAGCTACAATGTACTTTTCAAAAAGGACTGGCACACAGTAAACACTCAATAAATGGTCAATAAGTGGTATATATTCAACAATGGCCATTATTTTTCTTCTGGATTACAGCTTTTTTTTTTTTAATTTATTTTTTTAACATTTATTCGTCTTTGAGAAACAGAGAAAGACAGAGCATGAGCGGGGGAGGAGCAGAGAGAGAGAGGAGACAGAATCAGAAGCAGGCTCCAGGCTCTGAGCTGTGTCAGCACAGAGCCTGACGCAGGGCTCGAACTCACTGACTGTGAGATCATGACCTGAGCCGAAGTAGGACTCTTAACTGACTGAGCCACCCAGGCGCCCCAACAGCTTTTTTTAATTTGTTTTTTTGATGTTTTTAATTTATTTTTGAGAGACAGAAAGAGAGAGAGCATGGAAGCGGGGGAGAGGCAGAGAGAGAGGGAAACAGAGGATCTGAAGTGGTCTCTGTGCTGTCACTGTAGACCCCAATGTGGGGCTCGAAAACACACATTGAGCTAAAGTTGGATGTTTAACCCACTGAGCCACCCAGGCGCCCCTGGATTATAGCTCTTAAACAAGGTTTTTAACCTGGAGTCTGTGGGGCCCCAGGAAATCCACAAATGGGCTGCCACATATTCTGGAAGCCCCTGGACTCAGTGGTGTGTATGAACATCTTTTTTTCTTTTTTCTTTTTTTTAACGTTTATTTTTGAGAGAGAGACAGAGCACAAGTGAGGGAGGGGCAGAGAGAGACAGGGAGACACAGAATCCGAAGCAGGCTCCAGGCTCCGAGCTGTCAGCACAGAGCCCGATGCGGCGGCCTTAACTCACAAACCACGAGATCATGACCTGAGCTGAAGTCAGATGCTTAACCGACCAAGCTACCCAGGTGCCCCCAAACTTTTTTTCTAAGGAAAGTATCCTCAGCTTTCATCAGATCCCCAGAAAGCTCTCAGACTGGAAACCGGTGAAAACCCACTGAGCTTCTGTGACTTCCAAAGTGTTTAGCATATTTTCCGTATCTGTGGACTTTCTGAATGACCCTCAGGACAAAGACTTCACTCTGGCTGTTCAAGAGGCGTGAGTTTTATACACAGCAGTACAATCTGCAGATGGGCCCTTTATTATCTGAAGTACAGGAATATGGCTGGAATTTCTAAGGCAGACATCCATCTTAATTCCATCTGTAGTCCCAGAGCCCTTACCACTCGAAATACATCTTTCTCCGCGGTCTTTTTGACATAATTGAAGGCGAAGGGAGGCAGGTGGCATGTTTTATACCTCGAAGGCGGTCACCCGGTTTTAGAACCACGAGAACCGAAACTGTAACTGGATGAATTGCAAGAGCCCAATCAAAGCTTGATTTTACTCCTCACCAACCCAGATGAGGGTCTGACAGCTTGGCCATCTCCAGGAAGAAGGACCTTAACTCTGTAAATCATAAGCTTCCTCACAGGCAGGAAAAGGATAGATAATGGTAATAGCTCCTTCCTAGGACTGCTGTGAGAATTAATAAGAAAATAATTATAAGTCATCTGTTAAGCAACCAACGCAGAGTAAGTGCCTCATAAATATGAACTATTAAATAACCTCTCTTATGGAAGAGGGGGAAAAAAAAAGTATTCCTCATCTGATCTCTGGGCCATGCATTTTAGCTTCGAGACGGACTTTGGGCCACTGGTATTTTTCAGCGTCTTTCTTGAGGTAGCTGTTAGTGACCAAGTAGGCATCGAGCGTTACACGGAGCCAGGAAAACAGCAGAAAGGTGTCTGAACGGTGATTTCAAAGACACCCTGCTTTCCTGGCCAACATTCAGAGATGCAAATTTAGGAATCACGTTAAAGGAAACAGGACAAATCTTGAAAATCACCGAGGTTAATGACTCAGCACACCCTTTTCATTCCTTCCCCTAAAGCTTCTTCATGTTTGCTGTGAGGACCCCTGCACTAGACACAGGGATACAGAGATGAGAAAGCCCCTCGGAGCTGTCACAGCACAACGGGACAGGACGTCACACATATGGCACCACAGGGTAAAGTAGAATGTGGGGCCGGGCGGGGCTGGGCAGGACCCGGTGTTCAAGCAAAGGCTTCTCTGAGAAACAACACTTGGGGTGCATGTGGAAGGAGGAGTGAATGTTCAAGGTCAAGTCAGGTCAAGAAAGGAGAAACAACATTCCACTGGGACAAAAGCACAGCCAGAAAAAACCCCATGAAGATGAGAGAAAATGAAGCCTTTGGGGGCCTTCAAGTGGCAGAGGTCAGCACAGCGTGGGGGTCACGTGGGCAGGGGGCAGAAGCCACACGGCACACACCTCCCTCCCATCCAACCTCCTGTGTCCACAGGAGGCAGGGCCCACGTTATGGGGGACCCAGGAACTGTGGAATTCAAGATCAGGAGGTTGCTCTTTTCCTCCAGGGCTGTGAAGTTCTGAATGGCTCTCAGGCAGCTACCCGATTCGATTTTATCTATTTGTTCTTTGAAAGATCACCCTGGCCACGGTGAGGAGGATGGAGTTGAAGCAGAGAGACTGGACGTGGCATTCTCAGAGGGTACTTGTGCAGGGTGAAACGGGGTGGGGGGGCCTCTAAACTAACGGGGGAAAGAGTGAGACAGAGACAGGGGTCCTGGTGAGTGACCCAATGAGAGGTCAAATCAGGGTCATTCCCAGGTTCATGGCTTGGGGGCAGAGAGACGATGCATTCTCCAGGGAAAATGGATGGAAGAGTAGATATACCTTACATACCTGTTCTTTTTGCTTGCACAGGATCCTCGCTCTCTTCTCGATAGTTTCTTTTTAAAGAACCACCCCTTGCTTGCTCTCAGGCTATTTACTTTGGGAGGGTTTTACCCACCACCCCCTCATGAAGTTCCCACATCCTCCCCATGTCTCGCCTCTGCCCACAGACTGTTCCTTCCATTCACGAAGGCTCCAGGCCTGGGCACATGATCAAGGCCAAGTCAAGTCGAATTCCATGTTCCAGATCCCTGGCCACAGGAGCTGGTTCAGGCATGGGCATGTGCCCATTAATTAAGAGTTAGTCCCAAATTATTCTCTTCCCCTGCAGGGGTTAAACTTGAAGCTGCTTTGGACCATTGTACCACCAGGAAGAAGAGAGGAAATCAGAATCGGAGCCTTCCTGAACTTTTCCCATAAGGGAGACAATATATGCCCCTGCCTAGTTGAGTAAGTACAAGCTGGGTTTCTGTGACTTGCAGCCAAGAGCCGTGACAAAGATAAGTAAAGAAAATTGTGTTTCAAAAAAGAAAAGTCTACTTTTGTGAGTGGTGGATTATAAAAAAAAAAAAAACAACCAAAAAACCTACATTTCTGAGACAATAGTACCTTAAAACATTTGAATCTAAAAAAGACACTTAGGGACTTTATAGCAAATTCTACTGTGACTAATGAAAAGTCAAACCAGACTGCTTTTGAAAATGTTACTGCACCAGATAATGGCACATTCACTCATTAAGTTAACATTTATTGAATATCTTCAGGGTTCTTAGACGTGCACAAAAGAAACTATAAAAGCGTACGCTTGGATTTGAGCTGGTCCATCCAAGCCCTTCCATAACGAGCAGCTGTGCGTGCTGTTCAGACTAATTGTGTGACGTTAGAGAGGCCAGGTGTTCCTGTCTGGCCCACAGCTGCACTTGATGGTGAGGGCACCACCTGAATTTCAGACTGGCCATCAATAAAACACGGCGGGTTGCACAGCACCTCAACAGAGCCCTTAGGTACAAGAGTGGAATGTGTTGTGAATTCCTCTCCCCTCCAATAAAACAACCCCCGGACCTTCTTTCTTTACTCTCCTTCCATGAAAAGACCCCCACACTGGCAAGGGTTTAACTGTTACTGATGCACCCTCGTCTCTGTGTAAGTATGCCTGTACCATCACCTCCTGCCCTGTCCGCTCCTCAGGGGCCAGGTCCAAATAAGTCTGGCGGGTGTTCATTCCTGGTGGGCACTGGCTGGTTTGGCCACCCCGGGTGGATCCATTCCCGCTTCTGAGGGCAGGTCTGCCTTCTCCTCCGAGGAAGCGCCTACCTACTCCCCATCGTGTGCTGTCTTAGTGGGCCTGTCAATCAACGCGCCGAGCGAAGCAGTGTGCGTGCCATTCAAACTAGACCAAAGGTTTTCTCTGTGTGGGTATGCCAAGTCCAAGGGCAGACCTCCAGCTGTGCCTTGCAGAGAAAGAACATCAGTCCCCACTCCCCAGCCCCCTTGAGGAGTTCTGTTTCCACCCTGAAAGTGGTTCTTCTGACTTCCCTTTGACCCTTGGGATAGCCTCCGTGTTCCCCTTTGTTTTCCGTTGCTTTACTTGGGAGAAACTCCAGCATATGTAAGTTGCTGCACTTTAAGCACGAAGCAATAGCTACCATTCAGAGCATACTCTGCAGCTGATAAAGTACTTTCACATCCAATTTATCTCTTTTAATCCACCTTTCTGAAACTGAATTTTTCTCCTCCCCCCCAAATAAATCACTTATTGATCTATTTCTCACAATGGCACATTCTTTCAGCCACTTAAGCTTTTTTTTTTTTTTTAACCTCAGAATGATTTTGACTAGAGGCTTTCAGTAATGCCGTGTCATCAGTCACCCCATCCCAAAATACGGAATCTCCCAGAATGATCCCTTCCTTTCCGTTTTCTTTGCTTCTGCCTTTGCCAGAGCCTTCCTCACTGCCCACCAACGGTCTGCTGACTTTGCCGCCAGCCTACCATCTCTAAACCATCCTGATGCCACTGGCAGAAGGCTGTGACTAACATTTTACCGTCACTGTGTTATTCATCATCTTCCCAAGGTTTACAGAACGAAGACTACAGGACAATAAGGTCCAGGACATTCCCTGACCTAAATTCTGGGGTGCCTACAAGCAGGCTTCACTCAGCTCTCCGGTCTTGCAGTACATTCCTCCTTAGCAGAAAACATTTGCGAGAATGAGTGTCCTCAAACATGTAAATTGCAAAAAAAAAAGAAAAAAGAAAGAAAGAAGGAAAAAAAAAAGGAGGCTACAATTTCTTGCAGCTACCTCTCATTAGAAGTGGAGTCTTTCTTGGGGCGCCTGGGTGGTTCAGTCAGTTAAGTGTCCGACTTCGGCTCAGGTCATGATCTCACAGTTTGTGGGTTTGGGCCCCGCATTGGGCTCTGTGCTGACAGCTCAGAGCCTGGAGCCTGTTTCAGATTCTGTGTCTCCCTCTCTCTGCACCTCCCCTGTTCACGCTCTGTCTCTGTCTCTCTCAAAAATAAATAAACATTAAAAAAAATTTTTAAAAAAAGAAGTGGAATCTTTCTATACTGCTTGAATCCAAGGTGACCTTGTGATTTGAATCGAATTGGTCCATGGGATGTAGACGTCTTGGGTCCCTGTTAACATGGCTAACAGTCTGATTACCGGCAGATGTAACTGAAGCCCTCCTAGATCACCCTGCCACCAGCTCACCCACCAGGTGACTGAAGATGCCTGAAGGAACCCCACCAAGATCAGCAGAAGAACCATCCAGCTGAACTCAGTCCAAACCATGGACCACACAACCATGAGCTTTAATATTTGCTTTAAGCAAATGCTTTTTGGGGTGACTGGTTATTCAGCAATGGACAAGTGATAAAAACATCTGAGCTGATTGGTCATTTTCTCCTTAGAATCCCTTTTCATTTACTATTTAGCATCTTGGTTGCTCAATCATACAGTATCTTCCTTCATCTTTTGTATGATTCATTTTTCATGTGTCCTATTTCCTCCCTTCTAAATTCCTTGCGAAGAGTTCCTGTGTTTTATACTTTTATATGCCACAAATGCACAAAGTGAATACACAATAAAGAGGAATCAACTAGTGCATTTCGGGGCCCAGCCATCAGCCTTATCAATTCATAGTCATCATTTGGACAAATATTTTGGTCACTAACTTTTTTTTTTTTTAATGTTTATTTTTGAGAGAGAGCACAATCAGGGGAGGGGCAGACAGAGAGACAGAGAGACAGAGAATCTGAAGCAGGCTCCAGGCTTTGAGCTGACAGCACAGAGCCCGACGCTGGGCTTGAACTCAAGCACCATGAGATCATGATCTGAGCTGAAGTTGGATGCTTAACTGACTGAGCCACCCAGGCACCCCGCCCTGGTCACTAACTTTTAAAGCTTAAAAGAGAGCTAAGATGGAAACAGCCAATTATGAAATCTAGTTATCCACATAAAGTGCAAAATCATGTAAAGTATATATCATAGTAGTAACCGATTCATTACTGATCCATTTTCAGTAAATTATTTCTTGTAACTAAACCCGCACATCAATCAAAGGTACACAAGAATGAGGCACCCGGGTGGCTCAGTCGGTTAAGAGTCCGACTTTGGATTTCTGCAGAGGTCATGATCTCACGGTCATGGGATCAAGCCCCGCACTGGGCTCTGCGCTGAGCGTGGAGCCTGCTGGGGATTCTCTCCCTCTCTGCGCCCTCTCCCCTGCTCACACTCTCTCTTCCTCCAAATAAATAAACAAACATATTTTTTTAAAGGTGCACAAGGAACCAAGTATAGAAGGGTAAAAGTTTCACAGAAGCAACTGTTTGATTTTCACCAGGATGTTATTGTTCTCCCAAGACACATATTTCTCCTATGTGGTTTGCAACGGTAACCTGACAGACTGCCAAAAACAAGGTTTCTATTCGAAGAGTGTCACTGATTCTCTTGTTGCCTTTCAATTAGATTTTGCATTTAAAAGAGAATCTCCCTTGTGTTTCTTATAATGATGCACCTGCTCCTTGGGAGATTTCCTCTTTTGACAAGTAATGCCTTAAATCTGGCAAGAGAAACAGCTCCAGGCTTCCTGTGATAATATCAAAGATCATTTGTTTGTATAAGATGTTTGTGTGGGTTTCCCTCCTAAGAGCAGTAAAGTACTACTCCACTTCCTTCCAAAACAACGGCGCACACAAAGTTTCTTGGCCTCTGTTCTGCATTTCCACAGACACCTGCACCAGGACAACTGCCTGGAATTAGCAAGGCTGTGACATAGTACATGGAGAGCTTCATTTGCCCTGGTCACTTGCTTTTGGACATCAATACACAGTAAATGTCAAATCAGCACAGGCAGTGTTACTTCCAATCTACTATCTTGTAACTTATCCTCATGAAAATTAAATCTATATTCAAAGTTATATCCCTTAGTTTTTAATAATTTTTTTTTTTCTAACTGAGATGTCCACAGATCCTTAAGAGAAGCACCATCTTTTTTTTTTTTTTTTTTTTCTGATTCTAGACCTAGGGACTCCTTCCTATTCAATTATGGGTAATCTTCAGTTGAAACTGCCTTCGCATGAGAGACTTCTGTGATGGATAGAAAACGTCACACCTTCTTCAAACAGTTTCAAGAACCCCTTAAAGTGATCTCCTTTCACTCTCACCAGGCTGAGTGTAAATTAACATTGAGATGCATCAGGAATGGCCAATAGACATTCTCTCCCAGAGGTGAACACATCAGCATACCGCTTTCCTATACCTTGTTCTCTCTGCCTTTTAAAATTTCAATTTGTACAAATGAAATACAGATTTCAACCCATTCCCCGCTGGGATGTCTTGCTCCATAATGAGAGAAATAGGTTTTTGCCTTCCTGCAGATTCAGCAAGGAAAGTGGTGCTCGAAAATTACGTGTTTAGAGTGACACCTTGGAGAACTGACATACTGTGCACACATGTAATCCTCATAAACCTCCCCAGACAGCCCTTATTTCATTTTGCAAACTGCACCCTGGCCGGGCTCCACAGCACGTGGTGTGCGGCGGGCCTGTCCTGCACCGGCTCTCCCTTCCTCTGGGCTCTTCCTTGCCTCCGGGGTCTCTGATGGGCACTTGTCAGTAACAGTCAACAGGAGCGAGGTGGCACAGCCACCCGCCAGTGAAAAACTGACACCGACCGGAATGCTTCCTTAATTAACTTTCCCAAGGAAAACAACGTTCCCACAGGAAAAAACAACACGTCCCCGCCGCCCCCCCCCTTCCTAGCGGTCCATTGAAAATGAGCAACAATGCCGTTGCCTTTTTGTTTCCTAAAGACTTTTCTTTGCTGCAAGCAGTAGCGTGTTCCTCAAAGAATGCTAGTATTTCCTGTGGAAACTGTATGGCTGCCAGTAACGGCTCATAATTTTCCCTTCTCTTCTTTTCGTAAAAATGAAATAAACAAAACGTGGCATTTGACAATAGCCAAAATACCAGTTCACCCCACTTACCACCTGCAGATGAAAGTCATCACCACGAGAGAAGGCCAAGAGAGGCACATTCGCGGCTAAAATCGACGCGGAGGAGCCCGGGACGCAGGACAGCGCCGGAGGGGCAGGTCGCAGCCCCGGCTGGACGGGGCAGCCAGGGAGCTCCGGGGATGCGCGCGGGGCTCCCCTGGGCGGCACAACCCCAGGCGCCCCCCTTTCGCGTTTATTATTATCGTGATTGGGTCCTGTCGCTGTTACTATTACTTCGCCCCTCGTTATCTCGGCTTTCAGGCGCTGGGGCACTGCCCATCCCTGCCTCCGAGGTGGCAGCCAGGATAATAACCACACGAAACGGGCAAAGGGAAAGAACAATCCTTTGGAAACCGAGGCGGGGGCTGTCTGCCCACCCCTCTTCCCCTGAGTAAAGCTGCCGCTCGGTAGCCGCAGCCGTTACTATAGAGACCTCCTCCCCCCCCCCCCCCACCACCCCCAAAACCCTTTCTGCAGAGGCGCCGCCGCTGCCCCGGCCGCCGGGACTCGCGGCACAAAGGGGGCCCGGGGGCTGCGGGGAGCAGGGGCGACACCCGCCGGGGTCTCCCGGTGCAAACTTGGAGAGGCTCAGCCGCCCGCCGCCGCCGCCCGCCGCCTCCCCGCCGCGCCCGCCGGGGACCTGGACTCACCGGGGGGCGCCCGGCGCGCCGGCGGCTCGGAAGCGCGGACGGACTGACGGACGCACGGTGGACGGCGGCGGCGGGAGCAGGAACCGCCGCAGCGGGAGCGGGAGCGGGGCGGGCGGCGGAGGCGCTGCCGCGGCCCCGCTACGTCACAATGCGGCCGGGCCGCCGGCGCCGCTCCCCCGGCCCCCCAACGGGAGCGCGCAGGCGGGGGCAGCCCCGGGGCAGCCGGGCGCGGAGCTGGCGCGGGGGGACGCGGGGCGCACCGCCGGGGACGGGGGCGCGGCCACACCGCCCGGGCTGCCGGAGCCGCCGCGCGCCCCGCGTCCCCGCGCCCGCCCCCCACCCCCGGGCCGCGCGCCCCTGCTCCGCCCGCCTGACGGCGACCCTCCCCGGCAGGCCCACGCCCCTCCCGCGCCGCCTCCCCACCCGCCCGCCGCTGTCCGCGAACCTGCGCTTCCTTCTCCACCTTTCGCTCGTTCGCCTCTGCCGCCTTTGCGTCTCCCCAGCTGGGCTTCTCCTCTCCTCCCCTCCTACTTTTTGCCCCCCGCTTCCCTCCTTCTCCTCCGCCCCCCGCCCGGCGGCCTCTCCCCCTGGAAATGAAATCGACCCTCACCGGGATCCACGCGTCAGCCGCTGCCACCTCATTGGTCCCCAAATCAGTCCAGCGGGGTCCGGCCTGAAGCAGGACGAGGGACTCGGGGAGGGGAAACGGAAGGTGGGCACAGTACTGGGACACTGCTGTGCCTGCGAAGCCGTTGGCAGAGGATGTGGCGCTGGCACGGAGTCCTCGCCCCCACTCCTCCTTCCCGCCCCGGAGGCTCGTCCCCTCCAGGACTTCGCCAGGGAGAGGAGGACAAGGGGGCTTGGCCCGGAACGTGCTTTGCTCAAGCGTGGGTGCTGGCTGGAGACTTTGGTCTGAAATAATGGCTTTTTAATTGTACAGCGTTGAACACATCACCGTCCCTACAGGAATATTAACTTTACTTTTAGCGTCTTTTTCTTAATGGGAGACAGGGAGCGATGGGAGGGATGGGGGGGGGGGGGCTGTGGGCAGCTGGTGAGGCGTGTGGGCAAGCCAGCAGTGGTGACTGCGTCTTTCCTTCCTTATTTCCGAAATGAAATCAGGGAGAGTGGAAGCATTTATGGTAACATTGGCTCACGACCATCTCGCTTTTGCCCTTTGGAAAGCTTTAAATGGTTTTTAAGAAATCTCTTTCCCAGGAGAGATGACTCGAGAAGTTCACTCAGCAATGCTATGGAGGGCCACTCTCTTGCTCCAGGGTGTGGCTACTTGCCCGTTGCTGCCCCAGAGAAAAGTGTGAGGAAGCAAGTTCTCGTCCATCCATCCTCTTTGTTCCCTTGCCAGGTCCAAGCGAGCAAGAGTGGCGCCACGATCCTGAGAAACTCAGCACTTAATCTGGGTTAATGGCACTGGGGATGTGTAGCATGTGTGAGCCTGTCAGTGAAGATACATCATCGATAATATATTTACTCCATAGAATAATGGTAATGTATTATATATTAATGGCATGTAATACTGTATTTTACATATGTTCATTATAATATAGATTCAATATGTAACAACCAGCAAGGACCTGGTTGTTTAAAAACTGGGGTTCTCTGGGGGCACCTGGGTGGCTCAGTTCAGTTGAGCATTATAGGACTTCAGCTCAGGTCACGATCTCGGGGTCTTTGAGTCCCAGCCCCACATGGGGCTGTCTGCTGACAGCTCAGAGCCTGGAGTCTGCTTCAGATTCTGTGTCTCCCTCTCTCTCTCCACCCGCGCCCCTCCCCCCCCCCCCGCCCCGCTCACGCTCTGCCTCTCTCATAAATAAACAGTAAAAAAAATGAAAAACTGGGGTTCTCTGGATGACTCGTGTAACACTGCACACAGTGCCTGTGGAGTCCATGGGTTGCTCTGTTGGCCGGAAAAAGGCAAGTTGTAGGATTAGGAGGACACAGCTCAGCAATCCTGTTCTGGACCTGTTTTGGACAAGTACATAATTACTAAAATGAGGACTACCTTGAAGGCCAGCAGAAGACATTTCACATGCTTTTAATTTGATTTCCTATTGAAAAACTAAATCTCTCCCTCTCTGCTTTTCGACATAAACAGCCAAGAGCATGTCCTGCAGCCTTGTAATTTGTTTATTGTCATTTATCATACATATGACTTTGAGTACATACATGGAAAGTGGCTTCACAATTTTAAAAACACACATTATCCCTCAGTAGAAAATATAAAATCAGATGACATCATATGGCACTAAAAATACTTGAAAATATTGGGCTTAATTCATTCACATCTGGTTAAAATAAAAATACCGTTTTTTTGTGTGTTTTCCCTTTTTTTTTTTTTTTTTTTTTTGCCTCGTATAAACTCCGAGAAAAGCACATCTTGCTTCCATCCAGTAGATATGGATGGAAATTGGTGTCATCCTTGACGTGGTCTACAGAGAGCATTGTTTCACTGCCATCTTGTTAAATATTTTGACGTCCTATTCTTTAAAAATCAGATTTTAATTTATTGAAGGACTAAGTTGTTGAAGAGTAATTAATGGACATCTTCTTCCCACTGCTGTAAACATCTACTAGCTCTAACAATGAGTCAGGTGTTAATTCAGTTTAAATGGTTCCACACGAGGGGCCCGACTGTGTTGCAGGTACAGAAAATGGGTTTTCCCAGGAAAAAAAAGTTCTCTGGTTTTGGCAGCCAAAGGAATAGCATGCCATAGTGTGAAAGAGCAATCTTTGCGATGTTGTTTCAGATATTTTTCCATTTTTTTTAGAGTTCTTTCGTTATGGTTTATTCTCTTTCTAACATGTTTTTGATTACATGTTTACCATTGTTTCCATGTGATTATTTTTACACTGTGATTTTAGCCTATGCTTATATATACTTTCCTACATAGTCCATGAGTTTGCTTTTGCTTGGATTGTTTGTTGGTTTGCTTCTTCTGTGCAATCTGTTGCTAAATCTTAAACCACATGCCAAAGCATGGAGGTAGTGTAGTTGCGTTGGAACAGAGCTGCTAGATTATAGAGCGGATGGCAAGAAAGCCAGCTTCCTCAACATCGTGTTGACTCTTTTATCAAGTTCATGAACTACTCTGCCTAGTCTTTCAATTGCTTATTACCAACCAGTCTGATACTCAGTTTCCTAATCAAGCAGCTGCCTTGGTAGGCTAGTTAGTACCAATGAAAGAGCTTAGCAACCTCCGCTACTGGACCATTTACCCCTTTTAGGAAGACTCCTACCTGTGCCTAACACCACACAGGATGTTCCCATTTTGGAGCACCATTTCTGCTTTGTGTCCATTTCTTATCCCCTACTATTCAACTGTCACCTTCCATCAAGATACCAGGGAGTTTATATTCTTCATATTTCGATTCAACACTGAGCACATTTTTATACTCAAGAGCTAGCTCCTGAAAATAATTGGTACAGAAGTGCATTTCACTGTATATCATCTGCCAAAGAGCTGACATCTAATTGTTCATTCAATTATTACAATTAAACATCTGCCTCTATCCTTTTACCCAGTTTCCATTACATCTTTATTGTGCTACAAAAATTGGATAAACCTGCTAGAACATTGTCAATGATCAAGCAGAAAACAACTCTCTTGTTTTTCTATTCTTTCAATGTAGATTTTGCCTTCTTTAAAAACATTTTTTTTTAATTTATTTATTTTGAGAGCATATGAGCAGGAGAGGGGCAGAAAGAAAGGAAGACAGAATTCCAAGGAGGCTTTGTCAGCACAGAGCCCGATGCGGGGCTCCATCTCATGAACCATCAGACCGTGACCTGAACCAAGAGTCGGAAGCTCAACCAACTGAGTCACCCAGGTGCCCCTCCCCTTCTGTATTTCTTTTCTCTCTTCTTGGGGCAAGATTTAGCCTTTGCTTCATCTTAGAC
The DNA here is from genome assembly GCF_018350195.1 of Panthera tigris. Lineage (NCBI taxonomy): Eukaryota > Metazoa > Chordata > Mammalia > Carnivora > Felidae > Panthera > Panthera tigris. The sequence continues at coordinate 100,033,325 of NC_056660.1, read as the reverse complement.
TTCTAATAAACTTAGAATTGGGAGGGAGATGAAATTCAAGTCCAGCAGCTTAGCTGCTTATAATATGGCAGCTTTAATAAAAGATTCGATATAGAAGAAACTTTATGGATTGTTAACCTGACTCACTGACATTATCCTGGGATTTCAATGAATCCTATTACTATGCTTTACCTATCCTTACAGATCATTAGAAGTTTTGTTGGTATTTTTAAATGGAAACAATGAAATCACGTGCAAAAATATGATCAGATGAAGGAGAGTGTCTTGATGTGTTCTGAGGTAGCTTGGGGCAAAAATACAAAAAGACTCTACTGGGGGCAAAGGGTTTTTTTTTTTTTGGTGGGGGGAGTCAACTGATTGGGGGCCATGATCTTTCCTCTGTGTTTCTCTTCCATAGTGAGCTACCAACACAGAGCACAGTGAATCTGTAAAGCCGCTGAAATACCTAGAGGAAGTCTGGATCCAAACTCTATTCAGGCAGGCAGTATGTAAATTTCATGACTGGATTTAACTACATTTACTGTAACCCAATTGCCAGATTTTTGCAGGTTAGCACTTTATTCTACCTGAGGTTGACTTGGGCTCCCACTTCACCTGCACCCCCAAGAGACTCCCTGCCCATTCTTGTAAAGCTTGATCCAAAAACCTCCAGTTTTCATTTAAACGTAGCATTTCTTCACCATCCTGACCCCAACGGATTTCCCAGGAATTCCACTTACATCATGTGTAATAGGTCACCTTCCCCCCGCCCCCACCACCACCGGATCCTTTTTTTTTTTTTTAAAGTAGACTCCACACCCAATGTGGACCTGAACTCAGGGGCCTGAGATCAAGACCTGAGCTGAGATCAAGAGTTCAATGTTTCACTGACCAAGAGCCACCCATGGACCACATTTTTCCAGATAATTTTTATGGAAAATATTTTCCCCCTCAGGGTGGCTTGTTGCCTTTGGATCTGTTTGAACAGACTCCCCCTGGGTTATATCCCATCTCCTTATCTGTCTACTGACGCCTCCAATCTGAATCAGACTAGCATTGACAACAGTAAAATGTGCCTGAGGCTTGTGCTCCCAGAAATCAGCAACGGATGAGAAATGCCCCCACCTTTTCGTGTTCCAGGAAATGTCTTACCACAAAAAGCCAACTCCCCGTATAATTGATAAAACTCATGGTCTTCCTCTTTCTCATGACTCCATAAGCTCTGTAGGTGACTCCCTTGTTTACCTATGACCAAGGCCAAACAGAGACTTTCCCCTTCTGCATGAACGTGCTGGCAGGACTAGACACAGACCCTCCAACTTCCCTTTCTTTGTCTCATGAATGAATAGCTGAGATTCAACTGTTTGTCCCTCTGAAACTTGCTACACACAGAAAAAACATTTCCTGTTCAGCTAGCTGATCTAGACTTCCCTTGATTGCAAAGCAATCCCAACGATACATCACCCCACCTGCAACTTGCCTCTCCCTCCCTGTAAAAGTCTAACACAAAATGCCCGTTCGGAAACACTCAGATGCTTGGATTTAGGGTGCTCAGGGTATTGCCAGAACCTGAATAAAGTCAATCGTACTTGTCTGTGTTTGGCTTTGATTGGGTACTTGTGTCTTTTTTTAATCTTCATGAATAGCTACCCTAGTCACTGGTATAAATTAATGCCGTGGACCTGTTATGTCGCCGTAAGATGGTTATTTCTAAGCAAACTTTTACATCCAACATTTTTGTCTGCAAGGGAAATTCCTAACACTCTACAACAATAACTGAGGAGTGTTTTAAATCCTTCAAAATGCAGTCTGATTATTCAACTTTTCCATACATTTGGTTTTTTTGCTGTTGGTGATTTACATAGCCCTTTGACATCAGAGTATTCAACTTCATTAGGGATAAATGAAAATGCTGTAAGGTGCCAAACAGTCAGCATATTTGCTTCCATAATATGACACGTGTACATAACAATATCTTAGTTATTAACTAGTCATCCAGATTCTTTATGCTATACCATGGGATTGATATATTTTCCAGAGCTTCCACATTAGTAATTTGCCTACTGGCTTACACTACTTTCCAATGTGGGTGAATAGGAAAGAGAAATAGTTTCTAAGACTCAGGCCCAGGATGGGTGTTTTCAACAATTGGTATATCCCACAGATTAAAGACCTCTTAAGAAAGAGAAGAGGGGGATGGGGAGGGGGATGGGGGGGAAGGGAAAAGGGAGGAGGAGGGGAAGGGGGAGGGGAAGGAGAAGAGAGAGAGAGGGAATCCATATAAGATTGAAAAACTATGGCTGGGAAGTTCTGCAAAATTCTGTAAACATGGAGTCTCCATCGTCAAGGGCACACGTGGACACTAGAGATTTCACGTGTGTGCATAAACACCGATTAAATCTTGAACTGGAGGTTCTGGTATTTGAAATGAATTTGATTAGATTGTTCTAAAAAGGAATGCAGGTCAGCTGAGTGTGGTTAAGTGATTTGAAGAGGAATGTGGGTCAACTTCTGAACACCGTGCCACGTTCGCATGGACCTGCCCCGGTGGTAGAACAGGAGATTTACGAAAATGCATTCCACTGATTACTTATCAATTGTAACCACACTGTGGATTTAACTGAATTCAGTCTTCCAGGCAACTACAGAGTCTCGCTTCTTCATTTTGATAATGATTTCACTATAGCACATCATCTGTGCTTTGAGTATTCTTGTGCTATATCTTGGATTCAGAGTTTCTGTTGTCTTTATAAGTAACTCACCTTTTTTCTTACCTATTCTATCTTGAGACCAAACCCATGCACTTGAAGATGATTAGATGGGTCGACAGACGACGCTCATTATTATGAAGTGCAACAAGGAGATTTTGATGCTATGGGGATTAAAGCTAGGATGCACTGGTTTTTGGCTTTATCCCTGAGCAGTTTCTAGTGGGTTAATAGAACAAAATCTTTTTACCCTTGGATAAGCCACACAGAGACATTCGAACTGGTTACCTCTAAGCAGCAGGAGAAAGCCGGCAGTGAATGGAATGCATAAGTAATTATAATCCCCTCTGTTCCAAAGCAGAATAAATCCTGTTTCCAAACAGCTTTTCGGAAGAAAAACTAGTTCAGAAAATGAAGTACGGTTTTCAGTCTTCTTAGATATGACTGTGTTGTGAGTTTTACTTTTTCTTCTAAATTTATAGCTTCCAGTTCCCAATTCCTCAGCTTGGGGACATATGGTCCCCTTTAGAAGAAAACAAGGGGAGAAAAGCGAAATTCATATTGAACTAGATGAGGAAAGCTGATGGCCGATGAAAAATGTTCCTTGTAAATCATGGGAAATGTTTTAAAGGTGGCTTGTGGGAAGAAGAGAGAAAGATGTAATTGTTGATAGACTAAAGGCTTGTAAATTTAAAGTCTAGGGCAGCCCTGCAGAGTAGAGGTTAGGCACACTGATCTCAGTGTCAGACTTCCTGGGTTCAAATCTCAGCTTCATTTCGTACCATCTTCGAAGTTAGGGAATGTGGCCAGGCCTTAGTTTCCACAACTACAAAATGGGATGCTCATAGTGCCTATCTCACAAGATTGTTATGATAACTGAATAAGTCAGTATTCTAAGAGAACTTAAACCTGGACACATAACAATATTAATAAGTATTTGCCAAACAAATGAACTGTCGAAGGCCTATAGCACCTGCATGAATTCCCTGGAAATTTCCCTGGAAATGTGGGTTCTGAAGCCCAGTGCTGTGCTAGCTGACTGTAGAGTTCATTTCTTCTCTACTTATATCACGGCATTAAATAGCACTGGGATGCTTTGCTTCTCGAACTGGAATTGAAGTACATCTTGGGTTCCTATGGGGTATGTGTATAGTTATCCACGGCCCTACTTTTATTATAAGCCCTTAGATTACGTGAGATGTTATTCAGAAAGACTTTCAGTTCATGTTTAAGTATTGTCGCTGGTGCTCTGGCAATTTAAGAGTTTTGAAAATGTGGCTCTCATTTGATATTTACCATTGGATTGTCAAAGGCACCTAACATTCTTCCCAGACCACTGTGAGTGATGTGACGCACAATTCAAGAACTGATGAAGTAGAAGTATTTTGAAAAATGGAACATCTTTAGTGAGAAAAGCAATGTCAGTATTTTTAACTCTAGGGCGGTCAATATGATTTTGATGAGTTTACCACCAATGTGGTCTAAATGGAAGAATACAGTTCTTGGAAAAATATAACTTGTTATGCACTTATCCAGCAAATTAATATAATTGAGCACCTGCTGTGCACTGGGCAACGAGCTAGTTGCTGGGGTGGACAGAATGGACACACCGGGCTGCCCTTTGACAGAGTCAATAAACAAGTGCATTTCAGTGTTGTTAAGAGCTGTAAAGGCAGAAAACAGACTTCTGTGGAAAAAAAAAAATTAAGGATCTAATAGAACACTACGTGGTCAGGGAAGGCCTCTGAGATTTGAAGGGTGAGAGGGAGCCTAACCAGTGAACATTGAGAAGAGAAGAGTCCCAGGCAGAGGAACCAGCTGGGACTGCTGAGCACCCAACCACCCCACCACTAAGAAGCCAAGAGTGTTCAGAGTAGGTCTCAAATAACGAAGTGATTCAAGGAGGGTCCTATCAATCTACCTCTTCGACTGGCACCACACACATACAAAAACAACCAGCGATGCCGTTAACCATATATTCAGGAAACCCAGGTGGAAATGCTGACACATTCAAAGTGCTTGCAAAGCATCTGTGAGGACAATGTCACGGCACGCTGCTCATCCCCAGACAGCGAGACTTCAGAGAAAGTCGAGCTCCTACGACATCCTCCCCGGTGTGGAGGTCAAGCAGGGCTATTAAACACATGTAGCTGAGGTGGAGAGATGAACTGTTCCCGAACCTTGGACGACTGAGACTGGAACACAAAATACTTTCCAGAACAAGTCAGGTAGCAGGAAATCACGCGGGGGATGGAAAACGTCTGTGAGAATCATAAATAATGAGGGACATACATCTGAAAATGTTTGGTATCTAACGTGGAATTTAAGAATTGTGACTTCGAAATGTGGAGGGCTTTTCCTCGGCTCTCACTTTCACATTTTCTAAAACCTGTCATGACCTTGGCAGTGGCTTTGCTAGCTAGATGGACGAGGGGAAAAGAGCTTGGAATCTTGGTACGGATTTGAGGAAATGAGTGTTTTTGGAAAAAAAAAAAAACACCACAATTCTATTGTTCATAGCATCCTGTACTACTCAGGCTATACTATGTAGTATTATATAAAAGCATAACAAGTCCACAGCAAATAATTTAAGTATAGTCTCCAGGGACCCTCTAGGGCCACGCTGTCCAATACAGTAGCCAGTAGCCAGAGGTAGTTACTGAGAACTTGGACTGTGGCTAGTCCAAACTGAGATGTGTGGTCACTGTACAATGCCCACCAGTATTTCACCATCTTAGTACAGAAAAGAGAATGGAAACGATCTCATTAATAATTGTATAATGTCTGGATATATTGGATTAAATCAAATACTGAAAATTAATTTCTCCTGTGATTTTTTTTTTGTTTAAATCTCACTACCTTAAAACTGAAACTCCCACGTTTTGCTCACATTGTATATCTGTCGGACAGCTCTGTTCTAGGGAAAGTGAAAAATCACCCTCACCATGCCTGCTCCCTAAGCATCTTTTCTAAACCATTCTGTCAAAATGGATGGCAGTGTTGTCAGAGGGAAAAACAGGAGGCTAACCAACTTCAGGTCTAGGTGGAAGGTAACAGATGGATGTGACAGTTACACAGTATTGGAAAAATTGATGCTTGGTAGAAAACGCATCAATAAGTGTTGGAAGGAAATTACTGATGTGCTCTGAAGATGTTTCCAAAGAAGGAAACCAGGAGCGTAAAATAACAAAATAGAACAAAACACTACTTCATCCTTGGGCTAACTGACTGAGGAACTGCAGAATATATGGCCCTTCAGATTGCATGTGCTTTTTTTTTTTTAATGTTTATTTATTTTTGAGAGAGAGGAGGGGGAGGGGCAGAAAGTTGGGGGGGGCAGACAGAGAATCCTAAGGGGGTTCTGCTGACAGGAGCGAGCCTGATGTGCAGCTTGGGGCTTGTACTCACGAACCGAACCGTGAGATCATGACCTGAGCCAAAGTAAGATGCTCAACCAACCGCTCAACCCCTCTGAGCTACCCAGGTGCCCCTGTTTGTGCTTCCTTAACAAAAGAGCCTGCGTGATTCTCCAAACTTAATCCCAAACTCCCTCTCCCTCCCTCCAAAACAACAACTAAACAAACAGAAAACAAGCCTTTGCAATCAGTGAGCTAAGGCATCCAGTGTATATTCTGGAAATTTCTTGGCAATGGCCCCACTCCATGTAGACTATGCAACAGATGTTGAAGATGCTTAGCATGATCTGAGAACAGAGGAAAAAGCTATCATATCTTCATACTTGGCTGAAGGAAAAAATCTTTTCCCTTGAAAAGATCTGTGTAAATGTATGCCATTAACAACCTAGCTAATATATCAGACTTCAAAGTGACCAGACTATAGGCTCACTGTTTTACTAATCCTTTGGCTTCCCCTGCTTTGAAATGGTTCTAGAAAAATCCATTTTGGACTATTTTGCCCTTGGCTTTAACACTTGGCAGGCGAGTTCACTGTCCTCTGTTCTTCCTTGTGTTAGTTATAAAGCTGTTTGTCATCTCTAGTATCCGGAACACCTGCTTTTTTTTAAAGGACTCCTGGCTTGGGGAAAAAGAACATAAGTTATTTTTATGCAAAACTCACCAGCTCAAGGCTTTTAAAACGCCTATCTGAAACACTGTATTTTCTCTCCCCCACCCCGTAATCAAAGAAGAAATCTTTAAAATCAGAATTTTTTTCATTTTGCCAGTTTCCTTTGGAGATAAATCACTGGAAAGGCAAGTGACAGGACAGTTGAGCAAGTCAGAGAAAGAGCCTTGTGCTCGAGACAGGATACACAAGGGAAGAAAATCACAGGCAGTCATGTCTTCCAATCCACTGACAGAATTTTTAAGAACTCATGGAAGCCTAACTTTCAAGAATTTATGAAGACCAAGAAAATGAGAGCAGCTCTGTTACTTCTTCATATGGAATGTGACACGTTTTAAAATCCCATGTTTAGCATGTATCTGTAATTTTTGCCTACTTAAGTAGACCTTCTCCCTTCTGGTAATAGCTGTTATCTTTTTCTTCTGGGGAAAAAAGGGGGAACTCACCCTTCCTCAGTTGATAGATTTGTTTATCACTTGACCTGCTTCCTTTACTGTGGGGATGGGCACATGGCCAAAACTAACCAATCGGAGTCTCTCATTCTAGTGGCCATAGAGATTGCACAAGAATGGGAGATTGGTTGAGCAACAGACAGAGAGGCATTCCCTCTTGTTCTGTAGGGTTGTTAGCTCTGAGGGTGATTTCAGTCTAGGGCAGCTGTGGCGGCCATCTTTGCTCCCTGAGTCGACAGCCTAATTGAGAATGAAGCCAACGTAGAGAAAGGTGGTACTGAGGGGGGGTGGGGGGGGGGGAAGAAAGGAAATGTTGATGAAAAAACTTCAGCCCCTGGTTTCTTATTCACATCATCCCCAATTTCCAGTCTGCTTTCCTTATTACCATAGGCTAGTTTGAGCTGGGTTTCTGTCACTTGTAATCGAAAGATTTACAATTTGTACTTTCTGTTTGAAAGCAAATAACAATTGTGTACAAAAGAGAGACGGTGAGAGAACAAAAGCAAACAAGAGTAACAAAGGCTTCCCAAAGTAGAGAAAAGAAAGAGGAAAAGCGGAAACGATTACATAATTTCTCCTTCCTTCTCTCAATGTGTTAGCGTAAATTACACACACACATACACGGAAATTTTAAAGAGACTATCAATCTTAACTTATCCACTGGAATTGAATACCAACTAAATCATCACAATGAAATTAATTGTTCTTGGCATACAAGGTGCTCTGCAGGCAAAAGTGAAAATTTTGAAAACATATCTCTCAGCTCTTTCCATATTCTTTTTTCTATTCATCATTCCCTCATTTTTAAACAAAAAATTGACTATTAAAAAAATTAATCCATTAATCTATGTTCGTTTTTAAAAATATAAGTAGTAAAGAAGTTAATTTATTAGAAAATGAAAATCCAAACCTTACTTTTCAAACCTATTCTTCAAGTGTGCGTTTGAGTGTACTCTTCCAGATCCTTCTCCTTGAGTGTATCAAAAGATATTTCTTTTCCTTTTAACACAAAATCAGGTCAAAGTTTGGATCTTGTTCCCAACTTAATTTCTTAAAAATTGAAAGAATCTCATGGACGTCTTTTCATGTAAAATACATAGGTCTGCCTCATTTTGTTTAGTGACTGATTAATATTTCAATGCATTGATGGACATTGGGTCTGTCGTTACTTTTTTGTTTGCTTTTGCTATTAGCTCTAGTGATACACTTAGAAGAATGAGTATATATTCTTATACTCTTTCCCTTTTAAAAATTACGATGACTTTTATTATTGTTACCATAGTTTCCTACTCACAAACTATGAACTAATGACCAGGACAAGGGCCAATTAAAATCTTCATCTTGCACATCCTTGTGTTCGCACACACAGAGGGTCTCATGAAATAGGCAGCAGCGAGGCATGCTTTGAAGTGTGAATGGAAGAGAAACATGAACAAAAATTATCTGGCCCAGGACAGACGAGGTCTGTTCCCACACCCACCCCTGCACTGTTGCCTTCCCCAAGGTAACAGATCTTGGCAGATGACTGACCCCCTAACCTACATCTCTGCCATTTTTGTTGTCAGCTTCTGTCAATTACCACACGAGACAGTTAGTAAAACAGCTCTTCACCTTCAGGCAGATGTCTGTTGTCCATTTGTCTAGATCAAGAGGCTTACGAGCACCTCTAATTCTGAATTCTATAGGGCCATTTGAGTCCTGGCAGGGTTGACAACACAGTTGCTACTCTTTAATCAGCCTGGTGGACAGGATTCATTTATTTTACCTTCTGCTTTGAATTCCTTTCCAGGGAAAGTTCTAGAGTTTAAAAAAAAAGGGTAATCCTTTCTTTTTGCTTTTGCATCAGTATTAAACCCGCAGACTTTATCAGTTCTTTTGGGGGGCAGGGAAGGGTGGTTTATGACGCTTCAGGTTTCTGAAGCCTGACTCAATTACCTGTAATATTTTCCTCTACCTTCTCCAGGCAGATGTTGAAAAAAAAATCCCTTCTTGTAGTGGTTTATCAAGTGGCTTAATTTTTTCACGTTGGCATGTTTATGCCTGCTGACTGATGTGTACAACTTGTTCTCAGATAACCTGAGCAGTCCAGGATGTGCTGGTGCCTTGCCTGTGACCCCAGAGAGGCAGCAGCATCCACTTTCACTTCTGTTTTGTGTTCTTCTGTTCTACTGAAAGTAAAACAAAAAACAAAAAACAAAAGCAAAACATGAGACAATTTTCCAGTGAAATCTCCGATTGGGGCAGATTATTTGGCCAACGAACCCTGGCCAGTAAAAACAGCAAGGCTTGCCTCTTTGCTGACAAGCAAGATGGGCTCCTGGTGGCAGATTCCTGTTCAACACTGAAACGTAGAGGAGCATCTGAAGCCGAGGTCAACCAGACGTCTGGGTTGTTCTTCTGTTTTGCATTGGCCATCATCAATGAGTCACCCATGGCTGCCCTCAAAGCAGGGTCGCATCCTTACTCAAGGCCAGTGCTTTAGAGCAAAATTGTGGGATAAGCAAAGTTTATGTTGGGTACTGACTACCTCAATGCACTTTCTTATCCACTTATTTTTTTTATTTTTTATATTAAATATAATTTATCGTCAAATTGGTTTCCATACAACACCCAGTGCTCATCGCAACAGGTGCCCTCCTCAATGCCCATCACCCACTTTCCCCTCTCCCCCACTCCCCATCAACCCTCAGTTTGTTCTCAGTATTTAAGAGTCCCTTATGGTTTGCCTCCCTCCCTCTCCATAACTTTTCTTTTTCCCCTTCCCCTCCCTCATGGTTTTCTGTTAAGTTTCTCAGGATCCACATATGAGCAAAAATGTATGGTATCTGTCTTTCTCTGCCTGACTTATTTCACTTAGCATAACACTCTCCAATTCCATCCACGTTGCTGCAAATGGCCAGGTTTCATTCTTTCTCATTGCCAAGTAGTATTCCATTGTATATATAAACCACGTCTTCTTTATCCATTTGTCAGGTGATGGACATTTAGGCTCTTTCCATAATTTGGCTATTGTTGAAAGCGCCGCTGTCAACTTTGGGGTACAAGTGCCCCCAGGCATCAGCACTCCTGTATCCCTTGGGTAAATTCCCAGCAATGCTCACTGCACTTTTCAAGTGCCTTCTATCTTTCAAAATAGGCCCTGTCTTACCACACGTATTCTTACATCTGGAATGTGTACCCCATCCCAAACATGGGGATGCCTATCTCCAACCAGCACATGCGACCAAAATATACTTGTCTTGTGTCCCACTGCATCTGGATTCTCATAGGATCTGGAGTAAAGCTGATAAACTTATAGAAGTGAAGGCTGCTAGTGGGCACATTTCAAGGATAATATGTACAGTTAACAGTCTCCTCATAAACCTGGTTAGAATCCCCTTTGTGCAAAATAAATGAATATGATGGCAGGGCTTTCAGGCCCTTAGTTGTGGGAGGTGTTCAGTGACAGAAACTTGCTTTCAGAGACTCCGTAACGTACATTGAGAGGCAGCTCCCCACCACACCAACCGAGTTCCATCTTCTGCCTTTGCTGTTCTGACAGAAAGCTTCACGGAATATCCTTACAGAGCTGCAACTGTAACTCAGCAGTCATGAGGCTCCTCTCCACAGCAGGGGAAGAGAGCTCCGCCAGGGAACATTCTCCAGCATAAGGCAGCCTCTTGACATTCCACAAGAGAAGGAGTGAAAGCTCTTGTTGTTTGAAATGTGTGGGTTTTACTGATTCCTTTTCTCAACCCTACCTCTGCCTTCCTCCGTGGCTAACCTGCCCTTGTCTTTTCGAAGGAACAGGAGATTCTAGGTGTGTGAACTCCTTCTATAGGTAGTCATTTAAAGGACTAGCATGTTATGTACAGCGAGGGAGCTCAAAACAAAACACGTGTTGAGTCAAATTGGGATGAAGACTGCATTTTCCCAGCTGAATAAAACGTTCAGTGATTGTTTTTGTTTCGTCTTTTCAGTTCAGTCCCACATTTTCTAATACCTTCAAATGTTCTTTTTAAAATATTTATTTATTTATTTTGATAGAGAGAAAGAGAGAGAGAGAGAGCACACTGAATGGACAGAGAGAGCGAGCGCACGAGAGAATCACCAACAGGCTCCGCACTGTCAGCGCGGAGCCTGATATGGGGCTCAAACCCATGAAATGCAAGACCATGACCGAGGCTGAAATCAAGAGTCAGCTTCCCACCAACTGAACCATACAGGCGTCCCCCACACTTTCTAATACCTTCAAATTCCCTGTTTCATATTATGATTGTTTTTCCTTTAAACCGTGTACAGGCAGGGCATCCAGGTGGCTCAGTCGGTTAAGCATCCAACTCTTGATTTTGGCTCAGGTCATGATCTCATGGTTCATGAGTTCAAGCCCTGCGTCAGGCTCTGCGCTGACAGCACAGAGCCTGCTTGGGATTCTCTCTTTCCCTCTCTCTGTCTCCACCCCTCCCCCTCCACTCTTTCTCTTTTTCTCACTTTCAAAAATAAATAAATAAACATGACAAACAAACAAACAATATACAGATCTCCCAGGACATACTGTGGTTTGACTTCACAATTTTTCAGCCTTATTATGGGCCAAAAGCTCTATGCATTCTGTACTTTGAATTTTGAATTTTGATCTTTTCCTGGGCCAGTGACATGCAGTATAATACCCTGTCATCATGCCGGGGCAGCCCCAGCTCCTGGTCAGCCTGTCAGTCACAAAGGTCAACAACCAGTCTACTTATGACCTTTCTGTTACTATACAACCGTTCTGTTTTTCACTTTTAGTAAAGTATTCAATCAATTGCACAAAATATTCTGCACTTTATGATAAAAATAGGCCTTGGGTGAGATGATTCTATCTACTGTAGGCTAATGTAAGGGTTCTGAGTACATTTATAGGAAGCTAGGCTAGGCTTTGACGGTAGGTTAGACATACTACACGCATTTCAACTTACGATATTTTCTATTTATGATGCGTGTATTGGGATGACCCCATCATAAGTTGAGGAAGATCTGCAGACTCTATGTAGGATTTCAATCTTATTTTCCAAGCAGCACCTGAAAATGCAGTATGTCATACAAGCGATTCTTGATTAGGATCTTAGGGAAGAGCATTTAAGACAAGGTTCTTAGGAAGAAGGTGATCTATTTGTATCTCTTCAATATAAGTGAAAATTCACCTTCTAGACTTCAGTCTGTCCTTTAAAGATGTCTTTACATTCAGTCGATTATTCTCTGGTCACTCCTTCTAGTTCCATTAGGTCCTTTTATAAGGTAGTTTGAAATAGCCAACTAATGTTCTCTGACAAGGAGTAGATTTTTCTGGCTACTTAACTGTTTTGGACATAGTTATATCTAAACACAACACTTTCTGATTTTTCCATAGGTGAAGACCTTTGTTCAATTTACTTAACTTTTAGCACAACATAAAGGAAATTTATAGGTAGACATTAATTTTATATTCGATGAAGTAGCTATGTGAAGGGTAAAGAATAATTGAAGACTTTGATTTAGATTGCATCAAGCACTCAAATATCAATTATAAAATAAAAATTTATTTGCCTCTCCCTTAATCAAATATGTTCATGCTCAAGACAAGAATTACACAGGGGAAAACTTCACATCTCTAGAACTTTAATAAAAATAAGATTGCAGTTATAAATCCCTAATCGGGGGATCTTAATGTTGGTGACAGGACATTGGGAACGAGCTAATTGGCAATGTAAGAAAGACCTAGGGCAGGAGGGAGATTTTTAAATCAATAGAGTAAACAACTGGCTGACGTTGGGTAGATAAGAGAAACCTGGTTCTGAAAGCTGTCTTTGCCCCTCGCTCACAGTCTGAGAAAGGCTGAATTTATAATGTGAAGTGGCAAGTAGGGGATGAACCCAGGGATTTCATCTTGGGGCTTTGCCATAGTCCTAAATCATCCCCGTGGTCTCAACTCAGGCTTCCCTCCTTTCTCCTCCAACCATCTGGCAAGGCAATAAAAATACCTGTCATTTTAGCATTTGGAGGCAAAGGCTTAGGAAGAAGGCAAAATTCTTTTTTGTTCAAAAAAACACCATGATGGCCTGGATCTTTCGGCTCTGAGAGTTGAGCACTTCCCCCTCCTCCCCTCTAACCTGAAAGGGTCTTCTGCCCTGTAACATAATTTCTATTAGCCAGAACATTTTCCATAGACTTCTATATTGTGCTAAGAGTACTTTTGCAAGTTGCATTTTTTTTTTTCAGCTCTTACGTTGCCCAGTGCCAGGAACACCATTTGTTCTTAGATGTGCTCCAGAAGGTGTCATTCCCCTAGACTACAAAGTGAGCAGTGCTCCCTGGCTCCGTGTAGCAAGGTGGCCCGCGGGCTGGTCTAGAATGGCGTGAGGGAATATTAAAGGGGGTAGGCTGCCCCCCAGGCACAGGTATTCAGAGAAGGAGGTAAACTGGAAAGCAAATCCTTTTGGGAAATCTGTGAAAATATGGGGAGGGGCACCACTGATTGGGTGGTGATCCGGTGATTTGGATGTTGAAGAGACGGATGGTTCCTGAAGGCTCCAGGGGGTAAGCTTAGGGCACGCGTTTTGAATATGTCTCCACAAATACATACCTCCCTGCATTTCCTTTCAAAATGAATCACAGATCTGTGATACTGAGAGAGCTTATTCCTGGAAGAGAATAGAGACTCGCCTTACGTGAGTATAGGAAGGGAATCAAGAGGCTGTTCAAGGAGAGTTGCTAATGAATCTTGTTTTCCTCAAACCCTTCCTTTTCATTGATCTTGGCATGTTTCAAAGGCTAGAGAGTTGGTTCTCTTACCACAAAAACACAAGTCTGGGCACTGAACTCAGGACAGTTAATTCAAATATGTAGGTAATTAATTTTAGTTAAATATTTATATTCTTAAGAAGAGATTGAGAAATTAGGTGGAAAAATCAGTCTGATATCACTGGATTTGGGTTTTACAAAGGCACATGTTTATTCCTTCCTTTCTAGCATAATTTTTCAAAAACAGTTTCTTGTTTGTTATAAAACTGCCTCGACCCTGAAAACAACACCATCAGAAAAATCGCAAAACAATCAGGGTAACGATCTTGGTATTAAGCTGAAATGAAACACTTTGACCTCCCTTTGCCCTACAAGCAGCCCCTCCCTATGTTAATTAAAAAAAAAACCAAGTTTTGTTTTAAATTTTTAGTTTAGGAGATTGAAATTAAGGTACTGTAAGCTAATGTGTCTCTGACTTAAAATATTTTGCATGTGAAACAGCCAAGTTACAGAAAAACCCGGTTCAGCTGCAAGAACCATGTGGCACCTATAAAGCAGGCATTCCAGGGGGGGCGTTTTTCATGGTGAGCCAAATAAGAAGCAGCTGGGGCTCGAGAGCATTCCTTCTCATCCCAGACAGTCCAAAACTGGGAACTGACATGCCCGCTTTCTGTGTGTGCTGAAAGAGCTTATCTTTAAATAGTCTTTCTGTTCAATTCATCGTTCATCTATTAATAGGAATACCCCCCTCCAACGCCAGCCACCAAACTCCAAAGGAGCCTAAACCTCAAAGGAATAGTGGAGAATCCTTATTCCCTGGCATTTGCCAGCATGTGCGCAGATGACCATGAAGAAGTATAAATCCCCAAACGGTGACACTACAGGTCTGCCATATTGGCTCCGAAGTGAGGCAGTTCAAAAACAATGTCCGTGAAAGTGGCAAAGCACCTGGTGAAAGGATTTGAACCCAAGCCAAAATATCTGGGAAAATTATACCAGAAGCTTGTCCCCAACAGTACCAGAATGGACATGAAAGGCAAAGCATGCTTTGAGCCTGAGGAAAGTTTGCAGGTCCACAAAAAGGGGAAGAGATTTTAGCTACCATCACACTAAAAAAAATTTTTTTTCAATGTTTATTTATTTGTGAGAGACAGAGCACGAGCAGGGACGGGCAGAGAGAGAGGGAGACACAGAATCCGAAGCAGGCTCCAGGCTCTGAGCTGTCAGCACAGAGCCCGACGCGGGGCTTGAGCTCACAAACCATGAGACCACGACCTGAGTGGAAGTTGGACGCTTAACTGAGTGAGCCACCCAGGTGCCCCTCCTCACATTTGGTTAACTATTGAAAGCTTGTTACCACACAGATGTATCAGCTGGTTGCTAACCTTCCAGGCTGCAGAGTTTGAATGGAAGTCAGTGTGGGGACAGAGGACTTGGGGTCAGGTACTCAAGGTGCAATTCAGACAAGGAGTGCAATTTTATCCCTGTTTGCGGGAGTAACAACATCGCAGCCTCATGTCACAGGCCAACTCTTCAGGCTTCCTAACATGCTGGGTCTGGCCTGGCTACCCCTCCAAGGGACAATGTTTGCATATGTATGCAGACAGAGTCTCAGTCTATTTGAGTTATGGTAGGCACACGCAAAGAACAGCTTGGAAAATTTGCCATTTACATGGAGCACAACCCACAGAGGCAAACTTGTGTTCAGTCAGGACCGGAGTAGCGACATACTGTCTACCGTCATACCCCACTCACAACCACTGCATGGCTAGACCTATGGCACGGTGCCATCCTACATTTCAGAAAAAGCTGGCCACTGAGAGACCACTTTTGCCTGGAGAGGGGCTGGTGAGTTTGATGTGCCCTGACCATTGTGGGAGATACTTAAGCTAGGTTTGGGCCATGCCCTTAAGTCCCCCGAGGCTTCCAGCTGCCCAGCACAGCAGAGATTAGAATGCCCAGCCTGCTCAGGGAGTACCTGTCCGTTCTAGACCAATCCAGACCTACAGTGGACATCTTCCCACTTTTCAAAGAAACTGTGGTCCTGCACACAGTTGGGAAGGTCTTAGTCACTCTGTGAGTTGCAGACGTATGCCCTGGTGTGAGGAAGCAGAAAATGGGCTGCAGTTGCTGCCAGCACTTGGGCCATGTGGTACCACACCAGATACCTGTTCATCCAGGGACCTCCCTTTGCTACGTATCCTGGGAAATTCATGTTCTTCCACCTCCCAAATGATCCTAGTCCTGACATTATGCCAGTGATGGATGGCTCGGGTTATGAGTCTACCTGACCAAAACACATTTTGCAAAGCCAAATATTTCCGTCAGTACAAAATCAACGCATTTGCCAAAAACGACAAACCCACAATTCCAATCTGTTAACGCTTGTGAAAGATAAAGATACAGAGTAATCCGTTTCCTTGGATTCTTTAGTCTCCTGCGTGAACTTCACAATTGTTTTTAATTACCTTTCGGTTCCTGCTTGGACACCAAGGTAACTACAGATTTTAAGAGAAAACGTACGTGTCAGGATAAGAGTTACCAATTCAGTCCCTGACAACAGTTATCAGGCATCTCCGTGTGGAGTGATTTGTCCAATGTGGAACACTTCATAATTTGGAATCAAGGCTTTAAAACTTTGTCCTCAGTTATGTACCCTTCAAAATCATTGTAACTCCCCAGCTATTGAGAGGTACACAGGCTTCCCATGTTTTTACATTGAGCATTATCTAAGGAAGAAAATTCTGACCTCATACTCATGATGTAATGTATATCAGAGGCCAGTTTATTCAGGTGAGTGAACTAGACCTTCACACGAGGAAGAAAACTCATATTGGATCTTGGTTGCCTGGTATCTGGTATGTGACATTACCACATCAGCTTATAAACGGTTGTTTTCTTTGGAGATTCTTCATGTTGGGACTGATTGCTTGAGAAAATGTACAGCCATATTTTATTCTGAGCAGTAAGAGTTTAGACATTTTGTTTATAAGGTTAACATGAAATCTACTCATCAGAGTTGAGGGTAAGCTCCGTGGGGCAATGTAGTAATTAAACTTCTCTGTGAAGTTGTGGGTTCTTAGACGGCATGTCTCCCAAGGAGTTCAGTCCTGCAATCTTGTGATTACAAAAGTTTGCTTCAAACGGGGAGGTGTGTGTGTGTGTGTGTGCGCGCGTGTGTGTGCATGTGCACGTGTAAGCAAATGTTCTTAATCCTCCTATCTACATGGCTGTTTGAAATATAGCTCATCAGGCTAAATTAAAAACACTCTTTGTTGATCTGAATATTTTCCTTCTTTTAAAATGTGCTGATTAAAACAGGTCTGCTATATGAATTCACAATATCCCTATAAAATTAGAAAGTGGGCGGAGCAGGAAGGGGCGTGCACAGCCCTGTGTTTACATTCCAAGACCTTGCTTATAGGTTGTTCTTACTGTGTCTCCCATTACTCAAATTAGAGGTGAGGCATAATAAACACCAACTGTTTTAACATTAAAAGTTTTTCGAGATCAAACCTGAGGTTTTCAAAATTATCCGAAGAAATGGATCCCTCTGGTATGTCTGGGACGTGATCAGCACACATACTCAAACTGAACCTAACTTCACAATTGTAGGGCTCATTACGTTTCATTTAACCGTTTTTTTACTAAGATAAAAATTACTCTCTAGTTATTGGAAATGGTTCTTAGAGTTTCAAAGAAGTTTAAGATTAGTCTTGTGTGTTATGATCGCCTTCCTTTATGTCTGCTTCCCTCTGTACTCCAGCATACACACACACACACACATTTGGGGAATGTCCACATTCTGGGGGGTGTCCAGATTCTGAGGGCGGACAGGGAAAGAGAAAGTTCCAATTTGTGAGCAGACACTTCGTCTGACATTAATACTTCACTAAGCATCTAATATGAAAGTGCATGGATGAGCATCAGAAGGATGTCCCCGATTAACTAATAAAATATGCAAATGAAAAATCTCATCACCTCCCTTAAACTCTTTAGAAGATTAATGGTAGATAACATAGGCACTCCAATGACTTCCTAGCCTGAACTTCACCAGGTACAAACAGCCACAAAAATGAAAGAAATTCACATCTGATATATCCTCACACTGACTCTTGTAACGCTGCCCCAGGATGATGAGTATCCATTCCTCTTTTTCTGTGGACACCAGTTCAAACTTGCCTGGTAGTTCAGGGTTGCCCTTCTCAAACCTGAATGCCCCCACCACAGAATTCAAGGGTGTTCGTGATTTCCTATCTGACTGCTACACTTGTGCCTGCTTCCTCTTATTCTATCTTCTTGCCAGCGAAAATACTAAAATTATGTATTTATTTAGGTACTCGAGATATTCCTTCAATTCTGTGAAGTTTATCGTTTATCTTATAAGTAGGGAAATAGTTATCTTGTCAGTAAGGAAACAGGTACCAGTAAGACATTGACTGAATGGCTGAAGAAACTTCTTTGCACGGTTGTAACTGACCTTTCCCTGAGAATCCAGGCAAGCTTGAGTGACCAGTGTCAGAGATTAAATTAAGTCAGTCCCTTTATTAGCCCAGATGGCCTCAGCCTTCCCTGGCAATTCCAAAGGGCATTAACTACTTCCCTGTTTGAAACCTTCACTCTCAGGGAGGCTGGGTGGCTCAGTTGGCTAAACATTTGACTCTTGGTTCCCGTTCAGGTCCTGATCTCATCATTCGAGAAATCTCAGCACAGAGCCAGCTTTGCATCCTCTGTCTCTCTCTCTCTCTCTGTCCCTCCCCTGCAGACTCTTTCTCAAAAAATAAATAAACACTAAAACAAAAACAAGAACAAAAAACACCTTCACTCTCATTCTGTTTATATCTAGCTCCCTTAAAAATTCCATCCAGACATCATTCTCTCCATAAAGCCTTTACCAGTTTTCCTGGGCTGGAAAGACTCATTTCCTCTGAACACTAACTGTCCTTTGCTTATACGGCCTGTATCTTAGGGAATTTAAGCCTTTTATTTTATACTGTCGATATTTCTGGATGTGTGATAATTTGAAGTCTGCCTGAGGACAGGGCATTATTTACCTTGCTACTCGACATCAGTGCCCAGTGGATTTTATGTGCATATACTATGTTCTTGGGAAATGTTAGTTGAATACAGTAATCCAAAATTGAATGCATTAATAGATAAGAGAACACACGAATGGCCTGTTGTCTATGGTGTCAAGGTCAATACGTGATGGTACAAAGAATAAACAAGATCTCATGGTATCAGCATCAATCCTCAGCCTCAATTCCTAGACTGTACTCTTCTAATGATTTTCTTTGCATGGAAATGATGAGATTTTCATTTCACATTATAGGATCACTCCAACTAATGAACAATCCACATTAACTCTCTTCATGTTAATAAATATGCCATCATCAGAGAAAAACACTCACTAATAAGCCTGAGTAGTAATGACAGAAGAAACTACTGAAAGCCAAATTTGAAGGAATAGATAGAAATGCTTCTTTAATAACATACCACACAGAGAATCTGAGACTGTTTTCACACCCACTGTAAGTTTGGCTTCTCAGACACCATGTTGTTCCATATAAGATCCGGGCCGGCAGGGGCCCCTGGGTGGCTCAGTCGGTTAAGCGTCCGACTTTGGCTCAGGTCATGATCTCACAGCTTGTGAGTTTGAGCCCCGCATTGGGCTCTGTGCCGACAGCTCAGAGCCTGGAGCCTCTTCAGATTCTGTGTCTTTCTCTCTCTGCCCCTCCCCCGCTCACCCTCTGTCTCAGTCTCTCAAAAATAAATACACATTAAAAAATTTTATTTTAAGATCTGGGCAGGCAATGCCATGTTCTGTTTGTCCTGCAAGATCCCATAGGAAGCCTCATGTTCCCAGTACATGTCATTAGTATCATAAGTATTAGTCAATAGTCCATAAAACAGATTAATAATTCCTCTTTTCCTCTCCAGAGAGTTATAATTTGATTCCTCTCTTTTACATTGATAAAAAATTCAGCAAATAATTAGGAAATAGGAAAAGATGAACACTGATTCTTGAAATTAAAGTTTTAATTCGAGATAATTGGAGGTTCACATGAAGTTTTAAGAAACAGTTCAGGGACATCCCATGTACTCTACCCGGTTTCCCTCGACGGCCACATCTTGTAAAACTACAATGCGATATCACAACCACAATAGTGATGTTACTACAGGCCAAGAGCCTGTTTTGTTGCCTCTTTGTGGCTACATCCACTGACTCTACCTGTTCACACTGGCATCCAGTAATCTGTTTCCATTTCTGTAATGTTTTCATATTAAGAATATCGTATAAGCAGAATCGTACAGTATGTAGTCTTTTAGAATTGGCTTTTTTCACGCATGTGTAATTCCCCAGAGATTCATCCAAGTTCTCAAAGGGTATGCTTTTTACTGCTGAGTAGTATTCTATGGTATGGATGTACCACAGTGTGTTTTACCGTTCACCTGTTGAAGGACATGTGGGTTGTTTCCACTTCTTGGCTATTATTAAAACATCCATAACATGTTTTGTGTGAATGTAAGTTTTCATTTCTTTGGGATTGCCCAAGGGCGGTTGGTGGGTCATATGCTAGTTGCACATTTTGATTTGGAAGAAGGTACCAAACTATTTTCCAGAGTAAGTAATACTATATTTTTCATTCTCACCAGCAATATATGAATGATTCAGTTTCTCTGCATTTTTGCCAGCATTTAGTGTTGTTGATATTCTTTATATTAGTCATTCTGATGGGTAGGGAGCGATATCTTATTGTGCCTATAATTTGCGTTTCCCTAATGGCTGATACATTTTCACATGCTTGTTTGTCATCTATATATCCTTTTGAGGGAAGTACCTGTCCAGGCTTTTTTGCCCGTTTTTAATTGGCTTATTTGTTTAACATTGAGTTTTGAGTATTCATAACATATTTTAGATACTAGTCAGTTGTCAGATAGATGCTTTGAAAACAGTTGTCCTGGTCTGTAGCTTGTTTTTTCATCCTTTTAACAGTCCTTTACTGAACAAAATTTAAAACTTTTGATGAGGTCTAATTTATTAATTTTACCTTTTTTTGGATTGTGATTTTGGTATCAAGTCTAAGAACTCTTGCCTGGTCTGATAACTCAAAACCTGTTATCAGATTTTGTTATGAATCTATTACCAAAGATTTTCTCTTGTTTTTTCCTTCCTTCCCTCCCTCCCTTCCCCCTTCCTTCCTTCCTTCCTTCCTTCCTTCCTTCCTTCCTTCCTTCTTTCCTGTTGAATATTTCCTTCCTTCCTTCCTTCCTCCCTCCTTCCCTCCCTCCCTTCCTTCTCTCCTTCCTCTCTTCCTTCTTTTCTTTATCTCAGCTACAGCTTCCAGCACTCCATTCCAAGCACTTACTCCAAGGGTGAGAATGGACATCCTTGCCTTGAGTTTCTCACCATTAGGCATGATGTTAGCTCTAGATGTTTAGTAGATGCCTTTGATCAAGTTGAAGAGGTTTCCCCTCTATTCCGAGTTTTCTGATGGTTTTTGTCATGATTCGGGACTGGATTTTGTCAAGTGTGTTTTCTCTGTCAATTGACAGGATCATTGATCTTTCCTCATTAGCCTGTTGATATGGTGAGTCACACTAATTGATTTTCAAATATTGACCCAGCCTCACGTACCTGGAATAAATCCCACTTGGACATGGCACGTAACTATTTCCATACATTGTTGGATTTGTACAAAAATATTTGCTCATATTTTCTTGAGGATTTTTGGAGTTAAGTTCATGAGAGATGTTGGCCTATGGTTTTCTTTTTCTGTATTGTCTTTGATTTTGATATGAAGGTGGTATTAACCTCATAAAATAAGCTGGGAAATGTTCCCTCCTCTTCTATTTCCTGGAAGGGATTGTGTGAAAGTGGTGTTAATTACTTAGGTGTTTGGTAGAATTCTCCAGTGAAACCATCTGGGCTTAAAGGTTTCTATTTCAAGAGCTTTTTAATTACCAACTGAATTTAATGTTTGTAGGACTATTCGGGTTGCCTATTTCATCTTGGCTGAGTTTTAGTAGCTTGTGATTTTCAGGTCCATTTCTTCTAAGTTGTCAAATTTATGAGCATACAGTGGGTTGTAGTGTTCCTTTATCACGATGTCTGCAGGATCAGTATGGATAGCCCCTGTTTGGTTCCTAATATTGGTGATTTGTGTCTTTTCTCTCTTTTTATGTTTGTCGGTCTTGCTAGAGATCTATCAATTTTATTGATTTTTTTCAAAGAACCAGCTTTTTGTTCCATTGATTTTCTCTACTGTTTTCCTGTTTTCAATTTCATTGATTAATGCTCCAATTTTCATTACGTCTTTCCTTCTGCCTGATGGTGTCCAAAGTATATATTTCTGTATTTATACTTTACATTCTAAAAGCTAACAGTTTCTGAAATGACATGATACCCAGTCCATAAACATGATTTTTAACTGTGTCAAATACTGAATATTCTTTAAATTAGTAACAGTGTTTGGTATTTAAGATAGAACACAGGAAAATCAGTTCCTTGGCATGGAATAAGTTCAAGTCTTATTTCAGTTTCCGTCTGAAGAGATTCTGGGTATTTACAAGTATTCTCTCTCAAACTAAAAAGTCCTATTTGAGGACAATTTGCAACCTAACTCTAAATCACTGTGCGTAGATATGTTGAGAGCTAGGAAGGTTCTATAAAAGGTCTTTCATCCAGGGAAGGACAGGGAAACTGCAGAGCGGAAAATAAACGGGAGAGAAATGAATTACCCACACAGGAAAGAAGGGATATTTTAACTGAAATATAGCTGGAAAAATTAGGTAGAGGTCTTACAGGAGAGAGGGGAAAAGGCAGAAATGTCTGAGTCAGAGAAAGATCGCTCCCTGAAGAGAAGAGGGCTGCCAAAAAGAGCAGAGGTTTGCAACTGAGCTAAGTTGAGAATAAATGTGGAGAGAAAACAAGACCTTTCTTAAAATATATATGTATATTTATATACATATAAAATATATATATTTTAAAATATATTATTACATAGAAAATAAATATAAATATATGTAATAAATATATATGTGTATGTGTATATATATAACATTTATTTATTTATTTCGTTATTTTAAAAATATAACTTACTGTCAAGTTAGCTAACACACAGTGCATACAGTGTGCTCTTGGTTCTGGGGGTAGAGTCCCGTGATTCATCACTTACATACAACACCCAATGCTCATCCCAACAAGTGCCCTCTTCAATGCCCATCACCCATGTTCCCCTCTCCCCCACCCCCCGTCAACCCTCAGTTTGTTCTCTGTATTTAAGAGTCTCCTTTGGGTTCGCCTCCTTCTCTGTTTGAAACTATTTTTTTCCTCTCCCCTTCCCTGACGGTCCTCCGTTAAGTTTCCCAAGTTCCACATATGGGTGAAAACATATGACATCTGTCTTTCTCTGACTGACTTATTTCACTCAGCATAATACCCTCCAGTCCCCTCCACATTGTTGCAAAAGGCAGGATTTCATTCTTTCTCATTGCCAAGTAGTATTCCATTGTGTATGTAAACCACATCTTCTTTATCCGTTCGTTAGTTAATGGACATTTGGGCTCTTTCCATAATTTGGCTATTGTTGAAAGCGCTGCTTATAACATAACATTTTAAAAGAAGTACAGTTCAAGAGTAGAAGTCAAAATACTAGTTAATTAATCTTCAGGAGCTTATGACTGTAACTCACAGTTCCTGCCCTCCTAAAGCTTGCAATCTAACCAAGTGAGTCTGTGTTTTTCGGATTGCTTTAAAGTACCTTTCACTTAAGGTAGCTATTCATATGTTAGTTTGACTTTAAATTGCTTAAGACAGATAGTGTTTTGAAAATTGCGAGTTTTAAATTTATATGAGTCTCTGAGGTTTAGCCGGTGTGTCTGCCTTAACCATCAGTCCCAGTAAGCTAAAGTGTGTTGACTTCTCCATAGACTAGAAATCTAAGAAGCTAGATTCTTATTGTTTATATCTGCTGGAGTACAAAAACAATCAGTAGGAAGCTCTACATTATTTTTAAATTTAGCTCCGGACATTAGTTTCTCCTAAGTCTCTGAAGATGCCCTATCTCTGTTTTGCTTTATCTTCCTCCCATGTCTCCCTAAACGTAAATAAACCTTCGTCAGTGTTTTGTCTCCAGGCTTTTCCTCTTCTACTTTTAAGTTCTTTGACATCTCAGTCTGGAATGTCTTTCTCTCCCCCACACCCCTCTCAAAATCTGTTCAACTCCCCTGTGTACCTTAAAACTCAGCTCAGAAGTCACCTCCTCTCAATCCCTCCAGTATGGTTCCCTTGTTACATGCATTGCTTGCGGTCACACCTGCAACAGTGTAGTCTGTTCGACATCTTACACGTGCCTTCCTAACTAGACTTGATGCCTGAGACGGGCCGAAAACTCTGGTGTTCCAAATTCCTAGCACAGGGAAAGTGCATGAAAATAGAGGCCCTTGGATGAATGGACACATACAAAAGCTAGTGATCAGTAGCTATTTAATAACTAGTTGTTAAAAACAGTTTTAACACATCCAGAAAAATACTCAGTATGTTCAGAATATTCTTCCATTTCTGATGTAATAACAAAGTAGTTTAAAAGATGACTTTTTCTTAATTTTTTTAATGTTTTAATTCATTTTTGAGAGACAGAGAGAGACAGATGATGAGTGGGGGAGGGACAGAGAGAGAGGGAGACACAGAATTTGAAGCAGGCTCCAGGCTCTGAGCTGTCAGCACAGAGCCCGACATGGGGCTCGAACCCACAAACCGCGAGATCACGACCTGAGTCAAAGTCAGACGCTTAACCAACTGAGCCACCCAGGCGCCACTAAAACATATTTTTAATAAAAGTAGTTTAGGGACGCCTGGGTGGCTCAGTCAGTTGAGCATCTGTTTCTTGGTTTCAGCTCAGGTCATGATCTCACAGTTTCATGGGTTCGAGCCCCACACTGGGCTCTGTGCTGCTGACAGTGTGGAGCCTGCTTGGGATGCTCTCTCTCTCCTTCTCTCTCTGGCCCTCCCCCACTCGTGCTGTCTCTGTATTTTTTCAAAATAAATAAATAAAGTTTTTTTAAAAAAAGTAGTTTAAAAGATATTTTTAATAATTCAAGGAGACAAGTCACAGACTGGGAGAAAACATTTGCAGAAGACATGCATTAGGAAAGACTTATCCTTTTTTTTTTTTTAAGATAAGGCATCTTTTTTTTTAATGTGTATTTATTTTTGAGAGAGAGACAGACAGAATGCAAGTGGGGGAGGGGCAGAGAGAGAGGGAGACACAGAATCTGAAGCAGGCTTTTCAGGTTCTGGGGCTCAAACTCGTGGACCATGAGATCATGACCTGAGCCAAAGTTGGACCCTTAATAGACTGAGCCACCCAGGAGCCCCAAAACTTATCATTAAAAAAAAGTTTATTTATTTTGAGAGAGTCAGAGACAGCACAAGTAGGGGAAGGGCAGAGAGAGAGGGGAAGAGGGGGAATCCCAAGCAGGCTTTGCACTGCCAGTGCAGAGCCCAACATGGATCTCAAAATCACAAAACTGCAAGATCAGACCTGAGTGGAAACCAAAAGTAGGACGCTTAACTGACTGAGCCACCTACTTGTCCCTAGAAAGAACTCTTGAAACTCGAAAATTAAAACATATAACCAATAAAAAATGAGCAAAAGAACTTAACGGACACCTCACCGAAGAAAATATACAGATGGCAGATAGGCATGTGAAAAGCTGTTCAACATCATTTATCATTAGGGAACTGCAAATTAAAATAACAATGAGATACCCCTAGACACCTATTGGAATGATCAAAATCTGGAACAGTGACAACACCGAATATTAATGGGGATGTGGAGCTGTGGCGACTCTCATAAGTTGCTGGTAGGGATGCAGAATGCTGTAGCCATTTTGGAAGGCCATTTGGCAGTTTCTTACAAAACGAAACATACCCTTACCACGTGATCCAGCAATTGCACTCTTTGGTATTTACCCAAAGGATTGAAAACTTAGGTCCACACGACACCCTGCACACGGATGCTTATTCACAATCGCTACAACTTGGAAGTAAGTAACCAAGGTGTTCTTCAGTACTTGAACGGATAACCTGTGCTATGACAATGGACAATGGCCGGGTCACAGAGTAAGTATCATTGAGTGCTGTAAAGAAACGAGCTACCAAGACATGAAAAAACATGGAGGAACCGGGGTGAAAAAAGTCCATCCTGAAAAGTCTACATACCGGATGAGTCCAACAGCATGGCGTTCCGGAAAAGGCAAAAACAAGAGAGACAGTAAAAAAGGTCAGTGGTTGCCAGGGCTAAGTGGGAGAGAGGGATGAATGGACAGAGCCCGGGGGACTTTTAGGGCAGTGAAAGTATTCTGTATAACACATGCCATTCTGTATAACACATGCCATTAATCATTTGTTAAAACACATAGAACTTACAACAATAACAACAACTGTGCACACAAATGTAAACTATGGACTTTGGGTGATAATGATGGATGAGGGTAGGTTCATCAATTGTAATAAAGGTACCACTCTGGGCGGGGGGGTGGGGGGTGTTGACAGCGGTGGTGGGGAGTATATGGGAACTGTTTGTGCCTTCTGCTCAGTTTTACCGTGAACCTAAAATGTCTCTAAAATAAATTAGAACAAAAATATTTTTTTGCCTTTTCAGAATGTAAGTAATTAACACAAAGAAACCAAACTGTTGTATAACACAGTGTAAGACCGAGCTACTCAAAGTCCGACTGTGGACCAGCTGCAAGGTCAGCACCTGGGAGCTGGTTAGAAACATAGAAGCCCAGATCTGCGCCCCCCCCCCTCCCCCCCAGACCTACTGAATCACAGTGTGTTTTATCTAGTTCCCCAGATCATGTTGGATGCACGGAAGAGGTGAAGCACTGGTGGAGGAGACCAAGGGTGGAACCGGGAGCAAGAAGGTTCTTTTCTTACCTCATCCACCTGCAAACTGTTTAGCAGTGAGCCCTGTATTCAAACTGCAGGTTCCCAGTCTGTAAATCAAGAGGGTTGGCCTGGGTTAGAGGCAATCAGAGTGTGGTTGCTGGGGCAAAAGCATCAATATCACTTGAACTTGTTGCAAACGCAAATACTGCTGAATTGGAACTTCTGGGCCTGAGCCCACCCTTTGTGTTTTAATGAGCCCTCCAGGCGTTCTGAGCTGAATGTGAGAACCGCTGGATTGTCTTCAACGTCCCCTTCAATGTGAACATCCTAGGAGGATCTGGAAAAATTTAAATGTCATGAGATTTTGTATATATCTAACTCTATCTGTATCTACAGCATCCTTTTCACTTCAGAGAGTACCCTACCTATGTAAAAATATTTCTTTTTTAATTGACTTTTTTAATGTTTATTTATTTTTTGAGAGAGAGAGAGAGACAGAGTGAGTAGGGGAGGGGCAGAGAGAGAGGGACACACAGAATCCCAAACAGGCTCCAAGCTCTGAGCTGTCAGCATAGAGCCCAATGCGGGGCTCAAACTCACTAACTGTGAGATCATGACCTGAGTCAAAGTCAGATGCTTAACCAACTGAGCCACCCAGGTGCCCCAAAATATTTCTTATATTGCTAAAAATCTCTACTGAATTTTTCAAGTAACCAAAACAGATTCTTTGGACTCTGATACAAAAGAAACAATTGATTTGAAGATTCCCTTCAGACAAAGAAATTCTGAGCTTGCTACCCATTAAGAGATGAAGCTTTTAATCTGACATAATAGCTTTTTTTCCCCTTCTGTAATTAGCAAACCACATATTTTTAATGCCATCCTGGCTGGCTAGGGTCATTTTCATTATCATAATTCCCCCTGAATGCTAAGTATGTTCCTTTCATCCAATTAGAAAATCTGGGGAAAATAGCAGACAATGTAAACTTTAATTTGGGTTAATCACAGAAAAGAATGCCAAGATCACATACAAAGCTGTGAATCATGACAGCTACTAGGATTCAGGAAAGAAAAAAAAAAACCCCACTAAGGCAGTAACTTCTTGTCTGGTTCAAGCAGGATGAGAGATTTAGGCTTCATTTGAAATTTTGTCAAGAACAACACAGACAAGCACTATTTTTAACTCCTGCTTTTATCATGGGAAAAGTCACCACGTAAGAAACAAACAGTTCTCATTTTGAAAGGGGAAGAAGGTGGGTGCCTAAGCTAGTAGTTGAGTGTTATCAGACAGTTGTTAATATGACTGGAAAGGGGGGAATCTGCCTCGTGCAGGTGCGGATGCATGGCCCCATGTTTGCCCACCTGCAGAGAGCTCCAAGGGCTCTTCGTTCCTTGAGTCTGACCATGAACTATTTCCTACATACAGTGTAGCAGTAGAGGGCAGATGATACATTTGCACACTTTATATTTAATTCACTTTAACTGTTTCCTTTCTGATAGGCAAGCCCTGATAGCCCATCACAGCAGATGGCTGCTGGCTTTGACATCTTGTATCCCAGCCATTAGATTACAGTAGCCACAGCACGGTCATGTTTATTCTCCTAACGATGTCCAGTCTCTTGGTCTTTTGAGCCTCGATGAGTAGAGCAATCCCACCAACATTCCTGGCCAGATTTTCAAAGGAACAGTCTCCATTTCCCTGACATAAAATTGGCTTTGTTTTGTCTCTTATTTTGTAGAAAACAACTGACTGGCCTTAAGCATCAATCAAACAGAAGGCTTAAGTGTAGGAGACTCTGAAAAGGGAGGGCCCTTGAAAATGTGGCCTAAATGTGTTGCTGATGGCAATAAATCAGTAGGATTTCGATTTCCTATAAGGTGTTTACTGCTCTAAAACAGTCTCACCTCCCAAAGGGAATGATACATTTGGGTTACAAAGCATCAGTGTGGGCCAAGGGTGAGGTACGTAGTGGGACAAAGGACAGGACACTGGGGACAGCTGCCAAAATAAACCACAGAGAATTTGCTCAGAGAGGCATCCATCCAGAAGGAATCAGGTAGGTCGATGAGAGAGATGAGGGAAATAGAAGGGAAGGGAGGGGAAGACAAAGGTGGAAAGACAGCAAGTAGAGAAGATGGAGGAAGAAATAGAGAAAAAGAGGAAGAAAAGGAGATGGGGAGGAGAACAGGAGTGGAGAACAAAAGAGCAGAGAGACAGGCTGGAAATGTGGATCTGAGGAGGAGCCCCAGATGGAAAGGAGGCAGAGCCGGGCAATCCCTCGAAGGGAGAGGGGTAAGGTGGGCGTGTGTTTACCTAGGGAGGGTCTTCATGGGTGTGGCCCTGGCCATTTTGTCTAATGAGGTCATAATAATTGCCTGGTAGACAGCCTGCAGAAGCTTCTCCCCAGCTTGTGTCTGGCAAATCCATCAGTGGCATGGACGACATGAGCTGCGAGCCAGCTCTCCTGAGATTCGTCGTTTTCTCGGGGGGAAGCAAGTCACAAGGTGAAATTGCTCTACTGCCCTCACTGGAAACCAGCGAGCACAGTCAGAAAGATTCTGCTGCAGAACTGTCACATCCCAATCAGTCTAGGAAAATGCCTCAGCCACGGTATAATTGTTTTCTCCACGATTCTTCCAGGAATCCAGGGTCAATCACTGCAGGATTGCCCGATGCATCCTCGCTTGGGATTTACACACCTCCCCTTTTGTGACATGAAGGTGTCTGTCACAGACTCACTCACAGCTTTATACTCTCCCTATGGTACACGTCTACTATATTTGTCTAATGTTTATTTTTACGACATAGGCCTAGGGGGAAACTTTAGGGAAAAGGTCCAGATATTTTCTCGGTTTTACTTACGGTGCAGTAAAATCATATTTATTTCTGTTCAACCTGACCTGAAAATGTGTCTTACATGTTTATTAATCCATTTGTTATGTTTGGGCTATATACAAGTTTACCAAAGACGATGGGCTTTGTCATTTGCATATTTTACGATACCAGATTTCTTTTGCCAAGTATTTCACACCTGTTTGTCCCAAGATAAAGTCTTTCCTTGGAATGAGCTGAATATTACCACATGTCATAAGGATTCTGTAAATAAAAAGATGTCCTAAGACTTCTGCTCTTTCCTGACTTCTTTACTACATTAATAATATTAACGATTACTTTTTAATAATTGTAATATTCCACTATATTTTAAATTCGTTGTCAGATTTTTCTCCTAAGATACTAGAAAATAAATGACAGTAAATGAAACACCAGTTAAATAAATCTTCAAAAGCCTTTGTCTGATTTTTGTTAGAAGTCACTCCTACCTAAGCAATTTGGAATGTGTTCAGCACAAGTGTGAATCATCGATATGTAATCCTTGGGAGTATGTTGAAAGGCAAGTCTTTGCAGAAGAGAAAGTACCTCAAAATAATCTTATAGCATCTGGTTCACACCTGGAAAAGTAAATTTTATAGTTTGGCACCCTGATAGTTTCAGAACTCTGATGTGAACTGTCTTTGGATTTTACATTTTCTTATTTCAGGCTATTTCTATGACCCAAACCTAACTTGACTGTGGTGAGCCTTTTTGTGCACAATAGATACCTGCAGTCAAAGTTCTAGAGGAGCGTAGATTAATTGCATTGTGCCTTTCTCTCAGATGCTCAGCCAGAGTTGGCTGTGTGTGAATGTGTGAGTCTTTGTGTCATCGTCAGGTTCAGAAGATTGGAATCTTTCCTCTCTTCAGTCTACAAAGTTTTTATTCCAGATTTATATCTAAAATCTCTTAATATAGAGGAGTGACATAACAGGCACTTCCAAAAGCACGTAAAAGTGTCACTGAAGGTGGGCATACTATGAAGCTTTTTCGCGTTGTCATGGTTTCTAAATAGGATTCTAGTTCATTCTGTCATATTATCAACAACAGTACATAGGAAGGCATTCAGCAGGCTTTTTGCTTTTACTTTGCATCCCCCCCTTTTGGCTCACTGGTTTTTAAATTTCATGCATGTAATAATTTTGTTAAAAGGTGACGTGTCAATGAAATGGTTCATTTTTTTCCCCAGATGATGTCAAACAAACATATGCGTCTACTTGGCATATTACTTTCGTTAACGGAGAGACTCATCTTCAACTCTCCTCTCTAAACTCCTTACTTGTGGGCGCCTGGGTGGCTCAGTCGGTTGAGCGTCTGACTCTTGATTTCAGCTCTGGTCATGATCCTGGGGTTGTAGGACTGAGCTCTACGTTGGGCTCTGAGCTGAGAGTGGATTCTCTCTCTCCCTCCTCCCCTCTCCCCTGTTCTCTTTCTCTCTCTCTCTCTCTCTCTTTCTCTCAAATTACAAAATAATAATAAAAATAAGCTCCCTACTTATGTACTTCCTGTTCCCTGACATGGCTTTGCTCATGTGAACTCACGAACATGTCTATGCATGTGTGTTGTCCACACACACATAACTTACTATTTTGTGACTTAATGTTAGATGCTTCCTTCCTTTGTGGTCGTTTTTTTCTTGATATTTTTGGCTCTGACTCCACCCCTTGATGTCTGAGATGAGGATCCGGAAAGTTGTGAAGGAGGCCAAGACTGGGTTCAGTGTTCTTTCCGTCTTGGTCATTTCTGCCATCCCTCCCTCCTCTCGTTCAGCGCCCTGATGCCATACCCCAGGATTTTCTCTGCTCAGCTACATCCTCCCCCCGCATGGACACCCCCTAGGCAGATTCTCCTATCTCTGAATCTTCTCCTGTCCTGCAGTCCATCAAAGCACATCCATTTTGTGTCAGGGGGACTTAGCTATTTGAGAGACAACAAGAGCAGTAGTGAATTAAGCAGAAAACTACTCTCTGTCCGTGTGAGAGAGCCAGTGTGCTCACCTTCACAGAGGGCACTTGGTTTTCCCAGCCATGAGCCTCTTTCTTATCCTCCAGGCCTCCCTGCCATGTCGCCTCCTCAGTTCCATTATTATTTATTTCCTTCACAGCACTTACCGTTTGGATTCCCAGTATTTAATGTTCACCAAACAGTACCTAAATCGTAACTACACATTTTGATAGATGTCTACACAGTGACCTCCTTAGGTCCAGAAGTAGAACACTTCCAGCCTCCCAGAGACCCACTTCATGGGCCTCTGTCAGTCGTTCTTCCCCTTCCGCCCCAAAGGGAGCCACGGTCCTGATGAAGCTAATTTCATTAGTTTGTATGTTTTTTAACAGTTACTTATTTTTGAGAGACAGAGAAAGAGTGTGAGTGGGGGAGGGGCAGAGAGAGAGCTGGAGACACAGAATCCGAAGGAGGCTCCAGGCTTCACCGAGCTGCCAGCACAGAACCTGACCTGGGGCTCGAACCCACAAACCGTGAGATCATGACCTGATCCAAAGTCGGACACTTAACCGACTGAGCCACCCAGGTGCCCCAGTTTGTATGTTTTTAAAATTTTTGAAGTTAAGAAGTGCTTTCTGGTGTGCCTTCTTTATGCAATACAATCTTTATGAGATCCATCCATGCCATTGCATAGTTGTGGTTCTTTCCTTTTCACAGCCGAGCATGGTTTCATTGTATAAGTATACCGCAACATATATATCCCTATTACTACTGATGGACAATGGGGGATGATTACAAATAAGAATAATAGGAACGTTTTGGTCTGTTGTTTTGACATATGTATTTTATGCATTTCTGCTGGGTATATGCCTCAAAGTTAAATTACAAGGTCTTTGAATACGAAAACTTCTGATATCCTATCGACTGTAAATAAGTATTACAAAGTGCTTGTCCCAATGTACATTCAAACCACTAAAAAACAAGAGGTCCACATCCATGCCAACACTTGGTATTTATTTTTAATTTTTTTTAATGTTTATGTATTTTTGAGAGAGACAGAGACAGACTGTGAGTGGGGTAGGGGCAGAGAGAGAGAGGGAGACATCGAATCTGAAGCAGGCTCCAGGCTCTGAGCTGTCAGCACAGAGCCTGATGTGGGGCTCGAACTCACCAGCTGTGGATCATGACCTGAGCCGAAGTCGGACGCTCAACCGACTGAGCCACCCAAGTGCCCCAAAGTATTTCAAGAGTTTAACCATTTTGATAAATGTGTTGTTACATCTCATTGGGGTTTTGACTTGCATTTCCCTGATGACTAATAACGTTCCGTTCAAGTTTGGTGGTTATGCGGATATTATCTTTCATGAGATGCCTGTCCACATTTCTTGCCCATATTTCTATTGTGTAATCGGGATTTCTGGGAGTTCTTTATATAATCTGGATGTGAATCCTTGAAGGATATGTTGAAAATGTCTTCTGGCACATTCTGGCTTAACTTTTCACTCTCTTAATGTTGTCTTTTGATCAACAGAAGTTTTTAAATTTGATGTTGTCCAATTTGTAAATCTTTTTCTTTACGTTAGTGCTTTTATGTTCTGTTTTACAAATATCTTTCAGCCCTCAAGGTCAGAAAATATGTTCCCATGCTATCTTCTGGAAGCACTGATGTTTTTTTTACCTTTCACTTTTAGAACTACAGCCCATCTGGAATTGATTGGGTACAGCGTGAGTCAAGAATTAAATTTCATTGATTTTCATATATGGATCTCCAATGGGTCCGTCATTGTTTATTGAAAAGACTACCCTTTTCCCATTCTGGGCAGGACAATTTTTGTCATAAATCAAATGTCCTTTGGGGTGTAGGCCTATTTCTGAAATCTCTACAGTGTTCCTTTGATTTGTTCTCCCTTTTCTGAATATTGTTTTAATAATGGTAGATTTCTGGTATGTCGTAATGTCCACTAGTGTAAATCTTCCAACTTTGATCCATAGGATCGTCATGGCTATTGTGGCCTTTGGCATTCCCATATACACTTTCGACTCACCCCTTTTTTATTTACACACACACACACACACACACACACACACACACACACATTTTTGAGAATGCAATACCTGACAACATGATAAATAAAAAACACCTTTCATGAACGCATTTTAAAAAATCTAAAATAAGATTTAGCACACGGGTGTATTTACCAAATGGCTACTTAAATATATGGCCTCTGATTGTTACTCATACACTTGGTTAAGCCATCTAATGCTTCTGTGCCTCTATTCTGTAGTTGTCACTCACTGTGAGGTCCATACAAAATAATGTATGTAGAGAGGTCCTCAGAGTGGCACCCACAGGGGCACCTGTCGGTTAAGAGTCCAACTTTGGCTCGGGTCATGATCTTGTGGTTGGTGAGTTCAAGCCCTGTGTTGGGCTCTGTGCTAACAGCTGGGGGCCTGGAGCCTGCTTCGGATTCTGGGTCTCCCTCTCTCTCTGCCCCTCCCCCACTCGGTCTCTACCCCAACACACATCAAACAAAATTAAAAAATAAAAGAGTGGCACCAGGGAGCCACGAGCAGTTGGGCACTACTACCACTCCTCTACACAACACTCCTCCATTTGGTCTCCTACTCATGGAGCAGGTGTCTATTTCTCTTGTTACATTACAGGCTCGGAGGTGGGACCATCCTGGCCGTGGGCAAGAGCCTGTGCCTCGGGTTCTATGCTTTCCTGAGCCCCATATATCACAAACATCAGAAAGCTAAGTTTGTTTTAAGAACCCATGTGTGCTTAGTCATATGAGATTCAGCCCCAGAGACTGACACGATGTAGCCTGCCACTCGAAACACAGCTCTTATGCCAAAAGGGTTCAGGTCTGGGAGCATCTCGGCCATGTTTCTTGTCTTATGTCCCCAAAAACAAAGGGGATGGCACTTACCTGAATGCTGAAAAGGTTTCCGCCTATGCCCCTGCCTGTGTCAGAAGCTAACGTTCCTCTGAAGTAAGGGGAAGGTTTGATGAGCACAGCTGTGCTGAGGAGGGAGACAACTGTCAAACTCTCTCTTTCACGTAAGATGAATACAGCAGGTTCTTGCCTAACAGTCATTTCTTTGTTGGGCCAAGAGTCTCTCTTCTTGCTCCTCTTTGTGTTCTGATTTGTGCTTCTGCAGGTATGATAGTCACAAGAGTTACCCATGGCAGCTGAAATATTAAACAATTCATGGATGCAGGTCTAGACATAACATACATGGAGCATGTTACCAATTCTTTACATTGGTAATGAAAGAGATACTCAGTGCTCCAAATGCTAATAGTTATTATTTATTTTAATTTATTTTATTTTTTTTTTAGAGAGAGAAAGAGCGAGTGTGCAAAAAGGATAGGGGCAGAGGAAGAGAGAGAGAATCTTAAGTTGAATGTGGAGTCCAACGTGGGGCTCAATCCCACACCCCTGGGATGATAACTTGAACCAAAGTTAAGAGTCAGATGCTCAACCAACTGAGACACCTAAGCACCCGCAAATAGTTTTAGTTTTATTAAAATATTTAGTGACATTTCCTTGTTTTCAAAATTTATTTTCAGCTTTACTTAAGTAATTTTGATTTTATAAGTTAATTTATATGAATCGCTCTTCAATTTTCCAAAAAATGGAAAAAGAGGGAACACTCATTTTTTGAATATTGATCACCCTGATCCCAAAGTCAGACAAGATACCTCAAGAAAATAAAACAGTAGGCCAGTACCCCTAATGAACACAGATGCAAAAGTGTTCAATAAAATAGTAACAAATTGAATTCAACAGCACATTAAAAGGACCCTACACCATGACCAAGTGGGATCTATCATTGGGATGTGAGGTTGGTTCAACATATGCAACTCAATCAATGTGATATGCTACGTTAACAAAATGAAAGATAAAAACCACATGACTATTTAATAGATGCAGAAAAATCATTTGAGAAAAATTCAACATTTTTCATGATAAAAATCCTACCAAACGGGTAGAGAAGGAATTTACTCATCACAATGAAAGCCATATATAAAAAGCCCACAGCTAACACCATAAACAATAGGGAAAAACTTAAAACTTTTCCTCTAAGATTTGGTTCAAGGTAAGAATGCCCGCTTTTCCCACTTCTATTCAAGACAGTACTGGAAGTCCTAGTCAAAGCAATTAGGCAAGAAAAAGAAATGTAATGCATCTAAATTGGAAAGGAAGAAGTAAAATAATCTGTTTGCAGATGACATGATTGTATTTGTGGAAAACCCTGAAGATTCAACAAAAGACAGAACTAATACACAAATTCGGTAGAGTTGCAGGATACAAAACCAACATACAAAAGATCTTTTT
Source organism: Panthera tigris (assembly GCF_018350195.1). Classification (NCBI taxonomy): domain Eukaryota; kingdom Metazoa; phylum Chordata; class Mammalia; order Carnivora; family Felidae; genus Panthera; species Panthera tigris. The sequence goes on along the minus strand of NC_056660.1, from coordinate 99,997,305 downwards.
TAAGTTTTCTTTCTTTAAAAAAAATGGTTTTCAGGTTTATTTATGTTGTGAGAGAGAGAGCCCAAGCAAGGGAGGGGTGGGGAGAGAGAAAGAAAAAGACACAGAGAGAGAGAGAGAGAGAGAGAGAGAGAGAGAGAGAGAGAGAGAATCCCAAGCAGGCTCCACACTGTCAGCACAGAGCTCGATCTCACTAACTGAGAGATCATGACCTGAGCTGAAATCGAGAGCTGGGTGCTCAGCCGACTGAACCACCCATGCACCCTGGTGGCATTTCTATATACTAACAATGAGCTATGCATAAAGGAAATTAATATTCTTCAGCCTTAAGAAAGAAGACACCTGGAGGACATTAGGCTAAGTGAAATATAGGAGACACAAAAAGACAAATACTACCTGTCTCACTTAAATGTGAAATCCAAAGTAGTCAAACTCATAGATGTAGGGAGTAGAATGGCAGTTTCCAGGGGTGGAGAGAGAGAGGGTGAAATGAAGAGATGTTTAAAGGGTCCAGTTTTTCAAGATGAATGGGTTCTGGAGATATAATGTACAGCACGGTGAGGACGATAGTTAACAATACCTATTATTACTGGTAATCCTGGAAGGCTGGATCTTCATCTGAATATTCTTAACACACACACACATACACACACAGTGGTAAGTATGGAACGACTATGGCTAAGTTATTCAGCTTGATTGTGATGATCTTTTCAGAACGTGTATATATATCAAAACATGAAGTTGTATGTCTTAAATACACACAATTTTTCTATGTCAACGATTCCTCCAAAAAGTTTAAAATTTTAACTTAGGGATTTAAAATATTTACACAGATGGTAGGGAGCTTCCATTTACACTCTTGACATGGCCTGGAAACTGAGGTGAGTCTCTTGAAATCAGAGCCCATGATCTTAGCCCTACTCCAAACAGATATGAATATGAAACACAAAACTCTGCACATGATAGGTCTCCTCTCTCCCCCAAAAGGTTTAGTGAACAAATGTATTATTGTGGAATAAAATTACGGGTGGGACTATCAGGTATTTGAGAGCTGGTCAGCCTTTTGACAACCCTACACTGTATTTTTAGAGATAGTGATATTTAGGCATTATCTGTTCCAGCCCCGAGCAAAGTCATTGCATTCTCAGACACTCTGCCAAGAAATGTACTTCTTCCTTCTTAACCACTTCCTTCCCCAATAGCTCAGGCACTCCTTCAGAACCCATCTCTTGGGGCTATCAGATTAAACCGAACAGGAAAACTGGTAGAAAGGTTAATACGAATGGATCCAAAACTCGGAATGGTTTAAATTCAAGGGCTTAGTTGCTAATTTTAGTCCCAGGGTAGGATAGTCAAAAAGTTGACTGGGCCTCTGTTTAACTAATCTTCCTTAATGATGATGTAAAGTAAAATAAGTTAGCTTTAAAATGTTCTGGAGACAGACACATTTTTTTAAAAAACTTCTCGGGTTTGTGTGTATGCCCACTCAGACTGGGTATAGACGAACACAGCCGCATAAAGTTGCCAGTCTAGAAAAAAAACCAAGAAGACCAATACAATTTGGGGTTTATTACAAAAAGTAAAAAATATGATATAGACCTCCCACTGAGTTGCTCTGCATTAAGTTGACCCGTTTTCCCTTAACTGTTGTGTCATTTGTATGTGCAATTCTTTTCCTGCTTCCTCCCCCCATCCCTTCCTATCCTTCACCACCCAAACACTTTTAAAATAAATAAGAATAACACTACGTTTGATTTTTAAATATTTTAATTTGCTTTAATGCTTTAGCCAGAAATCGTTATTTAGGTTCGACATAGGATTGCCACCCTGGCATGTGGAATGAGACTCCTATTTAGTGCAACTCTGTCGTGCACATAGCTCTCTGTAGGATGTTTTCTTTCCTGGAATAATTGCAAATACTCTGTGTAAGATTTCAACTCTGAGAATCTCTGCTTGGGGGTTGTAATGGGCTTTCTGCTTTCCAGCACAACACCTTCTATTAAGCAAGATGTGCTTTATAAGCCAAGAAGTAAGAGCAGTAATTGCCTCCATGTTTATCAACTCAGACTCGTTCAGTTGTGTCTTCATGGTGCATTTTGCCACGTAAGGCAAAGCCAACTTGCAGTTTGTTTCTATTTATCTATTGCTTGCCAAATAATCCTCTGCTCTCAAACTCCCCAACCCCCCACCAACCAGGATAAGAAAAGGAGTTGACGTTATTCTTACTTGATGCCTTTATTTGGTTCTTTCATATTTCTGCGGCTTCTCATCCATAAAATTAAAAATAGAAGAGAAAGTCATCTTTGGCTTTATAATTAAAGCCTCATTTCATTAAATTGGGTTTCACTGGCAAGACTTAAAGGCATAACCTTCCACTTATTATCACCGTCCTTTACAATTCCTGCACTCATTACTTGTGTTGCAGACGATTGTGGTTCGTGCTTTTCTGTTGATGCTTTTAAAATATATGTCCCTTATTGTTCTTTGGAAAGTGGCCATTGTTCACATGGAGGTTCTCCCAGACTTCCAAGTTCATGTTTGCCAGATGCTCTAGAATAAATGATTATTCAAAACATACTTGAATTTTTTGGTTTTCTCCCAAAGCTTAAGTTTTGTACCCCAAGATCAGTGAAAACTTAAAACATAATTTTCTTCCTATGCATTTAAAACTTAGTCACATCCATACGCCCGACTTGTTCTTCTGTCTGTACACAATGCTAGAGACATTAACTCTGTAAGTCCGGTAGGGTCACCAAGGTGCCTGAGGCCTGGACAAAGGAGTGTGAGGGGATCTGCAAGCCTCAGGAGGATATTGTGGCCAGCCCTGTTCCTGTCATCAGGTCAGCAAGGCTGAATGCTAAACCTGCATGTTAGGATTTTTGCTGTGTGTACCAATGGCCAACCTCAACCTGCTATCCGTTATCAAACAAGTGTCATGATTTTACATTAAAAAAAAGAAGTTGTTTACTATGTAAGAAGGCTTTAAAGAGGAGATGTTTGGGGTTACCAAAACTGTATGTCTCTGGCCAAAATAAATGTAGGTTGTGGTCATACGGTACTCCATCAACATGATTTTTGTTGCTATAAATTTCTATGTTACTGTATCACTCTATCTTCTTAGCAAGTGCCAGTAACTGTCACAGAGGCATAGCTAAAGGAGTAAGAATGTGAAAAATACGGAACCAGTGGTCTTCAAGGAGCCAGAGAAGAACATAGGTAGTTGTAGGTGCTGAGTACAGACGATAAAGTCCAGTTAAGCTTCCAAAAGATAACTTAGCTGTATATGCAGTCAAGATAGCAGCAAGGGGGCCCAAGGGAGATAACAGCATGGCCCACCCACCAGGGAGGCCATATTCAAAAAGAGACATAGGAACTCAAGGGCAAGTGAGACGCCTAAACGTAAGTTAAAATTCTCACACAGTTATCATTTTGGAATTTTTTACTGGAGTTGCCAAAAGTAAATTTGGCTCCTGGAGCAAGCTGAAAGAAAGGCATACAAACCAATGGAGGTATGGAAGGGGGTGTTTCTGTTTTACACATACACACACACACACACACACACACACACACACACACACTCCTTTTGAACAAAGAAGACTCCTGTCCTTGACCTTGATTCCCAGATTCCATCAATCTTAGCAGAGCCAAGAGGGACTGGCAAAGGGCCTGGAGTTGGAGAGGGTATGTGAAATTTAAAAACATAAACATCATTAAAAATCATTAAAAATGTTTGTAATCCAAAGTGAATTCATTTGCCTCTGACAGATTAAATGGCTTGGGCTTTCAGTTGCTATTGGCGTTGAAAACTAGGTCTAGGCTATGTCTGCTGCCCAAGGTCACACGGTTTCACAGTGAGGAAGAGGAGTCACCATTTTGCACAAGGGGGAATCTAAGTTTTAAACGTGGGCGCCTGGGTGGCTCAGTCAGTTCAGCATGACTCCTGATTTCAGTTCAGGTCATGATCCCAGGGTTGTGGGACTGAAGCCTGTGTCAGGCTCTGCACTGAGTATGGACCCTGCTTGAGATTCTCTCTCTCTTTCTCCCTCTGCTCCTCTCCCCCAATAGATTTCTCTCCCTCCCTCCCTCTCTCTCTCTCAAAATAAATAAATAAAGTAAAATACTTTTTCTTCAAGAGAAGTTCTTTGCACCTTGCTCCTTCTGCTGGTTCAAAGCAATAAAGCAAGTTCTTCAGTTTGTTCTTGTTGGAGCACATTGTTGAAATCTCAAACAATAAGATATTTTCCTGGGGCGCCTGGGTGGCTCAGCTGGTTGAGTGTCTGACTTTGGCTCAGGTCATGATCTCACGGTTCGGGAGTTCGAGCCCCATGTCGGGCTCTGTACTGACATCTCAGAGCCTGGAGCCTGCTTTGGATTCTGTGTCTCCCTCTCTCTCTACCCCTAACCCACTCTCATTCTGTCTCTGTCTCTCTCAAAAACAAATAAACATTAAAAAAATAATAAGGGATTTTCCATAACCCCAGTGTAACTCGAAGTTGAAGTGAGTAATCTTTGGTTCCAGAACAAGAAAAATAGCATTTAAGATGGCGAGAAAGCATTTCTTTTTCCTTATGGAATACATGTAAAAACAGATTTGGGATTTTATATTAGAGACTGGGGGAGAGAGTCGAAGTATTTGCCTTCTTTTAAAATGAGGTAACAGAGAATCAAATTTTGGTGATTTAAAAAAAAATTAACCCTAAATAGAAAAATACCAGTGTATACAAATAAACCTGGAATAGTTAAAAATATATATTGTAATATATTATTAATTTTAATAAAAACATGCAGAATATAGCTGGCTTGGGTTTTTACTTCACAGATAGGAAAATGTCATCCAAACTTTCCTTTTCAAAGTCTGGCCCATAGTCTTGTTGCATTAACATCCCTTGGGAGCTTGTGAGACGTGAAGAATCTTGGGTCTCAACCTAGACATACTGGGTCAGAATCTGCAGTTTAGCAGATCCTTCTGTGACTCAGGTGCACACGAAGGTATCCGAGGCACTGATGTAAATTAACGATTCACAAAAGGCAGCATCAACTAGGCTTTGGAAAGCCATCCTTCCCTCCAGCAACCAACCACCCATGAATCTCCAAGCAAAGCAGAAAATTATGTCTGCTATGCAAACATAAATTCAAAATGAGCCCCCGAATGCTGCCTTTAAACATTCTGGGACCACCACCTACTTCTTCACTTTTCTGCTTCTTTCTCTGAAATACTTCCTAGGGTAAAGAGCTTTATGTTTTGTGCAAATTTTTTTTTTCTTTTTGGCTGTGACCTTGGAAGCTTGGAACACAGCAATGGAAAGGTTAACAGTGGATGCCTGGGTACTCAGTTGGTTACGTGTCTGACTCTTGATTTCAGCTCAGGTCATGATGTCATGGTTGTAGGATCAAATCCCCCATTGGGCTCTAGGCTGGGCTGGAAGCCTGTTTAAGATTCTCTCTCTCCCTCTCTGTGCCTCTCCCCCACTTGCATGCACTCAAGTGTGCTCTCCTTTAAAAAGAAAAAAATGGTAACAGAAAGAAATAATAGCAAGAGGTTTATAGGAAACAAAACTAAGCGAGGGAAAGACAAGGCAGAGATGCAAAGAGCAAAAACAGCATGACATAGAAATACCTACATATTTTGTTTTACGTTGAAAAAAGACTTCTCTGTCTAAATATAACAATGCTGCATGATAATAGTTTTTCATTGTAGTGCTAATTAAAAATTGGTAAATTCTCAAATAATATACAAAAATAGGCAGAAAAAAAAATGTCCAAAAACATCATCATGAAGAGACAAACTTTTTTTGCTGTTTTAGTGATTCAACATCCACCTATCCTTTTCCAGGTAATCTTACCACCAATTTTATTCAGGGACACTCCCCCCTCCTCTCCTCCCCCCTGCCTCACCCAATGCTCAAGCTACATGCTATAGGTTTATGATATATGAATATATGGCTATATGAATATACATGTGCATATATGGTAGAACATGAGACACAGCACACTGTTACCTTCCAGGTAACAGTGTTGATTTGGGTGTGTGCACATGTCCCAACTTAGGTAACCAGGCTCAATGTACCTAGAGCTTTCAATTAGGTAATCAGGAAAAGACTTTCTCTTTCATGTTAGTACTGAAGTGGGAAGGAGTTGCAAAAGCAGTGGCAGCCATTTTGCCACCATGAGGGGAGACACTGTTCTGAAAACAGATCCACCAGAAAGGAAGTAGGGCAGAAACTTGGAAACAGAGAAAAGCTGGCTCTTCCTGACAACCTTGTTTCAAGCCTTGAAAAAGATTTGCCTCAAATCAAACCAGAACACTGTACTTTTTGGCTGAGCCCAAAAATTCTCCTTCTGCTTAAGTTGGTTTGGCCTGAGTTTTTGTCACTTATATTTAATGGAACTATAAGTGATACATGATTGTAAAAGTTTGTACGTTTCTATGGGTACATCTACAAAGGTGGATTTTATTATACATAATTTCGTACTAAGTTGATTTTCCACCTTGTATTTTTAACCTGATTTTCTCAACCAAAATATATATCATGAACATCTTTCTGGGTAATTATATTCAGATATGTATAATTGTTTTATTGGATATATAATGTTCTATAATTTTTACATTAATTTGTTGAATCAATTTCATACTGTGGGACAGCTATAGATTGTTTAACACATTAAAGAAAAAAAAATATATATATATAAATTTAACCTATACAATGATCTCCTTGGGGAAAAAAGTTTAGAAGTAGAGTTTTTAGGCCAAAGGTATCTAATTTAAGACATTATACACCCACTCTACATTCCAGAAATCTATAGAATTACATTCCCACCAATTAGACTCGAACATTTCATTGTTCCCTATAGTCATATAAACATCTGCTAATTTCATGAGTAAAAAATAATATGTATAATTTCTTTTCCATTTGTCTATTAGTGAGAGTGACTATTTTCCACATTTACCAGTTTTTATATTTCTCCTTTTGTAAAACACCAGTTTTGTTATTTATTTATTTTTACTACTATTTCTGTTGGAGTGGTTGTTTTATTGATATGCTAGAACTCTTTATATATCATGTGTATTAACTCTTTCTCATATATTTCCTGGCTTGTATTTTTGGATTTACTTTCAAAGCTTACTTCATGGTACAGAAACTTTAAAGTATAATGCATTCAAACTTACCAAAATATAATTATGGATCCTAAGTTACTTATCTTCCTTAGAAAGATTTTCTTATTCTTATTCCATATTTCTTATTCCATATTTTCTTCTAGTATTTTACGTATTATTCCTTTCTTTCCTTATCTTTTTTTACTTTATGTATACATTCAAAACTTTGATTCATCTAGAACTTAGGAATACAGCAGTTTTTCATTAGGAGTACAGCAGTTATTCCTCCCAAATTAGCCAGTAATTCCAGTGTTACTTGTTGGAAATTCTATTCATCTTCTCACCAACGTGAAATGCCATTCTTACCAAATACTTTACTATCACATATCCTTCGGTCTATTTCTGGCTACTTTATTATGTTTCAGTTCAGTCTCCTTCTGTGCCTCTGGTAGCACTTCTTTTTTAGATATTGTGTTTTTTAAAGTTTATTTATTTTGAGAGAAAGAGAGGCAGAGAGAGAATCCGAAGGAGTTTCTTCCCCGCCGGCACAGAGGCTGACTCTGGGCTAGATCTCACTAATCATGAGATCATGACCAGAGCCAAAGCCAAGAGCTGGATGCTTAACTGGCTAAGCCACCCAGGTGCCCCTCTGTTTTAGGTATTTTAATTTATTGATGTTAATACATTAATAAGTAGGATATACATTCTTATAGTTCTTTTCTTAATCCTTCAAAATTTTCTGAGCCTTATCTATTTTTTAAAATTAAGTTTAAAAAAGTGACAAGTTCCTAAAAAAACATTTCTTCAATATTGAACAAAAAATACATGGATATCATAGATTATTTGGAAGAAAGTGAATCCATGAATACCCTTAAAATATTTTTTCTTAAACAAAAACATGGCCTGTATTTTTATTTATTAAAGTATATTTAATACCCTTTGGTAGAACGGTTCACTTTTCGTTTACATGCTTGTAGAATATTTCGTAATCAGTTTATTCATGCCCATTTTATTTTCTTTTGGTGTTTTTATGACTTTTTGAAGGCCACTTTCCTCATAGTATCTTTTCTTTTGCCAAATTTGGATCATTACCATGATAAGAATATTTTATTTGTAATTTGGGAGAGCTCAAAGATTTATTTTTAACTAGTAAATTAATTAAAATAATGAAAATTAAATAATTTAATAAAATTTTCATTAAGTCAGGAATGGGTCCTCAATTTAATCAGATACCTTTTAGCATCTGCAAAGACCTGCCTTATTGCAAGAAATCAACTGTATACCTTCTTGGAGTTAAGCCCAGTTGGTTACGTTGTATTATTCTTTTAAGGTACTTCTAAATTCTTTCTGCTAATTTAAGATTAAGGATTCTTATGAGGAAGAAAGAAGGGGAGGGGGAGAGGGAGAGAGAATCTGTTAGATGTTACTATCACATCCATGTGCTGGTGTCATAAAGGAATTTGCAGAGAATTCCTTGTTTTGTGTTGCTCTGGAACAAATTTAAATCATATTGGAGTAATCTGTTTCTTGGAAGAATGAAACAAAAAATGACCAAAGACTCCTTCTGTGTCAGAAGCTTTCTGGGAAATTTTGACAACATTCCCAATTTCTCCCACAATTTGAGGTCTATTTATTTCTTCTTGAAAAAAAAAAAATCCAAGCTTTAAAAGTTATGGGTATAGTGTTGTGCAAAGTATTTTCATATGATGATTTTCTCATCATCTGCAGTCATTTTCCCTTTTCATTGCTTATTTTACGAACCTGTGTTTCTTTCCTCTCCTTTCTGTTCTAGCCCATATGCAGTATTGGTAAATGATTTATTTATTTAGTTGTCTTTGATGTTTTTCCTCCCCACAGAACCAAGTCTATCCCTTTTGTCTTTCTGCATTTTTCCTCATCTTAAAAAATTCCTTCCTTCTGTTTTCCTAACGTTTATTTTGGTTTTCACTGTCCTCACTTAACAAATGGCACCTTATTCACTTACTTCCATTTTTTTCTGAGTAATATAAATGTATACACTTTAAATATTTTTGTCTCACTAGTATTTTTTACATATTGACAATTGTGATTTTATTGATTCATCAACCTGAGAAGTATTTAATAGTTTTTGTTTTGTTTTTAATTTTTATATTTTAGAGAGAGAGTGGGGGAGAGGGGCAGAAGGAGGGAGGGAGGGAGGGAGAGAGAGAGAGAGAGAGATAGAAAGAATCCCAAGCAGACTCCATGCTCAGCAAAGAGCCTGACTTGGAGCTGGATCCTGTGACCCTGTGATCATGACCTGAGCTGAAATCAAGAGTCAGAAGCTCAACCAAGTGAGCCACCCACGTGCCCCAGTTTTTGTTTTGTTTCTAATTTTCTTAATTGGTTCTAGCATTGAATGCATTTTGGTCAGAGAATGTTACCTATAGTATTTCTACTTGGGGGAACTTACCAGGTTTTCTGTTTCAAAAAAATGATAAATATATGAATATCTATAGGTCCTTAAAAATATACATTTTATTATTTTTAAAATTGGGTATTTAACAAATGTGTCTCTGTTAATTACTGTTTTCTCTTTTTGGTCAATAAAGAAAGAGCGGTGTCACCTTCCACTAGTGTTATCTTTCTGTAAATGTATCTTTTATCTTCTGTAATTGTGTATTTTATTCATTTTTAAAAAAAATTTAATGTTTATTAATTTTTGAGAGAGAGAGACAGAGAGTGAGTAGGGGAGGGGCAGAGAGAGAGGGAGACACAGGATCCAAAGCAGGCTCCAGGCTCCCAGCCATCAGCCCAGAGCCCGACGCGGGGCTCAAACTCACGGACTGCGAGATTGTGACCTGAGCTGAAGTCGGCCGCTCAACCGACTGAACCACCCAGGTGCCCCATCATATTTTTCCTCATAAGGAATATGAAATAATTATAACTGTTCTGTAGGTTTTAACCTGCATCATTAAGTGATAAAAAGCTTGCAGCCCAAACTCCCCTCTGCTTGATATTAGTATGAAGTTTCCAGCTGCCATTTTGTTTATTTAGTAGATCATTATGCTGTTTATTTTATTGGCAAGCCAATATATTAAAGTTCTTGTCATATGAATGTTCTTTTCTACATTTAACATCATGTGTTTTTCTTTGCTGTTACTATACCATTTGAAAAAAAAATAGATTATTTGAAGTTCAAATAGCAATTGTAGTTATAATTTTATTCATTTATTTATTTTTAATGTTTTTTATTTATATTAGAGAGAGAGAGAGAGAAAGAGGAAGCGAGAGCAAGCTAGGAAGGGGCAGAGAAAGTGAGGGAGTCCAAAACAGGCTCCAGGTTCCAAGCTGTCAGCACAGAGTCCTGTATGGGGCTCAAACTCACTAGGCTTGAGATCATGAACAAACTGAGCCACCCAGGCGCCCCTAGTTGTAATTTTAAGCAATATGTTTAAACCTATGGCTTTCAAAGTATCAATTTTCACTTGAAGCATAGTTACTTCGTCTCATTTTGGGAAATGAGGAAATAAATGTATAATCGGAATTTTAGTTTGTAAGTGCTTACTGTCACCTTTCTTGTTCTAAACCTCCAAGGGTTGGTACACAAATCACTGTAACATTGACTTGGGCCATGCTTGTACCTCTAAGTTGGTGGTCCAGAGAAATACCCATTGCATTGCTAAAAATGAAACCAAGGGATTAGTAACCGCAATAATTGTGTGAGGACACACATTTTAAAACTTAAACTTCTTACGGACAACTTTATCTCTTTACCTGCAATGACAACAGAGAGACTGTTTCAAAACTGAAAATTGTTAGTATCAATGACCCACTCTTGCTTTCCTTGACTTCACACGCTTCAGGGACTGCACAGCCACTGTATTTTAGATTTCACGCCTACTTATCATGAAAATGCAAAAGAGGGAAATGCAGTCAGCCTTTCTCTAGTACAAACAACAGGAAAACAAATCCACTGGAAGATAACGCTCCACTCCACTTTGACAGAGGAAATCTGTCCTATATTGATTAAGCAATTACGTAGCTTGATTCCTTTCTTATTTTTTGAATGATAATATTCCTTGTGGCATTATATTAAAACTTAACCCGTGGCAGGGGAATAGGAAGGAGAATGGGAAGGAAGTTTATTTTCCCACCCACCCAAATTGTGGCCAAACATAGTAGTACGTCACCCTGCCCTAGGCTCGAAAGGAAAGTAATAGTCATCATTCCCATCTAGTTCCCAAGCACCAGAGTGAATTCTGAGAATTACACCGTTTTCTCCACAGAGCTGCCTTTCTAGATGTGTGTGTGTGTGTGTGTGTGTGATATATATACGTGTGTGTGCACGTGTGAATCCTCATGTACACATGGATGCCTGCTAAAAATGTCTTGCTTCAAATTCTCTTTTCTCATGTAAACACATTCCTACTCCCGTCTTACGTTGAATTCTGCAAAATGAGCCCTTGCAGCGCCCCATGCCTGCTTCAGCTCCCCAAGAATCAGAATCAGGAGGATCTAAGTCTTCCAAGGGACTTCTTAGGGTGGTGTCCCAGGGAAGTTTGCATGACAACACAGTGATTTAGGAATAATACATAATTTTTTCTCTCTGCTTTGGAAACTAAAAGGTTGTCTCCTTTTCTCTCTTTTGTTTCCCTTTTACTGTTACATTTTATTAACAATATACAAAGTATTAGAAATCTTTTGGATCCGATTATGATTTTGGTCCAGAAAAATGTGTAATCCCCAATGAAGAATATATTAAAAGAGTCAACTCCTTTCCAAAACTGTAGTAATCAGATGTAAGTCTATGAATAGCTTTTGGCTTGGCGAGGAAACTTGCTCCTTCACCCCATGTTTTTTTTGACTTAAGCTATAAACATAATAGTAATCTGTTTTGTTTATCAGTCAGGGTTCTTGCAAAAAACAGCTGGCACATTCAAATTGGATAATTTGAGGATTGTTTAAAAAGAGACCCTTGCAAAGCTTTGAGCAAGGCCTAGAGAAACCCCAAGGGATGGTGCAGGACTTGGGGAAAGTAACTCTAAAAAAGCACTTTTGCTCCATGCCTGAGAAATCAAGGGGAGGAAATTGCTACTGGAAGAGGGAAAAAGGGAACTGGGCAAAGAAGGTTGGGGTCTTCAACTCCCTGGCCAGTTCAAATCAACCCGCAAGGAGGAAACAGGTATAAAAGCCTGAACCTCACCCTGTTCCTCCCTCAGGTCCACTGGCGGTTCCACTGATCAATCCTAGCAAATCTCAAAGACAAGGGAGCCCATAACTCTGGATGTAAGTTGGCCTCTTGACGTGCAGTGTGGCAGAAAGCATGAAGAGATCTGGCACATTTCTATTAAAAGCAACCGGTGTCTAATCAATGGTATCGAAGCAGTGTTGTATGTTGACAGATGGTAGGCGCCACTTGTGAGCAAAACGTAACACACAGGGTTATCGAATCGCTACGTTGTACACCTGAAAGTAACGTAACACGTGTGCCAACCTGACTTCAGTTAAAAAAAATAATTAATTAAAAAAAACCCAACAAATATCTATTCAACAACTACACTTGAGGAATTAACTTCCAAAATCTCACCAGCTACAGGGACTGGAATCCAAGGAGAACTTTCCTACGGAAATTGAGTCTCTAGGTTTCAGGACATTGCTATGGTAAAATGAAAGAAACTTGAACTTGGCTGGCATAAGGCATGCACTCCAATACTGATTGCACCTTGGGCTAGATGACTTTGAATGAGTCCCTTCTGATCCCTGATACTCAATGGTATCCATCAGAATGGTGACAATAATCACACCTTTTTTGCTTTTGTCGTGGGATGGCTGCTAGTATAAAATTACGTAGCGTAGACAAACATGTTCTAGGTGTAATAAACTCGAATTTTAATTTGCTTTGGAACAACTTTTCTGAAGCCATGGCATTTTCAACCTTTTTACACGTCACACTTTCTTCCTTGGAAAAAGGAGGTCCTGTTGTCAAAGTCGTTTGGTCATTTAACAGTTTAGACATTTTGAGTGTGCAGAGTGTATACAAAGACTTTCCCCAGGGAATTTTCAATTTCCCTCATCACATCAAGGAAATCTTATAAACAATGTTGGAGAGAGAGAGACTGCTTTGCTCATTAATGACATACAGTTACCTCCAGAGACAGGGTCTGCCTTGCCAAGAATACTGCTGATCTGGCTCCAGCTAGGGAGATAAAGAGATGACGTGATAGGCATTGCATTAAGGACCCTTGAGTATTGTCTTCTCGGCTCTCCCCCTCTGGAGCTGGTTCCAGAGGTTATGGAAAGCCATCGAAACTGCAATCAATAGGTAATTTGGAACATATGCTCAGGGACTAGTCAAACAACAAGAGAGATTCTCATTTGGGAGACTTTAACAAACCTTTTTAAGAAATACAACAAGTAGGGGCGCCTGGGTGGCGCAGTCGGTTAAGCGTCCGACTTCAGCCAGGTCACGATCTCGCGGTCCGTGAGTTCGAGCCCCGCGTCAGGCTCTGGACTGATGGCTCAGAGCCTGGAGCCTGTTTCCAATTCTGTGTCTCCCTCTCTCTCTGCCCCTCCCCAGTTCATGCTCTGTCTCTCTCTGTCCCAAAAATAAAATAAAAAATGTTGAAAAAAAAAAAAAAAAAAAAAAAAAAAAAAAAAAAAAAAGAAATACAACAAGTAGACCAAAAAATTTTATCTGAGGTAGACAAAAATGCCATAAAACAAAACAAACAAAAACTCATAAAGGATGGGGAAAAAAGAGAGAAACCAAAACAGGAAAATCTGTTCACTGTGAAACTGAGAAACACACAAAATGATAATCATAAAAAATGGGCTTAGAAGTATTTGATACAATATTAAATATAAAGGAACCAAATAGTTAACTTAAGCTAGAGGAAGAATGAAAAAACACAGGCAAGGAAACTCGAAGAGGAATTAAAAGGTAGAAATAGAAATTAATTCTTTAAGGGGCGCCTGGGTGGCTCAGTCGGTTAAGCGGCCGACTTTGGCTCAGGTCATGATCTCACAGTCAGTGAGTTCGAGCCCCGCGTCGGGCTCTGTGCTGACAGCTCAGAGCCTGGAGCCTGTTTCAGATTCTGTGTCTCCCTCTCTCTGACCCTCCCCCATTCATGCTCTGTCTCTCTCTGTCTCAAAAATAAATAAACGTTAAAAAAAAATTAAAAAAAAAGAAATTAATTCTTTAAAAAATAATAGCACAACAGCATATATACGTAAACTGAAATTGTTGCCTCTTTGAAAGTTCCAATAAAATAAACAAAACCTTTAGTAATTTGATCAAGACTAAAAAACAGTGGAATGATAAAGAGATCAAAATTTTAAATACAAATTTTTTTTGAAAATAGAGAATATTTTTACACAAAGTAATTTTTTATTTAAAAACTTTTTTTAACATTTATTCATTTTTTTTGAGAGACAGAGAGAGACAGAGTGTGAGTCGGGGAGAGGCAGAGAGAGAGGGAGACCCAGAATCCAAAGCAGGTTCCAGGCTCTGAGCTGTCAACAGAGAGACTGATGCAGGGCTCGAACTCACAAACCACGAGATCATGACCTGAGCTGAATTCGAATGCTTAACCAACTGAGCCACCCAGGTGCCCCAACACAAAGTAGTTTTTAAAGCCAAAATGACTGACTTTCTTAGAAAAATAGAAATTAATAAGATTACCCTAAGAAGTTAAAAAAACAGAATAGTCCAGCAGCATAGATAAAAAGCAAATACAATAAAAAACCAGGACCCAAACATTTTATGGATGGATGATACAAAATCATGGATGGATGATGTAAATTAATAAGATTACCTTAAGAAGTTAAAAAACAGAATAGTCCAGGAGCGTAGATAAAAAGCAAATACAATAAAAAAGTAGGACCCAAACATTTTACGGATGGATGATACAAAATCAGACTATAAGATTAAAAGAAGAAAACACAACAGTCCTGCTCTTGTAGAGAGTTGCAAAAACACGAAATAAAATATTAGCACGTTTTCTTACTGAAGAAATGATCACCAGAATAAGGCTCGTTAACATTTGTCACCATAGTATAGAAAATATTAGAACTTCATTAAAAGGACCATACACATCATGATCAAAAAGGGTTTAACACAGTATTGCTAAATGTTGGAAAAGTAATACATAAATAGGTGACAAGAGAACAGTGTAGAGAATCCAGAATCCAGAAATGCATTTATATGTGTATGTGTCTGAGGGACTCTACATAAAAAGTGATGTTGGAAACACTGGCTTTCTTTTAAAAAATAGTTAGGTTCATACTTCACTCAATTTTTGAACATTAGAAAACATGGTAAGTATAAAACAAGAATAATAAACATTCCGACCAAAAAGGATGAAAATAATAATGATAGATATTGGGAAATTAATAATCTAATTGATCGAGAGAACAGACTGGACAATCTGGAAATAAATTCGTGTAGAAAAATGATGTACTACACCACAAATGGTATTTAGACAATTATCCATTTATTTTTTATGTTTATTTATTTTTGAGAGAGAGGCAGACAGAACAGGAGTAGGGGAGGGGCAGAGAGAGAAGGAAACAGAATCCAAAGCAGGCTCCGGGTTCCACCAAGCTGTCAGCACAGAGCCCGATGCAGGGCTCGAACCCACAAACTGTGAGATGGTGACTTGAGCTGAAGTCGGATGCTTATCCGACTGAACCACCAAGGCACCCCTACAATTATCCATTTAAAGTGAAAAAGAATTTAAAGTTAGATCTCCACTTTATCCCATGCCAAAAATTAAAGAAATAATTTTAGTTGGATTAGTGAGCATGCTTAAAACAAAACAAACAATAGAACTTTGAAAGTGCTGCAAGAAACAATATAGAATATATATTTTTATATATTTGGGGATAAGGAATACATTATAGGGAAAAGAACACAAGGTTCGGAATCTCTGGTAAAAAAGATCAAGTTTTTCTATGTAAAACTTCTAAAACTTTTTGGGCATTTCAATACTGTCATGGTACAAAAATCTCCATCCACATGTGCTCTGTTCCTCTTATGGATTGTAACTGAAAACTCTAGACAAAATACACACAAAAAAAACTACTTGAGGACCATGAAAAGTGAAAAAAAAAAAAAAAACAGCTTGATTGTGGAAAGGAGTTGTAACCTGGAGAAGTAATGACATTACAATGAGTTTCTCCTTTTTTTCTCTTCTCTCTTGTGGTTTTGCCCCAACAGCAGGCTGGTTCTCAAGTGCTACATCAGTGATAACTGTGAGCAGCTAAAATTCCAAGAAATATCCCATATATGTGGCTGGGGAGTGAGGAATACAAGTTTCCAGGGCCTGGAGTATGACAGAAGAACCCCAGAGGGTAGAGCTAGAGAAGGGCATGCCCCAATTCTCAGTATGAGCCTGTGCAAGTCTTAAGCACAGGCTGAAGTTGTGGGGGATGTCTACACCCATCTCTCAGCACTCACAGAGCAGTGAGACAGAAAACCTGCAGAGATACAGAAGACCTGAATAACACCATCAACCATCTTGATCTAATTTACAGAACAAGGCATTCCAAAACTACAGGATACAGGTTTTTTTCCCCAAGTACTCAAAGAACACTGACAAACATAGATGATATGTGGGGTCATGGAGCATGTTTTTATAGAAGTAAAAGGATCAAAACTACATAAAGTGAGTTCTCTTACTAGAAAGAATTAAGTGAGAAATCAATAACAGTAACACATCTTAGGAAAATCCTAAATATCTGGAACTTAAATAATAGTCATGGGTTAAAAATGAAATCACGGGCAGGGGGCAGGGGTGCCTGGGTGGCTCAGTCAATTAAGCATCTGACTCTTGACTGGCTGAGGTCATGATCTCACAGTTCATGAATTCAAGCCCTCCAACAGGCTCTGCAATAATAGTGTGGAGCCTGCTTGGGATTCTCTCTCTCTCTCCCTCCCCTGCTTGCTCTCTCTCTCTCTCCAAATAAATAAACTTTAAAAAATGAAATCATTTTTATTTGAATGACAATGAAAATACAGAATTTCAAATTTGTGGGATGATGCTCATGCAATGGACCCAGAATAAATAAAACATTCTTGAAGAACAAAATTGGAAGACTCATGTTTCTCTATTTCAAACCTTACTGCAAATCTAAAGTTATCAATACCATATGGTACTGGTTTAAAACTAAACATAGATTAATATAATAGAATTAGAGTACGCACACACATACACACACATGCATACACAAACCCTCACCTTTATGGATAATTTATTCCCAACCAGAGTTATATTAGAAATTAGAAGAAGGATCTAAAAGCACCGACTTGAGTTTCACTTCAAGAAACCAGAAAAAAGAAGAGCAAAGTAATAATAAAGATAAGAACAGAAATCAATAAAACGGAAAATGGACAAAAAACTAAACAAAGCCAAAAATGGACTTTGTGAAGACAGCAACAAATTTGACAAAATTCTACCAAGATTAATCAAGAAAAAAAAGAGAAGAAAAATCACCAATATCACTAATTAAGAGGGTTAGCAATATTGCAAGCATTGTAGAACAGTAAGACAATTCTATGAATAACTTTATGCTAAAAAATTGGAATATGGCGATGAAAACATTTCCAAAAAATATAACATACTAAAATTAACATAAGAAAAAACATATTACAAACTGAGGGTTGATGGGAGGTGGGGGAGATGGGAAAGTGGGTGATGGGCATTGAGGAGGGCACCTATTGGGATGAGCGCTGGGTATTGCATGAAAACCAATCTGACAATAAATTTTATTAAATACAAAAAAAAGAAAAAAATATTATGAGTTACTCTCCATCTATTAAGGCAAAGTACTTTGTTATCAAAGCCTTTCCAGCAAGACAAAGTCCAGGTCCCAATGATTTCACTGGTGAATCCTACCAAGCACTGGAGGAAGACGTAACACCAATCTTACTCAAATATATTTTTTAAAAAAGAGGAAGAGGGATCACTGCCCAACTATTTAGTAAAGCCAGTATGTATGGTCAATTGAGTCTTGACAAAGTTGCCAATACTATTCAATGGGAAAGTGATTTTAACAAATATTGTATCGAATGGATATTCTGAGGGCAAATATAAGCATCAACCCCCACATCACATGATACCCAGTATTTAACTCAAGGAGAATCATAGACACAAATATAATACACAAAATGAGAAAACTTCTAGAAGAAAGTATAAGAAAAAAAACTTTGCAATCTTGGGGTAGGTAGTTACTTTTTAAATAGAATACTGAAAGCATGAAGCATAAAAGAAAAACTGGTAAGTTGGATCTCCTAAAAATTAGCAACATTTTCTTACTGAAAACCACCACTAAGAAAACATAAAATGGCGGGCCATGAAGGATGGGAAACTACTGGCAAACCAGATATCAAATGACTTGTATCCAGAATACATAAAGCACTCCTATAACTCAATTGTAAAGACTAAAAACCTCTAAAAAAAAAGTGGAAAATTTGAAGAGATTCTTTACAAAAGAAGCTATATTAGTGGGTAATAATCCCATGAAATGATGATCAATATCATTAGTCATCAGGGAAATGCATTAAAACCACATTGAGATACAACTGTATACTCATTAGAATGGGTAAAATTACAAAAGCTGACCATACCAAGTGTTGACAAGGATGTGGAAAAAGTGGGACTTTCCAAGTACTGCTGGTAAGTATGTAAAATTATACAATTACAATAGAAAAGAACTGATAAGCTGTGGGCCTTAGCTACCTGTTCCCATTTATCATGAAACCTTTTAAGAGAGTCTACATTTGCTCTCCAAATTCTCAGTTTCCATTATCACTCAAGTCAAGCTTTTTAAAAAAAATTTTTTTTAAATGTTTATTTATTTTTGAGCAAGGCAGACATATAGTGTGAGCAGGGGAGGGGCAGAGAGAGAGGGAGACAGAATCGGAACCAGGCTCCAGCTGTCAGCATAGAGCCAGACATGGGGCTTGAAGCCACAAATTGTGAAATCATACTCCTAGCCAAAGTCAGACGCCCAACCAACTGAACCACCCAGGAGCCCCTCAAGTCAAGCTTTTAAATTCTTGCCAACTTCACTTAAGCCTCTCTTGTGAAAATGACCAACGATCTTCCTCTAGACCAAATGTTTCTAACCCTGTACAACTTATATGTTGAAATCCTGACTCCCAGGAGGATGGTCTTAGGAGGTGAGGCCTTTAGGAGGTGATTAGATCATTCTTGGTATTAGTGCCCTTAGAAATCAGCGCTCACAGAGTTCCCTCACCCCTTCCACTATCTGAGGACACAGCATGATAACTGCTGTTTAGGAACCAGACTGTGGCCCTCCCCAGACAGAGAATTTCCCTCTATCTTGGACTTCCCAGCCTCCAGAACTGTGAGAAATAAATTTATGTTCCTATTATCTTGAATGGACTAAGACATATTGGTATTGAAAGTGAGGTGAAGCTTTAACAAATACCTAAACAGCTCTGGAACTGGACATTGAGTAGATGCTGGAGGATTTTTGAGGTACTTTCTAGAAAAAGCCTATCTTGCCCTGAGCAAACCATTGAAGTTGACTTTAGTAAAAACTCAGGAGAAGAGGAGAGCTATAGAGAAAGTTTCACCTTCTTAGAGATTTTCTCAATAATCCTGAACAGAATGTTGGTAGAAATATGGACAATGGTGTCCATTCTGATGACATCTGAGAAGGAAATGAGGACCATGTTACTGAAAATCAAAGACAAAGCAACCCTTCTTAAGAAGTATTAAATGTCTTGACTGAATTATTTCTGTTCTGATGTTTTGTGGAAGGTAGAATTTGTGAGCAATGAAATGGACTATTTAGCTGAAGTATTTTCCAAGCAAAGTGTTGAAGGTATGGCTTGGCTCCTTCTGACTACTCATGGTAAAATGTGAGACAACAGGAATGACTTAAAGATGGAATTGTTAAGCAAAGAAGGAAGAAGCAGAAGGAGATTCAAAGGATGAAGGAAGACTGTGGGCTTCAGAGGTTTATAAGACAAAACCCTATAGTCAGAGATGATCACCACCACCTCCTTGTTTTCAAAAAGGGAGGCCATCACTTCAATTCCCAACAGGCCAGATGGTCTCTTCTCAAGCTGTGGGTGTGGGGTTGGTCAGAGCCTTCGGGAGGTCTAACCTCAATTGGGGAAAGCCTCAGTGACAAGACTACAACCCTAGTGGGTCCATGAGGTGGGACTTCCACTCCAATGTGTCTGGAAGGTGGGACATCTGCCACCTCTGGACCTGGAGGGTGGACATCAAGCCAAAGAGGATGATACTTGAGCCTTAAAGATCTCATGGACTTTGCCTTGAAGTTTAGAATTATTTGAGACCTGTCATCCCCTCTTTCCTATTTCTCCTTTTTGGAATGGAGATAGCTATCTGCTCTGGACTTTCTGTACTTCCTATCAGTCCATATATGTTCCTGCCTCAGGATCTTTGCAACTGCTGCTACCCGTCTCAAAGTCTCTTGCTCCAGGTTTTGGAATGGACTCCATGTTCTTCTTTAAATTCTACACTCAAATATCTCACAAGACACTTACCTGATGACTTTAAATAGAACGCCCTACAATCTTATCACTCTTAGCTATTCTTTATTTTACTTCAGAGAACAATATTTACTTTTGTTTTCCCTCCACTCCTTCAGTGAAAGCCCCAGGACTTCAGGGATTTTGTTTTCTCCATTGACTGATGTATTCTCAGTGTCTGAACCTGGTAGGTACTCAATAAATACTTGTTTTCTGTTGGTTTAAGACCAGCACTATTTATTTTCTGACAAGAATTATGTGGTGCACTCTCTCAAATATTTGCTATCCCTCCCTGTTGGAGGATTATACACCCTTCCCCATGGAATTTAGGTGTGGCTGTGTGGCCCTGCCTGGACAGAGGCTCTAAGAGCCTACATGTGGCTCACCATGTCCTCTTTGTCACTGCCATAATAACCAACAATATTCTAGACAGAGGCTGTTCTGTTAGCCTGAGCCCCAGAGGAAATGCTGCAGAATAAAGCCACAGTCGGTTTTATGGATCTGTAGCATGCACAGTCAATATGCTTTGCTGTATTAAGCCACTGAGATTTGGGGACTGTTTGTTTCCAGGATATAACCTAATTTATTCTGACTGGTACAGACACCTAGGCAACCGTGGACAAAGAGAGGGCCCAAGAGTACCTAAAAGATATCTGACAAATTACCTAAGTTTGCCTAACCTGCCTCCTCCCCCCGAGTGCTTTGCCAACACCACGTTTTTGTTTTTTGTTTCTTGGTTTTTGACAAAATAAAAACCAACCGAAGAAAAGAGCAATAGAACATTCGTTTTGACATGATTAAAAAATTATCATCTTATTTCTTCGTGTTTTCATGAAAAAGCATTATAGGAAAAAGTAACTGAAGTCTCTTAGGGATTTAGAAGCTATTTCCCAAACGTGGAAGATCTTAAAATCAAATAAGAGACATAAATAGTACTGATTCCAAAGCTTTGCCTCATATTGGCTGAATAAGAGTCCCTGGGGCTAGTGTCTTCAAATCTGCAGTATTTTTTAAATTCCCCCACTGATTATGATATATCCAGTCCCCAAACCAGCCCTTGAGGTAAATGTCTGTATCGCTGTAAGCCTAGGAGATATATAGTAAGAGCTCAGCAAGAGCCCCTACTCTACCCCACTTAAAAATGCATCCACAAGTATACCATCTATAAGGCTTCACTGATTGACAACACTTCCACTTGTCAGTGGAAATTTTTGTAGGGTAACTTTCCACAGAAGGAAATATTTGTTTTAGTTTCAATTGTGGTTAAATGGAAATGGTTTCCTCTGTACAAATTCTCAAGAAAGTGTCACTTGGATCCATTCTGGTAGGGATAGATAGGACTAACAGGGCCTTTATAAACCCAACACAATTGCTTTCTGTGCTGACACTGTGAGACAGACTTGGATCGAGCAAGAGGATTTCCTTTATAAAATCACAACAGGAGTTAGTGGTTTCTATCGTCCTGAGCTATAATTCATATAAAGTCGTAGCAGTTACCAAGAGTCCCATAGGAAACACCAGAATTTTGTTACGTGCTAGGGTCGGATGTGAAGAAAGAACGTGAACGCCACGTGGATATTTCCAAACATAGGCAACATAATCAAGTCTTGCCTCTGACATCAGAAGGCGTTTTATCCCCATCTATGCCTCGCCCCAGGATTCCCTCCTTCACAAGCGATGAAGAAATGAAAGAAATTTGACTTTGAAGTCAGGGATGAAAGTCTCACAGAATGAACACAATGGAGGCGAGGGCATTTGTGCTACCACCAGTTAGAGAAAACACACTTCTCTAACAACGCCGTGACATCAAACCAGAAATCGTATACCAGTTTGTAAGGTGGCGTTCACTTTTAGGAGCAAGAGACAATCAGAGAGACAAATCCCTGTCCAAAGTGAGCCACGTAGGTCAGTCAGGGTCATCAAACCCGAAGCAAGAGCTGGAGTGATACCGTTTGCTGGATAGCAAGGGTCGGTCTGTGTGCTTCGGCAGGGAGTCTCAGCCTCATGGATATACACGTGGCCTTCAAGGAGAATCAGATAAACATCTACCATTGCTCACACAAGAAGGCAACTGGTCTACCACATCTTGGCTCCTTGGCCTTCATCTGTAGTCACACAAACACACAGGAGATTTTGCTTTCCCATGAAGTCACTAATTGCTAGTTATTTCAAGTCCTAGCATCACTACAAAGAAAAATAAATTCCTTCCTGGCACCCTCTTAAAAGAATAATTTCAAGTGGATTAGGTTCCTTTAATCTAGATGAACATAATAATACCTTCTTCTTCTTCTTCTTTTTTTTTTTTAACCATCCTTCAATCAAATCCCTCCCCATCCCACGCCTTCTTCATTCCCACTTAAAGATAGCTTTTATCTCTTGGATTTTATGACTAAATTCTGCCAACACGAGGCCAGAGTACAGATTTTAGCAAATTACCTGCATCATTTGGAATAGTTCACGAATTCAAACACAAATGTTTGAATTATTCAGAAAACTGAGGAGCTAAATATACTTTATATACATGCAGAGAGAGAGAGAGAGACAGACAGACAGACAAAGTGACAGACGCATAGGATATACAGACTATTCCCTACGGCTCTAGATTACCAGTTGATTCTGCTGTTTTGCCATTTTTCTACTCACATTAAACTGTGAATCGAAAGAAGCTGAGAGATGACTAGAATATTTTACAAGTTTCTGTTTTTCTGGAATTTTAATTTAAATTGTTTGTCAACTATCCATTGTTTTATATGTGGCCCCCTCCTCATTATTTCAAATGACTTATCTTAATACTTAACAGTTCAGGTATTTATCACAGGCTATACGCACCTAAATAGAGCTAGATAACATGACTGAAAAAGTGTGAAAATTCAGGTCTTAAATCTAGCCTACTGTGCACACTCCCTGTGGCTTCTGATCCACACAACTGCCCCCACAAACTTCAGGGTCTCCTCAAAAATGGTCGATGAAGCAATGTCATCTCTCTCTAGAGAGATTTTCTTGATTTTCCTGAAACCTTCCAAACATCCACTTTACCTAGTGGAAATGTTACTTTATTTAGGTAAATTTGTGAAGAACAGAGACATTTCAGTTCTTATTTCTTATTTATCTGTAAGATCCAAGGGGGAAAAAAGAGAAGGAAAAAGATTTCAGTTCAAAGAGTTATAGTTTTGCTATGTTGTTATTTGCTAACCTATGCTACTTTTGACATCTCAGAGAATAATTAAAAAAAAATCACTCACCACATCCTCTATCATGTTTCTTAGTACTTCACAGTCTTTTTTTCACTTGTAGTATTTTAACTTATTACATAATTTTTATGTTATGGTTTTTAATGTTGTATTTCCCATTAACCTACATATGAGTTCCATGAAGGCAAGAGGGTGCCTGTCTCATTCACTTTTGAAGTAAATGCATAAATTGATTTGAAAAGGTGACTGACTCAGAATAATTAGACCAAACTATACAATGGGAACAGAGACACCTTTTGTGTTCTTAGTGAACACAAATTGTTGTAGACATTTACAGGGCTTAATCCTTAGTGCATGGATCAAAGACCTGATACCATCAAGAGAGTGGTTTGAAAGTTGAGTGGTTTTTTGTTTTTTGTTTTTTGCTAACTTTTATGAAGTTTCCAGAAATAATGATTCAAGGAGAACAGTGAACGAATGTACTTACTGTTCTGCACATATACAATAAGTTTCTGAGAATTTTAGAAAGCGCTAGGACATCCTGAGAAGTTTGATATAGCATCAGTACATTAAGAATCCTTGTCATCATTTTGGGCATTAGTAAATCTTCATCATTTTGAAATTGGAACTATGGGTCAACAACTAGGAAGGGGCGGAGATTATAACTTACATACAAACAAGTTAGCTTGCCATAGTTTCATGGAGGTTAGCAGAAGACACAAGTCCTTTGGATCAGAGACAAAGAACAGCTAATTATTATTACACACAGAAATAGCATTACCGGGGCGCCTGGGTGGCACAGTCGGTTAAGCGTCCGACTTCAGCCAGGTCACGATCTCGCGGTCTGTGAGTTCGAGCCCCGCGTCAGGCTCTGGGCTGATGGCTCGGAGCCTGGAGCCTGTTTCAGATTCTGTGTCTCCCTCTCTCTCTGCCCCTCCCCCGTTCATGCTCTGTCTCTCTCTGTCCCAAAAATAAATAAAAAACGTTGAAAAAAAAAAAAAAAAGAAATAGCATTACCATTTCTATGCTATTAGCCCTAGGTCCCACAGGGCACTGTGAAGAAAGCCATAATCCACCAGCACATGCAGTGGGTTATGCCACAGTGGGTTATACCTCAGCTTGGGTAACCTGGATCTTTGATAATGGGCAGTGAGCCTGTCTTCACTTTGCTCTAGCGGGAGATACTATATTATCCAGGACTGTTCACTCTATAAACATCCTTAGGAATATGGTCCAGAAAAAGAGGACAATCAGTATTTCTTTGGCAATATGTGCAGAAACTTGAGAGATTCATGGAGAATGGTCTCCCAACTCCATGCCTCTGGAAGTTGTTCTCCAGGGCCTTTATTAAGGTAAATAATACACAAAAATATCTACAAAGAAATACACCAAGCTATCTCTAAGTATTCTCCATAGCTCACACACATGCTAACATCAGGAGGATGAAATAAGAGGAGTAAAGAGTTAGAAAGCAAAGGGTCCTGCTCAGAAGAGAGGGTAGGAGGTGAACACCCCTTCTCTCCACTGGCTTCAGTGTGTCAGATGGGAGTTACGGAATGACGCCAA
Organism: Panthera tigris; assembly: GCF_018350195.1. Classification (NCBI taxonomy): domain Eukaryota; kingdom Metazoa; phylum Chordata; class Mammalia; order Carnivora; family Felidae; genus Panthera; species Panthera tigris. Next base: position 99,971,966 of record NC_056660.1, on the reverse strand, counting down.
AAACAATCATGAGCAAAACCCCAAATATGCTGTTGTTCCGAACTGCAGAATATACTGTCATTTGAGGCAAGTTAAATCACTTCTCTTCACTCTTACTTGGAGCTTATGAAAGTCAAAATAACCTTTTCAAAGGCTACTTTACCTCTGCTTAACATGCAGCTGCTTTGTTATTCTCAAAGGCCAGAGAAGACCCAAAAGGAAGAGTTCAGATGTGTCAGGGGTTGAGGGTGAAAGTAAAAAAGAAGAAAAGCCATTTGTCACCTGTCAAGCAAGGACCCAGAGGTGCTGACAGGGAAATCCTGAGAATCTGGCTCACTCCTGCTCTTGCTAATGCATTTATGCTCAAAGTGGACAAGACTGGGGAGTCAGAGGGAACCTCAGTCTTCCAGGACAATGATATCTATTTTTGTTTGTTTGTTTGTTTGTTTGTTTTAAAACCAAGTCCTTGGGGCACCCGGGTGGCTCAGGCAGTTAGGCGTCCAACTTGATTCAGGCTGGAGTAATGGTCTTGAGGTTGATGGGATCGAGTGCTATGTCAGGCTCTGTACTGGAAGCATGGAGCCTACTTGGGATTCTCTCTCTCCCTCTCTCACTCTGCCTCCTCAAAATAATAAATTAAATAAAAAAAAACAAAAAACAAAAAAACAACCAAGTCCCGTCTTTGTTCTTTAGAGTGTGAGGCCTTCCTGCACAATAGGCCTTCAGGGCACACGGAGAGTGGAAAGCATTTTCCAAACAGAATAAAAAGCTCTTGAGGATTTATAAGCTGTTTCGTCTGTCAGAAAGTATTTACACAGGCTTGGCACTTAGACTGAATTATTTCTATTAAGCAAAAATGGAGAAAATTGCTTCAGTCTCTCCAGAAGTTACCTGCAGTCTATCAGAAGCTAAGACGTTCTCCTAAGCTACACACTTAGGAGAAAAGAAAGTCCATATTGGTATGGATGTCCACAGGGAGATAGAGGAGTCCAAAGAGAATGCATCCCTGCCTTGTTCCTTATGCTGCGGGACCGGGTGAGTTCTCCATTCTCATCCCCTAGGGAGCTTAGGGAAGACATTTGGAAGGACTCCATGCCAAGGACAGGTGCCCTCTCATGTTCCCTAGGGATTTCTCTCCCCATATGCAGCATGTGTGCTGTCACATACCTTATGAACCTCTATTCCCTCTTAGGGAATGTGAGGCATGGTCTGGTACACCACGGAGAAGGACAGAGAGAGAGAGGCAAAGAGAGAATCCCAAGCAGGCTCCACACTGACAGCGCAGAGCCCCTGATGTGGGGCTTGCACTCACCAACTGTGAGATCATGGCCTGAGTTGAGATCAAGAGTATGACGCTTAACCAACTGAGCCACCCAGTCGTCCCAGTATTTCATTAATTTCTAGCAACAATCCCAGCATGCTCTTATTGACCACATTTATGAAGGAGTCTAGCAAAGTCCCGTAGTTGTGGGCATACACCTGTGTTGTCAGCTGATGCGGCCTGACTCGAGGGCAGAGTGGGCGATTTCATGAGACCACATATGCCTCTGCTTCCAGAAGTCACAGGATTGCTCACACAGCTGCTGGTGCCTGGGATACACAAGGGAAATTGGACTGGGCAACCTGTCCTCACAGCAGCCACTCGGTCCCCATTCAGCTCTCTTAATTTGTCTATTACAAGTTTTAGTCCTCTCCCCAAACCCATCACCCCTTTGGCCTTTTCCTTCATCCTCCTGAATTCAGAAAGCCTCACCAGTTCTAATTCTTTCTAAATTTGCCCAATACCCTTCCACGCGGTGTTTGGCACAAAGTGGGGGGCTCAAGAAATGCTTGCTGAAGGAGTTGAGAAAGCCGGTAATTCCCACCCTACTGGGCTTATTAGAGTCAAAACTATTCATCGCACACATCTTGTCTTAAGGACATTCCATCTTTGTTCTTCCCTCTGAAGACAGAAATTCCCACATTGACACCTTATACCATCTGTTCCACCAGTCTGGGGTGACCAGTACAACATGCCAAACTCACTGGAGCTAATGGCCCCATTATAAAAACATTTTAGAAGGCTAAGCTTTTCCCCAAAATTTTCTTTAAATATTCAATCAACACTTGTAGAAACTACTCCAGTCAAAATTGTAGTTTTCCAAGGCTCCATTGATAACATTTATGAGATGTGTCTGTGGTTTCTGTTGAATAACCAACATTCTAATAGTGATCAGGTTTAAGACATGATGTTCTTCTACTCCCAATGTCCTACAACCATCTTAAAAGGAAGAGTTAAGAATCACAGCAGTTGACAAGAGAGAAAAGGTCCATCTGTGGAGAGACAATATCCTAAATGTTACGTAAGTTGTGTCTGAAAATGTTATCACATCAAACAATCTACAATATTAATTGAGAAATGTGTTTCATAGCTTATGTCTACTTGGCTACTCTTGGCTATCTGCCTTGGCATGTGTGTGTGTGCCCTGACAGAATACTACTATCACCTGGTTTTTAATTCTATGGCCAATGCCGTCACTGAACACGAAGACCTGACTGGTAGGAATGACACAGCACTGGCCAGCTCTCCATAGAGGGCTGTAGTTTTTCTTTCAGTTGCTCCTTCTCTCACAATCCCAATTCTACATGCTAAAAGGTCACAAAATGCTGAGATTTTCTTCAGGAAACCTAGAATTCACATTTAACTTTGGCTACTCCACGCAATCCTGTTTGAAATGCAGCCAAGGATGGAATTCACTCCCTTTATTTTCATTAGACTTGTAGCTCAGAGTCCTAAGTGGACTTCAAAATACTAGCCACATTCCAGCAAATACTCTGGGGTCTAGACAGTGGAAGTGCCTCGAAGGGCTCCATAGATTGTTCAGCAGAATTCTTCAAAGTGATTTTTGTTTTTCCAGATACAAGATCTTCACCTCCACCTCCTCTCCATTCTATTTCTAGGCCAAATCCTTCCCAGACTCTCTTCCTTAGAGTTCATTAGAGACTCTCTTTTTCTACTACAACAAGTCTTAAGCTCCTCCTAGCTTGTGTGACCTTCCTTGTCTTTGCATCATCTTTACTACCTGTTGCAGAGCGAATTTCAAGGTGGATATTTACATGGAGGAAGCACTGAGCCTGCATTTGGATTGCTATCTTCGGGGAAGTGAGGGAAGCTGGGCTAGGGAAACCACCAGAGATGTCAGCCATGAGATGGACACAGGCAGAGACCTCTAACAATCTCATGGGGTGCGTTGAGCTGGGACTGCCCAAAGGAACTGCCCCTTCATTGAGGCAAGAGGCCCAGCCCTTGTATCTTAACTTCAATCAATCATTGGATACAGGCTGCCTCTGCAGAAAGGTTGAAACCTCGGCCCAGATGGCTCTCTTCAGCTGACAGCAATTTCTGGAAGGCTCTCAGCTGAGAGAGCCTGAAGGCAACAGTCCTAGTGGCTGGGGAAGAGTTGCTTTATTCTTAAAGCAAAGATCTGGGTAATATACCGAGGCATCCGCCATGCATTTTCTTTCTTCCTCTTCTCCAACACGTATGCTTCTTCCTGTCTGGTCCTGCCTCATTAGGATGTGTAGTCTCATATCCAGAACCCTGGGTCTTGCCTCCAGGTATTTCTTTCACTAACATATTTCTCTCATCCAGGTCCCTCTCTTTCTCTAACCTATTCAGATATCTCTCCATGTCCCTGCTTTTTGCTGCCCTTGCTGAGTGCTCTGTTATCTGCACATCTTCAGGCTGTGGCATAAATTAGCATTTAAAGGTGGTGTCTCAGTTGAAGCAGCAATGTCATTGGTTTGTGAGGGGAATGGGGGGGCGGTGGGAACAGTAAAGGAAGAGAGTATTTGTCTCCTCATTTGGATTACTTATTCCTTGAGGGCAAAGTCCTGGCTTTAACTTCTTGTGTACCACACAATGCATTAAGAGTGCTGTGCATATGGAAAAATGCAGCGCCTTCACACACACACGTATTTTGCATTTATTAAGGATCAAACACGATTCTAGGTACGGGGGTTTCAATAATAATTACGAAAAAGGCCTTACTCTCAACAAGATTACATTCTGTTAAGAACTAAAGCCTGAGTAGCTGAGTCAGTTAAGCGACTGACTTGCTTTCAGTTCAGGTCATGATCCCGCGGTTTGCGAGTTTGAGCCCCGCATCGGGCTGTGCACTAACAGCACGGAGCCTGCTTGGGATTCGCTTTCTCTCCCTCACTCTCTGTCCCTACCCCACTCGCGCTCTCTCTCAAAATAAACAAATAAATAAACTTAAAAAAAATAAATCCTGAAAGTCAGCTGCTTAACATTAGTCATTATCTAGAATTAACAGTTATTATAAAAAAACTCTAATTATCAAATCTATGACATCCTTACATTGTGGTAATGTTAACCTTGGAATCTCAGAGACATAACACAATTTGTCATTCTCATCATACCTTGATGGTGGTTGAATGGCACTCCTCCATCTTGGACACATGTAGCCTCCAAGTTTTCTCCGTCAGGAAAGAGACCTTAAGAGCACACTGGCTCTTAACTGCTTTCCTGCCCATCCAGTTCATGGGCTATATTTAGGCACAGGGCCTTAATATAAATGCAGAGGAGACTGGGAAATGTAAAGGAACCAATAGGTCTTAAGTACTAATGTTCTCTGCCACACTAGCCAATGTCTGTTGAGGACTTCTATACAATTCTAAGTGCTTAACTGTCTGCACCCAATTCCTTGGGGGTGGGGGGGCATGGAGAGGTGAAAGGGTGGTTTTAATGCCAACAACAATTCTTGGACACCATGTGGGTGTTCTACAATTCAAGTCAATTCTGACACTAACTACTTGCAGGTAAGGGCTCAAGTTAAGGATTCAGTCCTGCAACACCTCCCCCTCCCTACTAATTGAGATGGTAGTTACAAGTCTACCTGGTCACCTGTGCTTCTGAATGTACTGGTATATACTGGAAGTTCCAAAGACCTCTCCTTGGGTCAGATTTGCTAGAGCGGCTCACTGAATTCACAGATACGGTTCACTTACCAGATTTACCGGTTTATAATAAAAGGATATAACCCAGGAGCAGCCAAATGGAAAGAATGCATAGGACAAGGCATGGGGAAAGGACTCAGAATTTCCATGTCCTGTATTGGTGTGCCACTCTACCCAGATTGCCATGTGTTCACCAACCAGGAAACTCTCAGAACTCATCCTTTTGGGTTTTCATGGAACCTTTGTTACATACAAAGGACTAATTAAATCATTGGCCTTCTGCTACAAACTCAGGCTCCAGCCCATCCCCCCTCCCTGAAGGTCTGAGGGTGAGCACTGAAAGTTCCAACCAGCCCTCTTCCTTATGTGCTTCCGGAAAGTCACCTCATTAACATGATAAAAGACACCTTCTGGAGTTCTCATCCCTTGGGAAATTCCAAGAGTTTTATGACCCATGTGCCAAAAACAGAGACAAAGGCCAAATATATATATATATATTATGATAAATCACAATATCACAGTGCTTCACATAGATTCCTCACAACCCTATGAGGTAAATATGAATATTAATTCTCTCCTACAGATTAAAAACAACAACAACAACAACAACAACAACAAATGAGGCACAAGGAGGAATAATTTACCCCAAATCCCTTAAGTAGTCATTGGTAGAGGTGGGCTTTGAGTTCAACCCTTAAGCTCCAAAGTCTATGTTCTTTCTGCCTACTACACTTGAAAAATAGAATAAAGGTTGTGAAAGAAAGGGCTTTTTCTTTCCAGGACAGATCTGTGAGAAACATCGTATAGAATAATCTCTTCTTTGACTTCAGTGTGACCTGGAAATACTAATCCAAACTACTGTAGAAGTTTCCCTCTTCCAAATCCTTCTTGTGTGTAACATTTCGGCTGTCTCAGGACTCTGCCTGAAAACACCTGGGATTTTTAAATTTGTGCTTTTTCAAACTGTCATTGGTAGTTCAAGCATTTCAAGGAGCTCCGTTTGAACTAATAAACCATTCCACTGTGCCAAGAGCCTTACTATTAAGCTGAAAACTATTGATGATTAAAGTTTTATTGTCCCTTCCCAACTGAAAACAAAAACAACAACAACAACAACAAAACAAAAAGAAAAGAGCCTCACAATAACACATCCAGAGGCTATTGAAACATTCATGTTCTTTATGAATAGGAGTCTCCAGTGATTGGGAAAAGCAAAGTCCTTCTCAAGGGCTCAGATTTTACGTACAAACTTTTACTCCTCCTGCTCTACCCTGACTCCTTCTGTCCTAGTTTCCATGACAACAAGGAGACCATAGATGATTGAAATTAGGTTTATCTTAATGATGGGCTAAGAAGCTGGATAATTGGAAATGTCTGCACATGGTGGAGAGACAAGAGCCTCTACTGCCCCCTGCTGGGCTCCACGTTTCCCTCTGACTATTCGGTCCTCCCTCTCTGACTCCAACAAACCTCTCTGGCTTCTGGCTTCTTTCCCAAGCTAGATGCCCTCTGACATTTGTCAATCTTTCTGTTTCCCTTTTGATGCAACAGTAGTATGAAAAAGAGATAAAAACTTTGTCAGTTACTCTTTAAATCCATGCTAATTGATAAGGAAGGATAATCACCAACCACTTCTCCACAGCGTTCAATTGCTTCCAAGTGTTTTTCATTAAATCTAAGTGAAAACACTTCCCACGATGCAATTTTAAGGGAATATTAATCACATGCCTTGATTAGCTTTGGACGGCAGAATAAGCGAACTGGCTGAATAAAAAAACAGGTTTCTTCTTTCTTAATATCCTCACTTTACAAGATGAGTATTGCGGAAGGCTTTGGTTTTCTGGAAAATAGAGTGAGCTACATATAACGAATGCTTTTCCAAATGTATATTGATTTGCAATCTTTGGCATTTAATTTCATCTGGTTTTATATTTTAACTATCTGATTATAGAGGAATTGTTGATACGAACTTCCTCAGGCTCTAAGGCAAAATGTTCCACATTTTTCCATAGCACTTAGGAGAATAAACAATTCAATTTAACAACATAAATTTAAGAAACAAAGTCTCCTAGTAGTTAAAAAATTTCTGAGTATGAAGTTTTTATTGGCTTCAAACTCTTAATTTGTTTTGTATTCTCTGCTCTTTGGTTATGTGAAAACACATAGCCATGAGAAGAGATGTCAAGGGTTCCACAAAAAGTAGAAAATGTGCAAAAAGACTGTTACTGGCAAAACAAACAAATTAGCACGGGTGGATGAAAGGAACTTAGGGTTGAGGATTTGTGATTTTAAACATAAATTGCATACTGTGTTTCTGGGAAAGAGTCTGCATTGTAAACATGGGGATTCTTCCTGAAAGGATGTTCCAATTTGATTTGGTAAAAATTAATATCCTAGCAAAATTATGTATGTCATTTGACACGCTTGATTCTAGAATTCATCCAGAAGAAGAAATCAGTAAGAAGACCTGGAAAAATTGTGGAAAAGAAACAGGTCTTTGCCATACTAAATCAGAATATACTATAAAGATCTAGTTTGTAAACAGTGTGATAATGTTGCAGAGATTGGAAAGCAGATCAGTAGAACAGAATGGAATGTCAAAAAATGAACACATTTAGAGATGGAATAAACTAATAAATGATACTGGAACACTTCATTAAGGAAAAAAAAGCCAGATCCCTACTATATACATAATGAAATCACAGATGATTTAAGGGCTACCTAGACTAACTAAATATTGTTAGAAGAAATTTAAGAGTCAGGGCTCCTGGCTGGCTCAGTCGGTAGAGCATGAGACTCTAAATCTCATGGTGATGAGATTCATGTTGGGTGTGGAGCCTATGAAAGAAAAAGAAAGAAAGAAAGAAAGAAAGAAAGAAAGAAAGAAAGAAAGAAAGAAAGAAAGAAAGAAAGAAATTTAAGAGTCTGTGGAGTCTTGGGGCAGCAGGAGTGGAGAGGGCTTTTAACCTTGACATCATGACGCATAAAGGAAAAGTCTAACATACTTGACCACGTTCAAATGCTGAACTGGTTCCTGAGGAGATGCCCTTCTTCCAGATATAGCATTGCCTACAGTGGGGTTTAAGGGAGGCCCACAAAGATCCCTTTAATCTCCCACCACACTTTACACTGTGGTCCAGAAAGGAAAGGACTGAGCACCAAGTACCCCTAAACCTAAGTGAGGCCCTATGTGCTCCGGGGCAGACGCACCTTTCCTGACCCACAAAACAGTAAGAGCTCCGGGAACAATGCCTCCCTCCACTATCCCTCCTTAGTTGGAAGTGTGAGGGGCCAGCCGTTCCTTAAAGACCATACGAGTCTCAATGGGAGTTATGACCATACACTTTATACACTTTCTCCAGAAATTCAAGCTTTCCAGGGCTTCGTGGAGATTCTTATCCACACCCAGATCTGGATATTCCCTGGTCCTACTTTACACAAGCTTCCGCATATCCAGGACCTCCCACTACACGGTTTGCAGAATCAAGTGCAAAATGAAAACGTGGGGCCCTTGTTAAAAAATGAGTAAGAATTCCATGCTGGTAACACTGGAACATGAAGGCAGCCATGAGTCCCTTCTATGTGTGGATTACATGCTCATAGGCTGCCCATGCACTCTAGCCCCAAACCCTTTCTTTATTGCCCCATATGGTCTGTTATCAGCTAAATGTAACCTCAATTTCTTTTGTAAATGTTGAGAAAAAATTCTTCGTACTCTAACTTATCCTTAGCTGTCCCCCGAGGATGCTGCCAGATTCCCATACCCCACATACCATGGTGCCTGGGAATGGGGTGTGTGTCTTCTTTATTTGCCAGTGCTTTCCCTGTCTAGAATTTTCTCTTCCTTTTTTCAAAAATCTGTTTTTGTTTTTGTTTTTTTTTTCCACCAAACTCACACCATCCATCCACATAGCCTGCTATCTCTTCTTGTTGCGGTCCTCTGTGTACCTTCCCGTTGTCCATCCAGCACATGACATTAATAGGTGCCCAAGAAGTAGGTACTGAGAAAGTCAACAAATGACTTGTGCAATCATTTGGGGGGGGGGGGACCTAGGTAGACTATATATTCGAATTTCCAGCTGCATAATAAAAGCAGGCACAGTTGAAGCAAAGTGCCCCTCTTGCCTGAATCACTCATAGGATCTAGATTATTTGCGTTCTATATTCTCTGTATGTTTTGTCAGAAAACTGGCCAAAGCGTGGCCTGTTATGAAGCCAAGTTGATATTTATACCCTAAATATTTACGATTTCTTTTAAAAGTTGGCAAGGGGAAGAGATGAAGGAGTCACTCGATAGGAGTTCAGCAGTAAATTCATGTCCCTTTTATAGTTTTGCTGCTAGAGTAAGCAAAAACGGAGAAGCCAGGGGGCCCTGGCTGGGCCAGCGAGGGCAGCAGTCAGGATTTCTACCTTCATTGCTTCTAAATGCTGCCCTCTTGTGTCCAGAGTGCTTATTGATGGAGCTGTGTGACAGGAGCCTGCTTAGGGACACAGATGGGAATGGGAATAGATGGGGTGCCTGGGTGGCTCAGTTGGTTAAGCATGGACTCTGGATTTCAGCCCAGGCCATGATCTCACAATTCATTGGTTCGAGGCTTGCATTGGGCTCTGTGCTGACCGTGTGGAGCCTGCTTGGGATTCTCTCTCTCTCTTTCTCTGCCCCTCCCCCACTCATTCTCTCCCTCTCTCTCTCTCTGTCTCTCAAAATAAATAAATAAATAAACATTAAAAAAATAAGAAATGGGACTAGAGGCAGTGATAAAGCAAGGGAATGACAAGCAACACAAGACAAATGTGGGAACAAAATGGGAAAAGTACATCTATAACCCCCATAACTTTGATGTTCATTCACCCCCGTGTCTCCTCCTGCATCTTGTCCATTGTCCTCCCAGAGAAAAACAGGCAAGAAAAATAGGCATACAACCCATCCAACTTGCTTTAGCACCTACTGCAAGCTGAGGGCTTGGAAGAACAAAGCCACCATTGCTGTGGTCCCTCTCTACCCTCGCACTGAATCCTGCTTCACCCATCCCATTCTTTTGACTTGCTGTGAGAATCATTGTCCCCGAAACCTCCACACACAACAGACCTGCTCTCGAACCCCTAGGGAGCCTTCCATGATGGCAGTAGGCATTTTCCTTCTATCCCTCATTGCTAAAAGGTGTATGGAGTTCCCTCCACCACCTTCTGACTCTGGGTTTGTCATCTCTCTAGAAAATTCCACATTAGTGATAGAAGTTGGGAAGGAACCATCTGAAAAAAAAATTTTTTTTTAATTTTTAACGTTTATTCATTTTTGAGAAAGACAGCAAGACTGAGCAGGGGAGGGCAGAGAGAGAGGGAGACACAGAATCTGAAGCAGGCTCCAGGCTATGAGCTGTCAGCACAGAGACCGACGCGGGGCTCAAACTCATGAACCATGAGATCATGATCTGAGCTGAAGTCAGACGCTTAACAGACTGAACCACCCAGCCACCCCAGGAAAGGAAGCGTGTTTACAAGAAGAAGAGAGAGAGCAACTTTAGCCAGAGCAAGTAAATAAAATGTGAACTTTGAGAATGTCTTTTCTAGTTATTCCACAGTCTAAAGGCTCTGCGTTGGTCATGGTCAATGTCACTTGCCAACATATAGGCTGTAGAGCTCCCCAACATGCCTCGCTTTACAACATATCTAGGAAATTCTGGTTCTGGTACCGGACACCAGTGATAATCAGCGAGGCTGCTTCCAGCCAGAGGTGACCACCACCGGGCAGACAGCCTGGAGGGACAAAGGGGTTAGTGTGCTAGTATGCCAATAATGGGCACACTGGTTAGGAAGCTGGGTGGTCTAGCAAATGCACCAGATGCAGGCGAAGTAGCATGCCTTATCAAGTTATGAGGAAATCCTGGGGACAAACCCCAGGGAGTAACAAGGAAAAAGAAGCCAATTTGAAGGCAAACAAAACACAACCAATTCTGCAATTCTTGGAGCAGACCACGATTTCTGTGGGTTTCTTTCCTGGAGTGTCCTTCAGGGGTCCCTGTTGCCTCTACCTGTTCATCCTTTCAGAGCCCGCTCCAACCTCTCTTTGCCGTGAGGTCTTCCCAATCATGTCAGCTCTCCTGTCTGGTCTGGCTGCGGGAATAAGAGCCTGCACACCACCATTTGGCACAATTACACGCCAGACGTTGTTCACTGATGTTTCTTGGGAACATGTTTAATCACCTACCCATGTTCTGTGGCCTTTCAGGGCTTCACACCCCTTTGCTAGCCAAGATGACCAAGATCTCAGTCCTCATTAGATGATGTCAGGAATCCCAGTCTCCACGACAGATGGTTCTGGGGATTACTGGGGAGTACACACCTGCTTTGGCTGTTGCTTGCCGTTGGTGGCTCTTAGCTAGTGGTTTGCATGCTTTGTGCAGGGTCAAGCCCTTCCTTGCTCTGTTTGTCCCCATGTAGACATTGGTTCACCTCTTATTTTACAGCTCCATCCGCACACCGCGGCACAGCCAACAAGAAGGCAGAGATACAGAATAAGAGTTGGAATGCGTGCAGTGAACCTTTAGAACTTGGTAACACTGATCACGGTTCCCGCATCCACCAGCCTTATCCCAATGTGGGGAGTCCCCTACCCGTTGTGTCCCACCTCAATCTTTTTTGGGGACACATTGCTATGGTTTCAGTCCCTCCTCATATAGGTGGGGGTGTCCCTGGACCCAGTTCTGAGACCAAAACTTCAATTTCATTTTTGTCAAGCTCTAACCCAAGAGCATGAAGTACAATACAAAAATAATTGCCCAAAGTTGGAGCTCTGGCCACTACAAAGGTAGCCATTCATATTCCTTTTCAGAATGGTTTCTCTCTTCTTTGTGGCAACTACCCTTATAAGACTAAGGCTGGGACTAAGCTTTGGGTATTAAAAATGCCCCTTTGGGTGCCTCGGTGGCTCAGTTGATAGAGCATCTAACTATTGATTTCAACTCTTGATTTCAGCTCAGGTCATGATCCCAGGGTCATGGGATCGAGCCTCACATCCATGCTGAGCATGGAGCCTGCTTAAGATTCTCTCTCTTCCCCTCTCTATCACTCTGTCCATCTCCCCTGCTTGAGTGCTGTCTCTCTCTCTTAAAAATAAAAAATAAAATAAAATAAAAGCTCTTTAAAGTGTTTCCTCAAACAATAAACAAGAAGGCTCTTTCCTTCCAATATTAAATGATGCTGCTACTATTCCTGATATGTGAATGTGGCTCGAATTATTTTTTTTAAGTTTTGCCTTGTTTGGTCCTCATTTGCCAGACTTATCTGCCTCAATGGCAAGAACAATGCCTTGGTTTCCTGGGTTTGTGCCCATATATCAATTTCCACAAAAAGAAAAGTGGTCCCTAATAACAAGCCAGAAGTAAATTCATGTTAGAGCAGCATGGCCGTGGCTCGTTCCCCTAAATCTCTGCTACCATTTCTTCTGGTAGGCCACAGGGAGAACAATGCCCAGCCTCCCTCACACTTGGGTACAGATTTGGCCAAAGGATATAAGTGGAGGGATGAGTGCTTCTTCTGGGTCTGATGGTGCAAAACTGGCAAATAGCCAACTCCACACCATTTTCTCCTTGGGGCTGGGCTGAAGGGAGTGGCTATCCCAGGGCAACATGGTGAAAACTAGAGAGACTTCATCATCCTGGGGCCCTGAGTGATTTCATGAAGAAGAGACACTTCACTAAATCATACACTTGACCAGTGCTCCATTTAAAGCAGGAAAGAAATTTCTGTGTTATTTCAGCCACCATGTTTTCGGTCTATTACACCAGTTAGTCTACCCTTAACAGGAGCTAGAAATGGATGCCTGTCAGAGATGTCCTTACTCAGAAGTGGAGTTGGCAGAGGTCTGTGAGGTGTGATGAGGGACACTTATGGTCAAGGAGAGACCCTCCCACCCCTGCCACATGCCTTCTTCACTTCCATCTATCTTGACATTCTGTTTGAAATCCCACCACACATATTTTATTACTTTGGATAAAGGCCTAATATTTCCAGGAAGCTTCTTGTAGAATAATTACAGCACCTGATGTTAATTACACTAGAATTAAAAAAAAAAACACACAAAAAAACCCCAACTGTATCACCTCGAAGAAATAGCACATAAAACCATTCTCTTTCAGGATCCCCTTAGCGTAGATGACTTTCTCAAATTTATTTCTGCTGAAATATCTACTGAAAAGTAGAGAAAGGGATACAGACAGTAAAAATGTCAAAGAGAAGATTTCTTTTAATGTTTATTTTTGAGAGAGAGAGAGAGACAGAGACAGAGACAGGAAGAGAGAATGGGGAACAGAGAATCCGAACAGCACAGAGCCCAATGGGGGCTCAAACCTACAAACCATGAATGAGATCATGGCCTGAGTCAAAGTCAAACACTTAACCCACTGAGCCATTCAGGTGCCCCTCGAAGGGCAGATTTTTGAAGGAGAGGTAGAGGGATATCTAGAGCATGGAGAACTTCAGTTTTTGATCCAACAGAAACAGAATCCTGGGCAGCAGTGGGTGAGGTGTGTGACCATAAGATCCTTGAGAATCCTTGACAGGGAATCAGAAGGTTCAAAGAAAGGAGATGAAGTCATTAAAGGCAAATTTCTTGCTTGACAAATTGGCTGAATACCAGTCCTCAGATCATTTTCCCACCCTTTCCCTACATTTGAAGTGAGTTATTTTGATGGCCTAGCCTACTTTTTAGATCTGCAGATGGCCCCTCATGAGAGGCGGTGGAAAGTCATAACGGAGCTTTGGGATTTGTTCAAACCTTACCTGCACTTTCTGGGTTTGGATGTTTTGACTGTTTTTCAGTCAGTACCTTCCTTAGAGATTCCTATAGCAGTAACTGCCATTTCAGAATATGTGGTGATTTTCTCTCTATGGCCCACAGAAAGGATAGATAGGTGGGCAGGGCAGGACCATTGGGGTTATTGGCACGAAAGGTTGATGACCAAATAATTCAACCCCATCTGTCCATTTACTATTATTTTTTACATAATTTTAAAACATTATTTATTTTTGAGAGAGGGAGAGAGAATGCAAGCAGGGGAGGAGCAGAGAGGGCGGGGGGCAGAGGATCCAAAGCAAGCTCCATGCTGACAGCACAGAGCCCAATGTGGGGCTCAAATTCATGAAACCTGAGATCCTGACCTGAGCCGAAATCAAGAGTTAAATGCTTAACTGACTGAGCTTCCCAAGCGCCCCTACTATTATTTTTAAAACAAGTATGTCCGTTTGACAATCAGTTTTGTGGTTAAAAATACAACAGAACATTAAAATTCACAATGATCAAACAGAACATTGAAAATTTGAGTCCGGAATGTGAGGTGTTACAAAATCACTGTGGATTCAGGGGTGGCAAATCTTGGAGCCAGTCCCCTGGGGCAATCTACCCCGACTGAAATGTCGGTTGTGCTGTCCTAACGCGAGCCACGGAGGTGGCAGTTGGCATCCCACGCGGATGTGAGAACTTTAGCTCCGATTGATGGGGAGTTTTACTGGTCCTCCCTGTGCCACATAGATGCTCCTTCTATTAGTTCTCTGTTGCTGCCCCCAAAATGACTGTACACTTGCTGGCTTACACGGTACACATTTATTTTCTTACAGCTCCGCAGGTCAGGAGTTCGACCTTGGGTTCACCAGATAAAAACAAATTGTTGGCAGGGTAGCATTTCTTTCTGGAGGCTCCGGGGAAGAAGGTGCTTCCTTGCTCATTTGTGTTGTTGACAGACCCCAGCAAGTGGTCGTTATGGGACTGAGGTTCCCGTTTCCTGGCTGGCTGTCAGCTGGGGCCACACTTAGCTCCTGTAGGCTTCTCTCCGGTCCTTGCACACAGCTGCCAGCATCTCAGAGCCAGCAGTGGGGTGACAAATCTTTCTCATGCTGCCATGTCTCTGACCCACCTCTTTCCCTTCTTTTTTTTTTTTTTTAATTTTTAAAAATGTTTTATTTATTTTTGAGAGAGTCAGAGTGCAAGTGGGGGGGGAGGGGCAGAGAGAGAGGGAGAGACAGAATCCCAAGCAGGCTCCAGGGTCTGAGCTGTGAGCACAGAGCCTGATGCGGGGCTCGAACCCATGAACCGTGAGATCATGACCTGAGCCAAAGTCAGATGCTTCACTGACTGAGCCACCCAGGTGCCCCTTTCTCGTTCCACTTTTAAAGAGTCGTGCAATTAGATTGGGCCCATCCAGATAATGTGAAGTCATCTCCCCACTCCAAGGTCTTAATCACATCTGCAAGGTCTCTCTTACCACGTAAGGTAACAGATTCAGAAGTTTTGGGGCTGGGCATCAACATTTTGGGGGGGGACTGTTATTTTGTATAACATACTCTCAACTTAGAATTATCTGAAAACCCTTGACCTATAGGTGACCAATGTGCATCAGTGATAGGACCTGGCCCCAGGACGTCTAGGTCAGGTTTCACTTTTTTTCAAATCACATTTGAAGTTAGATTATACCCACTGCTGGCTTCATCTCATGTTTCCATAAGCAGAATTGAAAGGCATTTTCAGGTGGACCCTCGTATCCCAGGCTCTCAACAACTCTCTCTGCCTGTTCATCTTCCTCGTTTACCTCACGGACTAGTATCTGACATTCAAACCACTCAAGTTCAACCCCAGGATCTCAAGAAGAAAGTTTTACATGGGTGTTGAGAACGTGGGACTTCATCATACTTTTTTATGAGTTGTATTTGTTTAAGTCTTTTGATGACAAAATTCGAGCAGAAGAAATCACAGCGGTGCCCCGTCCTATGTGAAATGTTTATCCTGGTGTATGTTCTCTCTACACCCCCCAGTCTGGCCCTCTCTGGAAGGGTCACTGCTTCTCCGAGGAGTCTGTTTCTTCCAAGTGCCGGAACATGTCATTTCTCGTCTCCGACCACAGTGTTCATAGAGAGTGGGGAGCATCAGCAGAACAGACACGGGATTTCACGTGGGGCAGATGCTGGGTCACTGGGAAAGTCACAAATGATAAAGGAAGGGGGACCGTCCCCACAGGGGAGAAAAGATCCTTCAGGAGTGGGGGAATGGAAGGAGCTGAACTTGAACCTCCACCCTTGACCGGATGTGGGCTTAAAGTCACGAGGACTGGTTTAGGCAGGGGTATTGAGACGAAATGCTACTAATGTCAAAAGTGGACAAGGACAGAAAAACCGAGGGCTGTTTTCTGGTGTTCAGGAAGTAGAAGATATTGGATATCTGCTCTCTATCGCCTCCCTGCTCCACAAATGATTCTGCTTGTCAATAGCAGCTTCTTTTTCCACGAAGAGACCTGGGTCACTATTCCTCAGGCTGAAGCAGCGTCATCTGGGAGCCATCCCTGAGACCCCAGTTGGAAATACTTGCCTGTCAGAAACCATTATGATGGGGCTGCCTGAAGAGTCTCTGCAAAGGAGTTCTTCACAGATTTCCATGCTTACTCACAGGAGGAGATTCTTCTTCTCCACACCCCTACTAGGACATGCTTGTTCGGTCCCCATGGTCCCCTGCTGATAGGACATACCCTGCAACTGTGATGTGAATTGAATGTGCAAATGAGCATCAAGACATCCTGGCAGTCTTCCAGCAACGTCAACTAAAGGGAAATTTCATGAAAGTCTGGAGCAGTTAACAGAGCAGTGGGGGAAGTGTATTGTTGCCGATGCCTGTAACACTATGGGACCCCACACCAGGACCTGCCTGTGGGTGTAAGCATAAGTGTAAGCATAAGAGCTCCGAGTAACTTCATCTGGTAGCTGCTCCTCATCCTCTAGGAGAGTATCTATGGGGACCACGGCAAGGTTCAAATTCACAACTCACGGAAGGGCCACCTACCGATTTCTTTGGACAGTAGGAATATCTGCACAGAGATGAATTCATTGGGGGGAGGGCAGGTGGCAGAACAGGTGAGCTCTTTCCTAGCAATGGGGAGATCTTGACTGCCTGCCTTGCTAACAGACAGGAACTCTTGGACTGATGTCATCTCCTGACCTTGCTGTGGATTTAATTCCACGGACCACTTGAGGGCCAGCTGCGGCAGAGCTGGAGGCAGAAATGTTTCCCACTTCAAGAACTGAGAGACCTGGGGCGCCTGGGTGGCTCAGTCGGTTAAGCATCTGACTTTGGCTCAGGTCATGCTCTCATGGCTCTTGGGTTCGAGCCCCGCATCGGGCTTGCTGCTGTCAGTGCAGAGCCTGCTTTGGATCTTCTGTCCCTTTCTCTCTCTGCCCCTCTCTGACTTACTCTCTCTCTCTTTCTCACTCGAACATAAATAAACATTAAAAAAAAAAAAAAGAATTCACAGACCCGATAATTCCTTCAGAGTCATTTATTTTGATTTTTTTTTTTTTGGTCATGTTTTGAAAGAAATGTGTATAAGGATGTCTTTTTTAGGCAACTGCTTTCAAAGTTGAGACCATCACTTCTGCTTTATTTCCCCCATTTGACTGCTTCCACCATTAGCAGAAGGCACAGTGGCCACTGCAAGACAGCGAGGGCAGTTCTGACTTGTGTTTTCACCTCCACAGTTGACCAAAAATTCCAGCAGGCAAACTACAAGCATGCTGAGATTCCCAGTTGCCTTAGGTGCTAAACACTGGATTAAAAAAAAAAAAAATCACACCTGGCAGATCGTTGGTTAGTACAGTTCATTGTGTTCATGAAGACATCCATCACACAAATAGCACTGGCAAAGAGTATGAGTTTGGAATTCCAACGGTCGCGAGTTTGCTTCACTCGACTCCAGCCCAGTGTGACCTCTAGTTAGCTATTGACCTATTTAAATACCAGTTTCCTCGGATGTAAAATATAGATAATGTCTCCTTGTAGGGTTGGTGTGAGATTTATAAACAGTGAAGTATGGGAAGCACGAGGCACAGAGTCTGACTCACACTATACTAACTCCATTACTAGATGTCATTTTTGCCAGCAAAATAAAAGAACTAAACCATCAACGGGTCATTAAATGCTGTCTTTCTCAAGATGGTAATCTTCTCTGAGGTTATCTAAAGACTATTTAAAAAGTTAACCTCTTCTTCCTTTAGAACAGGCAGGAAAAAAAAAAAAGAACAATTAGGGCAATTATCTTAACCTAACCGCTTATAATATGGAGATGTGTGACTAAAACATTAGGTCAAATAAATTTGCTTGTAGAATGTGGAGCTAACTGCTGGGTTAAGTCATGAATGCAAGGTTTGCAGGAACCCAGGGGATCCAGAATGGCTCTGAACTCCAGCCATAAAAGGAACAAAGATCTCAAGCAAAACTGCCCAGACGGGGAGCAGAATTTCCTGGGCAGAGCACCTCCCTGACCCTGGCCTCCTCCCAGGAGAGCCTTGCCCCTATGAATACACATTCAAGGCCTAAAATACAGGGCAGTTTCACAACCCATTGCAGGGGTAGTGGGTGGGGTGGTGCAGAACTTCCTGGCAAGATTGTAGACCTCAACAATAAAACACCTATAAGCCCCTGTGAGGGCAGAGAGAACTCTCTGGACTTCGCCTATAGAAGGAAGGAGCTAACCTCCACCCATTTGATGAATGGCGCTGTAGCAATCTTGTGACATATGAAGCTGGAACCGGTTCTGAAATTTCTCTGTAGCATTTCCTGCTCTTAGCAAGGGAGTATGAGTTAGACATCGTTCTAGTACTTGAACTCCTTAGCTCTTTTTTGAACGCGTTTGTCATGCAATGATTTTACAGAGAAAAGATTCCCAATCACTAGCTCAATTAAAAACTTTTCCCCGGATCGGAGGAAACAGGGAATGGTACATTATTTCAGAAAGCACAGGGATGGGAAGGAATCCAGTTTTTCTTGAGACTTAAGGAGTTGCCTGAAATGACCACCTGAAACCTCTGTTCCCAGAATAAGAGACCTAACTGTGAAGTTCAAAATCTTGCTGGGTGGGTGCGGGGAGAGAATGGTGGAAAAACACCAACAGTTGGCTCTGAAATTTTCTCAAGACAAAAAAGCCAGCCCCAATGAGGGGCGGCCCACTGTAATTCTGCTTGACAGAGTGTGACACAGCCCCCCGTGTGTCTGTGCACATGCACGCAGCTGCTTGCTGAAAGCAGAGCGCTTGCCCACCACATCACGGTCACGTCCGTGCCACCCAAGCACCCAGCTGCCTTCCCGTAGACAGCCTCGTGACAATTTGTTTTTCTTGTTTCTTCTCCTCGCCTCCTTTTTCTCCTTCCCTCCATACCCCCATCTCTCTCGAAAGGATCTAAGTCCTGTAACACTTGCTGGGAGAAAGGGCTTTACTTGGCGACTTTTGGCTTACAGGATCGTTGGTGAACAATCAGTCTGTCTGGCAGGAAGGTACGCCCACAAATATTACAGGGAACCAACTGGCTCAGGGCGCTTGTCCAAGCAGCTTCATTTAAGGCATCAAGATCATAGAAACCTTTGGCTGGAAAGTTAAAGAAAAAGAAGAAGAAAAAAGAAAAAAGGACCAAAAAGGAAAGAAAAGAAGAAAATGGTAAAAATGGATCCTTTTTTTATTCTGGAGCACCATATTCTACTTTTTATGGAAAATATTTTCAGGAAATACCTGTTGACTGAGGCTTTTAAAAAAATCATACTTTTTGTTCCAAACCCTCTTTCAGGGGTTGAATAAAAAGTGAGCTATGAACCAGAGACTTTTCGCTCCTTGGATTTTAAAAAGGGGAAGGAGTTGTTTTATGTATTATGATATGCATTCTTCACTAATTATTAACATCTTTGCTTACACATGATTATCTTGCAAATATAACTTTTGGCCTTCTTTCAATTGACTCTAAATAGAAGCTTACAAAGGGAAAAGAACATGTATTTGTACTTTCCTCTTCTGTAATCCTTCAGTGGAATGTTTTTAAAGGCCAACACTGACAGTTAGGGTGAATTTAGGATGAATGATATCCTAAAAATGTATCATCTCTTCACGGTCATAAATGTGGAGATTCTTTAAATAATTAAACCAAAGAATGCAAACAGAATAGTTAACCTGATGAAAAGAAGCGTCCTTAAGAGAACAATCAAGACGTCTGAGAGATGTATAATCTTCATTGGCAGAGCATAGGAAAAAAGGCATATGGCTTTATTTTAGAGAAACAGTGTGGGAGTTAGCTTTGATAAACCTTATTTAAATAGAATGACTTTAGTACATTAAATTGACTGTGTCTTAGAATTGCCCCAAATAGCACCCCCCTAAATGTAGCCGGCACTCAAACATAAATTACATACTTAACAAAAAATCATTTTAACAGAATATATTTCTTCACTAAAGCCCAGGCAATTTTCCTATGACTTCTTCCAAATGGTTCACACAACCATAGTAAACTTCAGATTCTCTCCTGCTACTTTTAATGTTCCTTATTTTACTCCATGAAAAATTGAACCCCAGCACAGCCTAGTATTTCTCCTTTAGACAAACCAAGTACCACTTTCTACGCAGGATATGAATTTTGAGAGCTTTGAAGACTGTTGAAAAATAAAATGGCACTGACTTTCTCCTTACTCATGACTTTTCCTATGGATTCAAAAATTCCAGAGTATTCATGGAGTCTCACTGGAGATGACTCATCATGTTGCTAAAAGTTTTTGAGTATGACTTTGACTTTGGATCTGGAGGAAGGGTTATTTGGACTTCATGACCACAGTAAGTCTGTGGGATGGAAACAAGAATGGGGAATCTCTCTCTGCCTCCTGAGGCAGGATGCCTTCAGAAATAGAAACAGCATGGGACCAAGAGGAAAGTTGCAGAGAAGGGCAGTTACGGGGCCTACCTTTTCCATCTGTGGGCAGTAACTGATTAATGAATCCCCGAGGGCCTTCAAGCCAGTCATTACTCTCTGATCTTCTAGACTTGTGATAATTATGCTCAAGCAGAAAAACGGATACGGTCAGAAGTGAAGAAAACAGATTTTTTGAAAACACAGAGAACTGCTGGGAAGAGAGTTCCAATGAGATAAACAACATCCTTGCGGGCAAATGCTCTAATTTCAATGGATGGATGTGTTCATCTTGAGCTCTTTTCCCACCTGTGTGAAGAGTCCTCCCCTTGGTAAGGGCTGTGAATAAACGGGTTCTTGTAGCCTCTAGAACTTTATCATGACAACCTAGATTCCACTCTGTGGGTTCTTGGGTTACATTTCTTTTTTTTTTTTAAATGTTTATTTATTTTTGAGAGAGAGAGAGGGAGAGAGAGAGACAGAGCATGAGTGAGGGAGGGGCAGAGAGAGAGGAGACACAGAATCCAAAGCAGGCTCCAGGCTCTGAGCTCTGAGCTGTCAGCACAGAGCCCAATGCGGGGCACGAACTCATGAACTGTGAAATCATGACCTGAGCCAAAGTCAGATGCTCAACCAACTGTGCCACCCAGGCGCTCCTCTTGGGTTACATTTCTAACAAGTGGGCTTTGGACTAATCAATGGTAATGACTTCTGGGGTACCCTACGGCTACGCCAGTCTACAGTTACACATGAGGGATTGGTGAGTTGGATGATAACTTTTCTTAAAACCAAGAATGGTTTTCCCTTGAGGGGAATGAGGGGATCCGCTGAGAAAATGACAATGGGAGAAATAAGAGGAGGAAGTCGGAGTTTGCATGGCAAACAGTCTCTGGACGACTTTGTTCTCACCCCAAATGAGTAAGCATAAGGCTCTGTGGGGAGGCCACGCATGGCAGTTTATGGAGCTTCATCTGGCTTGTGCAATGCTTTACAATGTATTAGTTGCAAAATTTGAAAGCTCTGGGCCTGGGCGTGCCTGGGTGGCTCAGTCGGTTAAGCATCCGACTTCATCTCAGGTCATGATCTCGCAGTTTGTGAGCTCAAGTCCCACGTTGGGCTCTGTGTTGCCAGCTCGGAGCCTGGAACCTGCTTCAGATTCTGTGTCTCCCTCTCTTTCTCTGCCCCTCCCCTACTCACACTCTGTGTGTCTGTCTCTCCCTCAAAAATAAACATTAAAAAAAAAAAAAAAAGCATACAGATTTCTAGATTTCCAGTTTCTTTTGTATTGTTGAAAACTATGCCCACACTAGGCTAAATTTCCAGCTGCCTCCTTTGGAGAGAGTCCATAATCCTCCAGCTCCCCATGGTCCTCAGCTTCCCTCGTGTCACACATGGATCAATTTACTCAGTTTTATACCCCGGCTAGTGGACCCTGCACACTTTGAGTTTGGTACCCTGCTCTGTGAACGCGAAGACACATTCCTATTTGAAAACATGTCTCCAGATGCCCTGAAAGATTTTTGAGGCTTCATGTTTTTTAAGTATCATGTTTGATAATATAGGAAAGTAACTTCTGGGAAATACAAGAAATTCCACTGGGTCCCTCTCCTTGCATGGTTTTGCCAGAAGTAGCGTCTTTATGTCTCAGCATCTGAAGGCACCTTGATCAGGCATTCTAGAACCATTTTTCCTATTCGGTTACAATGAAGACAGTAAATGTTGCTGATTTCTGATGTTTGAATAAGTAAGAAAAGAATACCTCTCCTCTTAAAATTTCACAGAGAAAATTCTCCCCATATGCGCTCAAGTCTGTCTTTCTTTCTTTTTTTCTTTTCAAAAACTTACCAGTAATGGTCCTGACTTCTGGTTTCTTGGGTTCTGATCTCCTTAACTCTTTGGGCAACAAGTTGTTTTCGTTATGCCATTTTTTCAGACATTGTGGCTCGTGGATGGCAATGGATTTTGTTCCATATTCACGGCCACAAATGTAGCAGATGATTGTTGGTGGACGCCTAATCATTGCTGGCTACAAGTAATATAAAATATCTGTTAGATAAAGTTTAGGTGTAGAAATTATACGTTAAAATTATAGTACATTCAAATTAGCTAGACAATCACATTTTTTTTTTTTTTTTTGGTTTTTGGTTTTCTAATTTCAACCAGTCAGGTAAATTGAACTTTTGTGGCACTTAAGAGAATAAACCATACCATCTGAGTGAGTGGGGTGTGTATGAAGATGTGGGTTTGGGAGGATGATAGGAAATAAAGAAGAACTAACTAGAATTCTACAAACTGGCTTTTCTTATAAAATGTGTTTTCTAATCTAATAATTATTGATTAATTATCTCCTGGTTATTCTCCATGCTAGGAGACTACAGAAATAAATCATGTCTGAATCATCTTTTCGCTAAACTCAGGCTCTAGTATGCCAATATCCCTGAGAATTAAAGCTGTAAGTGTCATTGGAGAGTTTAGAACAGACATTGGGTACCCTCCCACATTCCCTTACACAGGGACAACTTCCTCTGGCAAGTACCTGTGACTCTCAGCCTTTTTTGACCTGGTCTAGGCTCCACACAAAGACAGGGCAGCTAATCAATCACAAGCAGCGGGTGGTGGATAAATAGTCACTTCCTTACTGAGGCTGATTCCACACAGTGTTCCGTGGGATTGCAGCTCAGGTGCTCATTCACACACTGTACAAACTTCCTTCTCTTCCCTGTCTTTCCTCCCACTACTTTACTGGGGCTTCCTGGGATCACCTCCCAAATAAACCACTTGAAATCAAATCCTCAAATCCTTTACTTAGCATTTGTTTCTGGGAGGACTAAATCTAAGGAAGAGTTAAGGATAAAACAGAAAAGGTGTTTCTGCTTCTGTCCAGGGGATAGAAAGTTACAAGAAACATTGCTCCTGCTTAAGCAATTAGAACCAATCAGAGAACTTACAGAACCGTTATTTTTGAGTCCATTGAAGACTCACGGTTGCGAGGTAAGTTAATGAACTAGAAGAACTGCCTCAGTCTGAGAGTGCATCAGCACAACCAACACCTCCCATGCTCCAACCTTACAAGAATATGAGACAGTAGTTGTCTGCCACAGAGAAAAAGCAGGACAGGTGAGCATGAACCCTACTAAGAAGGAGCCATGCAGGAACTGTCTACATAAACCCTCCCATCCACCAGGTCTCACATCCAGTAACAGCGGGTGGCAGTCTAACATTGGAGAGAGGCAGGACAGTTGAGAGAAATCTTCACCAATTCAAGAATGCAGGGCCTGCCTGGATGGGAAGGTGGAGCTGGAGAATTAGGCCTTGCACTGGGTACCAGATAAGAAGAGTCTACTGCTGATGGAGGTGTGGGACCTAAGGAGGAAGGGGGCAGTAGGAAGGACTCCCTCTGTGTTGCATGCATGAAGGGCCACAGCCTTCTACGGGTGCAGCAGGTGAACAGGGAACAGGCTTTTGGCTCCAGGCTTTATACTAAGTACAAAACAGAGGAAGCTTATCACTGGGAGAATTTAAAGCCTATAGTACATTGAACTGAACTAAAGCAGGGATGAAACATCGGAAAGAGATTGTCATAGAATTCTTAGATTTTCCTTGAAGTAATTTTTTAAACATAGAATGTGATATACTAAAGATGCAAATTTTATTCTCTACAGTAATCACAAAGTGCAAAGACACACAAAGAGGCTGAGTGAAGAATTCAACGGGGGAGATAGGATATTTTTTAAAAATGGTAAGTTAATCACTTGCCAAAGAAAAGGAGGAAAGGATGAATATAAGACCAACCAAGCAACCAACAAATAAAGAAAAAGGGCAAGAGGAACAAATAGAATTAAAACGCCAAGATGGTAGACTTAAATGCAAACATATCAATAATTGCAGCAAATATAAATGGACTAAAGAACATAATTAAAAGGCAAGGATTGACAGACTAGATAAAAAAACAGTATAGACAAAAAACAACTCTATGTTGTTTACAAGAAACACATTTTATGAATAAAGACACAAACATATGACAAGTAAAAGGATGGGGAAGAAGTCATGTAAACACTAAGCAAAAGAAAACTAGCATGGCTATATTAGTAACACAAATGAAGTGCAGAAGTTGGAAATATTTCTTCTAGTTGTGAAGATCAGGGAAAGCCTAAAGGAAGTGGCCCTTGAAGGATGGGTAGGATTTGGATCACAAGAAGGTTTTGGAGATGGAAAACAGCATGAGCAAAGCCTCAGAGATAGGAACCCGAAGGCGAGTACAGAGAATAGCAACTAATATAAAATATTTATATTAATAATAACAAATAGTTGCCTGGAATTTGGTGCAGCCTTGAGAACTAGAACCAGATAGTTCAGCTGCAGCCATGCTATGAATAACAAATACCATGCTAAGAGCTGGATTTCGTTTTGTAAATGAGAGGAAGCTGTTAAGCAGGGGAATACCCTATAATTTTACTTCAAGAAAATTAATCTGGCAATAATGTATCTCAAAAGGCAATCTCGCCAGCATACACCTTTGAGCATTCACAGCTCTGGGAGCAGGAAATCATGGATCCAAGAGAACATTAGTGGTGATGTCACTTGCAGAAAGCCGGAAACCTGGAAAGGCAGGTTGGGGGAGGAGAAAAAATGGATTCTGTTCTGGACCTGTTGCATTTGATATACTAGTAGAATTTAAATGTAAGAACAGCCAAGACAGGAAAGACAGACGTGTCATTCAGAATTAATGGGTTTCAGAGCTATGCACACAGAGATGTTTAAAACCACGAAAACTCTAGAAAAGGAGTATATAGAGAATGTATGGAGGCAAAGTCCTGAGGGAATATCTACGGCAAAGAGATTGGGCATGGGAAATCACAGCCTAAAAAGATAAAGGTTCAATTTTGCAGTTAAAGAAACAGGCCATGGAGACAAAAGACTCCATTGAGAATTCTGCAAACACTTCCGGTTTCCAGAAAGGTGGCTTCATCAGCTCTGTCCAATGCCACTGCGAGTAACGGGGGCTTGAGAAAAGTCACTAGATTTGCTGGTCGGCAGATTTTATACCAGTGATTCTAAGAGTTTAGCTTCAATAGAGGGACAAGAATAAAAACTAAACTATTACAAGCTAAAGATTAGGTCAAGGAAACAGAAATGTACGTTCGAAAAGTCTGCAGAAAGGAAATTTGAGAGATGAGTAGAGTTGAAGAAGTGCTTTGTTGTTGTTCTAGGGGTAGGAATGTCTCAGACAGAGAGAGCTGGTTAGGATGAAGAGAAGAGGGACAGTATGAGAACAAGGTTCTCAGACAAAGCAGGAGAAGATAGGATCTGGGATGTGATGGAGATGTTAGCCTCTGAGGACAGGGAAAAAAGATGAAATAGAGATGGGTTGTTAAGAAGTAAGGCACAAGGGGCACCTGGGTGGCTCCGTGGGTTAAGCATCAGACTCTTGATTTCAGCTCAGGTCATGGTCTCACGGTTCCCAGGTTTGAACCCTGTGTCGGGCTCTGTGCTGATGGCTTGGAGCCTGCCTGGGATTCTCTCTCTTTCTCTCTCCCTTTCTCTGCCCCTCCCTTTCTTTCTCTTTCTCTCAAAATAAATAACTTAAGAAAAAAGTGAAGCCTAAGCAGAGCTCCTGTAGGATGAACTTAGTCTTCTAAGTATGAGGCAAATCATTTTCAGAGAACGAAGAGATTCAGTTTCTGGGAAACAGAACAGCAAAAATTACTGAAATTTTTTGCAAAAAAAAAAAAAAAAATCTGGAATTCTCCTGGCACTGCAAAGAATGTGATACTGATTCAATTAGGGAATAATACTCACCAAATAATGGAAAGACCCGGTTAAGTTGAGCTGCAAGAAATTTCAGCGGAATGAAATGACCTTTTCCAGTGTGTTCATAAGTAGCACTAGGTGGTATGAAAGCAGAAACAAATTTGAGTTGGTGGTGTGGTTCTCTTTCCCCCAAAGGAATAATCAGGGTAAAATAAGTAAATCAGGGTAATGAATCAGGGTAAAATATGTGCCTATTTTAGAATCAGCCAGCTTTTCACTAAAGCTGTTGGGGGTTATACCTGTAGTGGAAACAGAGCAAAATCAAAATAAGAAGGGAACACGTTTCTGGTTTCTGCACACCTGAGCCAAAGTGACAGATTCTAGAGGAGTAAATCCACTAACATACACCAAGCAAAACGGAAAATGGAGTTACTCCTGAGAGGATCTGCGTTTTTAAAAAAGCACATTATTTGCTGGAGGGGAGGTGGGGAGGGGATGGGCGAAATAAGGTAAAGGGGATTAAGCAGTACAAACTTCAAGTCATAAAATAAGTAAGTCATGGAAATGAAAAGTGCAGATCGGGAATATAGCTGGAAATACTGCAATCGTGTTGTATTGTGGCAGATGGTAACTATGCTTATCGGGGTGAGCACTGAGACTACAGGCTTGTGAGCTCACTGTGTTGTATACCTGAAGCTAATATAACATTGTATATCAGTGATACTTTGATAATTAAGGAAGAGTAATTTTTTTTTAAAAGCACATTTGAGGGAGAACATTTTTCTTCTATTACTCTATACTGAATTACGCCAATAAGTTACATTCATCAGAAAATGGCTAACTAGTTTTTAGCCATCTTCTTTATTAGCCATGTAATAGGGTCTAATGCCTGCAAAGTGACTTTAAAAGTATTTGAGGAATTCAAAATGTAAGAGAAAGGATAAAGCAGAAGCAAGGCTTTTCAAAATACCCAAAAGTTCCTTACTATATTTTATAGGTTCATTTACTTGAAGATTAATTAAATACAGGGGTATTTTTTTTAGTAAAAAAAAAAATGAGAAGTTCGTCTCTTCACTTTGAGAATAATGAATATTAATATTCCACATGGAAAGTATGAGCCAAAATCGAGTATTTAACCAAGCATATAAGCAAAATAAATGGCACGGGTCATTAATGAAGACATTCACGTCACATCGTCAGAAGGTTTCTTTTGGAAGGAAAAATGAGAAGAAAACAGGCAGATGCGGAGGCCAGAAGACAAGCACAAAATAACTTAAAGGGATGTGGGAGAAAATTAATACCATAAAAGGGCTAAGATGTTCTATATTATATTTTCCAAAGCTTGCTCCATGCGCTATATTTGTGGTTGAACTGCATTTGAACCTGCAGTTCACTCCATGTTCTTAGGTTTTCAACATTTTACTCCTAAGCCTGCTCTCAGCTGAAGAGAAAAATGCATCCCCCGGGGCGCGGACCGGAGATAAGAGAACCTCTTTTATTTTTCATTAATTTCACGATTGTCAGTCTGAAACTTGCAAAGAAGGCTGAACCATCTCTATCTTGCCTTCACGGCCACAGGTTCGCTCTTCAACCTCTTTCTCTGGTGTTTTGAGATGGAGGTGGGTGTGGGGAAGGTGGAGAGGGAAACAGAGACGGGAGCCCCCTCCCCCACCCCCACCCCCGCAGAAAGGGCAGAAGGCCCTTCTTGGCTAATGAGCTAAGGTGATAGGGCACAGCAGAGAGAGGAGGCAGAGGCAGGCAGGCAGGTTTGCCCTGTGCGCAGGGCTGTCTACACCTGGGACCTTGCCAAGGCCACGGATTCCAGGAAACTGTAATCAAAGGAAGGCAAAGAGGAAGCCGATAAGTCTAAAGTTCCCGCAGAGCGAAGGGTTAGATCAACAGTTTTTCCTGTCAACATTTCAGATATTTCTGGGGTGAGGCGTTGCTTTTTTAACATCGAGGTAAAAGATTTTTTTGAAGAAGTTCATCTCTGAATCTGTATAAGCACTTTCAGGTGTGAACTCTTTTATGGGGGGGGGGGCACCTAAATGCCCCCTCCCTGAAGGTTATTAGCGCTCATCACGATTTTGCTTTTGCTTCCTACTTTCCTGGGAAAGTCTCCCAAGGCTGGATGTGGACAGAGGTGCTTGAACACTTCAGGGAAGCTTTTAGATGTGTGTATTTCTTTTAACTTGAATCCACTAACTTTCATATGTTTCCAATCATTTTGCTGGCCACTATTGGCATTATCATTTTATTTTCCACGCATTTTTCCCCCTCCTTTTTTGTTAATGTCTTCTCTCTGTCGGGAACACTTCATGTTCAATCTTTCAGGCCGGGAGGGTGCAAGGCAAAGGAAAGTGGACATTTAACAACTTTTCTCCTAGTCAGTGTAAGTGACCGGTCATCCATCTACTCACTTTTACAATTTAAAATAAGTAGCTGTCACAACATGTGTTGGCAAGGATGTGGAGAAAGGAGAACCTTCTTGCACGGTTGGTGGGAATGCAAACCGGTGCAGCCACTGTGGAAAACAGTACGGAGGTGCCTCAAAAAAGTTAAAAATAGAGCCACTGTATGATCCAGGAATCGCACTACTGGGTGCTTACCTCCAAAAAATAAAAACACTCATTCAAAGAGATATATTCACCTCTTCCTTTATAGCAGCATTACAATAGCCAAATTTACAATAGCCAAATTATGGAAGCAGTCCAAGCATTCATCAATAGATAAATGGATAAAGATGTGGTATATTATATAATATATTATATTATGTTATATTATTCAGCCATAAAACAGAACAAGATCTTGTCATTTGCAACAACGTGGATAGAGGTAGAGAGTATAATGCTCAGTAAGTGAGTCAGAGAAAGACAAACACCATATGATTTCACTCATATGTGGAATTTAAGAAACAAAACAGAAGAGTAAGGGAAAAAGAGAGAGAGAGGCAAGCCAAGAAACAGACTCCTTTTAAAAAAAAATGTTTTTATTTGTTTTTGAGAGACAGAGTATGAGTCAGGGAGGGGCAGAGAGGGAGGGAGACACAGAATCTGAAGCAGGCTCCAGGCTCTGAGCTGTCAGCACAGAGCCCGACCTGGGGCTCGAACTCACAAACCGCGAGATCATGACCTGAGCTGAACCCACTGAGCCACCCAGGCACCCCTCGGAGCCACCCAGGCGCCCCTGAAATAAACTCTTAACTATAGAGAACAAATTGATAGTTACCAGAGGGGAGGTGGGTGGGGGATGGGGGAAATAGGTGATAGGGACTAAGGAGGGCACTTGTGATAAGTACCGGGTGATGTAAGGAAGTGTTGAATCATTATATTGTATACTTGAAACTAATGTAACACTCTATGTTAAATATCCTGGAATGAAATGAAATGAAATGAAATGAAATGAAATGAAATGAAATGAAATGAAAATAGCAGTAATACCACCTTTTAAATAATGGAAACAGAATAAGGACCACAAAGAGAGTGTTTTAGAATTAAGCAAGGTATTGATACAAGAAGAATAGAAATAGTTCCAGTGATCCTAGATTAGGATATCGATTTCAGTAGCTTCAGACAGCTCTCAGCGACCTCCCTGACAGCTCAGGCTAAGAGGAAACCCCAGTGACCCTCACTGGTAGGTGTATAAGCCATGGAGCTTATAGAAGGAGGTATAACACCTGGTGTAAGGGGAAAACTATCCCTAACATGGTGTTATCGCAAGAATCTTAATGAAAGAGATACTGAAAAGTAAAACCAAAGTTATTACTAGCAGTTTTACTAAAGATCAGAAACACTCTACATTTGGGCTTTTCTTATATTAATCCCATAATGAAAACTAAGTAGTAATAATGTGAGATTACAGTTGTGTGACATTATTTCTAGGAGATTTAGGGGAACACAAGCCAACGATGTAGCTTTTTGGAGATTTGTGATGAAATTGAAATTAGTAGCATTTGATGGGCAAGAGAAATTAGTAATATCTGATTTTTATGGTCCTCTTTCCAGACAATGCACAGGTATACAGAATTATGGATATGATTTTAAATGAATGCTGGACTCCCTAAAAGCTGCCCATTAACCCCGGGCAGTGAGCTGTTGGATCTTCAGTCAGAGCCAAACCTTTTTTTTTTTCCCCAAATAGATGCTCTTTTGTGTAAGGATCCATTTGGCACCATTTAAATGCCTCAAAAAAGTGCTGAGTTGAAGCAAGAACTTAGGAAATACACCCCTTCTGACTTTAGGGTGCTCTTAAGCTCTGCTCTACCTGAAATAGTCAGTATGATACCTCCTGTTTTGACTAAGTGTTAACAATAGGGCCTTCTTGTATTCTCTAAGGTGTCCCTGTTTAATTAACAAATTATAAAATCACTCTACTTCTGATACCTTCTGGAA
The DNA here is from genome assembly GCF_018350195.1 of Panthera tigris. Lineage (NCBI taxonomy): Eukaryota > Metazoa > Chordata > Mammalia > Carnivora > Felidae > Panthera > Panthera tigris. Next base: position 99,941,187 of record NC_056660.1, on the reverse strand, counting down.
AACATTATTTAATAAAATATAAGCAATCAAGGGGTGCCTGGGTGGCTCAGTGGGTTGAGTATCTGACTCGATTTTGGCTCAGGTCATGATCTCATGGTTCGTGACTTTGAGTCCCCTGTCAGGCTCTGTGCTGACAGCTTGGAGCCTGCTTGGGATTCTCTCTCCCTCCCTCTCTCTCTCTGCTCCTTCTCCACTCACACTCGTGTACTCTGTCTCTCAAAAATAAATAGACTTTAAAGAAGAGTAAAATAAAAGAACATATAAGCAAACAAGAGATGACACAACCAGAAAAGCTCCAAAATACTGACACCATGACTCTAAGACTGGCAATGGATCCAGGAAAGCATAGAATGAAAGCAAAATGACCCTAGAAATCGTGGGTTTGAGACAGTATAAAAAAAGCATATCTTGACATATGAAAATACTTTACCAAAACTTGTCACAGAAGGAGAGGGGCAAAGATGTCAGTGATGCTAAATTCTTTACTGTCATGGCAAACAGTCACGTAAAATAGTATAAAATTAAGACGTGGAGCTGACTTGTTTTCAAATCTTCTGATAACTTATCTTGGTTTTGTGACTGTAATGGATCCTTTAAAAATGAATATTCTTTAGTGAAGAAATCCTTTTCTAAAGTTCAACAATGCCATCACTTTCCCTTTGTTTTCTTTTGTCAAATTCAAGTAAAATCAACTACAGTATTTGTTTTTGCCTTTATAATATCTGTATGAATAACTTGGATGTGACGATCTTAGTCCTATGAAAACATCTGCATCCGTATTTATTTATATATGCTGTGCACAGAGAAGGGTGTCTGGAACGATAGTCACTTAGGTCAAACACAAAGGGGCTTGGGTTAATTTTTATGCCAATCTTTATACTTTCCTAATGGCTTGAGTTTTTATAATGCACTTGTGTCATTTTTATAAGAATAATAAAATAATAAAAAGAATGTCAACTCCAGGGTCAAAGCTTAAATTGGGATTAGGTAATAAAATCAGTCCTAAAAGGAAAAATCAAGCGGAGCTCAAATTACTTTCTGAAAATTCCTTAAGTAACCGATAAAAAATGGGAATCAAGGCTGTGTATAGAATACAGTCTCGTATTGTAACCAATTAGTAATTGGAACTAGAACTAATGTTACAAATGAATACAGTTTTGCAAAGTATAAAATGAAAGTATAACACAAAATGAAAATATTTACGGTATCTTTAGTTGCATTATTCCAAGAATACCATTTTATTTTGTCAACTGTTTGTAGCTGAACATATATCAGTTACATGCTTATATGATGCAACTTAACTGAAGCCCTTGACTTCTGCTCCATTATTTAAAAAAATAGTAAAAAAATAAAAATAAAAAAGGCCTGGAAAAAAATTCTGAAGCCAAGATTTAGCATGAATTTGTTTCCATTTTAAGGTAATCTAACTATATTTTCCAGATATTTTAATGTAATTCAGGCTCATGTCTCTGCCTTGGTTGCATTAGCCAAAATACGAATTCAGAAAGAACTAAATGGGACCATACGGTATTAGCCATCTTCTGCTGAGAAGCGTCAGTGAAAGAGATAATTTGGGGGACAAATGGAGCGAACCATCCCCTGGGTCCTGTGTTGCCCATTTGTGACTGGACTAGGAAATCAACTTATAATTTTTGGCCTCCCACCTGCCCCCTCTGTTCTCTGCACTTGACTATGTATGTTTTGTGCAGATTTAGCCTGTCTGATGTGGTATCAGGAATTTCTGTGGTTCTCCATGGTACAGAATAAAGGCCAGACACTGAATGCTGACCTCATTCGTGCCAACTTTAGCCCCATGAAACAGGTCCCTAGCCCCACCAAACTTGGCCCCAGTCCCCAAGCCAGAGCCCACAATCCTCAACTTTGCTACCTCCATGACTTTGTTTAACTGCTTATTCCAGCAATAACTCTTTAAACTGAGGACAGCATCTTCCCCATGCTGGAGGTCATTGGGCACGCCAAGCCTTAGCTTTCCTTAGTAATGAAGAACAACATAGCAAGTACTCGTTCAATTCAAAGGCAAAATTTGTAAGTGCTGTGATAGATGGAGACCCACAGCGGCCTGCTGTAGGGAGGCAAGGAAGAATTTTGACCAAAAGTCAGTCAAATGGGCTGTGGAACAGGTAGAAAGGAATATGACCTATTCAAGTGTTTAATATTACTGTAGTAAGTTGAGAGGAACGCGTTGAAGTCGATCACAAAGACTGGTTAGAGAAACTATGCAAGGAGCAGTCTGTTCAATACAGGTGGGCAGTCCTTGAGAATGCAACGGTTGGCTCTTCAAAGTGTGTTGACACCTTCCCACCTTGGCCCTGACCCCAGACTTCCTGTCATTAGAAGCTGGCCATGCCTCAGATGCTGGATAGTGATATGCCAGAAGGTACTGGCAGCCAGCACCTTCTCTGCCCGCAGAACTGTATCAGCCACAGCTAAGGCACTGGGTTGTGAGGGGCGTCAGGCAGAGAGAGGGCAATGAAAAAAGTAATGAGACATGTCTTGATCAGATTGAGACCTGAGTGTGAGGTGAGGACCTTATATCTTGGAGACGGAATCAGATCCAGGAATGGGCCAGATGGGACACTTCATAATTTTCCTATATTAAAACATCTTGATCTCTTTCTTGTGGAAGAAATACAAACTGGTTCTGCTTGCACTGAAGGAGACAGGACTCTTCAGTGATAATAAAAACAGTAACACACCTGGAAACACCCATGAATAGATAAAGCATAATACTGCCATTCAACGGACTATTGCTCAGCAAAAAAAAAAAAAAAAAAAAAAAAAAAAAAAAAGTGGGGCATATGGGTGGCTCAGTCAGTTAGGCATCTGAGGGGGTGTAGTTCAGTGGTAGAGCATTTGACTGCAGCTAGGCATCTGACTTCGGCTCAGGTCATGATCTCATGGTTTGTGAGTTCGAGCCCCCTGCTAGGCTCTGTGCTCACAGCTCAGAGCCTGGAGCGTGCTTTGGATTCTGTGTCTCCCTCTCTCTCTGCCCCACCCCCAGTCATACTCTCTTTCTCTCTCTCTCTCTCAAAAATAAATAAACTCTAAAAAAAAAAAAAAGTACTACCATTGCTTGTGCCAACATGGATAACACACAGAATCATTATGCTGAACGAAGCCAAACACAAAAGAGTCCATTACTGCCTGCTTCCAGTGGTAGAAAATCCTCACTAGGCTGTAGGGCTTAAAAATCAAATCAGGGGTTGCCTGGAGGGGGAAGGAAGAATAAGGGGTATATGGAATCTGTGGGGGTTCTGTATCTGTTTTTAAGTTTATTTATTTATTTTTGAGAGAGAGAGAGAGAGAGAGAGAGAGAGAGAGAGAGAGAAAGCATGAGCTAGCAGAGGGGCAGCGGCCAGAGGGAGAAGAAGAGAGAAGATCCCAAGCAGGCTCTACACCGTCAGCACAGAGCCCGATGTGGGGCTCAAACCCACAAACAGCAAGATCATGACCTGGGCTGAAATCAGGAGTCAGATGTTCAACTGACTGAGCCACCCAGGCACCCCAAAGATCTTCTTCCTTTATCTTGATTATGGTGGTCATGTAACAGGTATATAAAACTGTGAAAACTCACTGAATCTCACATATTTAATGAATGCAGTTTCTTGTTTGTCTATCATTCCTCAGCATAGCCGGTTAAAAACCTCTCACACAGACCTAGTTTAGGCGAGTATTTTGCATTGCCGAGCTCATGGCATGCAGTCGGCTCCAAGTCAGCAGTACACATTGTCAGAGGAAATTGCAGAATCAAATAATGGATTTTACAGTGACTTGTGCCAGGCACTAGAGACTATTGTTAAGTCATCTAGATTCTAAACCCTTTAATTTGTCTCCTGAGAAATTCCTGAAAAAAGAAAAAAATAAACACCATTGAAGAAAACGGGAAAAAGAAAAAGGGACTGGAGAGAATGTCAAACTGTTTCACTGAGTTTTGTTTCTTTTTTTTTTTTTTTTCCAGGACATCAATTTTTTTTTTTTTTTTTTTGCCAGAGACAATGCACCAGGTGGCAACCCCATTCACATACAATTTCATCCAGAGAAGTCCAATTCTAGATTGCCAGGCCCTAGCCCTGGGGCAGAGATGAATAGTTTGAAAGCCAAGGCTATCCCTCTGTGCCCATGTGCATGGCATCTGGTCTGTTTGAAACATTACTGACACCAGTTTCTCATCTTTCGGCGAGAGGAACTTCAAAGTCCTTTAGTATGTGAGTGAGTGTGTGTGTGTGTGTGTGTGTGTGTGTGTGTGAACCTGTGCACAAAAGACACAGGTCAGGTCAGTCACTTTCCTCAGTTGATGTCAGGGATATCCAAAGTTTCCCTTTGCCTCACACTATCTCATTCCTTTACATTTTCCTTGGCTTTGTCCTTGCCTCCCCTCCAACCTACCGTTATCTTCTTTAAGCTCATTCCCCTCAAGAGGAAAGAGAGAGAGAGTGTGTGCTGAGACCTTTGGTTCTAGAAGGGTCACAAGTACAATTAGTGATCTGCCACCAGGGAGCAGAAGCAGCCTCCCATATTTGCGCACTGGGAAGTAGCAGTTTGCTGGGTTTATCTGCTATCATGGAAGCAGTTGGCCTATTCCTTTTGAGAAGGTCATTTCATTGGGGCTGTGTCAAAGCAACAATATCAAAATGCAAAAGATGTCTTTTTATTCCCAAATATGTATGTAAATGAAATGCCTGCCTTTTTCCTCCAAGTGACATGCTTCACACACTACTTGGACATGAAACCAAAAATGCAGAAAGTGTAATTGTCCTTTTTTTTTAAGGGTGCATCATAACATCCCTACATCAAAACAGCCATATATCTTGGGCTCATTTGGGGACTTCCATTAACCCGAGTCGAGTCAGAAAGGAATCAAGGAAGCCAGGGGTGAGAACATCTTGAAAAAAGAAACCATCCCTGTTGGTCTAAACCATGACTTTGATGAGTACAGTAGAAAAAGGTGCCCCCCCCCGCCCCGGGATGAGCACTGGATGTTGTATGGAAACCAATTTGACAATAAATTTCATATTAAAAAAAAGAAAAGAAAAGAAAAAGGTGCCTGAGCTTAAGACGCTTTCAACCCATCTAGTTGCGATCATTAATCTCTAATGATTTTTGTAAAGATGCAAAATTAAAAAGTGATGCCATGAGAGGGATACACATGATAATCCTTCCCATCTCAGGACTTGGCCTTGGGCCTTTCTCAGGTCCCACATATAGATCAACAATATGATGATGCATACTGTATGTCTCAGAGTGTGATTGGTAACGAGCACAGTATGGCCAGTCCGTAAGTATCTGCATTGAATCAGATTGTTTCCAACTTCACAAACCCAGTAAAGCAATAAGGTTCTAAATGTTGATACTGGCACCCGGGTGGCGCAGTCGGTTAAGTGTCCGACTTCAGCTCAAGTCATGATCTCACGGCTTCTGAGTTTGAGCCCCACACTGGGCTCTGTGCTGACAGCTCAGGGCCTGGAGCCTGCTTCGGATTCTGTGTCTCCCTCTCTCTCTGCCCCTCCCCTGCTTGTTCTCTCTCTCTCTCTCTCTCTCTCTCTCAAATATAAACATTAAAAAATTTAAAAAAATATATTGATACTGAAGTTGCGTTGTGAGCGGGAAGAACGTAGCCACACCTACTAAAAGCACAGCTTGGGCTTCTGGAAGGTTGAGACCTACCCTAAGTGGAAATGCATCTGGAGGAATGGGCTGTCTGTCAGGAGGTGATTCAGTGTAGCCCAGATGTTGTTGCTCAGGAACAATCTTCCGGTTACAGGCCATGTGCCAGGCACCATGCTAGGTACAGAACTTGGGATGAGTTGGGATGATCATACTTAACTCCCCACCTTTACTTGGGAAATATTTTTTTCACTTTTTCCAAAGCTCTTTCTCTGGTAAAGTAGGTCAGGTGGACAGATCCCTATGTGGCATGCACAGAGCCCACACTGTGCGGGGTTAGTCAAGACGCAGGGACAGGGTGACGAAGGTACCCACTGAGTGGAGGAAGCATTTCTTAACCTCTCCACCCACTGATATATTTAAACTCAAACTGTAAGTTCTGAAAACTACACTCCAGATTGGGGAATCTCTCTAGGATCCTGTGCTTTTTGTGGCCCTGTAAAATTCTTGGATGGATTGGTTCCTGGATGTTTGACCCACACTAATGGCCTCATTGTTCTGGGGATTCCCACAGGTGACCCAAATAGATGTTGGTGGCTGGGGTGAGTTACCCTGTGCTCAGGCATGGAGTGTGGGTGCCAGGGGTCCATGCACACAACTGTCACACAACTATGTGTGGCCTTTCATGGGTCTTTCACGACTCAGTCTGTCCCCATTATAGCATCTCACCCAGACTGCCCCCCCAGAACTACCTCCCTGCTGCCTCATACACGGGATCTCAGACTGTAAACTGTTGGATCAATGACCACGCCACCCAATAGACAGGCATGTTCTACCTGACCAGCACAATGTTCTCAAAAGTTTTAAATGTGACATCTTTAGGTGGGACTTTGTGTACATAATGCCACAGACTCTACCGCTCTCCATTGCCCTAAAGGCAGCCTGACCATCCCTGAAAGCACCAGAGCTTATGGCTCTGAGGAGCTATTTCCTGCACACTCTCCCCAGTAAGAGGTATTTGCCTTATATCTCATTTCTAAGAAATCAGCTGCACTGGTGGCTAATTGACATTAATGTGCCAGGGGCTGAAGAGGGTTTGTGAACAATCTAGAAAACGTTTGCCTTTTAGCTGGGATGTACTGCAGAGTCAGCGCTTTGAGTCAAAGGAGTGAATCTCAGACTGTGGAATTAAAAACTTGTCAGGGGGCGCCTGGGTGGCCCAGTCGGTCGAGAATCTGACTCCTGGTTTCACCTCAGGTCATGATCTCACAGTTTGTGAGTACGAGCCCCGCATCAGCCCTTTCCCCACTTGCTCTCGCTCAAAAATAAATAAACATTAAAAGAAAAATAAAAATTCGCCAGGTATCATAGAGGTGTTTTAGAAAAAGGGGATACAGTGACGATGAACAGAAGGTCATACTCAAAATTCCCTGCTTTCTTTGAATATAAGCACTGAGTCAAGTACAATGGAACTTGGTGACGGGAGTCTTGAAGTATGCCGTTAGGTCTTAAGAAGCTCCTATTTTAAGAGGTGAGCCTGGTGTCCAAGGCTGCATGGTAACCGTGGGCACACTAACTGTGCTGGGGGCCCACTCCTGATGGCTGGCTGCCAAAACAAGTGTCTGAGGGACTGTGCAGCTCTTTGGATGGCTATCATTCCATTGACAGTGTTCCTCTCTCTGCATAACAAAATTCAACATAAAGAAATTGGGGCTTTGCTGCTGTTTTAAATTTTCCACACTCCTGATTCCTTCCATTAGGGCCAAATAATTGAAATGTCTGTGGTAAGTGCACAAGGCATATCACAGAAGGCAGAAAGTTTGGATGGGAAAATAAGAGGGAAAGCTTTTCTCCTCTGTTCTTGAGGAGAAAAGAAGAAAATCTCTTTTAGAAGTCCTTGTGAATATCCCAGGGGCACCTGGGTGGCTCAGTTGGTTGAGGGTCTGAATTTGACTCAGGTCATGATCTCACAGTTAAGGAGTCCAAGCCCCATATTGGGCTCTCTGCTGACAGCTCAGAGCCTGGAGTCTACTTCAGATTCTGTGTCTCCCTCTCTCTCTCTCTGACCCTCCCCTACTCATGCTCTGTCTGTTTGTCTCTCTCTCAAAAATAAGCAAACAGCAAAAAAGCAAACGAACAAACATTAAACAAAAGAGAAATCTCTGTGAATATTCCAGTATCAGAAATACCTGACCAAGTAGCAGCTAATAATTACCCAGCACTTTTAAGCGCCAAGATTTGTACTAACCACTTAACATGCTTTAACGGGCAAGAATTCTCATTATAATCCTCTGGGCAAGACTCAGTGCCCTTATTTTGCAAACCAGGAAACTGAGGCACAGAGCATTTAGGCAAGTAGTAAAGCTTGTTTTCACTGAGACAGTAGGTCTTCCGCCACGGCCACTATGTAGGGGCAGGAAGGAACTGACTGGGAATGATTTGTTAGACACCATCGCAGGTCCTTGGCAAAAGATCTTTCATTTTAACCCCTCACAGGGGAGGGACTAAGGCTGAAGAAGTTTAGTAATGTGCTCAAAGATTTGTGATTTTCTTGCCCACCTATTATCTGATTCCAGATGTGATTCCAGCTGCTTCTAGAAACACGGTGGAGGTGAGGACACCAATGGTCAGAGGACACCAATGGTCAATGGACATGGAGAATGTCCACAGAGTCAGTCATTGGGTAAGATTTGAGAGAAACCAGCAAAATTCCTAGGTCTGTTCTCTTGACTACCTCAAATGTTCATTCCCTTGGGATGAACAGCGCCTTCCCAGCAAATCCTCTTTCAAAATGCAAACAGTCCCCTGGAGGAGATTTTCCTGGGAAGGATCTTATCAGAATCTCCCAACCCTCTTCCAACAATATCAAGAGGTGGGGGGTTGGGGGGTGGGGGGGTGGGGGGGTGGGGGAGCTGGGGGGGTTACTAGCGACTAGGCGGGAGGGTGCACAAGGTGCTAAAAAGGAAAACAAGATCAGAATATGAGACCAGGTCACCAGAGACTCATTTCTCAAAGTCAGAATTTTGCTTGTGGTCATTTAAAGCATAATTTCAACAAGCTTGACTAGTCTGGATGTGTATAATTAAGTTTCCATTCCCCCCAGGCACGTCATACACATGCAGACGAAGTATAAATAGCATTTTCATACATAGGAGTAACTGCGTAGCTCAATCTCAAACCTCAACAATCATAGTTTGATTGTCTAGAAACCACTGGTATTTCACATTTACTTCTGGTGTTTTCAAACAAGTCTACCCAAATGTCACATCTGGAAGGATCGTTGTTTGAAATTGAATTGTTTTTGGAAATTACTGGATGCCACGTTAAGGAATTTTCCAATCCAGCCTGTGTATTGGCCAACTATTAGAGTCTGTTACTCATGATTTGGAGTTTTGTTTTGCTCCTCGGAACGATAAGAAAGCCTTGGCCAATCATTTGGAAATGCTGTTAATATTCAAATATCTTCGTGTACCTGATTTTTAAATAACAACCCACTGTTGGGGTGCCTGGTGGCTCAGTCAATTAAGTGTCCCATTTCAGCTCAGGTTATGATCTCAACGTTCATGAGTTCAAGCCCCACATTGGGCTTTGTGCTAACAGCTCAGAGTCTGGAGCCTGCTTCTTATTCTGTGTTTCCCTCTCTCTCTGCCCCTCCCCCACTTGCACTCTCTCTTTCTCTCTCAAAAAACATTAAAAAATACAAAAAAACTACTGGTATTTTGAATATATGCTTGGAATTTTAGTTACAAATGTAAGTCAAAGAACAAATTCCACATTTCAGGAATCTCTGCTCCTGAAAGGAATACAGTTTCTTGGTAGAAGGTTTTGTTTTTTGTTTTTTTAAATTCTCACATTTGAGATAAAACTGCTTTTCTCCTTGATTCTTTAGAAGGTTAGAAGGTGAGGTGTATGATCAAGTATCTTGCCAAATTCTTGTTAAGAATGATTTTCCTGGAAGGGGCACCTGGGTATCTCAGTAGGTTAAGTGTCCAACTCTTGATTTCAGCTCAGGTCATGATCTCATGGTTCGGGAGATTGAGTCCTATGTCAGGCTCTGCCCTGACAGCACAGAGCCTGCTTGGGATTCTCTCCCTCCCCCTCTCTCTCTGCCCATCCCCCACTCTCTCTCTCTCTCAAAATAAATAAACATTAAAAAAAGAATGACTTTCCTTGAAGAAAATGGATGGAGGATGTCCCTGGTGTTTGGTTCTTGTGCTTCTCGTTTTGGCACGAGGCCTGACCCTTGTGGTCAGATGGCTTTCAGGTCATAGGGAAAATGAAGCTTGAAGGGAGCAATGGGGGCAAGACAGGAAAAACCCACAAACTAAGACAGCCACTCAGTTTTTCCAGCATTTACAGTTAGAGAGAAAAAGAAGCCAAGCATAGATACTATTTGACCTGGTATTCAGAAGTGGGGTTTTTTCCAATGCCTGATTGGTCTTCAGCTTATATGCTAAAGGGCCCCCAGCTCTGAGGGAGGGCCAAAGAAGAACATTAGAATATTGATGTATTGAAATATTGGAAACTTATTGAATTCCTGGGTGTATTAGGCCCTTCCTCAATTTGTAGGACATTTCTTCATGTAAGACAACCTCATAGAGGTAAAAATTTGAAAGAGAAATGAACATAAGCAGGAGGTGAATTACAAAATATAAAGGGAAAGCAAGAGATAGAGTCCTATGGTGCACCTGGGTGGCTCAGTCAGTTAAGCGTCTGACTTTGGCTCAGGTCATGATCTCATAGTGCATGAATTCTAGCCCCACCGCGGGCTCTGTGCTGACATCTCAGAGCCTGAAGCCTGCTTCAGATTCTGCATCTCCCTCTCTCTCTGTCCCTCCCCCACTCACACGCTGTCTCTCTTTCTCCCCCTCAAAAAATAAATAAACATTAAAAAAAAGAGAGAGACAGAGAGAGTCCTAAGTCAGACCCTCTTGAAACTCCACCTATTCAGAAGTCTCAACCGTATGACACTTAGCAGTAAGATTCTGTTCACAGGACAATCGCCTCTGTTTCAATAATGACTTCTTCCGGGTTGCATTGGACTGCCTGGGTGACGTTCTAAGAATCTTGGGAAAGATCCTAGCTGTTGAGCTTAGAATTTGGATTTCTAAGCACTACGTACATCCATCCTGTCATCACGCAGAGACTTACGAAATATTTACAACTAGAAACTATGGGTGTCTGTTTGGAGCTGGAAGCAGATTGATGGTAGCAAGAGGTAGAAGTAAGCATATGAAGATGTGCAAAATTATTTAAGTTGGATTAATTCTTTTGGACTGTGGCATGTTGTAGCTTTGTTCATTTGTAGGCCTACGTAACATTAGAATTTCTCATGTGTGATACTCTCCTCTCACAGACTTTACAGTTAATATTTTTGTTTCTAGGGGCGCCTGGGTGGCGCAGTCGGTTAAGCGTCCGACTTCAGCCAGGTCACGATCTCGCGGTCCGTGAGTTCGAGCCCCGCGTCAGGCTCTGGGCTGATGGCTCAGAGCTTGGAGCCTGTTTCCGATTCTGTGTCTCCCTCTCTCTCTGACCCTCCCCCGTTCATGCTCTGTCTCTCTCTGTCCCAAAAATAAAATAAAAAAATATTTTTGTTTCTAGAGGAGCAGAAAGCCACATACTGGGACACCAAACGCAGTGACTATCTAATTTTGTTTTGGTCTTTGGGCTGCAGGAGAGGTAGCTCTGTCGTGGTCTCTCCCATCACGTATATAATTGTAATTTGAAGCTTACCTTAAAAAATAGTTATGTTAGCCTGTAATTTGTACAGATGAGCATGGCTTTTCACATTTTTGTATTAGGAAGTGATACATCAATTTTACCGGTGATGCTGTGGCTTCAAAATTTGTCACTTTCCCCTCACCCCCCACTCAATACACACATAGTCCACCCATGCAGTATACACACACAAAGATTCATGACGCCTGGTTTCTAGAACCAAGAGGGCAGAAGAAGACTGGTCTGGTTACCTTACAGTTGTGTTTTGTACACCTGAGAGCCATGGGATCCTAGAGCGGTTCTCTGATATGCAGGCATGGTTGGCACCAAGAAAAGATGAAGAAATGGCACATGGGGGGTTGGACATCAGTAGTCCAGCTGTGAACACCATCAGGGGGCAGTTTGTGAGGTCAACACTGGATTTCGTGACATCAGTACAGCTGAGGAGGTGAACTAGGGCCGCTGGAAAGGCTCATAAGGGTACTAATCCCCAGAAGGATCCCACTGAATGTTTTATCTACTGCCTGCCAAGACTTCCAAGTCATTCTTGTGTTTGGGAATCATAGAGGCAAATGGTGCCAGGAGCCTTAGTCTTTTTAAAAAACATTTTTTTAAAGTTGATTTGCTTTTGAGAGAGAGAGAGAAACAGAGCATGAACAGGGGAGGGGCAGGGAGAGGGGGAGACACAGAATACAAAGCAGTGGGCTCTGAGCTGTCAGCACAGAGCCCAACGTGGGGCTCAAACTCACAAACTTTGAGATCATGACCTGAGCCAAAGACAGATGCTCTACTGAATGAGCCACCCAGGTGCCCCTCCAGGAGCCTTAGTCTTGATTTTAGAAACTCAGTCTAGTTCAAGGCATGAAGAGACAAAGGACTAAGCAGACTCTTCAAATTAACCTTTTTCTCCCTATGCCTCGCTTTCCTAACTGATAGACTTGATTAGCTTGGCTGGTACTTCGTAAAAAAAAAAAGTATGAGATATAAGTGAACAGACTGTAGTTACCTCAGTTTCCCACCAGCAGTCTACACACTTGCTTTATCCACACTCAACCTCCTTCGGACATTCACACGTGCCTCTTCCTGAAACCCTGCCCTCCCAGTGGGCGCTGGGATCCCACCCACTGCTGTGGGTTTCTTCTCCAGGCTTCCCACTCATCCCTGTCCCTTCTCCTGTTTCTTCAGCCTCCCTCGCTCCATGGGATCATAATCCTAAACATTCAAATATGGTCTGGACACTTTCATCTTTAAGGAAACCTCTCTTAGCCCAACATCTCTATTTCTACTCCACGCATTATTTCTCTCCTGGTCTTCAGAGCCAAACTTCTCAACACACATCCTGCTGTTACTGGTTCTAGGTGGTTTTGCCTTCAACACCTTTGGCAAGCATGTTTGCTACGTGGCTAACTGGCCACTAGGCAATCTCACCTTAAAAGATAAAATAACAAAAAATACAAGATGGACAGTAAAAAGGGCATGAGGAGACATAAAAACATAATTAAATTATTAATTTCTTCCTTCATTAAGAGAGGTAACAGTTTGGGGCCCCTGGTTGCCTCAGTGTGTTAAACATCTGACTCTTGATGTCAGCTTAGATCATGATCTCACAGTTGGTGAGTTCGAGCCCTACATCTTGGGATTCTGTCTCTCTCTTCCTCTCCCTCTGCTCCTCCCTCACTCGTGGTCTCTCTCTCAAAATAAATAAACTTAGAAAAAAGAGACGTATCAGTTTTCCAAATACTAGAATGCATATTTGAAAGTGAGCTTTGCACTGCATTGTGAAAGCCTTCTACTCTGTTCATTCTTGGCATATTGTCACATGTCTGTCGATAGACGTTCCAAAGTTCTATGGGAAATGTGTAAGAAATGCTAATGCTGTAATTCATTTGTTAGTGGGCTTTGTTACCAATGTCACTGTTATCATTTTCTCGTGTGGTATAGTATAGTATAGTATGCAATCCGCCTTCACACTCTCTTTTTTCCCCCTTCAAGTAAGTTTTATCAGCCTATTTTCTTTCAAGTCTACATATGCTGTTGTTGTTCACTATTTTAAGACAACATCTATTCGTCAGTGTGTAGAGCTTTATGGGGACTAGCTAAGATTTATATAATATAAAATTTGGAAATTTGTCAATGGAGAAATGAAACCAAACTGTCAGCCAGTTATTTTATCTTTTACAGCCAAATTGCCGTACAGCCAATTAGTTATGCGGTGAAAACGTTTGTGGCGAAATGCTTTGGGACAGCGATGTCTATGGTGGAGATGGTCACAGTAGGAACACCAGACATGATCTTCATCATCCACACACTCTGGAATCCTCACCACTACTCCAGATATGTTCTTGCCAAGGTTATAAGACTCAGTCCACACTGCCAAATCGAATAGTTATTTTTTGGCCCTCATCCTGCTCCACCTTTCAGGATCCCGCCCTGCTTTCCACACGCTTGTTCGTGACATTTTCTGTAGTGTCTCCAGCCTCTCATTCTCCAGCTCCTTTTCCTTTAGTGCCTCAATGATTTAATGCCTCAGGGCTCGGCCTGGCATCTCCTTTCCCAACTCTCTGTTCATTCCTATGACCTTAAATATATATTAAAAATGCGCAAATATAGATCCCAGTCCAACCTTCTCTTTTGAGATCCTGACTTCTATATTCAGCCTGACTTACCCACTTAGATATGTCGCAAGCACTTTGAATTTGCCATGTCCAGAAAGGAACCGTTGGTCTTAACTTCCAAGAGCCTACCGTGTCTCAGGTCTTCCCATCTTAGAAAATGGCACCAGAGCACTTGCCCAAGCTAGAAGTTTGGGAGCCATGCTTGACCCCTCCTCAGACCTCCACATCCCAACTACCACCAAATTCTGTGCATATACCTTATCTCTGTCTTTGCTACCAAATGCCTTGGCCAAGTTTTCATCTGCTCTCAGCTGGATCCCTGCAAGAGCCACACAACTGATGACACGTGTCTCCTGGATAGCTGCAGGGACTATGGTGTTTCTACAGCTCATCTTGTGTGCCTGTCACCCCCCTCATTGAGCTCTGGCCACACTACCTTCGGCCAGAATGTCTCCTCCTCTTATTACTCCCTTCTCCTCACATTTTTCCTCCTGGCCAATTCTTTCTTACAGGTCATGGTCTCAGCTGAAATGTCGCTTCCTCCCTGAGGTTTTCTCTAACCGAGATTCTGAATGTCCACTTCCTGTCATTATTCACTGGTATAGCACAATTTGCAGCTGTATATTTATTTATATTTATTTCCTATCACTTCCTCTGTAAGAATAAAAACTCCATGAGATCAAGAACTGTGTCTTTTTTATGACTAGATATTTAATACTTAGTCCCATGTCTAACAATATATATTTGCTGAATGAACACACTTCTGTCCACTTTGTCTTACTCAGCAGTCCTAGCCTGGCAGGGTATCCACACCCAAGTTGTATCCCACACATTCCACGCCTCTTAGACTTGAAAAGATAGGGTCTTCGTAATTAGGTCTGGCTCTGACACCCACTACCAAACCCACTGTGTAACTTTGGTCAGGTTGTTTAACTTCAGTCTCCCCAGATAGAAAGTCGAAAATAGTATCCGTCTTATGGTTATATTGTGGAATATTAAGCTCCGATCACGAATATATAGTACTGATCATCAAGGGTACTCAATAAAAAGTTGGTTTCCTTTCTTCCATGCCGTCTTACAAACTCCAAACCCAATAGATACAAATGTGCACACTCTTTTGAGAACGTGTGTTCTGCCCTTCTGAGTCTTTCTGATTATGATATTCCCACTGAGAGTCTTCCCTTTAGAGAATGGGATAGTTAGCCATGGAACAGCACTTATGATATTTAAATCACATATATAATTGTAGCTCTCAATAACTGGGGTTTGTATTCTAAGGGCACTTTCTCAAATGTATGTGGAGGTAACACAAAAAGAATAGCATTTTTCACAGCATAGACACTGTACTTTAAAAGAAAACACCAGATGGCAGCACCAGATGCTAGAGATGGGTCTGATGGGATTTTTAGCTCAAATCTAAGCATCTCTGATGCCAAAGGTAGCTTAACACTACAGAGAGAATGATTTATAGAAATAGATGATTTCCTAAAGAAAAACATGCCTATTTTGTAATATGGTATAGGATTTTCACATCCTATGAGCAAAATTCTAAGAAAATAACTCCAAGCATTATCTACCTAATAAAAGGTAATGAGACAAAGGCTTCATTTTGGTTTGTAGTTACATTTAATAAACTGCCGATCTGTGTTCTCATTAGCCAGAAAAGGCCTGCAGTTGAAGAACGAAATACTATCAGCTTCTAGAAAAGGGCAACATTTTTTCCAAATATTAAATGCAAGCATTAAAATTTATTCATTCATATGAAAGTAAGGATCAATAATGAGCTCTATTACTGTACCCTTCAGCATCGCTTAGGAAAGTGCTTGCTAGGAGAGACAATAGACTTACTAAATAGACTAAAATTCAATAGATTAAATGCCAATACTAACATTCAAACCGATAATCTATCTGTTTCCATCTTATGCATCCAAATTTCATCCAGGCTTCTCATCACTTTTAAAGTCCTGCTAAAGTAGACACTGCTCATGCAGGCTTTCCCCTGTTTTTGGAGGAAAGAAAGAAAGTGTGATCCTGCTCATGGTACCATGTAAACTGTGGATGCAGCAACCCCAGGTCAGTTCCACCTTTGAAATAAAAATCCCCATCAGGGTTTTATTTCTCTTACATCCTGCTTAGTCTCCTTCCCAGCTTGCCTGTGAGATCAGAAAGGGTAAATTCAGGCCTGTCTTCTGGAAGAGACAATGGACAATTCCAGCCCATACTGTGGTTTCGTGGGCGAGGCGGAGCTAAAGCAAACTGCCCGTGGAAGTCTTGGAGAGGAACTCGTCTCAGCGGCCTTTATTTGCGTTTAGATTTGATTGAAGGGTAACAGGAACCCCTGTGTCATAAGAGAACTGAGCCAGTCTATGTTGAAGGAACATTCCGAGCACAGGGTAATTCACTCTGCCAGAGAAACGGTCACGGTTGCCCAACTGAACGAATGGTTTTCCCAGCACTACGATCAAGGTTCTGAAAAGATTTTTCCTCACCTGAATTCACTACGAGATTGAGCCCCCTGAGAGCCTCAGGCAAGATCGCGGATTCTGATCTGAAGTCGGCTCAAGGATTCTAGAGGAAAACGGCTTTGATTGACAAGAGAAGAAGAGAAACACACATCTGAATTGTGAAAAGAACGGGCCTGTGTCGTGTCGTAGCCAAAAGTCGGCTGTCACAGGCAGATGAAATCCTGAAATCGAACAGTGCACAAAGCAGTGATCTTTATGGGAAATGGATTATGTCCCATAACATCTCAACTTTAAATGATACAAGGAAGCTGTACTATCTAAATTTTAAATGACACAGAGAAAGAAAAACAGCAATAGAACAGGATCAAATCGTAACCCAAAGAGAAAACCACACTACCCGGGAGAGGTTTCCTGTTGAAAGCACTGTGGAATGGCAAATATCTCTTCTAGGGAAGAAGTAAAGTCCAATGCTCCAAGAGATCTTACGCCTCTCTGAAGCCTACCCATTTTCTCCATTTTAATTAATGCAAGCTTGCTTTAAGTCTGGCAGCTAAAGGGACCCTATCTTGGATGACCTCCCCATGCCCTCCACTAACGCCTGTGTGGTCCCCGAATGGGCCAGCACACATCTGACAGCAATGGGTGCCAGTTTTTCACTGACACGCGCCTTCTCAGGTCTGGGAGCCGGGTGGGTTACGCTGTGACAGAGCCACATCCTCCAGATGCCCTTGTTCTGACGGACTCCCCCTACTTTGATCTAAATGCACGAGTCACTGAGGGCCATCGCTGACCTCTCCTTCTGACATCTCCCCTCCAGATGACTGGGTGAGTCAGGAGGTGTCTTCCTGTGAAGCCGTGGGCCCAGGCCAGCCTCGTTTAGCAGTTGTGACTGACTGAGAACACGCTGTGCTCAGCCTGTTGGCACAGAGTATGTGTTACAACAAGCAGAGGATTCCTGACCACACTCTTCCCTATCTTGAGATCTGTACTGAGACCACGGGAAGCAAATGCATACAATCAGGAAACAGGGCTGCAAATCAGAGAGCTCATGGACTTTCTGAGTTGTGGCCCTGAAACACAGATTCTTGTGTTCTCTGAATCCAGACCCCACACGTTCTGGAAGGAAAGCAACAGCTAGAAGATGGGAAAAACAGATCATGTTTATGAGACCAGCCTGCAGCCCATGCCACACTTAAAGAGTTTGGGTTTTGATTTCGGCACAGAAACTAGCCTTTCTTTCTTCAATGTTCACTGGAAAACTTGCTCGGCATCTCTTAGTCTGACTCTTTGGCTTTAGAATCATTGTCTTGGAATCTTGTAAACCAGTAAGTTTCTAATAATTTCATTTTAAACATGAAAGTTATGGAAAAGTACTAGAAGTTTGCCAATATAATGCAATAAAAAAAAAAGTAAGCAAGAAAAGTTGCATTAAAAATAAAGGCTGCCTTCTCCACTCCCCCGCCCCCCAATCCTTCTGGTTGAATCCTTTACGATAGCTTGGGTAACCTCAGTTTCCCCAAACAGTCCATTTAAAGAGTCCCTGCAGGGGCACCTGGCTGGTTCGGTCAGTAAAGAATGTGACTTTTGATCTCAAGGTCATGAGTTCTAGTCCAAATCTGGGTGTGGAGCCTACTTGAAAAAAAAAAAAAATCCTTGCAGAGGTGGGGTGTTTTAATTTTTTTTTTTTTAACGTTTATTTATTTTTGAGACAGAGAGAGACAGAGCATGAACAGGGGAGGGGCAGAGAGAGAGGGAGACACAGAACTGGAAGCAGGCTCCAGGCTCTGAGCCATCAGCCCAGAGCCCGATGCGGGGCTCGAACTCACGGACCGCGAGATCGTGACCTGAGCTGAAGTCGGCAGCTTAACCGACTGAACCACCCAGGCGCCCCAAGGTGGGGTGTTTTAGTACCAAGCCATGTAGAGAAAATTTTGACCACTTCCTATTTCTCATGATTTGAGATTCTGCAAGGTATGACACAGAACAGTATACCCACTCCTGGGCTTAAGGGCAGCACATGGACCATGCTGGGTGGGGGGCCACACACATTCTTCCCCAATTCCGGTTGACACTGACACTTCAGGTAAACAATACTTCACCATAGAGGTTGGGGGCCCATGGGCTCATGCTTATTCCCAGTTGCCCAAGTGGGGAGCAGAGCCTGGTATCCAACCCAAATGCAGGGTACAGAGCGTCAATGGGAGCTAAACCCTTCCCAGAACCATGAACCCACACCTCGTTGCTTTGGAGACTCCCCTGGAGTTAATCTCCTACATATAATCGTGTAAGTGTTCAAAGAAAAACATGCTGTATTTGAAGAGCACGTCTATTTCTGCAAGTGCTCCAGTGTTTAATTGTTGCTAAAGTCATTTGGGGCTTTTGACACAGATTCTATTTTAGCAAGATAAACTCAGCATAACCCCGCATTGCCAAAAATGAATTCCTAAGGTAGATGACTAAAATAAACCGGTCATAAATATGGGCCGTTGGAATGGGGATTATATCTCTGCAATGTAGACACAGCATTAATGACTCATTTTCAAATAACAGTCTCTCCCAAGGATTCTTGGGATGAGGAATCAGGGAAGAAAGACATCCATCTCTCTTTCTTTAGGCAGAGCGGAAAAGGACTATAACCCCACCAGGCGGGGATGTTCTCGCATCTACTTGGCCATCAGAGATACAGCCCGTGGGGTCGGACGGGCTGCACGGAGGCAGAAATAAGTCACGGAAAGAAAACATCCGGGGCGCCTGGGTGGCTCAGTCGGTTGAGCGTCCGACTTCGGCTCAGGTCATGATCTCACGGTCCGTGAGTTCGAGCCCCGCGTCGGGCTCTGTGCTGACCGCCCAGAGCCTGGAGCCTGTTTCGGATTCTGTGTCTCCCTCTCTCTCTGCCCCTCCCCTGTTCATGCTCTGTCTCTCTCTGTCTCAAAAATAAATAAATGTTAAAAAAAAAATTAAAAAAATAAAAAAGAAAACATCCTACGAGTGGGGCATCCTGGGGATCGTTTTCTCTCCCTCCCCTGGAGGCAGAATATACCCCCAGGTCCACTCAATGCATCTCATGTGGCATGAGTTACCTTATCAGTCACAGTGGGCACTGCCATGTTCCTTTGCTGCTTGGAATTTGTGGACTCTTTCAGGCCACCTTTCCTCCCTAAGGTCAAATTCTGAATTTTTGGTGCACTTGGTTGAACCCTACAGCTTCTCTGGTGTACCAGAAGGCGGTCTGGGGCAAAGGTCCGGCCGCAATTTGCACAGGGCACCAGCTGAGCTTGACTTGGCTCCTCTTGGTTGGACTGTCCAGTTGGAAGGGGCTGAGGCTTCCGTGGGAGTGGTCGGCGGAGCTCCCTGGGGAGCCGGTCGTTTTGTATTTGCCACTTTTCTAGGCATTTGGGCTCATGAATAGGAAGGGACAAAGTGCCAAATTCCCTACCACAAATGTAGCAGATGAGAGTCTTTGGTCGGGCTGGGATGCCACCAGCAGCTTTCCTGGCACTAGTCAGATCATCAAAACGGTTGGGGTTTGGTGCTCTGGGCCCCTCATCCTTCGGCTTGCAGCTCCTCTGGTGAACAAGACGACGATCTGGCAAGAATGTGCGGCCACAGGATTCACAGGGCAGCAGCTGAGCCTGGGAACTTTGAAACGCTGCTTCGTTCATGGCCTGAAGATTGTAGGACCCACTGCCCCTGAGAGGCTGTGGTTTGGAGGGTTCTGGCCTCCACAGGTGTTTGGGCAACTTGCTGTTTTCAATACGCCACTTCTCCAAGCACTGGGGTTCATGAATGGCAATTGATTGGGAGCCAAATTCTCGGCCACAGATATAGCACACCCGGAATCCAGGCCTGCGGGATGGTATCACAGGGGGGCTGTGCGGACTTTCTGACATAATTCTCCTACTGGACCGTTTTGAGAGTATCACTGTTCCAGGTCTTGTCAGAGGTCCTATCTTTATTTTTCCAGCAGGATTGACATGCTCTGTTTCTGGCAAAAGGCTGGAATGGGAGTCACTAGATAGAACGGCTTGGTCGATAAGGAAGGTGGGTTCTTTAGAATGGTGGAAAGTCTGTTGCAATTTGTTGGAAACCCTTTTTTTCTTTCCTGTTTCCATTAACAAGCAAGTCTTTCTCTATGCTCTGATTTCATGCCAGACCCCTTTTGGGATCCTGGTTACAGCGAAGGTTAGTCAGGTTAGCTGTCCTGGGGTTCCACATTGTTGCCAATACCTTAGCCCCAAAGACCGTGACTCAGAGCTTCATTGCAGGGCAGCAGTCTGGAATGCTGGAAAGTCCTCATTAAACCTCAGATGCTTCCAAGATCTGGGGGGAAAACATAAATCAAGAAGTTATTACACACACACACACACACACACACACACATACACACACACACATACACAAACACACATCCCCCTTAGATTGTAAGGTGACAAAGAACAGTAATTTTTTTTTTTTTTTTGGACCTAGTATCCTCTTTGGCTAGCAGAGTAACTGGCAGATAAGATTTGTTCAATAAATTTTGAAATAAATTTGAAGAAAATTTCCATTATGAATTTTACTGTATCAAGAAGTGTTCTGTCCAAAGAAAGATCAACAGTTACAGTGTATCACAGACACACAGGGCACACACCCACAGGGGCATGGTGGTGAGACCACGGAAGATAGAACCAGCAACCGTGACAATGAGATTAATGAGGCTGTGGGTAATGTAAAAAGACTTTCTTCCACTCCCTTAGGGATTCACAGCTTTTTAGTGCCATGGATCCTTTTGATAGTTCTCTGAAGCCTATGAACCTCTTCTCAGAATAATCATTTTAAAAGCCAAAAATAAAATTCTTACTATTACCAGTGAAACTAATTTTGTTGAAATAATTTATCAAATATTTTTGGTCATGATATATGTTATGTTCGAGACATAGTAATATGCCAGGCTTAATGAGTGCTCATGAGCCTAAGGTCGAGAGCTCCTGCCAAAGTAGTTCAACAGTGAATATTATGAGGATTATCAGGAAAGCCCCCAGAGTGGGCAAACTTCTTATAACCTACCAGGTTTCCACTTTTCTTTATTGTGGGAATGGAATATGGATAAATTGTGGCCATGTATGTCAAGCCAAGAATGCCACCCAGGCCTTTACCCTTCCTGGTAAAATCTCTGTAGATCTCCCCCGCGATGGACAGGTTGAAATTTTGCTTGATGTTCTTTTTATAGCTATTGAACTCATTTCCTTGTATTATCCCTATCTCTATCGTATCTATATCTATACAGATGGATAATATGGATAATAAAGATTAGATAATACAGATAATATACAATTAGATAAATATCTATTTATATATTATAGTTACATATAATATATTATTATATGTGATATATAATAACCATAATATGGAAGATAGATAATACAGATAATATCTATTATTATATATAAATATACTTTATATTTATACATTATACTATATATTACATTATATGTATAATTTATTATTTTAAATTATTTTAAATTTAATTTAAATTATTTTAATTATCAATATTAATCATTAATTTATTGTTACACATAACTGTATATGATTATATGATATATTATAATAGATGTTATCTATCTGTCTTCCAAATAATTTTTATAAAAACATGGCTCATGATTTTCCCAAACATCACGGGCAAAAGGCTAAAGAATTTTTACCTTGGGGAAAAGTATGAGTCAGTTTCACCCAGGGGGAAGATTACTGTCTAAACCCCAGGAAAGATTGCCGTCGGAAGTCTTAGGGTCTTCTGCATTTCTGGAAGGGTAACTCAGGTCTGGCTCTGTGGGTATTACCCACTCCCAACCATGAAGAAAGCAGCAGCTGATCTGAGGCTGGACCCTGTAGACATAGCAGAAGCCTGGGTCCACACAGCACAAGGACAGCCTTCTGGTCATGTCAAAACACTGGTTGGGCATTGCATTTGCTACGGGACAAAAAAAGCTGGGAGACCTATGCCTAGTTCCTGTATTTTGGTGCCAAGGAAGGTCTGAATCTTTGCACTTAAGACTATCGGATTGGTTCTGGCACAGAAAACGAAGCTATCTGTCATTTGGACAGATCCTCAGACAGTGATATTAACATGTGACAAAAGAATGTGTTGGCCCCAGAGTAGCCAGCACAGAAAATGAACCTCAGAGAAACAAAATGTGTCACCTGATTGGCACCATCCCAAAAAGAAAGTGGATCTAAAAAAACACAAGGAATAGGGGTGTCTGGGTGGCTTAGTTGGTCGAGCGTCCAACTTTGGCTCAGGTCATGATCTCTCAGGTCATGATTTCTCATTTCACGAACTCGAGCCCCGAGGTGGGCTCTGTGCTGACAGCTCAGAGCCTGGAGTCTGCTTTGGATTCTGTGTCTCTTTCTCTCTCTGTCCCTTCCCCACTCACGTTCTCTCCCTCTCTCTCTCTCTTTCAAAAATAAATAGAAATTTTTAAAAAAATTAAGAAAAACCCACAAGGCATCTAGTACAATTATTTCATTAGGTTTTTATCGGCTCATGGGGGAAATCACCCCAAACCATTGCTTCGCTTGGTTCCAGTATCTTGTTGGACCAGTATCCAGGTCCTTGACAACAAGGACCCCTTGTTTTCATTTTCCATTTTCCTTCATACCCGGAAGTTGGAGGCAACAAAAGGACTTAAGGAGGCAGGAAAAATCAATGCAATTAAATAACCTTACTCCCCCTAAACTTGCTCACAATCTCTATCTTTTCTTTCTCTCTCTCTCCCTCCCCTCCACCCCCCACACAGCTCCCAGCCAATCAGAATACTGGGAAGGCCCCATAACTTGCCTCAACAATTCCCGTCTCTTTATGATCAGGTAAAAGAACTGATACTGAACACCAACTAGGCATCAGATAGTGCACTAATTTTTATACACATAATTTCAATCAATTCTCAAATGAGGCAGGTATTGTTTCAGTTTTATAAACCAAAGACCCTGTGACTCAGAAAAGGCAAGTAACTTGCCCAAGACAGTCAGTGTTGAAGTGACAGAACTGGGGACCAACGCCAGCTCCCTTTGGCTCCAGGAGTCGGCTCTTTCCATGATTCACTCTGCTGAACATTCCACCCACTGAGCTTCTTCCCTGTTTTAATGTACAATTCATATGTCTCATGGGAAGGTAACTAAGCTTTCACCAGGCTTTATGTTGCCCTTTAGGAGAAGGAAGAGAGAAAAGGGAGGAGGTGAAGCCTTGGAGATGGAAAAAGCAGGAGAGAGAGACTGGGGATACTGGGGACAGTATTTTTCCTGAACCAACAGGGGTCATTTTATTTTGCTGGAACTGGCTTTCTCGATGACATTTTCCCCCTGCATGATATGCAATACGGATCTTTTTCCTAATCTCACCAACATCCCTGAGAGAAATCCACATTACCACACAGGCGTGGGGATGGGGGAGGGGTAGTTGGGGACAGTGAGTGCAGGGGGAAAGCAAAGGCTGCCCCAAGAGGCCAGAGGTGTTCTCTTTGCAGCCACTTCACCATTTTGATTAGGGATGGATCTTCCTGCAAGTGGACATGTTTGCACTGGAGATACTTTGGAGCAAACATGAGAGCATCATCAAACTCCTAATTGTATCTTTCTCTTTTTTTCTTTTCTTTTTTTTTTTTACCATCTCTTTCCTCCCTCAATGTCCTCCTGAAATTTCTGTCTTATTGCGACTAAAGGTATCAAAAAAGGAAAGAGGAGGTAGCTGGAAGCCAGTGAAATTTTGGGGACTGGCGGGGTCAAATGGAGAAACTTAGGAAGTTTCCGTCAGTGATTCTGACAAGGTGTAGCATGGCCAGATGCTCTCCCCTATATGTTAGTTGTAAGGGCCAAATGAGTGGAAAATACTAAATGCATATTCTTGAATCACTTAAGAAATTGGCTTGCCATGCAGTCACATCATAAAGCAATGTTGCTAGTTTATAAAGAGAACTACTTTGCAAAGCCAGCCAGCTTTACCCCAAGCAGCCGTGGAGAAATGTTCACTCCAGTTGGTCTGAATTATTCATTTTGACCATATTTGCACATAGGATATTCAAGGAATGCCTTGGAAGGCATCACATTTTATCGATATGATGCCATTTTTCCATGCCCTTTGGGGTTCACAGGAAGGGAGGGACACACTGACAAAGATGAATATAATAACCATGGAAATCCAAACCTATCTTGGCATAAGAAGGTGTTTCCCTATAAAAGAGGGGAAAGAGCACAACCCAAGAATTAAATCTTTTTTTTAAAAGTGTAGTCTTTTGAAACAAAATAAATATAAGTGATGCATAACCCCTTCCCTGTTAGTATAGAATCCAAATTCTTTAAATGTACAAACGAATAAATAAGAAAGATGGAGTTGAGCTGATTCTGGCTCTGAGCAAAATTGTAAAATAGAGGAGGTTTGTCTTTAATATCTTCCATCCACCTCATTCAGCAGGCTCCATTCTCCCCTGCCTGGTGCCCTAAAATGCTTGCCAGTCTTCCTTCCTTTGGAAATCTAGCTTTAAAAAAGGGAGCCGATAGACTTATTCACACCAAGGCTTATGACTGATGCGATAATATCCCTCCCACAGTCTGGCAAAGATGACTATTTCCCCACCAGGAGTTATTCTGCCCAACTTCCTCAAATTAAGAGAGCCCCCATTCTTAGCTGAGCACATGATTTCCCACGTAAGTCTGCAGGTCCCTTTCCAATATTGTGTAAGACTTGTAAGAACACTTTCTGAAAGGAAGAGACACAACCTTCTCCTCTTCCCTTCCTTCATACTGATGCTTAAAACACAGAGGTGATGGCTGGAGCACTAGCAGCCATTTTGGACCAGACTACATTCACGTGACCCTTGACATGACAGAGCACAGACATGTATGGACTTGAGTTCCTGGTAAAGGTGGAGCCACCATAAAACTCTCGAGTGTCACCCTTGGTCTTTATTTACATAAGAGAAATAAATGTCTACTTGTATTGTAGCCACTTTTAAATAGTTTTCTACTTGCATGAAATCTATAATTAAAGCCTAATTCTAATGAGATACAGTTTTATTTTATTTTATTTTATTTTTTTATTATGAAATTTATTGTCAAATTGGCTTCCATACAACACCCAGTGCTCATCCCAACAGGTGCCCTCAATACCCATCACCCACTCACCCCTCCCTCCCACCCCCCATAAACCCTCAGTTTGTTCTCAGTTTTTAGGAGTCTCATGTTTTGGCTCCCTCCCTCTCTAACCATTTTTTTTCCTCCCCCCCCCCATGGTATTCTGTTAAATTCCTCGGGATCCACATAGGAGTGAAAACATGGAATCTGTCCTTCTCTGTATGACTTATTTCACTTAGCATAACACTCTCCAGTTCCATCCATGTTGCTACAAAAGGCCATATTTCATTCTTTCTCATTGCCCCGCAGTATTCCATTGTGTATATAAACCACAATTTCTTTATCCATTCATCTCTGGATGGACATTTAGGCTCTTTCCATAATTTGGCTATTGTTGAGAGTGCTGCTATAAACATTGGGGTACAAGTGCCCCTATGCATCAGTACTCCTGTATCCCTTGGGTAAATTCCTAGCAGTGCTACTGCTGGGTCATAGGGTAGGTCTATTTTTAATTTTTTGAGGAACCTCCACACTGTTTTCCAGAGAGGCTGCACCAGTTTGCATTCCCACCAACAGTGCAAGAGGGTTTTCGTTTCTCCACATCCTCTCCAGCATCTATAGTCTCCTGTTTTGTTCATTTTAGCCACTGTGACTGGCATGATGTGATATCTGAGTGTGGTTTTGATTTGTATTTCCCTTTTTTTTAAATTATGAAATTTATTGATACAGTTGTATTTTAATAGCTGTCTTTGGCCTAGCACAAAATGAATTCTAACAGCAATATTTTAACTTTAGGATCTTCTTTTTTGATGAGAGAATTTTTTTTTTTGAGAGAGAGCACATGTTTGGGGCCAAAACTGACTTATTAAATATATACTTTTTCCTGAAAATCAGAAATAAAAAAATTGAAAGTGTAAACATGAACCAATGGTTCTGAAGAAATTGGTTCACAATCCCCCTTTCCTAGAATTATTTTTTTGGGAACAAATTTGAATCACATATTTTGCTTCAGGAAAATAAAAACTTATTTTTTCCATGAGCTTTCAAAGGAACAAGAAGGCCATTGTTTTTTGTTGTTGTTGTTATTGTTTTTTTTTAAAGGTTTATTTTTGAGAGAGACAGAGCTCAAGCAGGGGAGGGGCAGAGAGAACTGGAGACACAGAATCCAAAGCAGGCTCTAGACTCTGAGCTGTCAGCACAGAGCCCAAGCTGGGGCTCGAACTCACGAACCATGAGATGACCTGAACCAAAGTTGGATGCCCAACTGACTGAGACACCCAGGCGTCCCTCTGTATCTCCTCCTTGAAGATCCAATTTTCAGCTCCATAAGGCACTTCTTCAAAGTTTCTAGGTTTTGATAACCCAAACCTCTTCCTTTGATACTTCAGCCCTAGGAATAGTAGCTGTTGCCTCCTTCATTTAGTAGCGTTCTCTTTTTACCCTGCTGGTTACTACCTATAACAACTTCATTCCTGGTTAACAATCTTTTTATGAAATTCTAGTTAAATAAGTGGTATGGTTTCTGTCTCCTGACTGATATAACCACCCTTAGAATATAAGCAATAAAAATCTGTGATATTCAGGCTGCACATTACCTCAGGATTGCAGCTAATATAAACTCAAATGAGTTCTTTCATAGCATCTCAGAAAATCATACAGTATGTATCTTAACATCCAATCCTCAACTCATTCAGACCACTGAAAACCTATTTTTGTAATGGTTCCACCATCATTGTGCTTCAAGAGCTAGAACATGTTTGCTTTTCCATTTGTGACTAACAGAATTAAACCAAAAGAAGAAATTCGCCATTTAGGCATTTTTCTTCATTTTATATGATAATCTTCAGCAGCTGACTGCCCGGCCATAAGGCCAGCACTGCCACATAGGGAGTCGCATTACAGTGACCCCACTCATAGATGAAAGACGACCAGCTGACTCGGATTCTCTGCACTTCCTTCTGTGTAGCATCTGGGCCAGTAGCACATGCAGTCCTCAATAATTCTCATGTGAATGACAAAAGATTCTAAGGTGAGAGCCACTGGGAACTGGGGGTGGACTGTTTTGGGAATGACAGAAGCAGCACCAGAAAGGTGAAAAATGAAACCACTTTCAGAAAAGCTATTTAGCCTGAGGTTTATAGGGCTTTAAGGCAATCTGGCTGTCCACATGGGCATTTCCAGTCTGATTTTGAATAGTTAATGAAAATTTACCCTTCCTTGTCTTTCCTTCACTGTGAAGCATTTTCAACCAAGAAGTAAGTTTCTTCACCTTCATTCAGTCTAATTATCAGGTGTAGACATAATAGTCTATGGTGTTGGGAAAGCTATGCAAACAGAAAATGGGAGAAATACACTCTTTACACTTCTAAGTAGAGCCTTTGGTAAGGACATTTTATGTTGTTAAGGCTCATAATATCACCCTATGAAGGCTATTGTTAGATTGAGCCTGTAATTTTCACTCTATATTGAGTTTCCAAATCACAGAGTACTCGAGTCACAAATGCCACACAGGTATGACCATGTAATTGTAGTATTGTCATTTGGAGTGGTAGAGAACTGGTTATGGAAACCATCAGTCTCATCACATTAGAATCCTATCATGTATAGAAATTCAAAGGGTAGGCAAAAAAAAAGGGGGGAGGGGGAGTTAGGATGTGGAATAATAAACAAATATACAAACCATCTTTTCTGAAATTTGGAGTATTTCTATTCTATTCCAAATAGCTCTTTATCAAGACTTTAAAAAAGGGTTGATAGGCCAAATCCAGTCCACAGATAAGTTCCTTTTGGCCTGCTTAGAGTTAAAAATGTTTGAATTGGGTGCAATTGTTTTAAAATTGGGAGATGTCACACAAATCAGGATTTTGGTTTCCTTTGAGAAAGTGGAAGATCTGGCCATACAGAGTCTACATTCCAATGTGGCAACAACCAATATAAACATATGGAATAAAGGCCATGCCTATAGGTCAGACAGCTAGTTTTCACTCTTCCAAAGTTTCTCATCAGCCCTTGATTTATTTACTTGCAGTTCATTCTTGATTCTCAAAGGCATTTGACTTCCTGACCATTTGTGATCCTTGCTGTAAAATGTCCCTTTCCCCTGTTTTCCTCCTCAACTAAATGTTTGAAAATCCCTTCAAGGAGCACTTGTTCTCAGTCAACTGGGAATCCAGTTGAAGTCTCCTCTATAGGAGATATTTCCTAAAAACATGACATATTTATTGGTAAAAATTCAGAAACGAAGCTTTGTAATGACAGCAGAGAGAGGCGGAAAGATTTATTTCTAAGAGAGAAGGGAATATCCAAAGGGAAAAGAAAGAACCAGTGACCTGAGGAGGAATTTTCAAACATTATTGGAGGGTCATAGGAAATGATGCATCTACTTTCAGAGAGAAAAAAAAAAATCAAGCAGCCAGTGTTTAGATCAGCCACAGGAGAGATGATAGAAGAAGAAAAAGAAAGAAAGAAAGAAAGAAAGAAAGAAAGAAAGAAAGAAAGAAAGAAAGAAAAACACAAACAGGCAATAAATGTGTTTGGAGACCATCTGAACTTTTTGGAGGCATTCCCATAATTATTTAGTTACCATTGATATAATAAGAGCTACTCTTCTGCTTAAGCCAACGATTCTTGATTTACCGTTAAATGATTCCTCAGATGAAGAATGTTGGATGGCTTCAGTTATTAATCTAAAGAAAGAATCAGTCAAAAGAACAGCAACAAGCCATTAACAATATATTGCTGGATTTCCAAGATTTGGGCTGGAAATATGTCCTAAGAGAATTATGCTTCCTCGTGCGGATTACAGAATCTGGCACACTTTTTCTTTCTGACAAACTGGCCTTTTTGTCAAGTACCACCTATAAATTAGTTTGAACTGAAAATGTTTAAGAATGGCATGGCAATTCCTTCTCAACCTAGAATGAGATATCAGATATCCATCAAGGGTCTCAAGTTGATGTATTATGATAAAACAGTGGGGGAAACGACAGATACCATTTTATTATTTAAAAATTGCAACTAGATGCTCATGTCATGTTGCCCCTGTCATGTGATATGTTTGCACAGAGTTCCCACTGTCTTCATGTACATGATTTATTGTCTCGGTGTGCTACCTCAGTGTGGTATTTTCGGCCCACACTTACAAGCCACAGAGTGGTAGTATCAGAAGGGTAGTCGCTGGATTCAGTGGGTCCAGGTGGAAATAAGCACAAAGAAGAACACAGCTGGCTTTGAAGGGAGGTACTTGGCCAGGGGAGATTGGCCGAGGAGAGATGGGCTTCACTATATCCTGGAGGAACCTTTTCTTAACCACATCACCCATTGACCAGACAACAGGCAACAGCCTTAGCACCACCCACCTCCGGGAGGTCGGCGCCTCCCAGAGCCTGGCTGACACTTAAATTGATCGTCATTACCATTCATTGCAGACATCAACACCCTTTGTCAATGCTCTCTCCACCCAAAGCTATTTCTGAGGAAAGTCCCTGGGAAGAATGTCAAAAACAGGGCCGAGCCCAGGAGGCAGGCTGGGTTTCTGCTGTGTGTGTCATGAATGCGCCTCTATTTTCTGATATGCTCAGCATGACTTCCCTGGTGATGCCTCTGGAGACCCAGGGATTTATGTACAAGCTCAAGGCTGTTTCTGAACGTGGGCTCTTTGTTGCTGTTCCCCCCGCATTTCCCATCCTCCTATGTAAATAAGTCATCAAAAAGCTATTGTTGGTCAATTTGACATCTCTGACTCACGAACAAAGCACTCTTTCACAGGCCAGATGGTTTGAGATCCCTGATGGTTCAGCCCTTCATACAACAACCTTTCATTGCTCAGGAATCTTACATGGGATATCCCCTGTTGAAGGAAACCACTAGAAGGCGTCTCCTGGTGTCTAAGAGGAACTTGTCCATCCTCTCTGTTCCCAGAGCCCAGGCCAATCATGAAATGTGGTGACAGCTCTTTATTTGCAAACCTTCTTAGCTTGTAGTTTACTTTTGTTGGTGGTTTAAAATTTACTGAAAGCCTCCTTCCACCCACACCCAGTAGTAACTATCAGACAGTAAGAAGGTCAGTGTATCAACTGCTTTATTTTGTTTTCCTTTAGTGAACAAAAAGAAGACCATTGAAGATCAGAAATATCAGCATATTTGATTAGAAGAGTTCAATTTAGGGGCACCTGTGATGAGGGAGCATAAGGCAAGCTGAGGGCAAAGCACAAGCTATCACCTTCCCCTGCCCCCACTCCCTGTGAGATATCTGTGATATTTCTCAAGCACTCCTGGCTGCCCAAGAACAAAGGAAAGGAAAGAAAACAAATGGTTAAACTGATAGAGATCACAGTTATGCAGGACACGAGTCTCCATGAGTTTACCAATGTCTTAATGAATTACAAGAAAAAGGCAACCTTATCAATAGCCTAATCTCCAGAAACCTGTAGATTCAGTTTCCTGGAGCCCTAATGTCATCCTCCCCTCTGTAGTGATGTGGGAAACAAAGGCAAGAAGGAAATGGCAGGTAAAATTAAATTTCTTTGTAACATGCAGCCCACTGACAAATACTTGAGGCAAATACAAAGTAGAATATTTCTCCAAGAACCCCCTACTGTCATAATGTAAATGCCTTACTAGAGGGAAAACAACCTTAGCTTGACAATATCAAGCGCTCAGGTATCTTAGGAGTCATCTTTAGCATATCAAAGTCCCACTGGGGGCCTCCCTTTTGCCTTTATCTCCCCCAGCTCCATAGCATATCACCAGTCTATCTTCACCACCGCAGGGCAGCTCCTTCCGCTCACAGGTCCTGTCCCCGTGCTTTAATAAAATCACCTTTTTGCACCAAAGATGTCTCAAGAATTCTTTATCGGCCATCGGTTCTGGATCCCCACCATTCCAAAATCTCATTACCTGGGTGGCTCAGTCAGTTAAGCATCTGACTCTTGACTTCGGCTCAGGTAATGATCTCACAGGTTCATGAGATCAAGCCCTGCTTGGGGCTCTGCATTGACAGCATGCAGCCTGCTTGGGATTCTCTCTCTGTCTCTCTCTCTCTCTCTCTCTCAAAATAAAGAAACAAACATTTAAAGAAAAAAGTAAAAAGAAGAGTTCAATTTAAAGTCAACTCTGTGGATGTTGATTTTTCCTCTTTCTTGTGTTTTCAACAAGCTCTTTCCCCACCTTCTGTGCTTTCTTACTTTTCTTTCATTCCTTCCACTGTCTGTCTGTCTCCACGTTAAGTCTGGAAGAAAAATCCAACACAATAAAGAGAAGGTGCTGTTGGGTAGGGTGTCCCATAGTTGACGCCACTGCTAATTTGCTCTGGAGACATGACTCAATGCTTACCACTACAAGATTGTGGCTTATATTTTCATTCTATTATATTCTGGAGAAAGCAGGATTAGAAATGATAAGCCCGATATAATCAGACAAGTCCTCAAAAGTGGAAATCCTTTCCCTTAAAGAGTTTGGACAACCAAAGAAGAAAGCACCCCTTCTGGCCAAGGTTGACTTCAAGCCTGGAAAAAGAAGCTATGTGGCCAAAGAATGTGTGTGGCCTCTAGAAGCTGGGAGACCAAGGAGACACAAGGCCTCCAAAAAGGGCTCCCCAAAATGAACACAGCTTGGCAACACTTGTTGGACTTCTGACATATGGAACTATGAGATAGTGAATGTGGGTTGTTTTAGCCTGCTAATTTTATTGTATTTTGCTACAGCAGTAACAGAAAACTAAAGCACCACAACAGAAAGAGATCAGCATTGTGAATGTAGACTTCTGCAAAAATGTTGCTCCCCCTAATTTTGCCTGCACCATGACCCAGAACCTTAATAGTCAGTTCAGAGTCACCCAGCTCTAGTCTCCACTGGAAACAGCCCTGGGGGGATTCCATCCCAGGGGCCACGATAAGATGCCCCAGGTGGCCCTCTAGAATGAGAATTATAAAACAATTCACTCTATGGTAACAAAGGCATAAATATTCACATAACATTAGACAGCAGAGTCCAGTGTCTCTTTGTACCTCTGGTGAGGACCCTCAACCAGTGTGACTGGTTGTGAAATAATCTTACCAGATTTGGCATTCTCTACAGCTTTCCTGTCCACATGCCAAACTTGTTCTCCCCTTTCCTCTTTGACTGTATTCTTTGTCTTGGCCTCCGCATGTTTTTATATCAGGTAGAGTCTTTACTGACTGTTTTCTTCAGCTCAAATGGAGCTGACTGGCTCCATTTCTTGTTAAGGGAGTGCTGTGTACATGATAAGGGTTCCCTTCTCTCTTTTTAATGGTGTTGTCAGGACCACAACCAGTCTTCTCAAATAATTGGACCTTTCCTAGGTGGAAAGGTCACTACCGGTTTGGATTCTGAGCCGAAAAGCCATTTCTGTTTTGCACAGTGATTTCCTATTGTGAATTGTAGGGTATCAGATTATGCCACATTGGCATATGGATTATTTTGAGGTGAAGGCAACTGGGAAGAAGCAGATATAAGGGAGGCAATCTGCCCTCCCTCTATTTGCCTTAAAGCAGGACATAAATTTGTAAAGATGTCTCTCTTTTCCAAACCAGGAAGGGCAGAACTCATCAAAGACAACTCTAGACTCTTGTCAGCTTAGAGGCCAGCGTCAAGAGTAAGATATGTAACATCACTAAATAGCCTGTATCTTCCATTAGTTTCCCCCATATATTTACCCTCCTATAGTTTGTTGCCTCTAAAAGCCTAAATCCCTTTTTCTTTGTCTTGTCACTTCACCACAAATTTATCATTCTTTTTTAAGTTTCTTTATAGATTTCAAACTCTGACCAGCCGGAGAGTTACTCATCACTGAGTCTTCTCGTGTGGATGTGGAATGTGCATGTTAATATACTTTGTTTTTATCTTGTTAACCTATCTTTTGTCAGTGTATTTTGCAGTCCCTGTCACCGAGCCAAAAAGGTAGAGAAACTTTTTCCTCCCCTACAGAGCCCTAGCTCAAAAAGGATTCCCCAACATGCTGCACCAATGACACTTTCTGTGTAACCCCATTAAATGGCATCAATAGTTCATGGCCATTATGGGTTAGCCATTTAAAACCCAGTGTATATGTACTACATAAACATGAGAAAAGCAAAAACAAAATTTGGAATATACTATACAAACAGCCCAAGAACATTGGAGATACTGCCTGTGAAAGGAACAGCTTTGAATCCAAATGACAGCCCTGCCTTAGTTTAAAGCTAGGTTCTCTTTTCTGCTTATTATGGATCTTTGATAAGAAATACAATTGCTGAGAAGTCTGTTTTGCTTGCTGTTTGCTACGAGCATTGTGAGGCCTTTCCTGAATGTAACCCGCTGTGTAGTAGAATGGGCTGTAAAACTTCCTAAATGTAGTCTGATATGTAATGGAATGAGTGATTGTATATAACTAACCGGCATTTCTCGCTTCTGTAAACCTGCTTGCTTAGCACATTCCTCACCTACCCCCTTCCCCCTTTCTTCCTCCCGCCACAAGTAACGGACAAAGCCTTCCTGCCAAAGGACAAAGGATGCCCAATTAGAGAACAATAAATGTCCTTACTTTAAAATCAACTAATCAGGCCCCTCATAATTTGAAACCTCCCCTGTGCTATTTGTCTCTGTCTATAAAAACGCTATACCAACCCTAATCGTGGCCTCTTGCGTCACCGGCGACGAGTGCGCAGAGGACCAGGTTCGAACCTGCAATAAACGACCCTTGCCACTTGGCTTTGACTTACGACTCTGGTGGTCTTTTGTGGGAGGTTTTGAAACTTCAGGCATTACACCTGTAGTGCTCAGAAAAAAAGAGGTAGATTTGATTTTAATACAGAGGTGAGACTATTTTGTCAATAATTGAGTCACATTTGGAACTTCTCTACTGGTAGAAGAGGGTCACACCAGGAAAAGCACTGCAGTAACATGATGTAGTCACCCAAAATATGGGACATCCCCTCATGTTTTCTGGGCTGTGTGCTCCTTACAAAAAAGACCTACTCAGTAAATTAGCCTCAGAGGTGTTGCTTAATGCAGTGGTGAACAACCGTTGCTCTGCTTTATCCTTGTGTCCCCAGACCTTAGTTGTGGCCATATAATCTGCTGCTGAACCAGGTCTCCCTCAGTCTACATTGATGTGATTGACTATTTGAATCTAATTGTAGAAGTTTACATTTTCCTAGGTGCATTTCACCCCATTTGATTTGATCACATTGTGATCCTTTAAAATGTATTTTGTTATCTCGATATTAAGAATTAATGTTAATGTTAGGTCTGAAGATGACATGATGATTATATATATTTTTTTAATTTTTTATTTTTGTTAAAAAAATTTTTTTAATGTTTATTTATTCTTGAGACAGAGAGAGACAGAGCATGAACGGGGGAGGGTCAGAGAGAGGGAGACAAAGAATCTGAAGCAGGCTCCAGGCTCTGAGCTGTCAGCCAGAGCCCGACACGGGGCTCAAACTCACCAGGCAGCCCTGATGATTTTATTATTAACTGCTATTTCTATTAAGATAATTACAGATTCACAGGCAGTTTTAAGAAATAATACAGAGATCCCTCCTGCCCTTGTCCAGTTTCTCCCAATGGTAATACTGTACAAAATTATACTATAATATCTCAACCAGAATATTGATATCGATACAATCCACTTTTATCTGTGTTCATCAACTACATGTGTGTAGATTAAGCTCTATACAATTTTACCACCTATGAACATATGTACCTACAGCCAAGATACTGAACAGTTCCAACATTACATATGATCTCTCCTGTTACCAATTTATATCCACCTCTCTCTCTCCCACCATTCCCTCCAAGTCCCCATCTCTTACTCCTAGACATCACTAATCTGTCCTCCATTTCTATAATTTTTCATTTAAAAATGTTCTATACACAGGATCAAGTCCAAGTGCCTGGGTGGCTCAGCCGGTTAAACATCCAACTTCAGCCAAGGTCATGATCTCAGGTTTGTGAGTTCAAGCCCCATGTTGGGCTCTGTGCTGACAGCTCAGAGCCTGGAACTTGCTTTAGATTCTGTGTTTCCCTCTCTCTCTGACCCTCCCCTGCTTGCACTCTGTCTCTCTCTCTCTCTCTCTCTCTCTCTCTCTCTCAAAAATAAACAAACATTAGAATTTCTTTTTTTTTCTTTTTTTTTTTAGAATGGGATCATGCTGAATGGAACCTTTTGGGGTTGGCTTTTTTCTCTCAGGGCAATTCCCTGCAGATCTATCTAAGTTGCTGTAGGTATCAATAATTAGCTGCTTTTAATGACTGAGTATGATTCTATGGTATGTAGGTACCATAATTTGTTTTACCTGTTCAAGAACATTTGGGATCATTATAGTTTGCCTATTACAAATAAAGTTACTATGAACATTTGTGCATAAAATAACAATGTCATTTGAGCTGGCTCTTGAAAGAAGGAGAGGATTTAGATAGGAAGGGAAGACAGAAAGACATTTCCAGCTGACAAAGACAGAGGCATATGCAAAGGTGTAGGAATCTAAAAGAGTACGATGTGCTTGAAGAATTGTGGGACTTTGGTTTGCGGCGGGAAGGACAGGCATATGTATGGCACGTGTGAAGATTTCTGGAGGAAGCGTTTGAGTGTGTGTATGCCTATAAGCAGACGGGTATGTAATTAGGTGTGAGGAGATGTGTGTGTGTATGGGTGAGTGGGTACATGAGTGTGAGTGTGTAGATGAATATTAGCTGGTGGGGGTGTGAGGATGGGTGTCAGCAGATGGGTGGGATTGTACGTGGGTGGGAACGTGGCATGTGAGTGCAGGAACGTGGAGAGCTGATAGTGAGTGTGTGTATATGAGTGTGTAGATAGATATGAGTGAATGAGTGTGGGTTTGTACATGGGTATGAGTGAACGGATGTGGGTGTATGGATAAAGGAATGGATAGGTATGATGTGAGTGTAGAGACATATGTGAGTGTGTGAACGGATATGAATTGCTAAGTGTGGTATGTATATGAGAGCACATGTGCATTTAGATGAGTGTGAGTGGTTGGGAAGTGTGGATAGGTGTGAATGGATGGGTGTGTGTAAATGGTTGTGTATACATGAGTTGGTAAATTAGTGTGTGTGTGTGTGTGTGTGTGTGTGTGTGTGTGTGCAGATGGGTAGTAAGACGTGGGTGAAAAGGCAGAGGGGAAAAATAATCAATAACAGATTTAAGTAACAGGAAAGGTAATTTGAAAGCAAATTATGAAAAGCACTATAGCTAATTTCAGGAAATCTGATTGCCTTATAGGAAATGAGAACCCTTTATAGATTTTCTTATAACACATGCAACACATGATTGAAAAAAGATCTTGAATAACGAAATCTGGAGAATATCAACACTTCATATCTAAGGACTACCCAAAGGAAGTTCTTTAGTTTCCTAAAAGGATTCATCGCAGAATTTTCTCTAAAGGCAAACATGTAGTAGGAAAATAGATCGCTTTGATTTACAGAATGTGATGTGCACCTAACATTTGAGACTATGTGTAATACACAAAGCCAGTTTTGTAGGTTTCCTCCAATTCTCAAAAAATCTGTTTAATGTTGTTTCAAATAGTTTCCTCCATGTCCCACCTTATGTTTCTATGTAGCTTACATATGTCTAAATATTTCTGTTAAAAATCCTGACAAATACTTCTGGACAAGAAAGCAAATTTTTGCTATAGAATTTTGCTGCATTTAGACAGAAATTTAAAAAATGAAGGAATCAGGACACCTGGGTGGCTCAGTTGGTTAAACATCTGACTCTTGGTTTCAGCTCAGGTCATGATCTCACAGTTTGTGAGTTCAGCTCTGTGTTGGGATTCTCTCTCTCTCCCTCTCTCTGCCCCTCCCCTGCTTGTGCTCTCTCTCTCTCAAAATAAATAAATAAACGTTAAAAAAATGAAAAAAAAACTATTTCAAAGAGCATCTTTCTTTGGGGTGTTATACCAGTTCACATTCACCCTTCTGTGTGGCCTGGGATCTGGTCATTTAGATCTTAATTTTGCCACTATCACATCTGTGGAAAAAACTTCAAGCTAACTGTGAAATCCACTGGTAAGGTCTTATTTGCTGAACAAAAGCAGAAAAAGTAGCTTATAGCAAAGACTCAAGTAATACTCTGTTAGTCTCCACTCCAAAGTACTTTCTATGTACCCCTCCTATAAATTCAGACCCAGTTGAAATCTAGCTCCAAAATGCTTATCAGTTGTGGAATCTTGGGATATGTAACTTCTCAGTGTCTCAGCTACATCTTATGTTTAGTGGGATAATAACACCTTCCATAGTTATCGTGAGGATTAAAAGTAAGATAAAATGCTTAGCATGAAGTGTGGTAGATGGTAAGTATGTTATCATAATTGTCACCATATGGCTTTAATGCCTGTCTTCTTCTCCATATTTTCATAAACTCAGCATGTGAGAAAATGTAATTAGGAGACTAACTATAGATTTTTGAAATCATTCTCCTTTCACTAAGATATTCTGAGGGATTCCAAAGTTTCTATTCTTCGGCCAACTCAAATCATATTGTGTTCACATTTTATTCAAAGACCTTCCAACCTACAATCCTGCAAAGGAAAGCAATACTGAAAAGTCAATATAGGAGCACATTCTCTCCCATTATCAGATCAAATCAGTATGAAATATGTGACTCGACTCCCCATCCCCAATCAGGGCAGATTGGAACAGAGCTGGGTGCTGGCCAAAAAGCTGCCAATCTGTAAGCACACTGACAAGTCTATGAAATGGTGTGGTATGAAAAGAAGAACGGATCCAATCACATTCCCCTCTTGGGGAAAGTAACAGTAATGGTTGCTAAAGCAGAGAGGTCAGTGAGAGAGAGTGACATATCACAACAAATTAATGATACCTAAGAGGAAGGCAGAATAAAGGGGACAGGGGTGACTGTGGGTGGAAGACAGTAGAGTTGGGAACAGGCTGATGACAGGACACTCGGAGCTGACAGTGCTATGTGGGCACAGAAGACACGTGACGTTCTTTAGTCTTTACATCTTACTCTATGTTTAGAGAATATCTGTGCTCCTGGAACGTCATGGTATTCCTATCAGATACAAGAAGAAGCTTGGGCCGCCATGTTCCAAATTAGAAGTGAAAACTACATTCAGACGTTATCCCTGTCAATCATGTCAGGTATGAAAGGAAGCAGTCACCTCACAGGTGGAAAAGCGATGACGAGGTCTGGTTTGCCAAGCCCGACTGTGGACAGGCCTCTCTCTCCACCTTTCTTAAAAAGAGAAGCAGGCTATGGTCTCTAGTTCTCCTCAGACTTTTCAACAATTCAAGAAAGAGACCAGATGAACATCAAGCTGAACACCCAATGGGGAAATATCACTCTACTCAGCAGAAATCAAAAGAGCTTGGTTGAGAAGTTCCTTCGATTTTCCTCTAGAATTCTGAAACTTTATGAAAAATTGCCTACTAATTATTTTGGTGTCTGGGCCAGAGAACAGATTCTACTCAACTCTCTGGCTAGTAAGTCCCCTGGAACAGGTAGGTCTTGTGCTTCCTGCGGCCTAGTTGTTAGATTCTTCTGTATTTCCAAGCACATGTGTCCTTCTAATAAATGCACCACTGTCTCAGGCACTTGGATGTGGTAAGAAGGCCTGCCTGGACCTGGATTTATTTAATAATTCATTCAGCGCAGAATGCTGCCTCTGGCAGTAGACTCCAGAACAGATATTTTGTGACATAATTTTTGTGTTCCCATCACCACCACCACCAATAACACATTATTCATTAGAGATATTTCAAAATAGCCCTACCCTTCCAGCCATGAATTAGGCTAATTTTTACTGTATGTTTACTTTGATTATGTATGGTTAAGATTTTATGTCAGTGGTACCTGGGTGGCTCACTCGGTTAAGTGTCTGACTCTAGATTTCAGCTCAGGTCACAATCTCAGTTTTGTGAGTTCGAGCCCCACAGCAGGCTCTGTGCGAACAGTGCTGAGTCTGCTCTGTTGGAATTCTCTTTCTTGTTCACTCTCTCTCTGCCCCTCCCTTGCTTGAGCTCTGTCTCTCTCAAAATAAGTAAATTAAAAAAAAAAAAGATTTAACATCGCTGAACATAAAGAAAATCCTACTCCCGTCAGTCACTTAAAGAAAAAGACGCATATCTTTTTATCAAAGTAAGAAGTCTGGAGGTCATCGGAGGCTCAACAAGACCGCTGATGGTCTTGGCTTTTCCCTCAAGGACAAAACTATTGCACTAGTCCTACAGTATTATTTAAATCATGTCATTCTCCTCTCTTCCTACAGAATGGATAGACCAAGCATAGGGTCCCTAGTCCTAGGGTCTAGGAGAGCTCTTTCCCTATATGGGTTTTCTGTGATGGCTGTGGTTACCCCAGCTCCCAGGAGAACTCCATCAGAGAACTCCATCAGCTTCCATCCATGGGAGACCATTAAGAGACATCATGAAGATCCTCTTAGTCTCTCCTCTTTTCCCTTTCCTGACTTTGCATGCCCAGAAGTGCTCTCCAGAAAGGCTATTCCACTAAAAAGACAAATTAGGCAAATTTGTCATGTGCCTTCTAAGCTTTTTATCTAAAAAGCTTTTCCCTTTTTCTCTGTCTTGAGAACTATGTTGTTACCCTGGATCTCAGGATGGGCAAGTGCAGCTGGGATGTACTTAGCCAAATCCCCATTTGCTTTCAGTGAGCTTTGGCAATTTCTCAGTGCTTTACTTACCGCCCACCCCCACCCCCCACCACTGTTCTTCCTAGAAGCTTCCATTTAAATGTTTTAAGCTGGTTTTCATTTATTTGTTCATTCCATAGTGTTCCTAGTTTTCTGACTTTTCAAATACTAAGATCTTATAGACCACATTTATACAAAAAGATAGAACAGGCTGACTTATCTCAAGATGCTATGGAGTCAATATTTGAAGATGCAGAGATTTAGAACCTGTCCTGTGTACATCATGCAGAATAATGACGATTTTAGGCTATAAATCTTGGTCCTTTTTGGTTAGTTATAAAATTCCAGTTATAAAATTAACATTGAAATAGATGCCATCACATTAAAGATAATTAAATTGTTGATGAATCACAAAAGACCTTATTTTATTTAGGAAAGCAATGGACAGTGTCCAGTTAAGTAATTTTAGCTGGAACAGTATTCCAATGCTACTTATCAATAAGCTTCTCCTGGGAGTCTCTGTTGAAAATTTATTTGGAAATTTCTTGTTCCCCAGAAATATGGTAATAGCTAAAATAATTAAACTCCACTTGACATAGTATTTGACATAGGAAACAGGCTATGAAGAGGAAAATATGGTTTTAATTTTTGTTGATCAAAATGTCATGTGTTTCATATATAGGATGGTTCGCTTGGAACTGAGTAGGTAAAACAATCCAAGATTTATCTTACCCTAATGTTGCATAATCATTTGGTATTTTTGAGGGAAAATGCCATGAAATGATTCAAGTAATGTAAACATTAATTTCTTATTACACATTTATGATTTTCAAATGATCCATAATGTAAATAGTTTTTCACAAATTAAATATACATATTTCTGTCCTTCCAATGAATATATATACTTGCTTAGCAAGAGGTTGGAATTTTATTAGCTATATTTATTATCACGTCACTGAGCACTGTGCTTCCAAATGCTCACACACAAGAACATAGACACACACACACACACACACGCACACACATCTCTACACATATTCTTTCTAGGTCAGAGAATATATTGAGAATCACTGTCAGAATCTTCACTTAGCAATGAATCCATGCCAGGATCCATCTAACACTTATTTGGTAATGATATGCTGGACTGTAATCAGGTCAGATGGTACTAATAAGGACAATTATTGGCTGGAAATTGAATTCTGACTCCATCTCCAATTGTTTATTTCTTCTCCCATCCTCATTACTTCTCAGTTTGTTCTTTGTTCATTTCACAGTAATTCTACTAAAATAACCTTTGATTGTATCTTTTGCATTGGAGGAAGTCCCAGTGGTGGGGAGTTCAGGCTGAAATGATCACGAGGGTGTTTTCCTTTGCCCCAGCTCTCCAACTAGGTTCTCGATCTTAGTGTGGACTTGTGTGGGCTATAAGGGGTCGGGGAGAAGAGAGCAAGAGGAAGGGTAAAAGGCACGACCTTAGTAGACACTAGAACAACATTTAGCATTTCTTTATTCCCCGTATGATCGTCTAATAATGATTTGGCAGAAAAATAAACATCGTTTCCCACTCTGCTCATCTTCTTACACTTCCTGCTCACTTTCTTGCCTCCTATTGTCTCTCTCTGCCTTTTGCATCTTCATGCACCTCCTTTCCTACATTCTTTTACACCAGTGTCACATCAAAGTTCTACCCCTTGGATACTGGATAACCCCTTGTGAGATTATATTAATTCACATGGAAACATTTCCACATCTCTCGTCGATATGGCTAGGTATTAAGTTCACTGCCAGACAGGTGAACAGATGTGCCTCAGTGGCAATGGGTCAGTAGTTGGTGAACAGCGGTAGTTGGTGAACAACCACCCTGTGCTTCTATTTTTCAGAACAGTCATATCCGACTCCTTAAATCACAAAACAGATCCTAAACCTCTCTAGATGGAATGTTCCATGGTTGTCCC
This sequence comes from Panthera tigris, assembly GCF_018350195.1. Lineage (NCBI taxonomy): Eukaryota > Metazoa > Chordata > Mammalia > Carnivora > Felidae > Panthera > Panthera tigris. Next base: position 99,899,068 of record NC_056660.1, on the reverse strand, counting down.
ACTACTCTCAAGACAAATTCCAAACTCTTGGCCACGAAGACGCTCTGTGACCTGGTTGTTCTTGAAGTCTCTGATTGGTCTCTCTTTACTCTCTCCTGCCAGTGCTGGCTTTATCCATGCTCACCTTTCAGGTGCTCAAAGGATCCAAACTCCTTCTCAATCCAGGGTAGGTTAGGGGAGGGATTGGAAAGGGGCATTGCACATCCTCGTGCAAATGTCTGGAATCTTCCCCCAGTTCTTTGTAAAGTTTTCTCACATTTTCTCTATTTACATATTGTCAATTCAAAGAGATCCTTCCTGAGGCACTTGGGTGGCTCAGTCAGGTAAGCATCAACTTTGGCTCAGGTCATTTGTTCAAGCCCCGCATCGGGCTCTCTGCTGTCAGTGCAGAGCCTGCTTCAGATCCTCTGTTCCCCTCTCTCTGCCCCTGCCTTGCTCGCATGCTGTCTTTCTCTTTTAAAAATAAATAAACTTAAAAGAAAAACAGGGGCGCCTGGGTGGCTCAGTTGGTTAAGCGTCTAACTTTGGCTTAGGGCATGATCTTGTGATTCGGGAGTTCAAGCCCTGCATTGGGCTCTGGGCTGACAGCTCAGAGCCTGGAGCCTGCTTCAGATTCTGTGTCTCCCTCTCTCTCTGCCCCTCCCCCAACCTTCCTCTGTCTCTCTCTCTCTCTCTCTCTCTCTCTCAAATATAAATAAACATTTTTAAAAATTTAAGTAAAAACAAAACAAAAAAACAAAGAGATCCTTCCTGACTACACCTTTTCCAGTAATTTTTCTCTTTCTCAAACATACATACTGACACACACACGCACACCCCCCCTACATGCAGAGATACACATGAGCACATACATGCATATACATACACACAGAATACACACGCATGCACACATGTACCTCTGCCCCCATTTTCGACACAGATACCACCATAGTGACATTGTTCTTTATTTTCTTCACAGCACTTACTATATTTTTGTCTTATTTACTTGTATAGTATTTGTCTCCTTCACTTGAATGTAAACTCCAAGACATTAGGGACTTGTTTTCTCCCTACACAGTTATATTCCTAGCGCTAGGCACGTAGTAGGTGCCAACCAAATAAACTGAATGCTGAACGAGCTGAATGAAATTAGCTTGATTTTATATTAAAACTTTAAAATAAAATTTTAAACAGAAACAAACCTATTTAAATAGAGGGGTGAAAATACAATTAACAGGAACTTTGGAAAGGAAGGGCTAACAGCCAGCTTTGTGGTATTCTCTCAAGTCTTGGAGATACCTGGGCCTCTAAACCTTGTTCCTTGTAATCCTCAAGGAATTAGGAATTGGTATTCTAGCTTTAGAAGTATAACTCTACCGAATCCAAGGGAAATGAGAATCCAGCCAAGGACTATGTGCTGGACCAAGCCCTCATGGCAAAGACTATTTCTTAACTAATGAGCAACAACATCGATGGCTCGGATCTTCCCCCAAGAATGGAGATAGACAGATAGATAGATAGATAGATAGATAGATAGATAGATAGATAGAGCTGATATATGACTAGCGAGATCAGGCACTGGGTGCTGTATGATTAGGCAGAAAGCTGAAGAAAGATCTGACAATTTGGTTTTCCTGAGCTGAGCTCATTTATATGTGGTCTCTCTTGATCACATGCATTCTGAGTGCAGATGACTTTCAAACTTTAATTATTCTCCTTGGAAGTCATATTTCTTTAGAAGAGAACTACAGACTATGGGGCACTCAGAGGAAGAAAAATTCCAAAGCCAACTGTTTAAAAGCCAGAGGCCTTTAAAGGCCAATGTATGAAATTGGAAGGTATTTCATCAGAAATGAAGATTAGACAAGGGTCAGAAAACTACAGCTCACTAGCCAAATTTGGCCAGCTGTCTACTTCTTTTTGTAAATAAGGGTTTACTGGACCAGAGTCATGCTTATTCATTTACGTGTTTAACTTTGGCTCTGTTTGCCCCACAACTGCAGAGCATATGGCCTAAAAGGCCTAAATTATTTACTATCTGGGCATTTAATAGGAAAAGTTTGAGCACTCCTGAATTAGAGCATACAAATGAGACTCCATTTTATTTTAACAGTGAAACATCCAACCATGAATCAGTGTGAATTCACAAAAGAGCACTCAGTGCAGCCAGAACTCTACCAAGTTCTGCTTGTGTAGGACTGCATCAGACTCCTTGTAGCATCTTCTCTCAAAAAAACCTCTCGCCCACACTGCACTCTGGACGTTCTATTTGCAGCTTGCCATTGCTTTCCACCTCTCAAGAGCTTGCTTCCCGTACATTCTCCCTCCCTGCTGCCCCAACATGGTGTGTGTTATGTGTAGTGCCATACTTGTACGCTATGATATGTAGGAAATGCTGCTGTGTTTTTAAGACTCCACAGGAGGGTCGCCTGGGTGGATCAGTTGGTTGGGTGACCGACTTCGGCTCAGGTCATGATCTCACAGCTTGTGAGTTCGAGCCCCACGTTGGGCTCTGTGCTGACAGCTCGGAACCTGGAGCCTGCTTTGGATTCTGTGTCTCCCTCTCTCTGTCCGTCCCCTGCTCACACACTGTCTCTCTCTGACTCTCATGAAAATAAACATTAAAAAAAAAAAAAGACTCCACAGGAATCATCACCTGCTTCCTCAGGAAGGGTGTTCTGGAACTGTTTGCATTCTTCACTACTTACAGTTTTGTTTTGTTTTGCTTTGTTTTTTAGAATTGCATATATTCTTGAAAATCTTTCATTCACCAGAGAAGCTGGGGAAATTATTTAGATGATATTACATAGAGCTGTATTAAGGTCCAGTCTGCAAAGAAATCTCTCTTAGAAATCATATATGAAATTCTAATTCTAAAATAAGCTGAAAAATGCAAATGACAGAAATGAGAGCTTACAATCTGAGGCTCAGAGGAATGGATATATTTTGACAGTGACAGCACATCTGGAAAACCTGAGGAAATGATGTACCTTTGTAAACACTTGAGTGTTGGTACTTTTCTGTCAATTCATAGGAATGTATGAAGACATTTAATCTGATGTTTATTTCACCAAAGATTTTTTTCTCTGTAATTATAATTATAAATATGCTGTTAAATAGGCAATAGAGTGGAGATTATAAATAATACTTCCTTGCAAAACTTATGAACTTATGAAATATTCTCCTTCCATCTTTTCTTGTCCAAAACAGTGCCTGGAATATAGTAGACACTCAACAAATTATTGAATGAATGAATGAAAATTAAGGTCATGTATCATTTGGTATAAATGCATTGGAAAAAAAATCTATATTTGTCTGGGATTATCATTCTTGAATACATTCCTGACTGGATATTTTTTTTTTCTTAAAGAATCACTTAAAATCAGATTATTTCCAAGGGAAACATTTCTACAGCATGCAAGAAAAAAATGTCTAACCTAATTCAAACTCCTGCGCATAGTTCCACTGGCAAGAAGTCATGGAAGGACTCCACTTGTATATTTGTTTTTAGTATGTGCTGCACTGCTTATAAGCCAAGAGGAGCTGGCTTATTAAAAATTAACAATGCCAATAAAGACAGATAAATGGGCTCATGTAACAGAAGAGAGTCGATAAATATATGGTTGGTTCACATATGCAGTCAATTGATTTTTGACAAAGATGCTAAGGCAATTTATGGAGGGAGGAAAATCTTTTAAACAAAAGGTGGTGGAATATTTGGATACATGTCAGGGAAAAGCTAATATCAGCTCTTTACTTTCACCACACATGAAACTTAAATCAAAATGGCTCAGAGAACTAAATATAAAAATTATAATATATAAAACGTACAAGTATAAAAGCTATAAAGCTTCTAGAAGAAAGCAATTAGGAGAATATCTTCATGACCTCGATAGATACAAAGATTTCTTAGACAAAACATAGAAGAGCACTGAACTTAAAAGAAAAAGCATTCAAAATTTTCTTTCATATAAATTAGAAACTTCTGCTCTTTAAAAACCACCATTAAGAAAGTTAAAAGCCAAGCTACAGATTGGAAAGAAATGTTTATGAGACATATATTTGAAAAGGATTTATATCACATATATATGATATATATACACACACGTACATAATATATGTACATGTATCTATGAACAAATTTCAAACAACCCAATTTTTAAAAATGGGCGAAAGCTTTGAACAAACTCTGCACAACAGAAAAAGTATAAATAGTCCATACGCTCATGAAGTAAAATTCAACATCATTAACTGTCAGTCATTAGCAAAATGCAAACTAAAACCAGAAATACTACACAATAGGATGGCTAAAATTAGAAAGGTTGCTAACACTAAGTGTTAGTGTTAGTGGTATACAGAAATACCAGAACTCCCTTACATGCTTGGGAGGGCTTGTGAAATACATAAAGACTCTGGAGAACAGTTTGGTAGAATCTCACAAAGTTGAGCCTACACCCACTTACTGACATGGACATTTGTCCCTAAATAATTACCCAAGAGAAGTGAAAACATATGTCCACAAAAGACATGTACAAATGTTTAAAGCAGCTTCTGCTCTTAATGGTGAAAAATTTAAGAAACCACACAAGTGTATGTCGACAGGTAAGCAAGTAAACAAATTATGGAATATTCACACAGCAGAGTATTACCCTGCAATATTACCCTATAATATTACCCTAAAATATTACATGAAACCCTAGAACGGGCAAAGCTGATCTGCAAGTGGCAGAAAATAGATTGGTGATTGCTCGCAGGTAGACAGATGGGTGGGTGGAGACTGCACTACAAACATTAATGGACGTGTTCTCATACTGATATAATTGGTGGGTGGATGGATGTAATCATTTGTCACAACTCCTCAAACTGTGTACTTAAAATGTGCACATATTACTGGATGTGAGTTACACATTGGTAAAGATGGTATAAACAAGAAAGGAAGTCTCTAAAAGGAACAAAGAATGTGAACTTAATAAAAGCAAAATACCAGTCTCCAATCAAGCTCACGTAAAAATGCTCAGCTTCATTAGTCAGGGAAACGCAAATGATAACCATAGCGACATATCATTTCCCCATTATAAAGTTAAACATACATCTACCTTCAATTTCTATCCTAGGTCTGAACCTAAGAAACAGGAGAATATGTCTACCAAAACACTTGTGCGAGAATGGATATAAGCAACTTTAGTTATAGGAAACCCAAGCTAGAAATAAGCCAAATATTAACGAATAGGAGAATAGGTAAACAAATGCGGAATAATCCTATAATGTATTAACACTCCCCTATAAAAAGAATTGAACCAGTAATACACATAGAAATATGGGATGATCTCGAAAACATTCCGCTGAGTCAAAGAAGTTAGATTCAAGAATACACTCTGTGTGAGTCTATTCATATGAAGTTCATGGATAGCCAATCATTCTTTAATGATAGATATCAGAACATGGGTGCTCACAGAAAGATGATTGACTGGAAAGGATATGAAGAAACTTTCTGAGGATAGAAATGTCCTATTTCTTGATTAAGGTGATGGTTTACATGGTTATATATATATATATATATATATATATATATATATATATATATTTGTTGAACCCACTGACTTTGAAACTTGAATTTAAGAACTTAAGATTAGTTACATTTCTCCATGTACATTTCATCTCAATAAAAAAATCTGCCAAATCATTTGAGTAACTATAGCCTTTATCACCCCTTTTTCTTTCAAGGATAATTTGGTTAATACACATACAATCCTAGATTAACATAAAATGTATTTTTTCTACCTTTCTTTGAAGAAAATTATTTTTAAATAATTACAGGTTTAAATACTATTATTGCTTCCAATGGAATTTGGTTCTCTTTTAGCCACTAAAATCCGTAATCCATAGCCAGCATCATCCAATAAAGTAAAATGATATTTGTTATTTTGTGTAGCAGTACTTGTCTTTTTTATTCAATCATTAATTATTTTATTTTAGATTCCTTTTCTCTAGTGAGAAAGTATTTGCTTTTTCACTAGAGAATAACAGTGAGTATAACAGTGAGTATAACAGTGAGACAGAAGTGGAGATCAGGATTACCTAAAATAAGAATCTATTATTAGTTGAAAGGGGTGGTTGGAGACTGATTTGTTAGACAACAGAGAAAAAGCATGCCTTCCCAGAGAGAGCCTCACCTTGTAATATTCGTTTTCACTTTTCTACTGTGGCTTTTAGCACGGCCAGCTAAGCCCCTCAGGGAGGGGGCTGGTGGAAACGGGCAGAATTAGCTCCAGGATTCACATTCCCTCTTGCAAGAATTCTTACAGTGTGTGCGGCTGCTTGAAAGGGGAGCCCCAGCCTTTGTCACCTAGAGGTATCCTGGCAACCTGTCAACAAAAGGGATACGACTGAGTTCTCTAGTAACGGATTGGAAAGATCCACAACAAGGGGTGAAGGAACTTGGAAAACCAACAGTAAAATAGGTATGGATTTCAGCTTTCTTTTAAGGTGACTCCAGGAACTTTACCAATGGACTAAGCATCCAACAAGGAGAGAGGTGCATGAATTGAAGTCACAAGGCTCTTCTTAGAGTGGGAATGGAGTGGAAACTTTTTTTTTCCAAGGAGGAAGAAACAAAATTTACTGATTATCTTACTGATCTTTTCTAAGGTCTTTAAAAAGCATCATGTATACTGAGGAAGCTTGGGCTCTTAAAGACAGAGATGGATATTCTCCAAATATGGCTCTCAAAGAGTACATGTAGAAGGACATATAAGATGTAGAAGTTATGGGTAGTTTATTTTCTAATGTGTCCTAAGTTATAGCGAACAACTTTATTTTTTTAATGTTTATTTATTTTTGAGAGAGAGAGAGAGAGAGAGAGAACGAGTGAGGGAGGGCAGAGAGAGAGAGGGAGAGAGAGAATCCCAAGCAGACTTCATGCTGTGAGTGCAGAGCCCAACACTGGGCTCGAACTCACAAACCGTGAGATCGTGACCTGAACTGAAATCAAGAGTTAGACACTTAACCAGCTGAGTTACCCAGATGCCACTATAGCAAACAACTTTAAAAACATTTTAGAATGTATCTGAAATAATTATTTGTTTAAGCCCCGTATTTAAAAATACTCTGAGACATTAAGCTAATTGTGGTACATTCCTATGATGAAATAGTCTGTACGCACTAAAGCTCAGGAGGTAAAACAGTTTATAAACACAGGAAAAGGCTGCTGTATATTTTTGAAAAGAGAAGCTGAAAAACAGAAGAAATACTACAATCTCATCAAACTCTGTGCATGTGTGTGCACAATCACATGCTTGACTCAAAGAACAGACACCCCAAATGTTAACTGTAGTAGTTACTGGATAATGATGTTGGAAATATTCTGCCAAATGTTCCTTAAGAGTAGGAGTAGGGGGGAAAACCCTAACCTCTAAGATTCTAAAACGCTCTCCCTTACCCCCAGATAACTGAAATAAAATATATAGGTAATTCACAGGACTGTGAATTCTGTTGAAGTGACTTCATACCACATCTAAAGACCCTGCTGGATAATGCAGTCCCACATTCTAACATCTATAATGCTCTAAAGATGAATATATATATATTCATATATATGTATCTACACACACACACACACATATATATATATATATACACACACACACACACACACACACACACACACATACTCTACAGAGATTTAATGCTATTTCAATTATACTATCACATAAAATAATTCCAACTGGGATGTTTTTCTTCTGAAACCTTTCATAAAATGCCACAGATAAGTGATAAAGCATGCCTAAAAGGACTTAAGAGCTGCTCTAAGAGTGAGAGAAAGAAAACTTAGTTTTACTAATTTATTGAAAGTTTATTTACTTATTTTGAGACAGAGCATGGAGGAGGGACAGAGAGAGAGGGAGACAGAGGATCCCAAGCAGACTCCAGGCTGTCAGTGCAGAGCCCAACCCAGGGCTCCATCTCATGAACTGTAAGATCAAGACCTGAGCTGAAACCAAGAGTCAGTTGCTTACCTGACTGAGCCACCCAGATGCCCCAAGAAAACTTGGTTTTACATTGGCTGTTTCCTAATTTGTAGGTCCCTAGTTAACCTATTTTGTACTTTACTCAAACTCCATGTTTTCCCGGCCCTATTGTGAGCTCAATGAGATATTTCTAAAGAAATTGCCCAATAAATAAACACCGTCCCAAATGCACACACAGGATCCCATTCAGTGGCCAGGTGTTTGGGCCAGATGGCAGGAGAACAGATGGGAAACGCTGGCCTAGGGCAGGACAGCCCCGGGAAAACATGGAGAGCAGATACTGCCATGCTTAAATAGGGCAAAGAGTTCTTGATCTGGACTGGAGACACTGCTCTCCCGAGGACCGGAGACAACAGCTTCCCCAGCAGTAGGCACATGTGTTAGCTGGGCAGCTAACAGCGTTCACAGCCCTCTCTTCCCCGGTGGGGTTGTGAGCTGCTAGCTGCTTTTCTGTATTTATCAGAGCTGCTCCTGAAACTGGCCTCGGAGGAGACTTTGTTTTCTTGCAAATTCTGGACCCATTTGAAATTCATGGGTTTATAGTTTCAGCTTAAACCGAACTTCCTGGTGTTCAAATCTATTTCATCTTGGCAAAACAGGCCTTCCCAGTCTCTCTGTCTCTCTCTTTCTCTGCCTTTTAAAGGGACCAACACTTTTAAGCAGCTTACACTTCAACAACAACAACAACAACAAAACCAAGCTCAAAGGGCATCTTGGACATCAAATAGCTCTTACAACACAACCTTTTGATGACTAGAGTGTAAATGAAGCAGAAACATATGGATTCCATTTCCCATAAATCACCCATGGTCCTTAAAAAAAAAAAATCAAGGGAGAATGTACTCAGCACGACGTAGTCTGTTTGCTCGAACCTAAAACATCTGAAGAATACTTGGAGGCTGATGAATCCAAAATATTTACTCATCCCTTTTTATAACATCAGGGAGGAAAGCCCTTGATTCGTGGCAACAGCTAAAGTGCTCACATGTGCAGAGTGGACAAAGAGCACCGAGCATAAGCTTCAAGGTAACTGGGTTTATTTTCTTTTCCCTCTCCAGATACTCAACTCAACATCAGATCAAAGACATTGAAGCCCTTACTTACACAGGCTTAGTGTGGCTTGGTATTGTGTGAGTTCTTCTCACCTTAAACAGTTGAGAGTTATTTCAAACTATTTGCTGTCGAGTCATGTTGGTGTCACCGTAGGATGACGCCAGGCTCCACCCATAATCTAGATCTGACCCCTTGTGGCAACAGCCCCACCACAAGGAATTCTGGCTTATGTTCCCTTCATAAAATCACAGCTGTTGTGCCTGCACAAGCCCCTGGTGTTTTCATTAAAGGAATAAATCATGGGTGATTTTTATGGAGCAGAAATATCGCTCCTTGCCGGCATCTCTGATGGTCCTGATGTCCCTTTGTTGATACAAAGTCCCAGTCTTACTCTGAAAGCTACCTATAATGCTTTTGAATACTTCATTCTTGGAACTGGACAGGGGGGCTACATTATGCATGCAAGATTTTTTTTTTTTTTTAATGACAGCAGCAGGAGCTCAAACGGGACATTTGTGAAGTTTAGCAAAATAGGGCCACTGGGTATCTTGTTCTTTTCTATCCAGTCATTGTTGACTTTCTGCCTAACTCAAAAATAGCACATGCCCCTCATCTCAAACCCTTCAACAACCCCACAAGGTAAATCACTGGTTTCCTTGTTTTACAGGTGAGGAAAAGGGTTTAGAAGCTTTAAGTGACTTGCCCTTAGCTGCAGGCTAATCCAAAACAAACCTGAGAATGAAATTGTATGTCTTTCTGGTGCTCGATGATTCCTTTTCCACTGCCTCCTTCAAGACCTGGCGGCCAGAAAGCCATAGAGTATACGCTGACCTCAAAAGGCAGAGTCGCTTTCCAAGATATGCCTACTGTCACCAGAAAAGACTCTGCATAAGTTAAGTTTTACATACTGCATTGACTTTGAAAAGGTCTACATTTAAACATTTGCAGAAAGCATCCTGTGGTAGATTAGAAAGAAAGGGTGGGGGATGTGCTTTAAATATAGACTTTTAAAACTAAAAAAAAAAAAAAAAAAAAAAAAGTGTATTTGACGCACCAGAGTCTTGCCCAACACATCTTAAATTCCTGAGGACTCTTTGCCCCCGACAGTGTTGCTTACCCTTGTTTTCATTATTGTTCTCTCTCCAAGTCATTATATATATATTTTTTTTCGCTAATTACCCTCCAAGTAGGAAATTTTAATACCACAGATAAACTTTATGTCTGATTATGTATTATGGCCCCTTGGTAGACCATAAACCAATATATTATCTAAAATTATGTCACCCCCAAAGCCAATTTATACCGCCTCTGTGGAATGCATGCCTGAGGGACATACATCCAAGGAAATGACAGTGTTGGCCTCTGGTAATCTATGGTCAAGCTGATACACAGAAAAAGAGACCAAGAGGACACAGAAACCATGGAAACCTTCCCAAACTTCCAAAACAAAAAGCACAGCAAATCATCCTTCAACTGTGTTCAAGAGAAAAGTGGATTTGTTTGTGAAGGTCAACGAGGGTATGGTATTTTCTGTGCACTTGAGCGGTTTATCATAGAACCAGAACTCTTGGAGCTGAAGTGGGCTTTAAAATAGCCTTCAGTTCTGCCAACTGTCTTCAGGCAAAAATACATAATTGGTCTGACTTTTTTAAATGGATGAGGCAGAGGACATTAACTTATTTATTTATGTGTCACAGATTTCAAACTCAGACTCCGAGAATAAAAAAAAAAAAGGTCCAAGGACTCTCTTGCTTTATCCTTGGCATAATAAAAAACATTTCCAGGGGTGGAGAGAAGGCTTTCTTTCTTTTGATCTCCCTTCCTATGGACGGGGGATTTTTTTTCAGTACTCTATCTAAGTGTCACTGATAGTAAAATATTTTGGGTATACTGTGTTGTAAATCCTCCTCTTGTAGACGCCTGAGATGCTAGGTTTTAAATATATGCTGTGAATCGGGACAACTCTTCACAAATTCTGGCTCTCCAAGCTATTCTGGCACATCTGTTCATCTTGCTTCTTTTCCTCTTTTTCAACACCCACTAAACTCAGCCAAACGCAGAACATGTACATAGCAGGTTCCCAGCAAATTTTTACCCACTAAGCTGGGCACCCACCTTTTGTGTTGCTGAAAATGACGATGTGGCTTGCTTAAAGATAATGCAAAGTTACAAGATGTTAAGACCAGATTAATCCTTAAAGTTTTCTACTTACTGTACTATAAACATTTTGAAATAATTTTGCCTCTCTTTTCAGAGAGTGGGCAGAGGTCCAATGCCTTATGGCATGCAAGCAATAAATGTTTAATAAATACTTAATCACCAGTTTATTGCCCACAGATTTCCAAAGCTGGTTTAAATTAGAGTGTTCATGGCTGATAACAGTCTAATATTTTACCTTTCCATGGGCATTTTATGAAGGGCGTTTTAGTCTCTTAATTGAAAACAGTAAGTTATAAAGGGGATTCCCTCTTATTCTTTCCATAGATGTCAGAGAGAGAGAGGGAAGTGTTTCTTCCCTGGTAGTTGGCTTCCCTGGTTTAGTCCTATCTCTCCAGCACCTTTGATTTCTTCCATTCTACTGTCTTCTTCCCCTCAGACTTCAGAGAGGTAATAAGCCATGCATGCACACTCTTCTTGATAAAGAGTGGTCCAAGTCAATACCTCCCTTCTCATAGCATCCTTCCGTTTTTATGCCTTCATGGCCAATCATTTGGTTTCTATCCCTTTCTCTCCCTGAAGCATCTTCTTAGCACATCATCAGTGGCATCCCAATGAACTCGTCTAAGGGTTTTTCCACTTTCCGTCACCCTCAATCACATTGACGTATTTAACATGGTCACCTTCCCACCCGTTAGAAATTCTCTCCTCTTAACCACCCTACTGATTACAAAAAAAAGTACACATTCCTCAGACTAACTTTAAGACGTGATGAATATAAATATAATCCAGTAAAGAGGTGAAGAACCCAAAGCCTCACTCAGAGCCCACAGTTCCTGGTGTGAGGTTGTGGGTCACCACCCTGGATGAGTCGAGAGAGACATGGTAGCCAGGCAGCTGGCATAAGGAACACTATATTCTGAGACCTAGAAAGAAAGAAGAGAGGTACCTCTTGTTGTGTGCCACATCTTGTGCCTGGTAATAGTTGTCCCTCTGCTATGATAGGATGCAGTTTTCTGTCCCTCTTCACTCCTCGATTTCCTGCAGATCTGTGCTAAGACAGAAACTTGGGTAGAATGATAATTCATGAAAGCTTTATCAAGGAATAGGTCAATGTCAGGAAGACCAACTTTGTTTGCCCTGCAGAGGCTCATCACGGTACAGGCAGACCATCCCTTCAGACCAACCCCTTAGCTTTCAGAGTACAGCAGACCATGTCCCCCGTACCCTTGCAAGGTACATAATGAAGATAGATTGAGGGTACAATGTAAGGGGCACCAGGAAAAGACAACATTGTCCAGACACCAACCCTAGTCTGGCTATATAAACCAAAATAAAACTTGAGAGAAAACTCACTCTCTGAATCGGTACTTCTCAATGGGGGATGATTCCTCCTGGTACCTCAGGGACATTTGGCAATGTCCAGAGTGATTCTGGGTTGTCACATATGGGGTTGTGGGAGTGCTACTGGCATCTAGTGGGTAGAGACCAGGGATGCAGCTGAACATATCCTACAAAGCACAATGCAGCCCTCCACAGTAAGGAATCATCTGGTGTGAATGGTCAGTAGGGCCAAGGTTGAGCCTTGTGCACTAAACAATCTGCATGCTCAAATAAGAATGCTTTCTTTGCAGAAGGCCAGGTCCATGGGCTCTTTTCAGACTCGTGGTGCATAACTAAGGGATTACATTACAAAAGAAGCAGCAGGCACAGAAAGCCTCAGGAGCTTAGTAATATTTCTGCAACCAATAAATGAAGCCACCTTGGAAATGTGAACACAGCCCCTGCCCGTCTGACTTCTTTCCCACATCACCTACCCAAGCAGCGAGGCAGCAGACATTGTGTTGTATGTGACTGAGTATAAAATCACTTCTGCACTGTAAAATTTAGTCTGTTACAGGAAGTGCAAGGATAGGGAGCTGAGATGGGTCTTCTGCCATGAAAGGTGTAATGGAATTACAGTGGGCAGGAATACAGCTAGGAGCTGTCAAGTGTGCACAAGTGTGTACTTTGAGATACAGGGCCAGAGCCTGGGGACAGGAAAATCTTAAGACAAGTTCAACTGGGCTGGTCAAGGGCAGCCATACCAAAGTTCACTCTTAGATGAAGTACAGACTGTTGGCTGAGGCTCTTGAAGGGTGATGATCCCAGGGAGGTGAACATGGTTGTAACCAAGTTTTACCTTTGAATGTGACCTGTTTGTTACATCCTGTAAGGCTTCAGCCACTATGCTTTTCCTGTCCCCACAGCCTGCACTCCAACTTCTCCCTCTCCTCCCTAATCCTCCTTCTCAGGGCAGCTATCAAACACAACCATTGAATTAAAAAAAATTTTTTTTAATGTTTATTTATTTTAAGAGAGAGAGGGAGGGAGACAGGACATGGGTGGGGGAGGGGCAGAGAGAGAGGGAGACACAGAATCCAAAGCAGGTTCCAGGCTTTCAGCTGTCAGCACAGAGCCCGACACGCACCTCGAACTCACGAACTGTGAGATCATGACCTGAGCCAAAGTCAGACGCTTAACCAACTGAGCCACCCAGGTGCTCCCTCACAACCATTGAATTTTGAACTTTTTAGCTAGTGAGGTACTGCCTGGGGTTCGTACTGTTAACAATGTAGTATCTCTCCAATATCAGACTCAAAATGGATACGTTTATGTTCTATAGTTGTGGAGTCCCTGCTTTAACAGGCATTAGCCATGTCTATTGTCTAAATTTTATCCCTCTTCATTTTCAAAAAATCGTCTAAGATTAGAGGGAGAAAACGACCCATCGAGTTTAATGTAAAGCCAAGAAGAATATGGTCTTTCTTTGCTCACTCTGCCTTTTGCTACTACATTCATTTTTTCAATGAGCAATACATATGTATGTATATAAACATGTACACACACACATAGGCAGTATGTATAGGTTCTCTTGAGTAGGAGATGCATATATATGAAAAATGAAAGAATATGCATGAAATAATAAATTTTTTTCCCACTTCTGACTCACCAGGTTCCCACTCCAAGACCTACCCCAGAAGCTACCTCTATTACTAGTTTCTTGTGCATCCTTCCAGAAAGCCTGTGCAAGGACAGACATATACATATGTGTGAATACTGCCTCATGCCCTACAGGCTGGTGCCCTTCCCATTCCTCTTTATGGCCATCTCAGCTTCTATTGCTCAAGATGAGCCATGACAAAACAGATGACACATTTGTGCTGTGGAAGGAAAACTCCGTGACTCAGATAGACACAAATTGTTCCATACACCTTTCATCCTCATTACCAGGTAACTTTGCCAAGGTCAAGTGGTGACATTCTGATTTACCACTAAGCAGACTGGACACAACTCACATTTGACGAGAATCTGAAACTCAAATACCAAAAAGAAAAAAAATATATTTTCTTAAGGCTTCCCAATTTCGTAACTGAACTTGCTTTCCTTTTGCTTTGTTGAAAATATTATTTTCCTTTCAGTTCAATGGGCACAGTCTATCTGAAAGAAAAAAAACAGGACTCCCCCCAAGTCCCCAGTTACTCACTAAATCCATTATATTTAAGACCCAGTTTCACCATATTCTTGAATTCTCCATTTAGCATCTCCAACAAAGAGGACCAAGAAACCCCATTGTTTTTGCTAGCCAGATCGGGCTGAGCCAAATCCAGGTTCCAGGTACCAAATGCAAATTTGGCTCTCTATGCCTTTACCATTTACAAGGATCTGTATTCAGATAAATCAGGGATACATTTCTCTTGGCTCTTATGGAGACCCTTTTAAATAGTGACTTCAGCCCTCCTAAGGTTTTTTTGTACGGGTTGCCTAAAAGTGGACAATTTTCACAAGTTTGCTTTGGCACTGATGGCACGAATTTTTATTGA
The DNA here is from genome assembly GCF_018350195.1 of Panthera tigris. Lineage (NCBI taxonomy): Eukaryota > Metazoa > Chordata > Mammalia > Carnivora > Felidae > Panthera > Panthera tigris. Next base: position 99,883,989 of record NC_056660.1, on the reverse strand, counting down.
AACTCACAGTTGTTTTAGTGGGCACATTAGTCTGCCAGCAGATCTCTGTAGGGGCCTCCCAGCCAATTCGATGAGAACTATGTGCACTTAAAACATGCCAAATGTTGTAAGAAGTGACACGTCCTCCAACTCTTTGATTGCCTGCATACGACCACTGGTTCATTTGTGCTTTTGTTTTAAGGACACTCTGTTGAGTGTGTCTGCAGCATTTGTGATATCAAACAGTTATTTCTATATTGAAGTTTACTCTGGTTTTTCCCTGCAGAAAAACCTGGTTCACCGTCTTTTGGTCTGGAGTTAGACTCCGCGTACTCTGTTGTATCAAAAAGGTAAGGCCACAGAAAAAAGAAGTTCATTGGGAGCATACATTTTCCATTGAGTTAAACAAATAAAGATTTGGTTGGAAGGAGATCAGAAGGTAGCCTGAAACTATTCTCAAAATGCCCTTTAAGTCACCAGTGGGAAAGAGTGATGATGTAGGAGGCTTCAAATAAACATACAGAGGTATTTTGAGACAAAAAAGACATCTGTTGTTTTTATGCTGATATAGGTAAATCATCACATAATCACCAGGAAGTCAAAGTGAAATTGGCTTAGATTGCCATCTACAAGGTACTTGCCCCAACACTGAGAAGTCTCCCCACATTTTTCCTTTATTTTCCGTTTTTTTCTATATTCCATTTTATCCTCGTGTTTTCTTACTTTGTGTCATTGGAAAGTTTTTTAGAATTTTACTTTATGAGGGGCACCTGGGTGGCTCAGTTGGTTAAGTGACTGACTTTGGCTCAGATCATGATCTTGTGGTTCATGAGTTCAAGCCCCACATACAGCTCTGTGCTGACAGCTTAGAGCCTGGAGCCTGCTTTGGATTCTCTGTCTCTCTCTGTCTCTCTCTGTCTCTCTCTGTCCTCCCCCACTTTTGCTCCCTCTCTCTCTTAAAAGTAAATAAATAAACATTTAAAAAATTAAAAAAAAAGAATTTTACTTTATGAAACAGTTAAGAAGGCTTAGCTTATTAATGGCTCGACCTTAAAATAGCAAAATTTTCATTTTTAAAATTAGACCCAAATCCTCAAAGGCAGTTACTTCATCTTTATAAATAATGTTCTTAGTAAATTTTCACTAAGGCCAGAAAACCAATGCAAAGTGGAAAAAAAGATGTCTGTGAAAATAGATTTTTGTTAGCTGCTCTGGTGAAAAAATATTTTATACCAACTGAAAAAAAAAAAACCAGGTACTTTTACAATTTTCACCTTCCCTGCAATTATACAAGCTCTAATGTTTTTCCTTTGAATTCTCCTGGGTTACTCAGCACTCTTAAACCTCAAGATCGTAAAAATAAGAAACCTTTCCAAAATCACATGGGTAAAGTCTCAACCTGCTGTTAAAAATACTGCTGATGGGCCAGTGCTTCATTCTGTGGAAAGGTTTCATAGTCTGTGTGATCACAGAGAGCCTCAGGGAGCAGCAAGGAACTGTGGGGAGCATGGCGTTCTGTACTACCCTGTCCTTGGAGAAATACCATGGCAGCTCTCGGAAGGTGTCCCAAGATTTCCTACATTTGCTCTTTCTTATTTCTTTTTTAAATGTTTATCTATTTTAAGAGAGACAAAGGGCACACACATGTGAGTGGGGAGGGGGGAGGGTAGAGAAAGAAGGAGAGAGAATCCCAAGCAGCCTCCCTGCTCAGCATGGAGCCCAACAGGAGATTGATCCAAACACTGAGGGATCATGACCCGAGCAGATATCAAGAGTTGGATTCTTAACCAACTGAGCCACCCAGGCACCCCTGCTCTTTCCTATTTCTTAAAAAAAAAAAAAAAGAAAGAAAGAAAAGAAAAAAGAAAAAAAGAAAAAAATGATTACTATCCCATCCTCCCTTCCACGTGGGGAAAGTCATGTCATCAAGCTCTGGCTAAAAAGAAGTAAGAAAAAGTTCATTAGAGCAGGGCTTCTCAAGCTTGACTGTGTACACAAATCACCTGAGGATCCTAATATACAGAATCTGAATCAGTAATCAGGATTGGGCTCGGGGCATTGCATTTTAATTAGTTGCTGGCTGAAGGATGAAGCTATGACCTGAAGACCACAATTTGAGTAGTAAGAAATTAGAGGGCTTTTGACAAAGATTTTCTTCCTTGATTTTGACAGAAGTGCTCAAGGATAAAGCTGCTTCCTGTGCTTCCTCCAGCTTCCTGGTTTTGAATAGGATTTTAGAAGGATGTGAGTGTGGGGCTGTGTCAGCTATCTTGTATTGACGAGGAATGGAAGCCAATGCCGAGAACAGCCAAGGAGAAGGACAGAAGGCATCCAGGAATTTGATGATGTCATTATGTCGCTGAAGTTAAGTAATTTTGGAACTTCCTACCTCTAGACTTCTTATTTTACTGGTATAATAAATATCATGATGGTTTAAGTCATCGTTTGTCAGGCTGTCTGTTAATTGCAACCAAACAGTTCTTATTTATTATATGAATGAAGGTGATCCATTCAGGACTGGGTTTTGATCAATCAGCCCAGAGGCAGATCCCATCTTTTATAGTTCGTGGCCTGCAGAGAGTCACTGGGCCTGGGAAATGGGAATTCTATGGGTGCAAGTCTTCTAGGAGTAGAGAACACTCAGGTGCTTCCAGAAAGAAAATTTACCCTGCAGATTGTAGCAACTTGGTTTGTATCCCCTGGCACAGAAGTAGGGAATAGGGGAATGTACAGATAACAAAAGGTGCTGAAGTGTTTCTTCTACTGTCTTACTCTTCTAATGAAACTACTGTGAGGAATGAGAGCATCGGTTGTTTCCCATGGTTGGGCTCAGAAAGTGAAGTTAGCTGTTGAAGTTCATTGGCTCTCAAAGGCATCTTTTGATGTTACAATCTGAAGATATGGGTTGAAGGATTATGGTAAGCTAACTAATGTGTCTTCTTTTGGAAAAGCCTCACACTTGCTTCTCTAATACTGAATAAACACTCTGTGTGTGTGTGTGTGTGTGTGTGTGTGTGTGCAACTTTGTCAACAATGCATTTTAATTTCTTTGGTTTACCTTAAGGATCTTTCACCCCAAAGAACTCTGATCTTTCCTGTTCCCCTCAAATCTGTGGTAGCTTGTTTTTCACTGACTGAATTTTTTCATTGTAGTAGTCAGGTTACAAACTTATCTTCTGTGAAAACAAAAGAACAGTAGGTACACTTAGATAGAAAATTATTTGTCTCATTTAACAGTCTGTGTGAAAATAATCCAAAACAGAGAAGCAGTTTTAGTGTCAAAGACTCAAGCTTCTTGTATCCTGTTGCCCAGTCATGATGGGGTTTCTGCCTCATGGTCTGAAGTGGCTGCTCCAGTTCCCCTCATTATATCTCTGATCCAACCAGCTGCAAGGGGAAAATAAAAAATAGAAGACATGTTCCTCCCATTAAAAGCCATGTAAGCCTTTAAAGACCATTTGCCAGGTGAAACTCAAATTTTACTACTAAATAGAGAAATGAAGAATGCACTTGGGGACAGGCAGTCTCTGCCACACGCACTGGTCAACTGGCTCAGAGGGGTTGTGCCTGTCCTTCCACAAGAGAGATTTAAAAAAAAAAAACAGCCCCAGATATTGTCCTTTTAGATGAATTGGTTTATTTGGACTACCACCAGTGCCAGAATAGAGGTAAAGATGATTCACAGCATAGCCCCCTTTCTGTCTGTCACTCTGGTCTAGCTACCATGACCTCATATCTGTACTAAGAGACAGTACTATAATGAAAAAAAAAATGAATAAAAACTAATACAAGTGAGATTTTTGGGATTCCATGGCATTTCTATATCGATGCTAAAAGCATCCATAACAATGAGAAGGGGAATTTGTATTAATTGCAACACTAAGAGGTTTGGTTTGGTGCCATTGCCCTTTACATGTGGCAGTGCATTTGGCTCAGCAATTGCAGTATGGTGCACTTCTAACGTGCACTTTTGAAAGAGCTGCTTCTTTGTTCATTGTCATTGCCACAGTGATCTGGAGCAAAAGAGATGATCACAGATGGCACACTGAAGTCAAAAGATTTGGCTGCAAAACACAGTAAGAGTTTCCTGAGAACTTTCAGGACTACTTTGGAAGAATGTGATGGATGCTGGCTTTTCCACATAACAAGGGGAGTGTAGAAAGAAAAATCCTGATTTGTAATTGTCCATTTTCATTCTTGCTTTGACTATTACAAGAATGTATTCTTCATTCAAAAATCCTCACAACTCCACATCTCCCAATGATGGCTAAATCTGTATGGTTCAAGCCCATTTGATCCCATCTTCCACCGGTTAATGCTTCCATGATAGAGACATACATTACTCTCACTCCATTTTCATTGGCCAGAGTAAGTCATCATAAGTCACAAGAGGATAGAGAATGAAAGAACTACAACATATCCAGAAGGAAGAGAACCAGAATAGTCAAATGACTGCCATAGTACAGTGGATTGCAAGTATCGTATGATACGACTGGAAATATTAATCATGATCATGGCTGTAGCCAACTTGAAGCTAAATTACTCCACCTAATTTTGGTGCCAGCAATGAGGTGGGAAACAAAGGCAAAAGAAACATGTCCTTGCTACTTACAGCCCATTGATGAGTCTTTGAAACAGGAGAGTGACCTTCCTCTAGGAACTCAGCTGTTTTGATGTTAATACTTTGCTAAAGGCAAAAAGCAATCTTAGCTTAACATTACCCCAACCTCCAGGATCCTGTAACTCTCTTTTAATATACAGAAATTCCTTTGGGAACCTCCTTTATCTCTACCCACCAAGATATATGTTGGCAATCATCCTTCAAGTATATGGCCCACTGATAAACATCTGAAAGGTCTCATGGCTAAGGTTTTATTAGACAGTAATAAACGACATTTTCCAAACAATAGCTAGCTCCCTCAAGGTCCCGGAAACCCTGCTCCCAAAATTCCTTAGAGACTTACGTTATCTCTAATCTCCCAATCTAAAGTATATAATCAGTCACCTGTCATGACGTCAATGCAGCTCTTTATGACAATGGGTCCCGTCCCTGTGCTTTCATAATACCACCTTTTTGCACTGAAGACACCTCAAGAATTCTTTCTTGACCGTTAGCTCCAAACCCCAACATTCCACATCAGTAAGTCATTAATCACTACTCTGCCCAGCTAGTGCAGCTCTTCATGACTCCCTAAGATACAGCTGAGGCATGACCTAAGAGTATAAAGAAAACCATGATTCTATTGATCCACATTATATTGAGAAATTAGCCATGCAGCAAAAAAGGTCTCACATTGATGTTTTAAAAGAAGTTACATTTCCAAGGTATTTTCTACTTTCCTCTAGAATGGCTATGCCGGACAGGGCTGGGATTAGGAAAATTTGTGAGTAGGGTATGATTTGGAACTATTTCATCATCATTTTGGGGTTAAAATCTGTCCACTCTCCACCCCTGCTTCCCAAGTCTTCCAGAAGTCTAATACCCACACCTGAGCTTTCACATTCCAAAGGGAAACCCTTATTAGGGACTGTTTCTGTCTCAAAAGTCACAATCAAAATTTAACTCTACTGTGACCTATTCTTTAAGGACACAACTCTTTGAAAAAAGAATTTATTATAAAGTGTTCACAGCTGAAAGGAATAGAAATATGAAATCCTTTCCTCTAATAAATTTACAAATTAATAAGGGCTTTCAATATTTTAAGCCAAAGGAGAAAGAAACAAGAGGAATTTCAGTCTTCAGAAAAAGAATTATGGGAGTTCTCTTTGAACAGATCTTCCCTTGGGAGTTTCCCTCAAATCACTCCATAGACCTTGAAATGATCATTAAAAACATAAATAATATCTTTTAAAATTCTTCTGCTGTTACAATAACCTAACTGATACCATCTGATGCTGGCAAGGATGCAGTTTAACTGACTTCTAATTCATTGCCTTATATTAGAACAGGGATACTTTTGTGGGAAAGAAAGCTTGGATTATCAACTCAATAGATAAATCAAGGATTAAATCCAATTATTGATGACCGTTAAAACAAATGCAAAAGAAATGTTCAAATATTACTACATGCAATCCCCTCTCCAGGCACACTATTTTCCTTTCCTTTTTTTATCTACCACATGTACTCCTTGCCTAATGTTCTTTCATGTGCCATTATCTCTGCCTGAAGTACATTTACCCTCTTTCCTTATACCACCTTAGGTTTTTGTTATTTCCTTATTTATGATTTATATAAATGTTATATCTTCTAAGAAGCCTTACAAGACTTTGGGATTAGGGGATGAGCCCTATCTATGTATTTCCATACGACATCTATTTCCCCATTCAAAGTACTGGCCAGTCTGTAGACTGGTCCGTAATCACCTATACTAAAGAAAGCTTCATCAAGATAGGAATAGTGCCTCCCATGGTCGTTGTCAGCCTTCTTGGTATGTCAGGAATACTACTTGACAGAGTGCTCAAAAGGACACATTGAGTAAAATTAATTAATATATTTCACATTTTAGAAAATTGTCTCTTCCCAATATTCTAACTGGCTGTACTGTATCCTTGCCTGATGTTAGGGTTCTAAAATTTAACTATCTCAATAAAGTACTAATAGATATGGATAGATTTACTCTACTAGACATGGATCTGGGCAGATAGATAGCCTGTCTATAAACAGATAAATAATTCCACTGTTAGGTTAAACAAAATATGTAAAAAGGCTGTAAGCATAAAGACGTTCCTAGGAGTCTTCTTTATCAGACTAAAATATTAGATGTATTCCAAATGCTCATCATTAGGGGATTATTTAAATAAATTATAGTGTGAACAGCTGAATAGAATAATACGTAGCCAATTGAAATGATGGCTATGAAAAAAAGAGGGCTGAGAAGACTCACAACATGGAAAAGCCATCTAATAAAATGTTAACTAATTACAAAGTAAGATACTAAACTGTACCAACATCATTATTTTAACTGTGAAAACATGCATGTAAAAAGAAATAAAATAAGGATTGCATTAGAATGGTTTGGCTGTGGGTTATTTTCTTCTTTAGCCCACATTTGAAATTCATGCGCTTATGTTACTTTTCTAATTAAAACATGTACTAAAGGTATTTGTGATTTTAAACGCCCATTATTATGTATTGTGGGTGACGAAATAACGTAACGGTTATAGTTGAAAGTTTAAAAGTTAAGGTGCTAAGACTGCAAGCTACTATTGACTGGATAAAAGTAGACAATTTACTTAATGTGACAATTTTTTTTTTAATTTTTAAAATGTTTATTTCTTTTTGAGAGAGAGAGAGAAATAGAGTGTGAGCGAGGAAGGGGCAGAGAGAGAGGGAGACACGGAATCCAAAGCAGGCTCCAGGATCTGCGCTAATAGGGCAGAGCCTGACGGGGTGGGGCTTGAACTCACAAACCATGAGATCATGACCTTATCCGAAGTCAGACACTTAACCCACTGAGCCACCCAGGCGCCCCTTAATGTGATACATTAATAGAAAATAAATTATTAGTCTAATAACAAAGGTTCCTTTTGCAGAACTCTTTTTCCGAGACAGAATGAAGACAATTGCATTACTTCCCCAGTGAGAACGAAAACATACCAGGAAGGTGGCAATTTGGAGTCACGAGAGGAAAATGCTTGGGCATGTGTCTTCAGAAACAGAAATGGTATGTTTTCATGTGAAACACCTGAACAATTGGGTGCCAAAAAAAGCAGAAGAGATGTAAAGGTAGAACAAGCAAATAACTAAACAAGGGAGTGTTTCAGAAAGGAAATACCATGCCAGGCCTTGGCTCAAAAGCACAAGTCTTTCTGTGCAGGGAAGGGTTCACAACATCTATTAAATGCACAGTCAATCACAAAAACAAAATCCATCTGTTTAAGATTAACATTTGTAGTAAACATTAAGGAAGGAATGTAGAAGGCAAATACATATTGTGAAACAAAATCTACACTCCTGGAACAAGTAATACTTCCTTTAAAACAATTGCAGTGCTCCAAAACTGATTCTTTATACAAAAAGAAATAACAATTAGATGCAGGACAGTACGTTAGCAGGGCCATATTCAGTATTTCAGAGGAAAGAAGATTAAGCCCTAAATCAAGCACATGTTCCCATTGTATCAAATGCCAAACCTCCTTAAATGCAACTGACAAAAGAAAAACATATATACCTGGAGTGTATCTGAAAAATTAGAAATACAAATTGTATATTTTAAAACCATGGCTTAGATCTATTAAATTATTTGGCTACTCTAAGAAGTTATTTATCAAGGACTTCAACACAGAATCATGATTTACTAATTTATATTTGGACAATGGCATTGAATAAATGTAGAGGCATATATTTTAAAAGATGTATTTGAGAGCGAGGCTGGCGCAAACAGAATAATAAAGGCCTAATTGAGGGTTGTTTTTTTTCTCATTTTTAAAATATTTTTATGGCTAAGTTTCATGCACAGGGACACATACCATACCAGATATTTAGCAAGTGGAAAGAAAAAAAATTCCTGTTTTTTTATATTCCTGTTTTTAAACTATTGCTGTTTTTAAATATCTTTGCTGAGAAACATATTTTAATAAGTCTGTCCAGTTCTGAAAAAGTGGCCTCTTCGTCAATAGTGAATGGTCTGGAGCTGTGCTGTCCAATATACCATGTGTAGCTACTAAATGTAAATATAAATTAATTAAAATTAAATGTGACATTTTATTCATTTTAAGTACTCAATAGACACATGTGGCTACCATATTGCATAGCTCAGGTTATAGAAATTTTCCATCACAGAAAGTTCTACCGGATAGCACTGGTCTGGGGTGAGTTTGAGACAGGAACTACATGACAGGATCTTGGCTTTGGGGCCAGTAAAACTTTAAAGAAGGGGTAATGAGATCTAAAAGGAGAGGGGGTGAAAGCAGCACTGTGGAGGGGAGTTCAGGTCTTTATTTTAGAAATGAGGGCCTGTTGGTTATAGAAATGTCTAGGGTAGGTTTATAAACACAGATACCTACCATTCACTGTGAAGGGCTCCACGCTGCTGCACCCATATGTGTGTTCCAAATCTTTGGGAAATTCTCCTCTACACACAGCCTTGGGTCAGTGGTATTTAGGAAAGCAAAAGCCAGGGTCCATACACTGCAAGTCAGATGAGAAGAGATTAAAACTTCAGTAGAAGTAGGAATTTGAGATCAGAGGTAATCAGATCTCTGATCAGAGACAGAGATAAAGATCAGAGATCATCCCCCTCCTTATTCCAACCTGCCCCCAAGTAAGAATCTCCCAGAGAGGTTTACATCAATTATCATTTAAAGTTTATTTATGTTTTCGAGAGAGAGAGAGCACATGCATAAGCAGGGGAGAGAGAGAGAGAGAGAGAGGGAGAGAGAGAATCCCAAGCAGGCTCTGAGCTGTCCGCACAGAGCCCAATGTGACGCTTGATCCCACAAACCATGAGATCATGACCTGAGCAGATATCAAGAGTCCGTTGGTCAACCGACTGAGTGACCCAGGTCCCCCTACATCAATTATCATTTAAACTAATCAAAGGATAGCTGATTCCAGAGTTATTTTGATTCATCAAGACTATGGTTATACATGCACGAAAAAAATTATAAATTACTATTCCTTTGTCTTTATTTTTCTGGAGACAATAAACACTTTATTAGCCATTAAGATGGGTAAAGAACCCAAATGTACTCTCTTCTGTTTATCCAGCTCAGAAAAGGCTTAAGTTAAAAAGAGCTAAAGATAATGTTTTTGAGGGGGAAATTCCTTGATTGCCAATGAGAGATTGATTTTTGGAAACTTCTTCTTAGCCTTGTTTTATCTCTGTCTGCTCTTTGCTACCAGTTTCAGAAATGTTCAGAATAGAAAGGGCCTTCCTGCAGAGCCTCCTTTTTGAGGGAGATGTTCTAATTCAGAAATAAGGCTTACGTCATGAGGTTTCTGGGCTGTCAATACCAGAAAGGGCTTTTGCTTTTTGGTTGGGTTCAAGAGTGACTATTCTTTTTTTTTTTTTTTTTTTTCCCAAAAACCAATAGCACCCACCATATTAAACAGGAATTTCATGTTTATTTGTGGATTTTTTTTAAAGCCTTTTGGTCAGCCCTGCAAATAATACAGGCTTCCAAAATTAAAGGAATACCAAAATAACTATGGCATTTCCTCAGTTGAACATAGAATGGTTTCTTCAGAGCAGATTTGCTGCATAAACACTGAGCACTTTCCCTCCAGTAACATCTGTGAACAAGTTTACCACTTGGGACAATGAAGGACTAATAACCACGTCCAGACATGGGTAGGCACAGGTGCTCCAACATGTACCTCCATTCTAGTTCCAACAGGTGGGCGATTTCTGAAGAAGCCCTTTAGACTTGGGTCATACTGTGTGGTTGGCCAGGGAGAAGGGCCGTCCACTGGCAAGGTTGCCAGCAGCAGCATCTAAAGTGACTGACTTTTTACTGGCAGAGTGCACTCCCTGAACATATTGACTCTCGGAACAGAGAACATCAGCCCAACAATTTATTAAAAGCAATTGTGTGTTTCCTAGGCCCAGCCAAACATTTGGTGCATGTTATACAATCCTCCAAGACCAAATTTCGGGCCCACTTCTTTCAAGAAAAGCTGCCCCAAACAGCCCAGATGATGATGAACCTCAGATTTCTCATGGCAACCATGGTCTGGAATGTTCCCGGGACATTTAACCATGTAGTGCCTTAGGAGAAGTACCTCTTCCATCTGCAAAGAACAGTTATTCTAAATTTGTATTCTACTTAATTTCTCTCATTGAAAACTTTTGCTTCTTAGCTGTAGCTACATTTCCCACTCTTTGATGACAGAGATGGCTTTTTACACTTATTTGTGAGTTTGTCTAATAATAGCCAGCAGGATAGATTATACTTAATTGGCCTTAATATATTTTTGTTGATTTGAAAACAGAGTTTTAAAATGGCAATTTAGAAAAAAGCATAAACTCTTAGCCCGTTATACACTTTGGGTAGCAAGATGACATTCGTCTAGCACTCAAGTAGGACAGAGGAAAAGAAATTAATTTCATTTTTTAAAATGATTGTTTATTTATTTTGAGAGAGACAGAGAACATGAGCAGTGGAGGGGCAGAGAGGGAGAAAGAGAATCCTTAGTAGGCTCTGTGCCATCAGCATGGTGCTCAACATAGGGCTCGATCCCACAAACCATGAGATCATGACCTGAGCTGAAATCAAGAGGTGGATGCTTAACAAATTGAGTTATTCAGGTGCCCCAAGAAATTAATTTAATTTTTATTAAAATTGAGAAGTTGCTGGGTATGTAAAGGAAGACAGAACAGTAATGCATGTATCAGAAGTTTCAGACTAATCATCTGAGGTACTAGCTGGAGGAAGCCTACTGAAGCAATCAGTACTTGAACACCTTCTACCTAGCTTTATCACTAATCACCATGCTAGGGGCACTTGGGTGGCTCAGTTTGTTAAGTGTCTGACTCTTGATTTTGGCTCAGGTCATGATCTCATGGTTCCATTCCTGAGATTGAGTCTCACCTTGGGGTTCTGTGCTGTCAGCTGACAAAGCTGGAGCCTGCTTGGGATATTCTCTCTCTCTCTCTCTCTCTCTCTCTCTCTCTCTTTCTGCCCCTCTCCTGCTCACTCTATCTCACTTGAAAATAAATAAATAAACTTAAAAAAAAAAACACCAGTTAATCACCAACTTATAAATGAGACCCTCTTCTCTTGCTTCCTAATATCCGGTATTAGAGGTTGATCATTTTGTAATAGCCTGTTAAAATATTTTTGCTATTTATAATTTTTGATTGTTTATCCATTATCAAATTTTGAGTGTTCCTTATATATTTTGGCTATAAGCCCTTTATCAGATAAATGATTTACAAGTATTTTCCCCAGTCTCTGACTTGTCTTAATTCTCTTAAAAGTGTCTTTTGAAAAAGCTTTAAATTTTTAAAATTCTAATATAAATTCCAGTCAGTTAACATACTATAATATTAGTTTCAGGTGTACAAATTCAGTGATCCAATCCTTACCTACAACACGGGATGCTCATCACTACAAGTGGTCTCCTTAATCCCCATCACCTATTTAACCCATCCCCCCCCCCCCACCTACCTCCCCTCTGGGTACCATCAGTTTGTTCTCTACAGTCGAGAGTCTGTTTCTTTCTTTCTCTCTCTCTCTCTCTCTCTCTCTCTCTCTCTCCCCTTCCCGATGATCCTTTGTTTTGTTTCTGAAATTGCACATATGAGTGAAATAATATGGTATTTGTCTTTGACTGACTTATTTTTCTTAGCATAATACTCTCTAGCTCCAACCACATTGTTGCAAATGGCAAGATTCCATTCTTTTTTTTTTTTTGGCTGAGTAATATTCCATTGTGTGTGTGTGTGTTTGTGTGTGTGTATGTTTACTACAACTTTATCCATTCATCAGTTGATGGACATTTGGGCTGTTTCCATAATTTGGCTACTGTAGATAAAGGTTTTTAATTTTGATAGAGTCAAATTTATCAATTTTTTTGTGTGTATGAATCCTGCTTTTGGTGTTGTATCTAAAATAACTTTGCCTAAATCAAGGTCAAAAAATGTTTCCCCTGTGTTTTCTTCTGGAAAATTTATAGTTCTAGAGTGTACATTTGAGTTCATTTTTGTATGTGGTGTGAAATATACATTGAAATTTATTTGTTTGCATATGGATAGCCATTTGTTCAAGCGCCATCTGTTGAGAAGATAATTTGAATTGTGTTTGTATCATTTTGAAAACCAACTGACCATAAGTGTGTGGGCTTGTTTCTGGACCATCTACTCTGTTCCACTGATTAGTTTATCTATATTTAAATCAATACCATATTGCCTTGTTTTCTGGAGCTTTATAAATGTTCGAATTGGGTAGTGTTGGTCTCCTGATTTGGTTCCTCTTTTTCAAAAGTGTTGTGGCTGACTCTTTCATTTCCATATGAATTTCCATATGAACAACTTCTCAGTTTCTACAAAACCACCTGCTGGGATATTTTTGTTGTTGTTTTGTTTTTTAGATTCAGTGCAACTATACATTAATTGGGGCGAATTAACATCTTTATAGTATCTTAACATCTCCTGAGCTGTGAACAAGCAGTATCTCTCTGTTAATTTAATTCTTCTTGAATTTCAACACCATTTTATAGTTTTCAGGACTTATAGTATCTAAAGAAACAGGAAATGATACTGTTTTTAATTTTGATCATTGATGGATTATTGCTAGCATAAAGAAATACAATTGATTTCTGTATATCAATTCAATATTCTGCAGCTGTGTTAAACTTGTTTATTATTTCTATAAACTTTTTTTTGTAGATTCCAAGAGGTTTTTTGCAAAGATAATCATGTCATCTGTGAATACCATTTTATTTCTTCCTTTTCATATTGGATGCCTTTATTTGTCTTGGCCTGTCGAACTGGCTAGATCCTCTAGTATAATGGTGAATAGATGTGGGGACAGTAGACTTCCTCGTTTTGTCCCTTGTCCTTGGGGAAACATTCAATATTTCCCCATTAAGCGAGATGTAAGCTGTAGTTTGTTTGTTTGTTCTTCTGTAAATCTCCTTTCTCAGGTTGAAGAAGTTCCCTTGTATATCTGGTCCATTGAGAGTTTTGAGTATTTTTTATTTAGTTTTAATCAGGAATGGATATTGGATTTTTCAAATGACTTTTCTGCATCTATTCAGTTGCTCCTACATTATTTGTTTTGTAGTCACAAATTTTCGGTTGTTTTCAATATCTCTCTCCGTGCTTTAGAGTTAAGTATTTTTATGTTTCCAATTTTCACTCCTTTTTTTCTGCTTATTACTTATAACCTTTTGTTTTGTTATTTTACTGGTTTCTTTCAGATTTATAGTATACACCTTTTACTTACCACATTTCACTATCAAGTGTTCTTAGACAATTTTATGTATAGTTTAAAAACCTTAGAATAATACATTTCATTTCTCCCCCTGTGGTCGTTATACTATTGTTTTCATACATTTTTCTTACACATCTATTACTCTTTAAATAGTTATTTATTCATTCATTCATTCATTCAGACAGAGTAATAACACATGAGCAGGGGAAGGGCACAGAGACAAAGAATCCCAAGCAGACTGTGCTATCAGCACAGAGCCTGAGGCAGGGCTCTATCTCATGAACTGTGAGATCATGACCTGACCCCAAATCAAGAGTTAGATGCCTAACTGACTGAGGCACTTAGGTGCCAAAACAGTCATTATCTTTTAAAGATCTTTAAATAATTTTTAAAAATATTACATACTTGCCTCTATATAATTGTACCTTTTCTGGTGTTCTTCTTTTATGTATATCCATATTTCCAGCACTATTATTTTCTTTCTTAGGGTCTTGCTGTAAATTTTTATATTATACGGGTCTCTTGGTGATGAATTCTTTCAGCATTTGTACCTTTTAGACAGTTTTTATTTTACCTTCATTTTTGAAAACTATCGTGACTGGGTATAGAATTCTAAACTAACACATTTTTTTTTTTCTTTCAAAACCTCAAAGATGTTCTATTGTCATCTCACTTGTATTGTTTCATTAAGAAATGTGGTGTAATTCTGGTCTTTGTTCCTAGTTAGGTAATGTTTCTTTTCTTTCTCTGGCTCTCAAAACAATTTTTTATCACAAATTTTGTGCCACTTATGGGGCTTCTGGGCGGCTTAATCAGTTAAGCATCTGACTTCGGCTCAGGTCATGACCTCGCAGTCCATGAGTTCGAGCCCTGCATTGGGCTCTGTGCTGACAGCTCAGGGAATGCAGCCTGCTTACGATTCTATGTCTCCACCTATCTCTGCCCCTGCCCCACTGTCTCTCTCTCAGAAGTAAATAAACATTAAAAAAATTTTTTTTTAAATGCTGTTGCTCAGAGTTGAGTCTAAAAGCAAATTCTTTTGAGTCTTTTGTGAAATAACAGCATTGAGATCCAGACCTTGTTGAAATAGAGTTTTTAAAAGTAAATCCTAAACTTCCCTTTATATATAAAGAACAAAATGTGAAGGTCTGAGCATATTTATTGTAAACCATAGTAAAGCGAAGGATGAAGAATGGTGTGAGGGAAGGCTCAAACCAACAGAATAAAGGAGAGATTCTTCCAGTTTGTATGCATCAGAGCCAAGAAAGGTCGAATTGGGTAAGGGGTCATGGCCAAGTATTCCAGCTTACCTCTTAGGGTCAGTGTTCCTGGGCTGAAGTGGAAAGATATCAAACAGGTCATGGGATGATTCAAGAGCTGATAGTCTCTGTCCACAAAACCCGTCAGAGAGAATACATTCCTTAGCAAAGCCCCACATCGAGTTTGGTGAGAGAGTAACAGCGAAGGCTGAGGGAAGGACCTTGAGCTGACTCACAGAATCCTGCACCCTGCCATATTGTGTGCAGAAGGCAGGCAAACACTCTGGAGTTTCCCGGTGGGACACTCATGAACAAGACACACAGACCCAGGAGACTGTGGAACGGGGGTCACTGTAAATAAAGACAATGGCTACATCCATGATCACTGGCGTATGCATGCCAGCAGAACACCACAGCACTAGTACAGACAAGACCCACTCCAACTCAGCAGACACCACACACTTTCCCAGGAACAAGGCAAGATGAGGGCATCTGAGCAAAAGCTGGTGAGAAAGACTGCCCTCCTCCGGTGTTCAAAGGCTGCTTTAGCTTCCCCTTATATCCAGATGCCAGTGTGGGCAGAAAGAAAGGAAGTACAAAATCTTGAAAGCGAAAGTTAACCCTGATTAACATTTTTGAATTTTAAGGGAATAACGTGCCTTTAATTGGCAAGTGCCATTATTTTTCTGGCATCAGCAGGAATAGGGTTGCCAAGGCAAGAAGAGAATTTTAAAGAAAAAAGAAACCACATTTGGTGTAGATTTGAGTCTTGGTGTGTACTTTTTAACCCCTCCCCTCACTGTATTGTACATTCCTAAGTGTTAGCAATCACCTCTGGGGCAGAACTCTCTGGAGAAGTCTGGTCCCTTAGGGTGATGCAGATTCCTCCAATCTCCTGAAGTCAGAGCCTAGAGCCAGATCCTGGAGCACCAGGGCCACTCCCTTCTCTGAGCAACTCATACTGCTGCCCAGTGCACAACAAGAACCTCCTGAAACAGGTAAACACAGATCATAGCGCCTTGTTGGATCAGTTTCCCTTTTTCTTGCACTTTCTCCCACACAGGAGAGGATGAAACATTAGACTCTTGTTCGGACTCCTCTTCAAACACGAATAGTGTACACGGGAGACACAACGTTTATATGCGTCTCTAGTCCCTTCTGTTAGTCTTATAAATAGTTCTATATAGAACATTATGACTATAACAAAACTCATACTTTTAACTTCTAGTTGGTTCTGTCACATACAGTAGAAATCCTGATGTAATCTGAATTGATAGTTGGTTATTAACTTAAAAATTCAGTTCAAGCACTTATTCACAAAAAATTGGGCTTATCTTTAACTTTATTTTTCAATTTAAAAATAGACATTTATTCACTATTATGCAAATGCATACACATTTATACACAATCTTTTGATGTGTAGCCATTAGGTCAAATGATTGAATACATGCTGTTTTTTTTAAATAAACCTCTTCATCATGCATTACCTATAGTTTCTAATTTTTATTTCTTTAACGTTGAGAGTTTGAAGATTGCTTGTAAAGCAATCTGACTGTACAATCTTTCTCCCCTATCCCAATTTTTTACACTAATTGTCCACATGTAATGCAAATGCAGTTTTTAGTGACTCACCTCCATCAAGTGTTTTAAAAGCTTTCAACTTAATTTTCTTGGGAACAACTATCTTATTTTATTAACTTATATAGTAACTTATAAGTTAAAGTTGTAAATACATCTTCCATCAATTTTACTAATTTATGTAATAATTTATAAAAGTTGTAAATACAGCTGACAAAAACAGACTGGAGAAAGAATACAGCTGTTATATACGGGTAGGCATTTACCTCAACTGGTAAGAGCTTGATAGCCTGGAGAAGAGCCTGATGTCCATGAACATTCAGCAAAAGCTGTGAGCACCAGTAAGGATGCTTTCCAGAGAGGAAGGTAAAATATTGGTTAGCATGGCACGTGGATGAAGTAGTCATAAGCTAATAAAATTTCTTACAAAACCGTTCTTGGCAAATTTATATTGCATTACATAAGCAAATTTTTTTTTTCTTTTCTTTCCTTTGTTTTACAGTGCCTACCAGCAGCATCTTTTATCAACAAAGTCAACTGAGCTTGGGAACCTGGGTAGCTCAGTTTGCTAAACATCAAACTCTTGATTTCAGCTCAGGTCAAGATCTCACCATTGTGAGATTGAGCTCTGCATTGGGCTCTGTGTTGGGCCCCGTGCTGGGCATGGAGCCTATTTAAGATGTTCTCTCTCTACAAAAAAAAAAAAAAAAAAAGGAAAGGAAAGGAAAGGAAAGGAAAGGAAAGGAAAGGAAAGGAAGGGAAAGGTAAGGAAAGGGAAGGAAAGGAAAGGAAAGGGAAGGGAAGGCAAGGCAAGGGAAGGGAAGGGAAGGGAAGAGAAGGAAGGGAAGGGAAGGGAAGGGAAGGGAAGGGAAGGGAAGGGAAGGGAAGGGAAGGGAAGGGAAGAGAAGGAAGGGAAGGGAAGGAAGGGAAGGGAAGGAGGCAGGGTAGGGCAGGGAGGAAGGAAGGAAGAGAGGGAGGGAAGAAAAGAAAAAAAAAGAAAAGAAAAGAAAAGAGAAGAAAAGCTAGCACTCTTTATACAATCCTCCTGTGAATTTTTTTATTATTACCTCTATAATCTATTTCTGGTCTTCTCACATTGAAGTAAAAAGTTCCTTTTTTTTTTTTTTTTGTAATGTACATAGGAAGCTCTTAGCCAGGCTTTCTAGTTATCTCCAACCTGCTTTTCTGGGACTTGCCTTCTTTTCCTGCCACAGTTTGTTCCACATTTCTATCTACTCCCTGGATCAGTTCTATATCATCTTCTAAACTTGAGCAGGTTTTCAAAATATTTACAAGCAGTGAGGCAATCAGATCATGGAAGTGCCTAATGCTAGGAACAGGGTCATGCAGGTTCTCAATGGGGCTACATTCTAACCTTTTAGTTACTGGATCATGGGAGATCCAAGAGCCCGATGTAGCAGAATGTAGGAGGTTTAGAAATGCAGCTAGTCTCCTGTAAGTATCTTAATATTTTACCAAGTATGGCCAAACTTATGTGTGCTGACTGAACATAAGCTAACAAACTATAGCATTATCTTACAATTCTAAGGCATTTTCACTGTGTGTTTACATAAGCACGCAAATACATACACACACCAACATCACTTCCCAAAATTGTTTCTTTTGACAAATTATAACAACAGGAGTTTTTTTAAAAACACGTCAGTGTGGCTGTTTTAGTAGACAAAAATAATTATGTTAGGATTTTCCTTCACAGAGGTCAAATATTAACAATTTTACCCTAAAAGTGGTGGTAACTGGAAAATATTCTTACTTCTGATGGAAAGCTTTATTAAAATTGAAGTGCTTTCATTTGGGTTTAATAATGTGGATCTAGTGAAATCATCAATATATCCTAAATTCAGTGATACAAATTAGAGGGGAAAAAAAGAGCAAGGAGAACTTTAAAATTTCTTGGGGTACCTGGGTGGCTCAGCCTATTAAGTGTCTGACTTCGGTTCAGGTCATGATCTCACAGTTCCTGAGTTTGAGCTCCGTTTTGGGCTCTCAACTGACAGCACAGGGCCTAGAGCCTGCTTTGGATTCTGTGTCTCCCTCTCTCTCTACCTCTCTCCTGCTTGCATTCTCTCTCTCTCAAAAATAAAATAAAAAACGTTAAAAAAAATTTCTCCCTGCTTGAGTAGAAGTAAGAGCTGGTCATACCAAAAATGTAATAGTACCTTTTAGGGTGAAATCCCATTCTTGCTCATGCTTTGCTTTGACTAGAAATATTAAGTTCATGACAATCATCTATCCTTTCTGGCATATTTTATATTTTTCATTAACAAGTACGTTTGTTCTGAAGAATGTGTAGATAAAGTGATATGCACTCACGAATTGCTTTCAAAATAATCCAGGGGCAGAGTGCGGGGTCTCCAGATGAAGTGAGATTGGCATGTTTGGTAAGTGCTGAAGCTGGATGGTGGGTGCCTGAGAGTTCATCCTATTATTCTCTCTACTTTTATTGATGTTTAAAATTTTCCATAATAGAAAGATTTTTTTTCTCTTCCATTTTCTGGTTTTAACTTTAGGCATAATTATACTTATGCTTCTAATTCATTTTCTTAAAATGGAAAAGAAAAGACCATTGGAACAGTATGTGTTCAGTTAAAATAAAATCCATCTTAAAATAATGAGTCCTTTCCCATAACCATACCCATCATTATTTGTAATTTACTTATGGTAGTCATTTTTATGGTGACTGAAAAAATTATCTTGGGCTTGTTATCACAGAAATAACAAAATTTAGACTATTTCTTTAAAAAATTTTTTTTAATGTTTGTTTATTTTGAGAGAGAGTGATAGCATGAGCAGGGGAGGGGCAGGGAGAGAGGGAGACACAGAATCTGAAGCAGGCTCCAGGCTCTGAGCTGTCAGCACAGAGCCCAATGCAGGTCTCAAACTCATAAACTGTGAGATCATGACCTGAGCCAAGGTTGGACACTCAACCAACTGAGCCGCCCAGGCGCCCCTAGAGTATTTCTGTTCATAAATTCATTAAACAAACATTAATGGAGGACCTCCTTTGTACCAGTAACAGTGCGGTGGGCACTAGGGTTATCTGTGGTAAATGAACAGATACATTTTCAGAATCTTAGTGTGAGAAACAAACATTTATCAAATCTGTGCTGGATTTTATCTATTTTCCTGTTTGGAAGAACAAGGTGTACAGAATGCCTTCTTAAAATTTTCCCCAAATTTTGCTTTCTAATAGGAAATACACTTTTTATAACATTAACATATTTTTACATTACTTCAAAATTAATTTTCAAGAATAGCTTCTCATCACAGTGGGATAAACTGATAAGATAAATTAATCAGCTTCTGGAATTGGTCAGCAAAATACTAACTGTAGAATGGTACAGTATAAAAACATTAACAACTTGGGGAGGAAGCTATTGTCAGGTCAGGGATTTGATTTTACCCCACTTACAAACTAACAAATGAGCCTGTTATATTTCATGAGCGCTGGCTGAAGACTTGAGATCCTGAATCAGAAACACAGGACGCTATGACTCATTGCACAGCAAGCAGCATGAGGTTCAGCATATTTACACTGGCTCCCTTGTCCCCACGTCCCCCCAGTATGACCCAATATGCTCACTGGATTCAATGCATACAGTGGGTCTGCATCACAGCCAAAGAACAGTGAACTTGGAGAACCCACTACTTTGTTTTGACAAACAGGAAGCGAGCCTGTTCTTTGTCTGGGGGAATACACTTACCTCATCCTTTCAGAAGAGATTGGAAGTTCAATTCTATCCTAGACTAGAGTGTAGACTACAGGACATATGCATTCACCCTGGTATGTATGCTAAGCTCTGTGATCAAAAATTGTGTTTTCCTGTTGAGATACGAGAGACCGTAATTCAATCATGATTTTTAAACAGGCTTATGAAGATAGGCTTTTGCAGTTATAGATCTCACGTGATTTCATGCCAAAAACTAGGGTAAAATGAGTAAAATTCAGCTGATTTCACAGATACTGAAGATTAACACACAATGGCATTGGAATGCCCCCCTCACTGCCCCCCCCCCCCACCGGGGTTTGAAGCTCCTGAGGCTTATTATACAAAGGTGGTGGTATCAGCGACAGTGGGGAAGGTGTTCACTGCCCAAGGCTGGCTTCCTGTTCCACCTGTCACTCTTGTCACGTACA
Source organism: Panthera tigris (assembly GCF_018350195.1). Taxonomy (NCBI): domain Eukaryota; kingdom Metazoa; phylum Chordata; class Mammalia; order Carnivora; family Felidae; genus Panthera; species Panthera tigris. Next base: position 99,863,136 of record NC_056660.1, on the reverse strand, counting down.
AATAGGCCATATGCGGGATGCTCTCCGATTGATGGTGAAGTCATGAGAAAAAGAGAAGAGATTAGCAGGTAACAAACGAAAATATTACCCTACCACACACAGCTAAGCAAACACCGTCTGATGATCAAAAGGATGAGGACGTGGAACGGAATGAGGTCACTTACCTTCAGGTTTCTTTCCTCACATAGGAAGCCCGGCATGGAGTACCTGTGCGGAGGCACCTCATGCTGCCTAGCAAAGCAGAATCTAGAAATAAGCTCCTGAACATTACTCTCACTGACCAGGAGAGGGCACCTAGCACTAATGAATGAAAAAATCCTGTCCACAACAGATTCCTCGTGGACTCTACTACCTGTACTTTACAAATCAATTTATTTCATGTGTCCGTTGCAAACGCCTTTCGATCTCAGGATAATTGCAGTCACACCTTCTTCTTGATGACAGTCCTGTGCGATATAATGTACCAGGTGGCCGAGATAACTGATTTTCCTGTACAGGGCACAGAAAGAAGTCCTTATGAGTAAAAAATAATTTCAGAGGGAGGAATTTATTTGTATTGACAATTTCCCAAAAAAATGAACACATTAGACAAATTAAAATGTATTTAAGTAATCTTTCAGAAGAGGGAGAACATACTTATTAAAACCTTCCTGTACCGAAGCACTTCTGATTCATTCTCCCTCCCATTTCTTACACACACACATGTGGCTTGGTTTAGACTGTGAGTTCAAAGAATTCACCTCTAAACACGTTAAAACAGGGGAATTCATATTCTACCATAAAACAAAATGTGACACTATATTTGTACCACCCTTTCCCATGCCAAAAAGAAAGAAAGAAAGAAAGAAAGAAAGAAAGAAAGAAAGAAAGAAAGAAAGAAAGAAAGAAAGAAAGAAAGAAAGAAACTTGAATTCTATGTATTTCCTTTTAGGTCTAGCACAGACATAAACAACAATAAATTGGCCAACCATATTCTTCAGGCATATAATTTTCTTTCTTCCCAAAGTGGACACTCCCTGGGAAAATACAAATAACTTCTAATTGCAAAGCCCTTCAACACAAAAAAAGTAGGCCACCTTGACCAGAGCACAAAATAATCTTTTCCAAGAGCACTTGAATGAGCGCCTCATTATCCAAGGAAAAAATACATACCAAGATTTTTTACTACTTTATTTTGTTTCATTTTCAAATACTTTTTATAGCCATGGAAAAAAAACATATTGATGAATCGATTTTTCCAAAACAAAACCATGATGTCTTTTAATTTTAGCCTGAAAGTAGCTCCCCATCTCCAGCATTTGAGAAATAATAACACTGTGGCAGAGTGTGGCTGAAAGACTTGCTCAGGGACACACAATGTGTCCAACTCTGGGGGTAATATTTCCACACACCAAGCACTGATTTCATATTATAAAATTACCTAGAAATTCCCAACTATTTGTGTCCTACTGGATATAAAGAAATCTCTGTAATCCAAAGTCGTGATGGATTAATTTACATTATAGCAACTGGAACCAGCTTCAGTTTAGGAACCTAATTATTTAACACTCAAAGAAAGTACATTTGGCTCTTGGTTGACAATTATCTTCCCTGTTATTAATGATAATAAACAATGCCCTTAAGGAGTGGCTGCTATGTGTCACTGTCCCCTCGATTATCTTCCAAAGTAGTTTTTATTGTCTCCATTTTATAGAAGACAAGACTGAAAGGCTCAGAGATGTTAAGTAACTGTCCCAAAGTACACAGCAATTAGCAGCAGAGGCAGAAATGGCACCAGCTGTGTCTGACTTCTCGACATTGCTGTCTGTCTCCAGTACCCCTCACTTCTCCTTAACTGCATAAATTATTCTATGAAATTGAACCATAGATGCTATTTTCTATTAATCTCATCAGTACCTGCTTTCCTAATTCCTAATTTTTTCAGTTTAGGGCAGAAAGAGATTGCAAAGCAAATTACCTGTATAGGGCACCTCATAAAAATCCAGAAAGGACTATGAATTCTTATGATAAAAAGTATACTTGTATTACTAGTTTGAGTACAAAATACCACAATATCCATTTTCTGAGAGATCTTGTTATTACTATTAAGGCATTTTTGCCTACTTATTTATTTATTTCACTTTTAAGCACAGGTAAAACTCTTGTTGTTAGTTACAGCCCTGATGATCTAATAATCAAGTTCTTGAAACAACAATGCACATTTACCTGTGATCAAATACAAATTTCAGGAGGTTTCAGCAGATCCTCTCAAAAATCTGTCCATGAGCTTATGCTTGGAGAACCATACAAGTGTTTAAATTGCTTTTCTATGCTTTCATCAAGTTCAAACTAGGTGACATTATCCGCTTTAGCAAACCCAGGGCCTATTTTTAAAGTATTAGGTACATAAAATCTCAGAAGTGCATACAATCCTTTCCAACAGTTGCCATCTTCCCAAGAGCCACGAGTTTCAAAACAACAGGCAAGGTTTTTCATGTGGTTACTGGCTGCCCGAGTCACTCCTTGGCAGGAGTGTTCAAGACCAGCTGAGCCTTGGGGAAAATACTCAGAAGATGAAAAGACAAAAGATAGAATTCTGGGGCTTCAAGCCATGTCAGACTAGCCCCCCCGCCCCCGGCCCCGGCTCCTTCCCTCTCCCACGGGTTATGGCAATCGGAGCCCAGCCCTTACCAGGTATCTGGAGGAAGTGTCTGTAAGCGGCCTCTCTGTGGTTAGAGAGCTGGTGTGTCCAAGCAGATGCAGGAGAGAGGCTTTTCCTGCATGTCTCCGGAGCTCTTTATGGACATGGAGGAAGTGGTGGGCTCCCAGCCAGGGCTGGCCTGAGGGCGGCTTAGCCGTGGGGAAGGATGGGATCTGGCATTCCCTCTCACCAGGCTGTCCACCTGTTTTCTTCACACAAGCTACTCCAAGAAAGGGAATTCACCACCTTCTGTTCTGCTGTGCTCACTCCAGCTCTGCCCTCTACCTTGGGTTTGCCCCTGGGATGGAAACAAGGGAGACAGCCAGCTGTGGGGGTACGCCCCCTAGGAGGACTGAGCCCAGGCCCCGGGTCACCAGAGTGGCAGATAAACCGGTAGCTTGAAAGGCCGGGGTGTAAGGGCAATTTGTTTCTCATCATATATTCCTTGAATATTGAATATATTGAATATTGAATATAGTGAATATTGAATATTCCTTGAATATTCTTTTGAATTTTTTAGCATGTGCGTGATTTACTTCTTTTCCTTTAAAGTGGCCAAACACCTCTCTATAAAGTCTCATGTCTACTAGTCTAGACAGACAACTTAACCTTGGATCTGTACAATGATGATAAAACCCTAAGTTAGAACGTGCTCACCATTTTTAAAAGGGGCAAAGCTTACATATATTAGTTATGAGTGGCTTGTGATAGGTTTTCAGGCACTAGGATGGTGTGTGGTATACATGGGGCAATAGCTTCCCGGATGACACAACAGTTGCTTTCCCTTCTTCTGGCAATCATATCCACATATTCCTTTGGAGAACTACCATCTTCCCAATTCTCAAGCCCTGTGTTTTGAGTGGACTTCATGTTCGCTACTGGAGGCTGACAATTAGACCTGGCCAATCAGAGCTTTGCATGCCCCAGTCATACTGAGACAGAAAGCAACAATTTGGCAAGATGGTCCTCAACGTACCATGAATAGTAACCCCCCTTCCTGCCCAGACCACACATACATTGGGCACTGGTGGGAAGACATTTCCTCTTCTATGTAGACCCCAACTCACAAGAAGTTGAGCTCCATCTAGCACCAGAAGCACCGTCTTCAATAAGCCATTTCTTTCTTCTACCAGGCCAGATCCTTCTGTGCAATGAGGTTCCTGGTGAGTTCTCTAAATCTTGTGAGCATCAGCACATTTCTTTACATCTTTAGTAAAATTTTCAGGGTTTGGAAGTGCAAAGCATTTGTTTCTAAGGTGTGGCTTTGTCACTGGCACCCTCTGGTATCTGAGATTAGATTCTACTTATGGTGGTGTACATAGGATGGGTCATGAGGCAAATTAGCATCCCCAGGAAGGGTGACTACATCAGCAAAGGTCATGACAGGCTTTTAAAGCACTGAAAGACTAGTACACTAGGTAGAAGGAGCTGTACCTGCTGTCATGGGAAGGTCAGGGGCTTTAGTTTGGGATATTAGAAACTTACTCTTCCCAAACAATGTATTTTTTAAATTTTTTTAATGTTTATTTATTTTTGGAAGAGAGACAGAGAGAGCACAAACAGGGGAGGGGCAGAGAGCAAGGAGACACAGAATCTGAAGCAGGCTCCAGGTTCTGGGCTGTCAGCACAGAGCCTGACATAGGGCTTGAACCCACGAACCATGAGATCATGACCTGAGCTGAAGTAGGATGCTTAACCAACTGAGCCAGCCAGCCACCTCTCAAACGATGGATTTTAACATAAGAAATCTGGCAAGTCTTTGAATTCAACCTATGGAGTAATTTGACAGGCTGTAGGGTCAGACTCTGTGATTGATTTCTGTACCAACAACCACAAAAAGAAAATTTGTTTAAGGCTAAAAAAATCCCTGGCTCTCTAGCCATACTGAGTGGAAAATTTAAAGCCCTCAATTTCTCATTTCTTTAATCTCACCAGTGCACTTTTCAGTAGCCAGTTTAACCCCTATTCCTCATGTCATACTGTGCCATGGCCCTTATCACTCGGTTATGAAAGCTGTATTCTCTGTAGGTGCTTTATTCCAGGTGCTGTGGATTATTATTATTCCATCATTTCATGGTTAAGTCAGTCCTCATTTCCATGAACCCCAAATTGGCTAAATATCTAACCTATTGCCTCCACTGCTATTGTCAATCAGGATACAGTCAGAGATAACAGAAAACTCTCCATTTTAAGCAGGATGTAACTTAAAGCAGGGAGTTCGGTCTTTATAAAATCCTTGAAAGAGATGGAGAATTGGATGCTAGCCTGGCCTCCAGCAATAATTTCAGAATGATTCTGTAACACTGGCTCGCCAAAGGCGCCGTTACCTAGACCACATTTAGAAAAGCTGGGAATCTGGAAGCCGTCCCTGGAGCTTTTGCTCTGGGAACACGTACCTTAGCAGCAGTCCAGGGATCTGGAAAGTATTGTCGGCTCCAGAGCCATCTTGCCCCTCCTGGGCTCTCTACTAGCCCTAGACCCATAAAGCTACAGAATCGATCCCGTGACCACATCATCACTCTTGCCAGCAAACTCAGCAGAAACGGAAAAGGGAGAAACCCTGCCTTGCCCCAGTGTCGGGTTTTGTGCAGCCCATCTGACTGCAGAGGCAAATTCTCTAACCCCAGCTTCAGGGGGCTCTGATAGGTGTAGATGTTAGCTTTCCTACCTCAGCGGTTCAGAAAGGCTCACGAGGGGGAACCGCACCCCTGACAAAATCCCCAAGCAAAATTCTAACAAGCCTGAAACAGATGACCTTGTTTCTTCTTGGATTTGGAATAAATGTAGTTCTTGGATGCCTCGCAGTTACAAAATGTTAATAAGCTGCATTCTGAGCCTAGCATCGGCTTAAGCACCATGTTTTTTTCCCAGCTAACTGCCATTGGGTTGAGCCTAAACTATTTCTTGAGCTTTCTTCCTGATGTGGTCAAGGGCTGAATTCTAAGCAAAGTAAATTAACTTCTAGGGATTTATGAACTGAAAGGTTCTACAAACATCCTTTTAAATAATGTTTACATTTATTTAAAGTAGTTTTGAGGGTAGGCTTCCTATGTCTCAATGGAGGAGGTAAGGAAATATTTCAGATACTACGGATGTAAGGGAGGACTCCTATTTCCTTGAGCATTTTTTGTTTTACCTGTTTCCTAGAAAATGTATTGATCTTTTTATTTACATTAACTGACAAAGAAGCCAGATAATATCCTGTTTACGTATAACAATTTTCCAAAATAATGGATATTAAAGTGGATTATGTGCAAGGGAAAAATAGAATGGATGAGAACCCAGAGGTGCCCCTATAAAGACCCAGAGGTGCCCCTATAAAGACCCAGGTCCCTGGGCAAGTGGTGCCACATATGTACAAATTCTCTGATGAGAGACCCACAACCACATTACATGGTTTAGCATTTTTTAAAGTATGGATTAGTCAGAGAAAGACTTTGTACTTCTTAGTTGCTTATGTTAATGGTTTGACTTTTAAAAGCAAAAATGAGGGGTGCCTGGGTGACTCCATCCACTGAACATCCAACTCTTGATTTGGGCTCAGGTCATGATCATACAGTTTGTGGGATCAAGCCCCACATCAGGCTCTGTGCTAACAGTGCAGAGCCTGTGTGGCATTCTTTGTCTCCCTCTATCTCTTCCCTAACCCTGATCATGTGGACACATGCATGTTCTCTTTCTCTCAAAATAAAGAAATAAACTTAAAAAAAATTAAAAATAAAAGCAAAAATGAATTGTTCACAAAGATGTTCAATAGATTGAAATACCCAGGGGGAGGAAACAAAAGTTACTCTAACCACATTCAGAACCTCAAGAAGGTACAATCGTGAAAAACTATTTAAAATTTAAAATTGTTCTTTAATTGTTCTCTACACTTGGGCACATGCCAACGAGTACTTTGGAGATAAAAGAGCCCATTCACAAGTGAACTTTTTGAAATGACCTTTGGAGCTCAGGGTATATACCATTTGCTGCTGAGGTGCTTACCTTTATAGTTTGCCTTTCCCCAGGTTTGGTCCACACACTGCCAAATTGGAAAGGGCAACGAGGAAATTCAGAGAGAAAAAGGTCAAAGCTCAGACTTGGACACTGTGACTGAGAACTGTGTAGCCCATATCACGTGGTTTAGCAGTGATGCCTCTGGTCCTTGTCACTGCCTCCATTCCTCTGCATTTCTCGAGTTCCTCACAGCTCTGGGGTTAGTCCCGGTCCATGTATGTTGTTAAATAATTGACTTACCCTTCTTAACTTGACTAACTGTGGTCTTTGTACTTACACATCTAAAAGCGTATAAGTTAATAAACAGTGTATTGTTCTAGTATAAAGAATAACAACCAAAAAGAGGAGTAGAGGAAAAAAAGGCAAAGAAATGGTTAAGAGAAAAGGGGAACTAATAGCAATAGGTGAGTGAAATTCAATGTTCAATTTGCAGAAAACATATACTCCTTTTCTTGGATGTGCTGAGTGAATCCATAAATCTCTTCTTCCAGCATATGGGGTTGACCTACCCACCAACTTTCCAACAGACGAATGTCTCCACCCAGCTACTCGCTCCAGAGTTTTAGTTATTGAGTCAAATGCCTTGGCCATTCTAAGAAAATTCCACAAGTAACAATTACTGTACTTGGCAGGCAGCCTGGTAATACCCGGCTGGAACTTTATTTTTTTATTGATTTAAAAATACATTTCTAAAATATTTCTCAGATCTATTGCTACTTAGGAAAGTGTATTATTATCAAAACATAAAGTGAAGAAAGAGCTAGAAGAAGTAATTTTGGCAAATGAGTAGATAATAGTATTCTAAATCAGTATGTTATTTAATTATAATCTAAATGTAATTGAGTCCCTGTCCCCAAATGGCCTATTTTCAAATAGTAAATAAAAGCAGTTGGAATCTTCAGTAAGTCTCTTGGTGGGGGAAAATGCCTACAAACAGATAGTGTGTTGTTAATACAAGCCACATGACTTAACATTCTTTTTAATGGATAGTTTTCTTACTCCTCATCTCTTTATAAATTTCATCTCAGCCCCTCAGCATGGTCTTTCCACTGCTATCCTCTCTCTCATCTTCCTCCTCTGGAGGAGACGGACCCTGCGCCCAGTCTATAACCAACAGCTCGAGCTGCATAGACAGACCATCCCTGCTGCATGACTTTCCCTCTGTCACGTTTACTCTTGTCCTGTGCTTTGACTATTTTTCTCATAAGAATCATCCCATCACTCCAACTCTGCATAGAAAATGAGATGCAACCAGTAAGACTTTTTTCTCCTTGGAAGAGAACAAAGCGATGAGGGAGTCTCTGGATATTTGCCAAGTACACACTTCTATTTTCTCTGTTACCTTTGGCCCACTTAGATCTTTATTCCCACTACCAAGAGGAGAATGCCATATGTGTTTGTACAACTCACCACCACCAGGCATCACACGCCAACCTGGTTTTCTTCTTTGCTTGGGTCAGACAGGTTACTACCATGTGCTGAGGAAAGTGTAGCACGCCTGTGTCCATTTAAGTTTCTCCTATAAAACTGGAAAGTAGATGCATCAGCAGTTAGATTTTAACGCCCACCCAGTGTCCTTATTTTCAGTAACACGAGGATAAAGGTGATTTCACAGAATTCTTTCTATTACATGGGCATGTGACCACTAGATAACCTGCACCAACAGAAGTGAGGCAGTATGGGGCCATGAAGAGCCATCAAAGTTTTGGGGAATCAGAGGTGGTCCAGAGCACTTTTTCTCCTATTCTAGGTACTATCAACTATAGGGAATTGGGTAGCTGGAAAATTATACTGCTGTTAAATGAGGAGAACCCTTCCCAACCTGGCACTCCTCTAGTAAGATATGGTTAGAAACCTCACTTTAAATAAAACAACGCGCCTAACGAGGCTGAGTCAGCCTTGCCTCATCCCTTTCTCTTGAAGTCCTCCCTAGATCTGGGGTTTAGCCTCCTTCATGTGTAATGCTCTTGTAGGGCAGCTACACTCAGCTCATGGTCTACTTCACTAACCACAAACATTCAAGGAGATTCTGAGTGACTATAGTAAACATGAAGCCTGCTTAATGTATTCTCCAGTCTAAGGCTGTTTAACAATTCTTCCTAATCAGTCCTTCCCTCAGGAACTTGATCCTGGCAATTACGAGCCTATATCAGACTCTATTGCCCCCTAGAGGATGACTCATTTCAGTGGTTTTCTGTAGGAACGCAAGAGCAGTTTCTCCCCACTCACAGTTAGGAACTTGACATATGACCTCCAGCAACACTCCATCCTGCCATACACTCATTCCTGAGCAGTGAGGAAGTCCTCTATGGAAAGGAAAGTATTGTGTGGCTTCAAGCCCACAAGACCTATAGAAAACATTTTTCTGTCTGCAAGGAGGTCTACTAAAGCAGTTTTAAGTCATTTGCTAGCCACACCTAAAATTCCACTTCTTGGGTTCCTGGTGAGACACCTCCCAAGAATTTCTCAAATTCCTAGTAGTAAGCAGCCTGCATCAGTAAATCCAGAAGCTGTTTGACTTCAAGTGTCCCAGTGGAAGCCATGTTCTGAGGACAGGAAATTTTCAGAAGGGGAGTAGAAACATTTAAATAATAGGGGCGCCTGGGTGGCTCAGTCGGTTAAGCGTCCGACTTCAGCCAGGTCACGATCTCACGGTCCACGAGTTGGAGCCCCGCGTCGGGCTCTGGGCTGATGGCTCAGAGCCTGCTTCCGATTCTGTGTCTCTCTCTCTCCCTGCCCCTCCCCCGTTCATGCTCTGTCTCTCTCTGTCTCAAAAATAAATAAACATTAAAAAAAATTAAATAAATAAATAAATAAATAATAAAAGCATGTCTGCTATTGTCTTCTTTTCTTTTAGGAAAAATTGTTACAAAAAGTTGAGACAAATACCAAGCAACCGAGAGTCTGTTTAGAATGGATTAAAAACCAAGCTCAGAGATCCCCTCATTACAATTCTACATAAATCTAGTTCTACATGAGAGCATCCTGTCCCCAAAATTGACATTTTGCCCAGTACGTCTCCACATTTCACTGGCTTTCAGTATTACTCTAAAAACTACTGGCACTTTTTTGGGACCATTTTCTCATTTATAACCATTCTGTTAGTAGTATGGCAGGCATGGGGTAAGTATGTAGTTCTAGTAATTATTATATACTAGCCTCAAAATTCTAAAAAGTGGTCCTTAACACGTGACTCAAATAGAACTTGGGCTCCATGCCAACTCAGCAGGATGTCAATTCAATAAACAAAAGTCAATCATCCTAATAGCAATTAAGCAATTAGAAACTGTAGTCAATCTCCAAGGAAAATGTCAAAATAGGGGGTACATTCTTAAGACATAGACAGTTTTCTTATAAAATCTCTTTAGACATCACACAGTCTCAATCTCTAGCCAATATGAAATAAACATTGAATATTTAATACAGATCTCTGTTCTCAGAAATTAATTTAGAGCACCAGCATGACAGAAAAATCTTTTTGTTAGAGGTGATTCAGAATAATGCAGCACATTGTAGCAGTATTTTATTTAGTGGTCCCTTAGTATCATCAGCAAAGTATATTATTTTCTTCCAGAAATAAATGACTTAATAATAATACCCATTTATCAATACAGAAATGAGCAAATTTTGTCAATTCATTCTCACTAATCACTTATTTAAACTGATTATTGTTTTTTTAAGGTTTATTTTTGAAAGAGAGAGAGAGAGAGAGAGAGAGAGAGAGAGAGAGAGATGCAGAAAGAGATGGAGACACAGAATCTGAAACAGGCTGCAGGCTCCGAGCTGTCAGCACAGAGCCTGGTGCAGGGCTCGAACCCACGAACCATGAGATCATGACTTGTGCTGAAATCAGACGATTAACTGACTGAGGCACTCAGGTGCCCTAAAACTGATTATTAGTACAAGGTTATAGCACAGTAAAAATGTATTGATAAAAAAAAGCAGTAATTTCTGTTTCTGTTTACTCTTTGTTCCTATAGCTACTTCTAGGCAATATTTTTCCATTTTGAAAGCAAGCCTTTAATGGAGACACTTAGAGAAAAGCCTATTTGATTGTGTACATAAGTGTCAACACAAATTCTGCTGTAGTAATTTGTGGATTTCCTCTGTGGTTTGCTTGAAAGATCACTAAATGATCATTTAGCACTTCACATATGAAAATATCACCATTTGGAATACAGCTGGAACTGCTCTTAGCAGGGCTTTGTTATTTCCCAGGACAAGTCACAGCATTTTTAGGAACCCTATCTCAATGCTCATGCATGTATTTTGCCACATAAGCTTTGCAGTTTACTGTTAGATCATCTTCAAGTTTCTTCTCATCTCATTTACAATTCATCACATAGTTATGTGATAGTTATGGCTGCCTAAACACCATTCTCAATAAAGGGCAGTGCACAAAATATCCAAAATGTCCTAAGAAGATGTGAATAACAGTTCAGTTGAATGAATTATTCAATTTATAAATGAAAATTTAAATAGGATAAGGCTAAAATTCTTTATTATAGAACTGCTTTGTTTACAATTAAGTTACCCTTACCCTTTTTAAGTTAAGAAACATGTAGGTATTGGTACATGTAAATGTGAGAGCCTGACTAAACTCAGCTTGGTGTGGTCAAGTATTGGGCAAGATTTCCCATTCACCTCCGCCAAGACCCTGTCATTTTAGTGAGATTAAGCTTCCAATTGCTTCAGCCCAAGACCTCTGAAGCAGATGCTCTACTAGTCTGGTTAAATTATGCCCATTTCTCTCCCAAGTGAGAAAACACAAGTTCCCATGCTGAGACAACTGAAGGGATTTTTCATTTGGTACACTGATTCTGGGAGTGTAATACATGTTTGTTGAAACCATACCAAGCTGAGACAAAGTATTCTTATGATTAATGTTTATTAACATGTATTGAGAACAGATATTGTACTTGGTCCATACACAATACATAAAGTCACCATTCCTACAGATAGAAATAAACAGCTTGGATGAATATATTGATGAAATTTATATCCTTATGGAAATGATAGTTCAGTTGGGAAGACAGACACTGAACATGTAATTACAGGCGAGGCCAGCTTTACAAAGAAGGGCAGTATACTATATATGAGCAAAAGATAAGGAACTGACATTGTCTAGAGGTTAAGGGAAAGTCTCCAGAAAGAAATTCTGAATTGAGACTTGAAGGAACTGATGAGGCTGGTTAGCAAAAAAGAAGAGGGAAGTGTGGTTTATGTAAAAAATGTCCTGTTGGAAAAAGGGCAGTTTGGCCTGGAAATTGCAACAAATAGTAGCAGGTGTAAAGGATATAGCACTGTGAGGAGAAGGGGGTGGTGGTACCCTTGAACCCGAGAGGTAGGCAAGAGTAGGGTCCATGAGGCATGGGGTTTCCACTTTATCTTAAGGGGTGTGAGATTCTCCTAAACCATTGTAATGACAGGAATGATATGGTCAGAAGTGTGTTTGTAATAAAATCATCCTGGCTGCTGTATGGAATATGTGAATGGTGGGCATGGGTGAATATGGGAAAATTGGTTAGGAAGTTATTGCCTAAGAGAGAGACAATTGGTGATGTGGACAGGGGCATTTGAAATGAAGATGGGGAGAAGTAAATGCCTAAAAAATTAAAGCAGGTCCAATGAACAATTTGGTGGGTTGCATACTGAGGGTAAAGGACAGAGCAACTTGCAGGATGACTTCCTGGTATCTGGATTAGCCAGATGGGACTGTGGTTATTAAGATAAATGACAATAAAGGAAAAACTAAGGGGCAGAAAAATAATGTTTAGACATATTAATTATATACTAAAAGTTTTGGAATAGATCCATATGTATTAATGTATTATTAACCATTCATTTAAAAATTATTTCCTTCTTATTCCAGGATTAAGCACAACTTTCATATATATAAATATTGCTCCTTCCTCCTCTTGTGAAACTCTTTAATTACTCTGTGTGGGGTTAAAATTATTTAAAAAGTAACTATAACACCTTATAATATTTTATCTTTTAATGAATTACCATAACTATTTGAAGTATTAATATTTTAGATGAAAGAACAAATGAATATTTTTGAAAACGTCTGGCCATTTTCAATATTCTGATTATGTGAAATGAATTATTCATGTTCTTTTCAATAGATTTTTTTATGGTCAAAATTATTTTCCCCAGTAAAATGATTCATTCACAGACAGAATAAAATATGTATCATATATATCTCTGAGAAAAAGATATAACTGAATATGAGTGACTTCATGTGAAAATAGCAGAAGAACCACTCAGCTAACTCAAAGATTGTGAAATAACAGTATGTGCATTCTTTTAAGCACAATGTTTTGGGTTGGTTTGTTATATAGCAAAAGTTAACTGATATGGAATTGTTTTTTTCATTACCTATTTCCTAAAATGGCCTATATAGAATCATTCTGGGTATTTCCTGATATTTTCTTTCTCTTATTTACATCCATCACACCTCTTCTGCAGTGTCTTGTTACTCTGCTCCCTAAATCTTAAAGAAGAAAAGTTTTTAAGAAGTTAAAAAATCAATTTATAAAATCAGTAGTATTACCATAAACTAGCAACAAACAACAAGAAAATTAAATTTAAATATTTTCAGTTACAATAACCTCAACACACATAAAATACTTAGGAATAAATTTAAAACAAAAGACACGAATGTAATGTTCTATACTGAACATTACAAAACAGTGCTGAAATAAATTAAAGAAGACCTGAATAAGTGGAGTGATATACCATGTTCATGGATTGGAAATTTTATTTATTTATTTTGAGAGAGAGAGAGAGACACAGAGAGCATAACTGGGGGAGGGGCAGAGAGAGAGGAAGAGAGGTAGAATCCCAAACAGGCTCCACACACACTATCAGTGTGAAGAGCCTGATGCAAAAACTTGAACTCATGAAACTGTGAGATCATGACCTGAGCTGAAATCAAGAGTTGGACGCTCAACCAAACAAGCCACCCAGGCAGCCCTAGAAAACTCATGTTATTTAAATATAAATGGTCCCCAAACTGATCTATAGATTCAATGCAACCTCAGTCAAAATTTCAGCAGTATTTTAGGTAGAAATTGACAGGCTGTTTCTCAAGTGCAAGTAGAAATGCAAAAAACCTAAAACACTCAGAATATTTTTAGAAAAAAATGATAAAATTGGAGGACTTTCACTACTTAATTGCAAGACTTACTATCTATGATAATCAAGACAGTGTGGTACTAGCATAAGAATAAGTAAATACATCAGTGAAAAACAGTAAGAAGTCCAGAAAGAGATCTACACATTTAAGGCAAATTGATTTTTGAAATCGGTGTCAAGGGGCCTCTTAGAGAAAGAATAGTCTTTTAAAAAAATAACGCTGTATCAACTGGATATCCATGTGGAAACAAATAAACCTCAACTCCTATCTCATACTATATCCCCCAAATATTTCTAAATGGATCACAGACCTACAGATAAAGTTAACTCATAAAGCTTTTAGAAGAAAACATGGAAGAAAATCTTGTGAACTTGGGGTGGAAAAAGATTTCTTTGACAGGATATAAAAAGCACTAACCACAAAAGAAACAAACTGGTAAACCAGATTTTATCAAAATTACAAACTCCTGTTCTTCAAAAGACATAATTAAGAAAATGAATAGGTAAGCCACAGAGAAAATATTTGTAATACATACGTCTCACGTAAGTCTGTATCCAGAATATATAAAACACTCTTACTCCTCAGAAGGAACATAAAAAAATTAAAAATTGGGCAAAAGGTCAAAACATATATTTCACAAATGTGTAGCGCATGAAAAATAGCACACAAAAGAAATGCTCAAAATCATTAGTCATTAAAGAAATGCAAATTAAAACAACAATGAAATACCATTATACAGGCAATTGTTAAAATGGAAAAAGACTGAGCTATCAGGGGATGCCAAGGATGTGGAACAATGGGAACTTTTTATGTAGCTTCTATGAAGGTAAATAATACAATTACTTATAAAAATATTTAATAGTTCCTTATGAAATTAAACATGTACCTAAAGCTGCAGCAATTCTGCCCTTAAGTATTTATCACAAAGAAATGAAAAAATACATCCACAGAATTATTTGTAGATGAATGCTCATATCAGCTTTATTCATAATACCGATCTGGAAAACAAATCATTGTATGTTCATAACATGAAATACTACTCACTAAGAACAACAAATGAACCTCTGATTGAGCAACATATGTATGAATTTAACAGACATGCTGAGCAAAGGAACAGACACAAAAGGGTACCCTCTGTATAATTCCCAACCATATGAACTTCCAGAGGAGATAAAACTAGTCTAAGTGGAAAAAATAATTCAGAACTGTGGTTTCCTGGGGCAAGGGTGGAGTGGGCTCACGGGGACTTTGTGAAATAATAAGGAAATAACCTGTGTATTGACTGTGGTGCCAGTTTCAAAGGCATACCATTTGTGAAAATTCTTCAAAGTATAGACTTAAAAATTATACGTTTTAATTTATTTAAATTATATCTCAATAAAATTTATTTTTTCAAGGAATGTTCATGCCCCAAAGTAACAAAATGGGCACTTTAGAAAGTAAAGACTGTTTCTGTTTCTATAGATATAGAAAGCCTTTTAGCTTGATTGTCTATATACAAATAGTCTTTGTTGACTTTTCAAGTTGAATACCCAAGTACCAAGTAGTAACAATGGTCATTATGTACTTAGTGCCTGCTATAAGCTAGAATCTCTGCCATACACTTACATTTAATCCACACAACAATCCTGCAAGGTAGGACTTACTATCTTTATTTCTGGTGGAGTAACTTAAGTCTCAGAATAAAGTAATTCGTCCACGAACTACTTAGTAGTAAATAG
Organism: Panthera tigris; assembly: GCF_018350195.1. Classification (NCBI taxonomy): domain Eukaryota; kingdom Metazoa; phylum Chordata; class Mammalia; order Carnivora; family Felidae; genus Panthera; species Panthera tigris. The sequence goes on along the minus strand of NC_056660.1, from coordinate 99,847,595 downwards.
TAGAGGTAAGAGTTTCTCCAGGGACTGTCGGTCTCCATCACCCAGCTTCCTTCTACTATGTGCCACCTTCCATTTGACTTGTATGTCACACCTATTCCAAAGCCATTTAACTACAGGCACTAGGTAAGTAGTCACTGCTCATCTACTCATTTAGTTGGCCTGCCCACAATCTCCTTATCATGTAACCTTTAATAAGCCTAATTTCTCCAATAATTAACACACTGAAAATCCCCAAAAAATTGATACTTACCTCCTTTCTACCTCACATGGCAAGAGTTTCATATATTGTGTATCATAGGATAGAGCTGGGTTCAAGGTCCAGCTCTGTCAGTTTTTAACGGAGCACGTTACTTAATCTCTCTAAGATTCAGCCCTTTATCCATTAAATCAAAGTATTAACAACTACTTTCACTGGGGTATTGTGAGGATAAAATGAGGTAATGCCCTTAAGCATTATGCATTGTGCCAAAAACATAGTTAATGACAAGAAATAGAAATGTGTCTTATTAATGAGAAGACAGGTATTGTCCTTTTAGAGAGGGTGCTTATTTTTCTTATTATTGCATATTTCCTTATTATTTCCTTCCTCTGCTAGGGAACAATTTAGCAAGTGTGGAAAGGCTCTGGGTAGTCAACTCAATCATTCCAGCACTGGCGATTCCTTAGCTGTGGATCATTTTGATGTATGTATTCATTTAAGATTTTTCACTTGATATTTACTATCTACATTTAATATTTTTCAATATGCCACTGTTATAGGCCCCTGTACTAATTACTTGCAAAAACTTACATAGACCAGGGACAATAGAGTATAAAAGATGGGTCAGTGTAGAAAAACCTGTCTGGTTCCCATACACATGTCCCATAAACTGACAGTTTCTACCACTCCTCAAAGAGTGGTCTTTGAGTGGTCAAACTGTCCAGAGGAGTGGAAAAACTATCCAGGGCCATTAGATGACCTGTAGGAGACACTACTACCAAAGACTTTATGAATTTCAGTTTTTCTCTTTTTATCACCTACCTTCTGGAAGAAATTACTATGATCCATGAAACAGCAGAAAGGTACAAAAATAAAACAGGTAGAAGGCAAAAAAAAACCCCCATGTTTACAACAATGTCTAACTGTAACTAACTGGGTGTGCTTTAAGAGACTCCCACTGCTTTAAGAACCATTACATACAAAGCTTTGATTTTGTGCTGAAGGTGCTATATCATCAAGAGGAAGTAGATGGTTTAAATGAGTAGTGTTCTAATAATAACAAAAAGAGAAAGAACTATGATTCTCAAAACTGATGTCAAGTAAAATCAGGAAACAGGTTTTTTCCTTCATAGCCTCACCAAATCTTCCTTCCACTCTGCCTCTACTCCAAACACGCATAACACTCTCAAATGTTTTGAGATCTATTTCTTTGCAGGGGAGGAAAAAAAAAACCCCTCCATATAATTTGGATTAGGTTGTTAGTAATTTGTTGTCTTGTTCTTCCGGGCCCTAGGGTTAAGTTAAAACAGAGAGATGACTCATGGTCGGCTGCAATCATTGCATGTGATGGGCAAAGAAAGAGATGCCCGAGTTAAGCATAAACGTCCTCCCAACTTCTAACCCACCCTCTCAGAGGATCACACCCAGGTTATATGAAATTCAGTAACTTCCAGGGTTCTAGGACAGTAGAATGTGGGAAGAGATGAGGGGCAGCTAATAGACCAGGACGTGGACTGAGGAGATCGGTGGGCTCTCCGTTAGAAACAGAAATGAGCCTAGTACATTGCACGGTGAGACGAAGAGTTGCTTCTTTGCCATTGGACAGTCCATCAGGCCCAGTCAAATCACTTGGACTTCACTCATGGGCAGTTTTGCCAACTGGCTGACCCCTCATTTTTGTGGTCAATATAACCAAACTACTGTGAACTCTGGGTTCAGTGAATTTCAAAGAGCCATTCTCCTATCATAAGTTCATCTCTTCTCGTTTTTCCATTTTGTTATAAAGACTACCATTATTTACTTAATCACATATGAATATGCAGACAGACACTAGAATGAAATCCTTTTCCATTCCCTAGGGTTAAGTTCCACATTTCCATTCCCTAGGTGGCCCAAGGGGATGGGTAACCAAACAAGATATATTTAAAATTCATAATTTCTGGAATTCTTCTACTCAGTCTGTTTACAGATTTTTTTTTTTTCAGTTCCGCCTTGACACACAGACAAGTGTGTACCAACTGTCTACTTTTTATATTTGGGTGAGTACCTGGAGGTGGTAATGTGGCATAAGACAAGAATGAGGAGAGAAAACAAGCACACTGTGAACTTTAAGGCGAACTCACTCTCTTCCATTTTACTCCAAGTCAAATGATTTCTAGCTCTTGATTTCACTCTGGTTACCCTTTCTGAACTACTTGTTAAAAATGTGCCTCTTATTCACCTCTCAAGACCCACCTTGTGTTGACGGCATACTTCCCTCTTTCCTCGTTTTCCCCTACGCACCTCCAAATTCCCACCTTCTTTATTTGATTCCCTGTGGTGCTTCCCAGGGACGTGGCCCCAAAGCACATAAGCACATTCGTCTTTACCAAAGAACAAGTTTGATATGAGCTTCCTGAGCCCCAAACAAAAGAATTAATGCTCAGCCTGAGTTCTTTGACTATAGCATTAGTGTTCTGGCCTTGGTCATTCAACAGCACTGTTATATGGTTTGGGCTTCTTGCATAATTCTACTTTCCATTTATATGAATTATCCCAGAACTATAAATACAGTTAACAAACATGGTGTACATAGCTTTAGGGCAAATTCCACTTCTTGGTCAATGGGCCAAACAATATTTCTGTTTAAATGCTTGATATTGATCGGGTACCTGGCTGGCTCATTCAGTAGAGCAAGCGACTTTTGATTGCAGAGCAAGCGATTCTTGATTGAAGGGTTGTAAGTTTGAGCCCCAAGTTGTTTGTAGAGATTACTTAAAAATGAAATCTTAAGAAAAATAAATTCTTGACTTTGATAGCCTAGAATAGAAAAAGAGAATTAGTATCATTTCAACATTCTTCTGCATATGGTATATGCCATATGCAGAACTGTCTACGAAAAGAAAGTACCAAGGTCAAAGTGGAATCAGATATGGCTCTTAGCAAAACTAAAATGCTAAAGGTATTTTGATGTAGCTACCATTGTTGTTGTTGTTGTTGTTGTGATTGTCATTATTGTTATTATTTCAGTGTATAGAAGGAAGTGTGGTTTCTCCAATTTTGTGAATAATAGTTTTGTCATTGAACAGAGAGCACAATGTGTGGCTAGACTGTCTCCTATAGGGCTTGCACACACTTTACATTGTCCCCCATGTGGTAGCCATATGTTTGTTTTCACCTGGCTGAGTCTTAAGTCACAGAGAGTTTAGAGAAAGTGGAAGAGAGAGAAAACTAAGTAAACATCTCATTAGGATGGGTGACAAAGGGTAATGTGTCTTCTCCCCTAAAGTACTATGTGTGTGTTTTAAAGAAAATAAAAATAAATATTGAATACCAAAAATAAAGATTGCATACCACTACTGTTCTAGTTATTTATACTCTAGTTATTTATACTTGTACTGATAAGAATTTTTAAGTCTGTTAGAGCAAATTTGAAACAAATGATAACCCTCATTCAGCTATAAATTCTCCAAATGAGTGCATCAGTTGACATTCATTGAGTATTCATGAGTGTAAATCAGCATTATGATATATTACACTTCAGAGCATAAGTGTATTCAAGAAATATTTGTAAAACAAAAATGTAGACTGAATTTCAGTGAAGGGAAATCTATAAAAAGGGAAGATAGTCTGCAGACTCTAACTCACATAAAATACATCCAATGTTTTAAAGTCCAACTAAAGGAGTAATTTAATGAAATATTAATAATCATAATGCAACATTATAGTGAATGAATTGAAAGTTGCTGGAATTACTTAGACACACAAAAATCAGCAGTTTTAAAGCTAGGAAAAAACACTTCAGAGAGAATTTGGGTTAACCCTCGAGTCCTACAGATAACTAACAGCCAGGGAAAGTAAATCAGCTGTCCGAAGATACACAGCTTTTCTTATTTGAGCACCAGGATGGGAAACAAGAGTATTTTACTCAACATCCAGCATAAACTGTCTACCCTCCCATTAAGGGCTGCTCTGGTCTGCCAATCCGACGGTCACATCTCACAGAAAAGATCTTGCCTCAGCGATGTGTGGTCAACCACTGGCAGTTATGAGACTCTTTCCTGAGGAATAAGCTGTTCATGGGCAGATGAGAGATAATTACAAATTATACTCTCTCCCTTCCTGCTTCCCCCATCATTCGGCCTGTCCATCCAAATTATATACACCTGTTTCTTCTTTTTAATCCATCTTCTCTTAGGGGGGTTGGAGAAATTGAATAGTTTAAGCACTGCAGAAAGTCTATAAAATGTCTCTGACTTTCAGAAAGAGATGCGGCACTGTCCACCTGCCATCAGTGGGATTTCCACTTGCATTTTTGCCTTTATCATATAAGCAATAGACTTGCCAATCCACTGAGAAGCGTTCATCTGAAACTCTTTTGTAACCAAGGATGCTGTGCAGTCATGGGCAGAGCAAATCTAGCCTGACTGAAAAAGAACTAAACCCATCATGTTTGGTGCAGAGTCATGAGATCTGATTATCTGAGAGAACCAATCACAACCCCCTTCAGTGTCAGCCATGGTTCTTAAGTGGCAGATAACAGCAATTGACTCTGACCATGTCATAACAGCCACACACACACACACACACACACACACACACACACACTGGAAAAATTGTGTGTGTGATATTCTTCAGGAAAAGCTGAAGAATCAGTTCTTGGAAGGTACTGGCCTGAAACAGATCAAGGGCAGTCTGTGTAGCAAGAAGTCATAGAAACTTTCTCCAGTAGTGGGAAGGGTGAATTCCAACATTTTTGACCCTTGTGTCCCCCTGCTCATAATCCAATTGTAGGGAGATGGTTTGATGAGCCAAGCTCGGATCTCACTGCCATTGCTCGAAGTGGCAAAACTCTCATGAATTCTCAGTAAGTCCCACCATGCAGTTGAATAGGAGAGTTTTACCAAAGGAAAATACAGTTGCTCTTACCAGAAAATAAATAAATAAATAAACAAACACATAAATAAATAAATAAAGGAAGGAAGGAAGGAAGGAAGGATGGTAGGCATTCGAGTCAGCAGCTGTCCACCACATCATCAAAATGTGGTGATTAGGGGCACCTGGGTGGCTCAGTCGGGTGAGTGTTTGACTTCACTCAGGTCATGATCTCGTGGCTTGTGAGTTCGAGCCCTGCAACCGGCTCTGTGCTGACAGCTCAGAGCCTGGAGCCTGCTTCAGATTCTCACTCTCTCTCTCTCTCTCTCTCTCTCTCTCTCTCTGCTCCCCGCCCCCACCCCCTGACTCATGCTCTGTCTCTCTCTCTCAAAAATAAATAAACATTAAAATTTTTTTTTAAATGTGGTGGTTAAATACAGAGAGACAGAGACCAACAGTGACAGACGAATAATGAAGTATATGTAGACAACATCTCAATGATGAGACCAATAAAAAGGTTATTAAAGCCTGGTTTTGAGTCACAGCTTTAAATCAGGCTGGTTAAAGATTCTTTTTTTTTTTTTTTTCATTGAATGCTTCCAACACTACCTAAACCCTTCCTCCTATGTGAATAACTGCTCCATGAAACATCTCTTTCCAGTGGGCATTACTTACCTCCAACCCATCTTCCACCCATTCTTGCCTGGCCACTCCTACTCCCTTGTCCTTACCACAATCTGAACCCCAAGGCTGTTTCTTCAGCACCCTCTTTGTTTACACTGGAAGATCAAACAAACACCATAGGGTGTTTTATGGGACTTTTCAGCATTTAACACAGTGATTTAATTATAAATTCCAAAGTCTATCCTCCTAAATAGTCGTACAAGGAGAAAAGTCAGATAAAATGCTTCTTTGAAGCTGCCTTCTGAGTGCTATAGCTCGCCTTGCTGAAATATCCTGGGAGACACTGTCCAGAAGAAGGATGGTTCTTCACTCCCACTCACAGTACAAATCAGGCCGGCATTTTGAAAAAGAGACAGGTTTATTCATCCCTTCAGCGTTAGATGGCTTGGTTCCCTGCAAAATTTCACTTTTGGTTATTAAAATATTCACTGTAGGAAACAAATTTGTAACCCATTTCTCATATTACCTACACACAGAAAAACAAAATCTGATATCTCAGGGTTTATTTGCCGAGGGCGCTTCCCATAAAAGCGAGTGAGTATGCATTGGGAAATTTGTCTGGTTAACTCCTTATGGATAAACGTTAGTCACAATCGTCCCTCCCCGCCCCCTCTTCCCCGACTCTCTCGCCCCCAGCACCCTCCCCACCTCCCGACTTCCCGCCTCTCCAGGGCTGGTGACCTAATAGCATTTTTCTTCGTGCATATTTTGGCGTCGCCCCACGGCCTGGCTGCCTTCGTCTGTCTGAGTCTTTTGAAATTCCTGCATGTTCGCCCCAGATTAAGCCGAGTGTGTCTCAGGATGTGTGTTCCGTTTTGTTCTTTCCCCTTAACGCTGCCTGTGCAACGTGTCTGGGGGGAGGAGGACAGGACGGGGAGGGAGGGGCAGAGGCGAGGAGCTGTCCGCCTCGCACGTTTCCAATCGCATTACGTGAACAAATAGCGGAGGGGCTGCCGGGCCAGAACTGCTTGTGTAACTTTGCAAACGTGCCAGAAAGTTTAAAATCTCTCCTCCTTCCTTCACTCCAGACGCTGCCCGCTCGCCGGGGCCGCCGCGCCGCTCCCCGTCGCTTTCCAGAAAGAAGGACTGGGAAAAAGGAGCCGGGCGGGTGCCACGTCCCGGCAGCCGCCTGTACCGGACGAGGGTCTGCAGCCCACCGTTGGCGTCGCTCGCTGGGGACTGAGTTACCCGCGCTGCGCCCGCCTCCCCGGTTGGAGAGTTGTCCCTCTCTCTCACGTTTGGGCCCCGTTTTTCTGGTCTCCAAGCTACGTCCTCCCGGAGTGGGGACAACCGAGCAAAGGGAGCGATGCGCTTCGCCTGGACCGCGCTCGTGCTCGGGCCGCTGCAGCTCTGCGCGCTCTTGCGCTGCGCCCAGCCGGCCGCCGGCCAGCAACAGCCCCCTCGCCAGCCGCCGGCGGCCCCGGCCGCCTGGCGCCAGCGGATCCAATGGGAGAACAACGGGCAGGTGTTCAGCCTGCTGAGCCTGGGCTCGCAGTACCAGCCGCAGCGCCGAAGGGACCCGGGCGCCACCGCCCCGGGCGCTGCCAACGCCGCCGTCCCGCAGCCGCGCACGCCCATCCTGCTGCTTCGCAACCGCACGGCGGCAGCACGGGAGCGGACCCCGGGCTCGTCGGGGGCCGCCGGCCGACCCCGACCCGCCGCTCGCCACTGGTTCCAAGCCGGCTACTCGCCGTCCGGGGCCCGCGACGCTGGGGACTCGCGCGACGGCAATGGGACGGAGCCAGGAGAGCGCCCGGCGCTCAGTAACCTGAGGCCGCCTAGCCGCGTAGACGGCATGGTGGGCGACGACCCCTACAACCCCTACAAGTACACCGACGACAACCCTTATTACAACTACTACGACACGTACGAAAGGCCCCGGCCTGGGAGCAGGTACCGGCCCGGATACGGTACCGGCTACTTCCAGTACGGTAAGGACCCCCAAGTCGCCCGAAGCAGCCGGGCACCCCTTCCCCAATTCTGGCTCCCCGACGTGGCTGCCTGGGCGCGGCAGGCCTGAGTCCCGCAGATCCGATCCCTCCCCCTGCGCCTGCAGAGGCAGCCCTGGAATCTGGTGCAAACCGCACTCCCAGCCCCTCCTGCTTTCTTTCCACTTTGCTTTGCAGCCCAGGGCGTCCCGTTCTCCTGCTACCCGCAGCCCGGTTGGGAGAAGGGTGAAGGGTAAGGGGCATGGAGGGACCCAAAGCCGGGGAGTGGGGGTGGGGGGCTGGGTTGTCTCACTGCTACCTCTCCCCCTGCCCCCCCCCCCCATCGCCTGGTGACGTTTAGGTCTCCCGGACCTGGTGCCAGACCCATACTACATCCAGGCTTCCACGTACGTGCAGAAGATGTCCATGTACAACCTGAGATGCGCAGCGGAGGAAAACTGCTTGGCCAGGTACCGACAAGGATCTCCTTGGCCTGGCTACATGCACCCGTCTTGGTTCAGGCGCTGCTCAAGTGCCTGGTTCCCACAGCTCTTGTTCCATGCAGACAAGAGTTGGGCAAATGGGGCAAGTGGAATGCGGAATGTGGTCTGCTGGGCATGCTGACCTGGATGGAGAGTGTTTAACATTTTGAAGATGTCTGTGGGTTCTTCTGTCTTTCAAACTCTGCCACAAATCAGGGAGGTGGAGCAAACCCTTACGGTGGAGAGTTGGGATCTCATGTTCTTTTTCCAAGATCCTCATACTTTGGAGCTAAAGAACTGTACAATAACGTGGAAAAAAATATTGTAATGGAAGAGCTTGTTAATATCCCCTTAAAAAACGGAGGGCTAACTTGCTAGTGTGGCAGCCCTCAGAGCAAAGCTTCGGTTTTCTTCTTTTGTTTAAGGCCACAGTTTAGCTTCATTGTTTTGGTATTACTTCAGCCAGAATAAGCCCGAGCAAGAGCTTTGTTTTTGAATCCGTCCTAAAATAAAATCATAGCAATTCGGGGAATGGAATCCTCTGACTTTGCCGCTGGGAAACCAGCAGAGGGAGCAAACGATGTTTTGATAGGTCTCATAAAAAAACTGTTCAAGTGCAAAGTGAAAATATTCAGTAGTATTTGAATATATATCCACACAACATATATTAGAAGGAGCAAAGTAATGTTGATCTGTTCAGCTGGATCTTTCTCCCACTTTGACCCTCTGTAACTGTCAGGCGGAAGGAAGAGAAGAAAGCCAAAGTTACCATTTTCATTCCTGAGTCTCGCATCACTTACTCCGCTGCTCTCCCTATGATATTATTACAGTCATGCCATTGTTTTGCAGATAGCAAAGTTACAAAATTATTTATCTAATCTGGGTGTATGCTTTTAGAATTATTTCCTCACTTTAAGAAGAAACAATGTTAAATTCAAAGTTCTTTAAAAAAATTTTTTTTAAGTTTATTTATTTTGAGAAAGAGAACAAGCAGGGGAGGGGTAGAGAGAGAGGGAGAGAGAAAATCCCAAGCAGGCTCGGTGGGGTCAGCATAGAGACCAATGTGGGGCTTGAACTTAAGAACCATGAGATCACCAGCTGAGCAGAAACCAAAAGTCGGGACGCTTAACCTACTTAGCCACCCAGGTACCCCAAAATTCAAAGTTCTTAATAAGGGCATACTTTTTTCTTTTTTTTTTCTTTCTTTTTTTTTTTAATTTGCAATCATTTCTACTGATTCATGTGGTTCAACAAGAACTGATTACAAATACAGAATTTACTGATCGCGCATACACATTTAATGCTGATTTTGTTACTTTTTTTTTCACTTTTTAACTGCAGATGTCCCTAGTTGTCATGCATTTACTCATTCCACAAACATTCACAACTGAGATCGGGCCACTTGCCAGGCACCATTCTGGGACCCGGGGATTCAGCAGTAAACAAAATAAGCAAAATGCACTGGGCTTTTGCAACTGATAGTCTAGTGGGGGGTGGGAGGCAGTCGCCATTATAAACTGGAAAGGTTTTGCTTGTACTTTGTCTTGAGTTAATATCCTGTGGAAATTAAAGTGCTTCCTTTTTCAAAATCACAGCTCAGCATACCGGGCAGATGTCAGAGATTATGATCACAGGGTGTTGCTGCGATTCCCCCAAAGAGTGAAAAACCAAGGGACGTCAGATTTCTTACCAAGCCGACCAAGATACTCCTGGGAGTGGCACAGCTGTCACCAGTAAGTGGATGGGCCTCCTGTCACCAGTAAGTGGGCGGGCCTCCTGTCACCAGTAAGTGGACGGGCCTCCTGGGTACTTGTGAGTTGTTTTCTCCTTTTTCAGGTGGTCCTGGAGGTGAAAAATGCCAAGGTTTAGTTTTTATAGAAGAGGGAGAACACTGCTGTTGGGTATTTCACATTTAGAATTTTCTCTGTGTAATGTGACATCATCAAGGGAATCTGTATTTAAGAAAATACATTAGCTACAAGATCCTTTTATCTTTTAAAATGGAAACTCTAAGTCCAGCTGATTAAAACTGCTATAGGGTACAACAGTGGGCTTCATGAGAATTTTATTCCAACATACTACAGGTAAGATTTCTAAAAACAACAACAACAACAAAAAACTTGTTAACAACAGCCAAGATCATCTACAGTAAGATAACATTTCAGAAAGACCGCAAGTTGTTAGTAGAAGGATTTATATGCCAATTGCAAAGAAAGAGATGATATACTCCATGAGGTGACAAGGACTGACCTCTGTTTTACAAGGCCTGTATCAAACCCAGGGTAAATGCCTGTTCTGTCCTGAATTTAAAGATCCTTACATTAGGCAATTCTATAATTCGCCTTGGTAACTTGCCCAGGTATTTAATGACAGGAAATTCTGAAGGATGCCCCTTAAACCTTCTGCAATTTGAACGTTTTTTTTTCTCTCGTTCTTTCCTTCTGTGAGAAGATAAACAGCTCAGCACCTTTCCTTTAACAAGATGAGAAAAACAGATATGAACACCCAATTTTCTGATCAAGTAGAATTATTTTATTTATAAATAAAAGTTTACACTAGTTAAATAACAGTGGTAGGGAAAACACACCATTATTTCTCCTTTGTATTTGAGTAAAGGTTTTAAATATGTGAGAACTCACTTTTTTGAAAACTCACAGAAACCTCCCAAGAGTGCTCTTCTTTTATTTGGAATGAAACATGAGTACTGGCAGCCAAAAGAAATATACTAGAGAGCATATGGCAAGGTCTACTTAAACACAGATAGTTTAATGTCTATTTCTATTAAATATTCAAAGATGAAACAGGGTATAATAGGAAAGCAAAATGCTCAAAATAAGTCTGTTTTTCCTAAAAGCAAAGTTAGATCGCTGTCCCTGGGGTGGGGAGGGAAAGCTAGCATGAATCTGGCTTTAAGATAAACTTGATCTTGGGGTACCTGGGTGGCTCAGTCAGTTAAGTGTTGGACTTCAGCTCAGGTCATGATCTCATGGTTCATGGGTTCGAGCCCCACGTCAGGCTCTGTGCTGACAGCTCAGAGCCTGGAGCCTGCTCCAGATTCTGTCTCTGTCTCTCTCTGCCCCCCCACCCACTCGCACTCTGTCTCTCTCTCTCGAAAATAAACATTAAAAAAAGGTAAACTTTATTTCAATTTCTGTAAGTTTCTTTTTTTAAGTTTATTTACTGTGAGAGAGAGAGAGAGAGAGAGAGAGAGAGAGAGAATCCCAAGCAGGCTCTGCACTGTCAGTGCAGATCCCGACATGGGCTCACAAAATGTGAGATCAGAGTCGGATGCTCAACCCACTAAGCCACCCAGGCACCTCAAACTTGATCTCAATTTTAATGCGAAAACAAGTGTGGGAGGCAGTGGGGAATTCATCTAAAATCCTCATGGCTTTCTCTGTATGTTCTGTCTCTGTGTTGTGTGGGACATCAGACATTACCACAGCATGGATGAATTCAGCCACTATGACCTACTCGATGCCAGTACCCAGAGGAGGGTGGCTGAAGGCCACAAAGCGAGTTTCTGTCTTGAGGACACCTCCTGTGACTATGGCTACCACAGGCGATTTGCATGTACTGCCCACACACAGGTAGGTTGGCTGCCTGAAATCGGGAACCCACAGGGGGTCATCTGGTCAGGATGGAAAATAATTGGGAAAAGGAAACTGGTGGCTTGGTGATCTGAATTATTCTTAAAGCATTTCCTCATCACAGAAGGTCAATGTGCATGATCGCTATGCTCCACGATGAAAAGTAGTGGTTTAGCCTCTGAAAAAATCCGAATGGTTTCCAGTATCTGCACTCATTCTGTATTCTGTAACTGGCTTGGTAAGTAACTGTGGAAAAGACACCTCTGTGTTCTCCCCTTCAAAACCATTCCTCCCTCCACCTATTAAGTTAGCAACAGAATGGTGATTGGGGCTCGCCAACAAAGAGAAACCTGTTTCTTGAAAAGCTCCTCAAAATCAGTCTCTTTTAAGCATGAAAATAAGAATAGAAGGACACAGTTTCTTTCTCCACGCATATATATTTAAACTACAGTATAATTGATGTCAGATGTCCCTTGGATGGATTTTTAAAAATAGTGCTGACCTCAGCAGTGTGTATGCCTTATAACGGGAAAATGTGTGTCAGTTAAAAGCCAGGCCAGTATTTCCATAAGAAGCCCTCATTTGTAAAAGGACATTATAATTTTACTCTAGCCGGAATCTTGGCAAGGAGTAGTGAATGTACATCAGGCAGGGCACAAAGGGATGAGCAGCTGGTATCTTGGGGAGTAAATTCTAGGGCTGTGGCAGGAAGCTTTTTGGTGACCTAAATGTCACCACTGCTTCTTTCTCTGAGCTTAAAACACCATAGCAATTGGAGGAGGCAAAAGGTTCAATTCTACATGCCCTGGAGGCAGCACTTATTGTTCAAATAGAAGATGTAACCTACCCACACATTACACATATGTGGGCAGAGAGGTTCCCTTTTCATTCGGCAATCTCCGGCCCCACAGTAGCCGCCTGCCTATGCACGGCACCTGGAGTTTATTCCCTCCATGTAGGAAAAGAGGCGCTCTGGAAAGCTCTCTGTCGACATATTTGAATTTAGGTCTGTAGGTATTTATAAGACTTCTAGTCTTCCAACTCCTTGGGGTGACCCCATTTCATTATTTATGGTAGCTTTCTCATCAGTTACTTTCCATGTTGTATGTCCTGTTTAAACACGGTTCACCAGGTCTTGTATTACAAGTGATTTTTGTATTCGTGTTTTTCACTAGACCGATGTTTCTTCAACACAGACTTTATTTAAAGGGAAAAAAAAATTCTGACAAAGCCCCAATGATAACTTAGACTAGTTGTATTTTAATGTAGTTTAAATGTACCCAAACATAAAAATAGATATAACTTCCTTTTATCTATACTTTCATCTAACTTGTAAGTTCTTAGATAATAAATTTACATGTTCAACACACATGAAACTAGAAACAGTTAAATTAACTTCATTAATTTAATGTAACCAATGGTTCTCTTTTGCTAAAACCAAACAGCGAATTTAGACAATGTTGGCTAAGGTTCTACATTTCATTTGTGTTTACAGTTTGACTTTGAATATGTGAAATGCCTGTTTGTTTGTTTTTTTTAATGGCCTTAAAAATTCCTGTTCTTGGTGTGGTAGTTCAAATAATCAAAGTTAATCACTTAAATTCTGCCAGCTGATGTACCAGTTTCAGAGCTCTTAAAGCTCTTTTGGTAACAAGGTGATCTTAAGCACCAAAGAAATTTTGGGTGCTGAAATTCAGTGGCAACAAGGAGTTAAAATGATTCCAACATATGCTTTAAAATTTAGTATTCGGATGAAAATATAACAGTTAAATTTCCTCAAGAAGGGGCTAATCGCATCAAGAATATACCTATGGACTCCAATTTGAACAGATTTCCCTAGACTATAACATTCTGGAGAGCAAGGACTGTACCTTATTGGAATTCTCCTCCTCCAGGCCGTTAGAAGGCACTCATTTCCTCATTGAAGTGAATATCTTAGCAACTCGAGTGATGTGGTATTCATTCACTGAGGCATACATTCATCCCTTTAATTTAATAAAATATTTCAGTGACAATGTGAGAGGGAGGGAGAGAGAGAGACAGAGAGAGAGAGAGAGAATGAATAATATGCTGGTTAAGAATAGGGATCCTGGACTCCTGAATGCCTAAACTCAAAACCATCTCAGCCACTTACCAGCTATATATCCTTGAGTGACTTAATTGACCTTACAGTGCCTCATGTTCCTCATCTGTAAAATGGGGATAATAACAGCTCCTGTACTCCTGTAGTTGTGAACATTGAATTTATAGATGTAACATGTTTAAGATTGGTCCTGGCACATGATACATACTTCATAAATGTTAGCTACTCAAAAATGCAACATAGACACCACCCTAAAGGAGCTTCTAATCTCTAGTGAGATAAATTGTTATACAGTACAATTATAATGTAGAGCATGAGAGCACAAACACTATAAAATCCAGGCATTCAGAGTGAAGGAGGATAATTCAAAGAGAGACTGGAAAGGCTAGTTGAGCTGAGGTTGTGTGAGTTAAGGGGATTATTACATGGCCTTTATCCCTGAACTGGTGATATTCTAGAATTTTGGTGGAGGCCTGTCCTGTTACTTAGAGTGTATTTATCACTGGTAACTGATGACACGTGCAAGAAGCTAGATGTACTACTACTTATATTAGTCCTGTGTTTTTTTAGCTGGAGGTTCTATAAGGCTGGGTAATATATACTTCTCAAAGGAAATGTGATAGAAGTGTAGCTTTATGTCAAACTCTTAAGTAAGTACGCACTTAAAATTTAATTTGCAACTACTAAGCACATTCTTTAACATGTTCTAACCTTATACCATCTTTTTAAATAATCTTTAAATTTTCTTTCTTCTAGGGGTTGAGTCCTGGCTGCTATGATACCTATAATGCAGACATAGACTGCCAATGGATTGATATTACAGATGTAAAGCCTGGAAACTACATTCTAAAGGTAGAGAGACCTTTGAAAATAGAAACCTGCAATTTATTTTGATTGCAACTCAATGGACCTCCCCTTCTGAATCCAATGTTAAATAATCACAACCCTGCAAGCAATTATATATCTCATAGGACTATTTCTTTAAAGTTTTTTTTTTTTTTTTTGAAGTTTATTTGAGAGAGAGACAGATATTCTGGTAGGGGCAGAGAGAGACAGAGGGAGACAGAGGGAGAGAGGAGGAGGGGGGGAGGGGGAGGGGGAGAGGGAGAGGGAGAGGGAGAGAGAGAGAGAGAGAGAGAGAGAGAGAGAGAGAGAGTGTGAGAGTGAGAGGGTCCCAAGCAGGCTCCACACTATCAGCACAGAGCCTGATGTGGGACTCAAACTCACAAACTGTGAGACCATGACCTAAGTGGAAATCAAGAGTTGGACGATTAATCAACTGAGCCACCCAGGCACCCCAAAATATTTTTTTTAAATGTTTATTTTTGAGAGAGAGCAAGAGAGAAAGAGAGAGAGAGAGGGAGTGAAAGCGAGTGAGCAGGGGAGTGGGAGACAGAATCCAAAGCAGCCTCCAGCCTCTGAGCTGTCAGCACAGAACCCAACATGGGGCTGGAACCCTGAGCCCCAAAGTCTGACCCTTAACCAACTGAGCCACCTACGCATACGGAAATATTTCTAAACCAACATACGTATATGAAAAAGTTATTTTAAGAACTTCAGTGAAAAATATATGGCCGTCTTCTGTAACTTCTCCAGAGTTTGACCACTTGCCTCACTTTTTAACCCCCCGCCCTGCTTGATGAAGTTGATGCATTTCCTTGTTGTAGCCTTGTGGAAATAGGAAGCTATTAACCAGCAAACACTGCTGATGAAATCTGAAACACGGATGATATTTACATTGCCTAGGTCAGCGTGAACCCCAGCTACCTGGTGCCGGAATCAGACTATTCTAACAATGTCGTGCGCTGTGAAATCCGCTACACGGGACACCATGCGTATGCCTCGGGCTGCACAATTTCACCGTGAGTCCTAACTGCCTAGCTTAGTTGATTCTGTTCTCAAAGCGTTTTAGCGCACTGACAGGCGTTATACATGTGTCTCTTTCTACTACTACTGCAGCTTGCCTGGAAAGCAGTCTGTGCTATCCCGTGATTAGAGCTGATCTTCCTTTAATGATGGTGGAGAAGGGGGAGGGCAGATGTCCTCTGGTTTTTATCATCCTAAAGCTGAGTTTGCAGGACAGGATATACACACAGAACAGACTGTTTACCCGCAAAGCCCCTGGGGCGGATGAATATGTAAAACAGGCCATATGCAGTGTGGGTGACCTTGGGGGATCCCAAACAGTTGGATTTCCTCAATCTTCACCAGAGTCCATGAAGCAGCCCTGAAGAAATTCCTAGAGTTCTTTAAAGTACATTTTGGAAATCACTGCCTTAAAGTACTCCACCGAAGAGGTCAGACCGCCTGTTCTGTACAAAACCAAGATTTTACAAATTTGAGTTCTAAAACCACAATTACTAGAGAAATATCCTAGGAAGGGAGGCGTGTGTGGAAGTTCCTGCACACTTTTCCTAGCCCCGAAACTCTTCTTTGAATGCAAGCTCAGAGGGACTCCCAGCACATAAATATTAACAGGGGTGGTGCTGTGATGAAAGTAACTGAAGGAAGGTTAGGGAGTTTGGCCTGCTGGTCTCTGCCCTGCGCGATCCCTTAAGCCCTGCCTGCTCTGGCGGTACTGGCTTAAGGACCCGAACCATCACCTGTGTGACCTGGGAGTGCTACATTCCCAATCATACAAACACTGTTGGAATGATACTGAAAGTGTCCAGGTGGGAGAGGCACCAGTGCCACTGGGCCACGGTAGAAACATGTCACAGAGCTGCACTGCAAACTCACACTTAATACCCCTTTCTCCTTGATACACAGCCCAGGACAGTGGTTGGTTGGCCCCACGTAAGTCTGTGGTTTGTGGGATTTCCCAGACCTACCCAAACCCAGTTGTGCAGGCTTTCCCCCACACCTGGGCTCCTGGCCAGAGGAGGTGCGGGGTTCAGAGCAGCCCACTTTCCATGCTCTGGGCCGTGGGCTGTGGCTCAGGCTGTATTCACCTGAGAGGGAGCCCTTTCCTTATTCTGTAAGGGAGCCGAGCCTGTGCTTCACAAACAGCACCACGGCTTTACAGATACATGCAGCCTAGGACGGCACAAGGACGACACCGAGAAAAGATAATCAAATGTATTCTTGGGAACATGCCCACAGTGCAGAAAACCTGGCTGGGCGTATGGCCCATATTGTATGGAGTTCATCAAAGGATAACTGAAAATCCTTAGCACACCAGTGTAATTAAAAGGAAAAAAAATATGCTTATTTTTGAGAGAGAGACAGAGCACCGGGGTAGGGGCAGAGAGAGAGGGAGACACAGAATCTGAAGCAGGCTCCAGGTCTGAGATGTCAGCAGAGCCCAATGCAGTGCTTGAACTCACTCATGAACCGTGTGATTATGACCTGAGCCAAAGTCGGACTCTTAACCAACTGAGCCACCCAGGTGCCCCCACATCAGTGTAATTTAAGCTAAACTAAAATAGCGTAAAATGCATACATTAATTAATTTCTCTCAATTTTTATGATTCCTTATTCACTCATTCTCTATTTGTTGGCATTCTTGCTTTTGCACTGTGGATTCACTGAGGTCCTAAACTAGCTATTAAAGACTAATGCAAAGATAAATACAGTTTCTAACCCTTTACTGTGTGCCCTTGGAACTGTATGACAGGAATTCTCAATTACTTTACATGTGAATCTGCTGTGTAATGTCTATCTCCTATCTGTCCCGTCATGGCTGGGACGCAGTCTCTTGTCCATCACTGTATATACCCAGGTACAAACCTGCCACCAAGTAGCCTCTCATTCAATGCTTGGATAGTAGAGAAATGACCCTCTCTTTCAGGGAATTTAGGATGTGGAATTGAGAGGCTCAGAGAAAGACACATAGAACTGTAGGAGAGCTACACTCTGAAAATTCCACAAGGGGTAAAATAAAATGCAGGGAAACAGAAGGATCTCTGCTACAAGCCAGGTGACTTTGCAGGTACAAAGGCTGACCTTGTGCTAAGAATGGGTCTGGAGATGTGACTGTTGTAGCACAGAGTGTGTCTTGATTTTCATCAGTAGAATCTATTGAATTGGTTATCGCCAGGTGTTTGAAACAAATAAAAAACCTTTATATTGCTCCAGCACAGAGTTGTTTTATTTTTCCTTCTTTCTTTCTTTCTTTTTTTAAACCAGTTGTTATTGACTGTAACTAAAGTGCAAGACTGGTTGAGGTAACATTTTAATAAGTAGTATTGATCAGATAGATGGAAATATGAGAAGGTGAAATGATCTACAGTGATATGTAATCAGATAACAAGATGGTACTTCTCGAGGGTGGATAATAATGGGAGATGTGCAGAGACCTTGACTCGAGAGAGGAAGCCTTGCCTTCAGATGAATGATGCCTGCCTCCTTTGTTAGGACTTTTGCTTCTGGTCTCCCTTGCTAGGGATAAGCATTCACAGGAAGGAGCCATCTTCTCTAGCTGAGATTCAGGACTGGCTTTAGGAAAGAATTTGAACTAGGCCTTGAAGGTTGAAGAGGACTGAGCTGCAGGGGGCAGTTGGGGAAGGGCATGCCAAGAGGAGTTAATATCACTGGTCCCCCCCATGGCAGGAAGAAACTGTAGGGACAGATTTGGAAAACCAAGTCTTCTTGTGTGGCTAAGGCATGTGTTTCATGGGGTTAAGAACTGGGCTAAAAGGATGCTAAATTGGGACCAGATCAAAGGGATCACTGAAGAGGAAGCCAGAAAGTTTGAACTTCATTCTGAAGGCCATGGGGAGTCTTTGAAGTTCCTTGATCAAGGAGTGTAACTTGCCTAAAGCCATGGGGTCAGTCTGGTGGCTTGTAAGTGGCACTGCACCTGATTCCCTTGGTAATGTTATAGTACTTTTTTAACTTTTAAAAAAATAATTTTAAAAAAATGTTTATTTTGAGAGAGAGAGAGAGTGAGTGAGACTGGGAGAGAGAGTTCATGCATGCATGCACATTCACAAGCAGGGAGGGGCAGAGAGAATCCCAAGCACAGAGTCTGATGTGGGCTAAATCTCATGAACCATGAGATCATGACCTGAATGAAAATCAAGAGTCAGACACTTAACTGACTGAGCCACCACCCAGGAATCCCTACCGTTTTTAACTCTTTAAAGACATATCATCTCTCGGTTCACAGATTGTTTTTCATGCTAATCAAACACTGGAGAGTATTCCATTGGTGTGTAAAAACTACCCAGTAAGACAGGGTATGCCTTTGATATAGCCTCTCTCCCTCATTGTCCTCACTGTAAACAAAATGTATGGACCCAGTGACTGTGGCCCAGTTCAGTTTTATGATACTGTGATTAAGTTCTCCACTCACAAAACTTAGTATCTGGAAATTGACGGTCTGTGACTTAAGACTGCTTATTTTCTTTATGTGGGGATCTGTGATCATAGTATAAATACTGTATTTCATTGATTGGCTTTGACCCTGTATCTGCCTATGAATGCATCATTCTACATCCAAAACTGTGCTGAGAGAGGAGTAACGTGGGACAGTGCAGAGGCCAAGACCCTGCGTCTAGGTGGACATACTGTACTTGCTCCCTGGAGTGAACTCATCTGGGCAGGGCTTCTGGTCCCATAAGGCCTGCTTTACTCTCCGTTCTTTTAGAGGCTGTTTCTTTTACCTCTACACATCAAGTCTGTAGATACCAGACATACACTTTCTATTAACAAAGCTACTAACAAAGTCACCTCCTTCAAATCAGTATTAAAAGAGTGTATTCATGGGTAACTTCATACGGTGACTGTTGCTTAGGTGGAGAGAAACTGCTACAGATTTTTTTTTTTTTAAGGGTCAACTTTAAACGTGTCTACTGTACTCATTCATAATATTATCAAGTTAATAACTTATCTTATTTTGTTTTCTTAATCTAGGTATTAGAAAGCAAGCCAAAACTCCCAATGGATAAATCAGTGCCTGGTGTTCTCAAGTGGGAAAAAATAGATTAACTTCAGTAGGACTTATATATTTTCAAAAACAGAACAGAAAACAACAAAAGAATTTTTTTTTGGACTCTTTTACACCCAAGCACATAACTGGATTTTGGACATTTAAATTGGCATTATTTGGGACATTTTTAATATTATTATTTGTATTACCTTGCGAATGAACACAGTGTTTCCATTCTGTAGATGTACACGTGGCCCTTTCAAGGAAATCCAAATTTCTTAGGCTCCTTCAGAAATTACAGTGTAAAAGTGAAAATAACATTTCAGTGAATGAGCCAAAATTACTATGAACTGAGAATTTTCTTAAGTGCTGAAACTTCAGTAAACCATAGCAATAACTGGCTTGTATATGTCTTAGCATAGATCCGTTTAGAAAGGAGGTTCCTACTGTGCGAATAGATACGGACACATCTGGTGCTGAGGAAGGACCAAACATATTACCATTGGTGTCAAGAAATATTATTATATAGCAGATAAATGGCAACATATGTATTCAGATAGTTACATCCCTATATAAAATTTATGTTTACATTTTAAAATTAGTAAACTCCTGTCTTTCTGTTTAAGTGTACCATTTCATTCTGACTTAAGTCAGCTTTGTTTTGGAACAAATTAAGTAACTGAGCTGCCCAACTCCTGTCTGACATTCACTGTTGCTGCCTCAATTCTTTAATTTTCCTATGGGCAGAGACCTTTTAAGTGGCATTCTTAGAATCACCATTCTGGGGACTGGTATACGGAGGACGACTGTGTGAATGGGAAGTCATTCTGATGATAGATGTGATACATTCAGAGATACTATGTATGTATTTAAGTATATGGACCTATTAGCTAAAAATATTTTCCTTGTTGACATAAAAATCATACAAACAAGTCCCCAAAACCACAACTGTCTCTCAAATACTTTAAAAAAAATTGATGAAAAACATCTTAGGATTTTCAACTTTTCTACATTTTTTTAATGTAGAAAATGAAGAATGCTTTAAAATGAAGAATGCTAAAAAAAATTTTTTTTAATTATCCAGAATAGAAAACATCATATCTGGATATAGGAACATTATCAGGTCATCCAGGAATCAATCATACATTTTTTTTTTCTTGTGTGTCTGAAGTGTAAACCAAATTAGCAAAGCATGTAACACTACATACTTGAGGGGTTGGTGAATAAGGGAAAGAGAATACTTTCTATACAACGAAGGGCTGTGCTGCACCATGAGACAGCTGTGATTTTATTTTCAAACTGTGAAACCATGTGCCACAACAAAATTTGGAAGATTCCTTTTTTTCCCCCCTAGATCCAAAAGGTGCAGAGAGAAATCAAATGACACTTTTAAGTTAGTGGTGCTCAGGCAGAAGTCTTCCTACGTGAACCAGTATTAAAATCTCAAGCAAGGGATTTCCAGTGCCAGGACATGTTTGGTAGAATTTAAAAGTGAGGTGGCATCCCTCACTGTTATGTCACGTATATCACACGTCATAGACTCGTAAAGTCAACACCAACTACTAAGAATCGTTCCCTACTCACTAGTGCCTAGCGTGGCAAGAGGGGCTAGAGATGGACCATCGTCCAGGCGCCGATGTGATCCTCCTCTACCAGGGCACACGCTTACCAACAGAGAATGCGGCTTGATAGAGACCCAGAACTTTTACTGAGCTAGTATCTGAGCTACGGAATAGCTTCTTTGATGTACCTCTTTGCCTTATGTTGCGTTTTTTAGTTTTAAGACTGTAGAGTGATCCTTTCAAATTATTATCTTTTCTAATAGAGATATTTTAATATACTTGCTTAAAAAAAAAAACACAACAAAACTACTGTCAGTATTAATACTGAGCCAGACTGGCATCTACAGATTAAGGCCATTGAGATTCTTATCCTTGTAAAAATTATAGCATGGCCTTTGAACACATATGAGAAGACATTTACTATCATTCATGGAGCTTTCCATCTGTCTGTCCATCCATCATCATTCAAGGGCCTAATTACATGCCAGGTGCTTACATGCTAGGCCTTGGGATATTAAAAAACAACAACTGTCCCCTAACCTCAAGAAGTATTAAAAATGTCATTATCTCCCTTTAGGTCCACTTTATTTCATTTTTAACAACTATAAGTACATGTCTGAAATTTTTCTTTTTTTAGCACTATTATTTTTCATGACCATATTTTATTTTAAAAAAATAAGTTAAAATAAATAGCTATATGCATGTATGTGTTACTAATAATTAAAACTATGTTTTCAATCCTTGAAATGTCTGCCTCTTAAATATAAAGCCTACTATTTGGTTGATTTTGAGAAAAAAAAAGTTTCAATTAGGAGGCTAAACTTTCTTGCTTATTCCTTATGTAAATATTCCTTCCTCCCATTACCCTTAAACACTCCCGAATAACTCATAAGTATTGATTTAACACTCAATATTTTTGAACCTCAAGGGATCTTGTGTCTGAATAACCACAAAAATTCACATATAGTGATTAGCTGGTAAAGTTATTCATTAATAAAATTTAAACAAAAAACATAATCCAGCCTTACCAAACTCCAAATAAAATATTTTTTAAAAAGGAGATAGAAATAATCCCAAGAATGTGGAGTGCTGGAAAGAGATTGGCTTTTAAACTAATAAAGACTCTGAAAAAAAGGACTAAATAAGAAAATAACTTATTGACTCCTTCCATATGCCATGTTAGTAGCCTCATAATTATTTAGACTGCAGTCTGCATTAAAAGATGTCTTGACCTTTGAGGCTAGGATTCAGTCTCCCAACAGTACTATAACATACGAATCCACAAGTATCCACAAGAATCCATTGCCTGTTTCCAGGAAATCTTTGTATTTTTACATAGTAATTTTATCCACAATTTCTATCATCTAATTATTCACTATGTTTTGTTTGTAATAATGAACAATTTTTTTCTCTGTGAAATCTCATAGGATAATCACACTTACAAACATTCGTAACATTCAGATTCTGAAGGAAATGCAGTCCACTAAAATGATCATGGCACTGAGAATTCATCTTTAGCAAACTGTGTGAAAATATAATTTAAAAATACCTTGTTTTGGTATTAACTATATAGTAACTGATAAGTAAAAATTGCCCTTTTTCTGGATTTTTATGTTCAGAATTCATATTCACAATCAGCATATTCAATCAACAGCTCTATCTCATTCCCAACTACCCAAAGGCCTGGGCCACTTTTGAACACTTAAAGCATTTCATTTATCCTTCAAACCAGAATGGTGCTGAAATATTTCAACTTGAATGTAAAATGTATTAAGTCTTAGCTCACAAGATAGAAACATTTAATTAATATATACCTGCTTGCTATGAACTAAATGACATGTGATTTGGTATTGTAATGTTTTTGATGAAGTTTTAGTTTCTTCCAAATTTTTCAGGAATCCTATTTGTAAAACATCTGTAACTTTTTTAAAGAGCTTTTATTTTAAATGCCCAGACACTGGCTTTATATTCTTCTTTACATTCTCACATTCTTTTATTATATGCCTATACTATGATTGCAAGATTATGTAAAAATGCCTTGAATAAATGATTTCAAGTGTCTATAGTGGTCATTTGTTGTTAAATACAAATAAATGATATGATTTTCATTTTAGGTTAAAATCTTAAAACCATGACTATGGCTGGTGGTTTTGCTTAGTTGCCTTTTGTATTAACAAATTGTTTAACGAGCTCACATGGCTTGAAACTTGTTTCTGATGGATAAAAATGTAGCTGATGTTTTAAAAAGAAACTTGCACATGAATTGAACCTAACCTCTCTAAGGATGCACAGCAGGCATTATGAGAACAACCACACTCTGATTTATAAGAAATATACATGAGTATATATATACTGCTAGGGGACTTATCCAACTCAAGCTACAAATTATTTATATAAAGAGAGTCATTGCTATCACAGATGTCTTATCTAAAGGTGTATCAGATTAGCCTGGGAGCTGATAACCTGGAAGGACAAACAGGCACCAAAGTGTGGACAAGTGCTTTGGAGGGACAATTTGCAAAATCAACTCACAATTCACCTTTAATGAGCTCTTGCAGGTAAAATGGATGTAGGCTTGTGGCCAGCAGGTTGCAGACCTGAGTAGTCTGTTCTCAGTGACACCACAAATTTCATGCTTCCCTTGCTTGCTCAAGGCAAAGTATCTGAACACACTTTCATTATTAATAAAAATATGATTTCTCTTATCTCATCAGTGGTCAGTGTTTTGAGTACTCTTCATTCAACCAAAAGCTCATGAAACAAAGACAGGGGAGAGTGGACCTTTCCTTGTGTTAGAAAAGGTGCCTGTCTTATGACACTCATTTATTAATATTTCTAATCCTTGCCACAGGTATTAGTAGAGGATTAACAGAGAGGTTGAATAACCACTTAAAGCATGTATAGAAGAATTCTAATTTTGCAAGATACTGTTACTCAGAAAGAATCACATAGAAAAATAGATATGGGAGATGTTATCTCTATGGTGGAGATTCCCAATACATATTAGCATATTAAAGAGTCTCAGAGATCCTGCAGTAAAGAAATCAATTTGTCTGTGTTATCCAGTATTTCTCACATTTGTTTTGCCACAAAAGTTTTGTTTTTTGGTTTTTTTTAAATAGCACTTGTTATTCTGTTAAGCCATTTATCTTGGACAACTCTGGCATATGACATACTAAGTAATTACCAGTTCATAAAAATGAGATAATTTATTAATTAATTAAAACAAATTGAAGAGGGCATCTTTTGGGATGAGCACTGGGTGTTGTATGGAAACGAATTTGACAATAAATTTCATATAATAATAAAAAACAAAAACAAAAACAAAAAACAAATATATGATAGTGATAGTATTTGGACTGTGGGACACAGAAACACTTAAAACCCACAAATTCATTGCTTGCCTTGCTTTCTAAAAACCTAATGGTTAAATAGGATCCTTTCAGTGGAGATCATCATTTCAGTCTCTAAACCATGTTCTGTTTTAGAAGGAAACATACATCTTTCCTATCTGTCCAATAATTTGAATGCTTTAGATACTCCTCATTAAAATCTCTCCTCTCCCAGATATTAGTTGTTTATAGCATTCAGGGCGAATTAATCATTTTCTTCATGGTTCATTCATTTTGTATAGTTGAAATAATTTCATATGTGATAGCATCATTTAAGTAAATTTCAAGTAAATCTTAATATTTCTCAACAAGGACAGGGAAAAACAGGATTGGGAATGAATGACTTGGAAGGATATATGCATATATTTATAATTTGCTGCCAATAATTCGCTGCTTAACTATGGGTAACAGGCACCAAATCTGGAGAGAGAGAGAGACAGAAAAGTCACAAACCAAAAAGTGAATGAACCATCAATACAATGACCAAGAATATGGACTGTTAGAACACTGCTAGTTTTCAGTACCTTTACAGACCAAGTCAACTCAGCGGTCATGACAACTGTATGTACCAAGGACTAAGGACAAATATAATGGTAGAGACGGGTCAGAAACAACTCCTTTTTGCAAACGGTTCAAATAATATTGGATCTTCATTGCACTTATCTTTATTGAACGAATGCAGATATCTGGAGCCAATGTTACCAACGAGTTATTTGCAAACTAGTGAATTATACCACAGCAAACATCCAAGTCAACCATTTTTAGTTATTACAATGACATTATCTTTTTAGAGGGATGGTATTAGGGAAAAAAAAAACCTTTTATGAGAATCTATAGCTAGGGTGCTGCTGGAGGTAACATTCATGGATAAATAAACAATCTGGTAGTTGTGATCACTTCATTTTTGTTTTAGTGCCCTTTGGTTTCTGGTAACAGAAACAGATCTCCAACTTGCTTAGTCCAAAAAGGAATTCATAGGCTCATGTAACCAAAAAGAGGAAAAGCAAAGTTAGGGTTTGCTGAAGGAGCAGCTGTTATCAGGAAATCAAACACCATCAAGGCCACATTCTTACTGCCTGTTCTCTGTTTATTTATATGTCAACTTCAGGCTCTCGGTTTTAGTTTCTTCATGAGGATGGAAACCTTCTTGCCTACAGATACAAATCTGGGTGCACAACTACCTGGCTCGCTGATCAGAAAGAAAATATCAATAACCTGTAGCTCAAGTTTGAAAATCTAGGGAAGGTATTTCCTAAGCTCAGACTCAGTCATGTGAATATTATGACAGGTCTAGGTTGAGTCAAGTGCTCTTTCTTATTCAATCACCAAAGTCAAGGATGAATTGTCAGGCAAGAGACCGGCTGCTCCCATCCAAGCACATGACTGCATTTTGGCTTTATGCGTGGGTGTGAAAGGAAAGTGAGGGAAAAGAAAATGATTGCTCCAGAGGCAGGGGTGAATTATTATGGGTACTGTCAATGAGAAGTTTACTGGGAGCCAGCAAGCCACCCTATTTATGTCTAACAAAAAGATTAACAAAATCAACATCTATATGGTCCAACTCATGACCTTTTCTTCCAGCTAGTCATTCAACTGATTTCTGCGAAGACAATCCCATATTATCAGTATCTAAGGGCTGATTTTTCCTCCAGAAGGAAACAGTGCTGTCCTGCTCTCCCTTTCAACACTGCCCTTCCTCCCCTACTGGCAGGTCTAAACAACCTATTCACTTTCACCCCACCTTCTGTGTTTCATGAAGTCTTAGTAGGACATTTCAGGAGGGAGGCTTATCCTTACAAGTGAGAAGACTTTAGTTCCTTCCTATCCAAACACAGTGGGGTTGCAAAAAGGAGGGTGGAGTCCAAGATAAAACAGGAAAAGAACAAGAGGAAAAGCCATTCTTTTAAGGTTTTGCTCCCCCAGGTGCTACCCATTTCCAATGACCCCTCTCCCATCCTTCTATTTTCTTGTTAATCATTGAGCATCAGTGAGAGGCTGTCTCTGGAAGCAGTACCTTGGGGAGAGGGCATTGCACTCTTTATTTCTATTAGTTACATTGTGCTTTTAACACATTTACAGTCCCTGTAGCATGGGTACAGTTCAGTGGTGGAAAAAAGTCAGAGGGAAAACTCAGAAAAAAGCGCGGCAACATACCAGTGTTCTGTAATAACTGCAGTGGTATTGAGAGCCTTGGGTGACAGTAACTAGCAGTGAACTATGCTCATCTATCTCTCAATATTCACCCCATTCATTCTTTTTAATCCAGGATATAGAAAAACTGACGTGTGGTTGATCCTGGAGAGGCGGGGGTGGTGCAAAGGTGTGACAGCTCATCCCAGAGGTTTCTGAACCTGATTCCAAGAGCATCGGTGGTTCAGCTACATTTGCTTTGCAGATCAGAGATCTAAGGAGATGAGGTCAGAGGGATGGGAACAAAAACACACACATGGTGTGGCTTCTTCCCTAATTTAGGCAACCTGCTCTCTGGAAAATTCCCTACCAAGCCAAGATTGTGTCCAAGGTCCAGGCTGACCAGGGATGCTTTTTAGTCCACAGGGAGTTATCCTGTTATTGTTTCAGAGTTTGAGAAGGCTTATCAGGCGTGAGGCACACATAGCTTTATTCCCTACCCCCACCTCCCCAATTTTCTCAGGAGAATATTCTGTGGAAAAAAATGACATACTCTCCTTTTCTCTCTTCTCATGCACAGGATTTCACAATTTAGCTACAGGGGGTCCTCAGGGATTCTTTCTCAGTGATCAACAAGAGGCCAGTGTGAGTACTTTAACCTCAGACACTGGTCTCATTTGAAAATGCAAGGAAGAAAAAAAATCCAAGACTTGGGACTTTACCCTATCAGAATATTTTGGACCTTTACTCAAAATCAATATGTCCATCCTGTTTTAATGGAAATCATTTAAGTTCGTTGCCATTAATAAAAAATACCCATTTCTCACAGTTCTCTAATATCATGAAAAAATCGAGTTAGTATTCAAACTTCAAACACTGTCTCATGACTTGTTTCTTTCTTTTCTTTTTTTTTTTTTTGAGTTGGTTTATTTAAATCAGGATCAAAGAAGGACCACACATTGAATTTGATTATAATCTGTTTTTAGTCTTTCTTTTTAAACATCTTTTTTATCATTTTTCCTTTGTCTTCCTATTAATATGTATGAAAAAACAGGGATTTTTATAGGATACCTATTCTCTCAGAATTTTCTACATTCTAGATTTTGTCGACTGTATCCTGGTGGTGTCATTTAATCCACTCCTTTGTTCTTTGTATATCCTATAAAAATTCTGGAGGAGTGACCAGATAGGGGCTGGGTTTGATCTGGGGGAGAAAGAAGACTTGACAGGTGGTAGTGTGCCCCACACAACTGCATCCCATGAGGAAGCCCAGGATGTCCCCAGCTGTCTCTCTTTTTGTGATGGTAAGAATGATCTGGGGATTCAGTGTTGTCTGATGCATCCACTGTAAAATTCCCCGCCATGTTTTCACGCACTCATTTTAGCAGCCATTAATGATCACAGCTAGATCTATTATCAAATGACCAGAATCAGTGACTTTTTCTGAAGAGCTGAGAGAATTCCATAATGGCACGTATGGTCTCTCATTTGAAATGAACTACTTGTTCCTTTCATTAATGTACTTTATTAAATTAAATAACATTTAACATGAAACTTGATAACTGACCTTTTTTTCCCCCCTCCTTTTTGTAATTTGAGGTAATTTTGGAACCTTATGAAAGACATTTAAGGTGCTGTGTTCTTTCACAAGCAAAGCCAAAACGTTGTTTTTGGAGCTGTTTTTATCGTGCGTGTGTATTTTTCCCCCATTATTGTCAAGTGTAATTTTAACCTTACACAAATGATCTGTTGATCTGAAATATCATGGGAAAACTTTGACCTAGAACATTTTCAGAGAGGTCAGTTACTGGAAATGCAAGAAAGCTAAGGACACTTGGCAAGGTGGATATATTACATGCTTTAAATCTTTACACAAGTCCATAGCTTTCTTCTTCCTCAGACTTTTCAGTTTTAAATTTGGTTTCTCAATTTCCTGTTAACTAAATCTCAAGAACTCTAACAACATTCAAGACCTGCCTTTATCTGGCCCCAATTCCCCACTTCATCGGTTGTATACCCTACCATTTATGTGCATTTCCCTTCTAGCCAAGCTAGACAAATGTCCATTCCCCTTACACCTCTTCTCTCTGCAAGAATAAAGTACTTGTGCTCTGAACACGCAGGAGTTTTACTTCTCTACTGCTTAAGGTAAACACCTTCTTTATAGATTCACGTATATGCATGCTCTCTTATTGGACTTGCACTGGAAGTTACTCTTTGGTGGTTAACACCTTGTGTTTCTGCTTTTGTGTGTGTGTGTGTGTGTGTGTGTGTGTGTGTGTGTGTGTGTGTGTGTGTTCTTGCTTTTAAAAGAAATGAGCACCTTAATTCCTTCTGGGGTAATAATACCTCCCCCACATGGCCTTGATAATCATGGTGTCCTTTGCCAAATGGTAGTGAGTTCTTGGTCCCAAGCTAGATGGATTGAAATATACTTTCTCCAAAAAATTTTAATTATAAGAAAAGTAACTAAAATATTGATAATAGTTAGAAGTGATTATTGGCAGCCAGATGAGTTTTGCAAGAATAGCTAACACTCACTGAGTGCTTGTCGAAGAACCCTACGTGCTATGTAGAGACTCCTATTTGCAAATGGGGCAGAACTACGTCTTAGTGTTTATTTTGTTCTGTTCAGAGTATTTCTTATCCTTTTTTCTCTCTCATTTACACTTAATGGGTCATTTCTCTACTCCCAATTCATATTCACTCAGCAGCCAAGATTCAAAACAAACCTTAGCCCTAAAGTGCCAGATGAGTTCTTTCAGGCACACTTGGGGGGCTGTTTTCTCTGTCCCCAAAAGAACAGATAAAACTGGAAGGGGAAAAAAGAGTCAGAGGGAGGGTAGAGTGGAAGTCAACACGGAGAAGGAAATAGTCAGAAGGAAGAAGAACAAAAAGTTTCAGAGGTTCAGGGACAAAATGAAAGATTTTCTGATTTTTCCCCTACAAATAACCTGTCACTCAGTAATCCTGGACAGCCGTGGGTTCTCCTGAAGAAAAGGAATAAGGGAACTTGGATCCTTCGTATGAAGATGAGGGCGTTAAAACAACAAACCATACCAAACTTGACTGTAACCACAGTCACATTGGAACTGAATAAAATCCTATACATGAGGCAGTAGTAAAAACCAATATTAATTCTATTTCTTCCTTTCAAGTTAGCTGCACCTATCATATTTCTTTTATTTCAAACTGTACTGGCTTCAGCTTTCAGTACAATGTTAAATAGAAATGTAGTAACAATATAATAATAGCCATCCTTGTTATGTTTCTAACTTTTAATATTTCTTCATTAAATACAATATTGCCTATCAGTCTAAGATACCTGTTTTCATTTTGATGAGTTATCCTCTATTCCTAAATTTTTAAGTGCTTTGCTTAGAAATGGGATAGATTAGTGAGTCTTCCAGTTTTTTACTGGGATGAAAAAATATTTTTTTATTGGTCTTACTGGAGTGATGTTTTTTAATTAAATTCAATAACATTTGAATTGAATTAACCATGATAATGTTGAACAACTTTAAAAAATATAGAGAACTTGGTTTGCAGGTTTGACATTTTCACATCCACATTTATAGATGATTTGGCTCCTCTCAACCCCCCATAATTTTTGTTAGGTATCAAGATTAGCGAAGCTTCAGAAAAAACATGGCAGCATGATGTAGTTAACAACACAGGCTATCCAAGTTCACCTAGTATCCTGGTTTCAACCACTTACTTGCTATGTGACCTTCAACAAGTCACCTGACCGACAAAGATAGGGTGACAGAACAGAATGTAAATGCTCTAAACCTTATGGTTAAAATGGCACAATTAACTAAGGTTGAGAAGGGATGGGAAAGAAAAGATGCGTTTGCTACTTCTTTATATTTTCATAGTGTGGGTTAAAATATGTAATTTAAAGCTGATAAATATATCCACCTGTCTATTCTGAGATTTATTAACATAAACAAACCCTAAACTCATATCCAGCAGTGGGGGAAAGGATGCTGAAAGGAAGAAGAAATATATTAATGTAATCATTATTCAGAATAGACTGTCAAAAGCATGGATCGAAACATAAGAACCAGTGGCTAACTCAGGCATACCACCACCTGTTTTGGCAGATAAAATTTAATGAAATACAGTCATTTGTTTACATATTATGTATGGCTGCTTTTGTGCTACAACAGCAAAGTCAGGTAGCTGTCAGAGATAAGCTCCAAAGCGGCCAAAAACGTTTGTTGACACCTGCTCTAAAGCAACAGAGTACTGAGTAGAGCATATAAAATTACGATCATAAAGATAGCCTCTATTAAAAGATACAAATATTTCATATTATCAAAGAATCACTGACACACAAAATTGCCTAAAAGGGATGACAATGTGATTGACAGCCATCTTCTCAATAGAAACGTCAGAAAACAAATGATATATTTTCATAGTAGTGGAAGAAGATAACTAGCCAAGATTAGTTCCTCTACTAGACTATCGTTGAGAAAGAGATTAAAATAAAGACATTATTTTGACAGACAAAAAGTTAGAAAGCTTACTAGTGATAGATCCTCACTTGTACAAGGTTGAAAAATATGTACTTAAGAAAGTAGTTAATAATACTAGAAATAACATTGGAAACGAAGAAAAATGATGAACAAAGAAACTGGTAAGCATGTGAGATCTACATAAATACTGAATAAAACAATATTGATATTGTCTAATTCTAGCTAAAAATCAAAACGCAGAGCTAAAATATTTGACACAAATACATGCAAGATAAAACAAAGTGGACTAAATCTATGAGGCCCATGTGTCGTTCTGGTAGGCTTAATGAAATTAATTTAGATTTTAAGAAAAGATTCACTTTAAAAGTTAAAGAGTAGTTACCAAAAGAAATTCCAAAATAGCAGAGAAGGAAAATGGGGAAAACAAAACAAAACAAAACAAAACAAACAAAACAAAAACACATTTGAAAAGCAACTGAAAAACAGGAGAGAGAAAACCAGTAGCTGAGAAATCGTGATGTATCAGAGTCTGTGGGATATGGTTAAAAGAGAGCACAAAGAGAAAACTATGTATCTTACTTATGTACACCATTAATCTAGAAAGTATAAAGCAGATATGCAAAATAAGACAAAAGAATTGTGAAACTGAGTCAAAGAAGAAACCTCATTTAAGGTGCCATCGGAGGACAGAAGGGGGAGCTCTCACCCCCTTGGGTTCCCCACAGGAAGAAGCCTCCAGTACTGCTCCAGCAGGAGAGAGGAAGGATTTCTCCTCAACCAGCAACACGTTCAGACAATAAGAAAGTACGGCAACTGAGTCAATGAGAAGCCATCACCCTCCTGAATTCTCACTTCCCTCCAATGGACTTGTGTACAAAGTAGCGCCTCCCAATTTTCTCCTTTTCTCTATAAAGTAACATTCCTTTCCTTTGATCTCTGGACTTGCCTATGGTTTGCCATAGCTTGCATGTGCCGAAGTGCAATTCTTCTGCTATTTCTAAAGAAAGCCAATTTATTGGTAAAATAACTGGCCATTCTATTTTTAAAGGCTGATGGTGAATTACCCCAAATGTGCAGAGGTCATTTTAAAAATCAGAGATTACACTGTTTAGCTCTGTAAATAAAATATGTCATGAATAAAATGGTTACTTAAAAAAATGTATATATAAATTGAGTTCAGGTGAAAATCTAAAAAAATTAACATAGAAAACATAGGGAAAGCTGTCAAAATACACCAGGCTGAAATATTTTTTTCAGACTTATTCTATCCACTAAAATCACATAGAACATTTTCATAAATGGCTTGAAGGTGTTTGATAAAATTCAACATCTATTCTTGAATTACAAAAATACACCTAAGTAAGAGGAATGGTTCTTAACACCTTAAGACATATCTACCTGCATCTAAATAGACAGCACTGGAAGTATTCCCATTAATGTCGGGAACAGAGAGGAGGTCCACTCTCAGGGCTATTATTTTATGTTGTCCTGGAAGTACTGGACATTCCAGTTAGGCAAGAGAAAGAGTGTTACAAAAACTAAGAGCAAGTAAATGATCACTATCTTAAAATGATATAATTCTGAGCCTGGAAAAATGGAAGCGAAATGATGGGATAACTATGAAAAACAGTGAGAGTTCGATAAGGTGGCTGAGGAAACTAATGATATACAGAAATTCACAGTCTTCCCATACACCCACCATAACCAGTTAGAAGGTTAAAGAATTTACAACATGAATAAACCATTTATAACATTAATAAAATTTAAAACATGAGTAAAATCATATACTGTTTGGGAAAAAATCAAAGTCAAGAGACAAACGATAAGATGAATTTTGTTTTTTTGTTTTTGTTTTTGTTTTTTGGAAATCACGACAGACAAAGGGCTTATTTCCTGAACATATGAAGAGCTCCTACAAGTCAGAAACAAAAATACTACCAGGCGCAAATAATTATGGCCAAAAAACAGGTCACAGAAATGAAGATTCAAATGGCTGTGCTAATTTCTCTGACTTCAAATTAATGACAATGGACGTCAAACGGGCTCCTAAGGCTGCCCAGAATTCATACTGGTTTCTGACTTCAGTTATTCTCATACTTTTCATAGATTAATTCATACCTTCTCCTCTATAATCAGACATTACCTTCTCTCCCATTTTCACTCCCCACTGTTACTGCCCAAGTCCAAGCCATCCTATCTCTTACTCGGGTTCCTCTAATAGATTCCTAACTGGGAGCTGCAGCTAGTCAATTACAGGAGTCATTAATAAACTGAGGAGGGGCGCCTGGGTGGCTCAGTCGGTTGAGCGTCCGACTTCGGCTCAGGTCACGATCTCGCGGTCCGTGAGTTCGAGCCCCGAGTCAGGCTCTGTGCTGAGTGCTCAGAGCCTGGAGCCTGTTTCAGATTCTGTGTCTCCCTCTCTCTCTGACCCTCCCCCGTTCATGCTCTGTCTCTCTCCGTCTCAAAAATAAATAAACGTTAAAAAAAAATTAAAAAAAAAAAAATAAATAAATAAATAAAAATAAATAAATAAACTGAGGAAACTTGTATATAGCCATGATTATTTATTCAAACTAGTATTTATTCATATATTTATAGCATATGTATTCAAAAGGCAAATCTAACTGAGCACCTACTATATACTAAGCACTGGTCAAGTCTGGAACATGACAGAGAAGAAAACAAAGTCTTTGCACTCACAAAGGTGGGGAGGCTGACAGCTATATAAGTATAGCTTTAACGTGGTGGAAGTCAAAGAAGAAAAATCAAGTGAGGAGGATGGAATAACCAGTTGATGTTTTCAAAGGCAGGTCAGAGAAGCTCTCCCTGACAGAATGACATCTGAGCAGAGACCTGAAATACTGAGGGATGGACCAATCTCAAAGTGGAGAAAACAAATGCAAGCACCAAATAAAGTAAATCCTATGCATTAATCGTGCAATTATAGCACTTACAAAATCTGAAAAATTTGATAGGGCCTGAAAAACCTCTCCTTCTTCACAACTGGTGCCAACAATGAAAATACAAAATTCAGAACTAGTCCACATCTATTTAAGACACAAATAAGTTGGTTGTTGTTGGTATATGTGAGGACTATGAACTTTGGTCCATGATAGGGGGAGTTAAGCTAAACACTGAATTTTTATACCATGCTTAGTTTAAAAATAAACACAAATAACCTTCCTTCCTTCACTCACCCTCTAAGTTTTGGCTGTCTTTACTAAAAAACATCCTTTTAATTTAATCCTGAAAACAACATGGAGAATGACTTTCTTTCAAAACAAGTTTTCCCTTGAAGAGAAACACATGTTCAAAGTACAAACAACATTCCAGTGTCTGACTTAAGGCTACTTAATTTCTGCACGATGACGTCATACTTAGGCTACTGAACATGTTCCTGTATGTATCATTTCTTCTACAAGTCTAGAATTTAGGCCCATTCATGGAAACAGACCTATCATTTTATGCAACTAGAGAATAAAGAGAACCTGTGTACTTCCCAAGTCACAATTTCTCAGAGTAATCAAAATTAATATTCCAACATAATTTTTGAAAATAAAATTTACTAGCTACTTTTAAAATCTGTTTGTAAAGAAAAGGCCTAAGAAGAGCTAAGAAAATTTTAAGAAAAAAAGATCAATGATTAAACCAGGGTATTGAGTATCTAGGGAAAATATAAAGCTATAATAATTTTTAAAATATTTATTGTAGTAATGTTTTTGATTTTGATTTTTTTTAAGTTTCTATTTAAATTGCAGTTAGTTAACATGCAGTGTAATTATTAGTTTCAGGTGCAGAATTTAGTGACTCAACACTTACCTACGGTAACACCAGGTGCTCATCACAAGTGCACTCCTTAATCCCCATTGCCTATTTCACCCATCCCCCCACCCACTGCCCCCTTGGTAACCTTCAGTTTGTTCCCTCTAGTTAAGAATCTGTTTCTTGGTTTGTGTCTCTCTTTTCCCCCCTATGATCATTTGTCTTGTTTCTTAAATTCCACCTATGACTGAAATCATATGCTATTTGTCTTTCTCCGACTAACTTATTTTGCTTAGCATAATACTCACTAGCTCCATCCACGTCGTTGCAAATGGCAAGATTTCATTCCTTTTTATGGGTGAGTAATATTCCGGTGTATATATACCACAAATTCTTTATCCATTCAGCTATAATAATTTAGGGTGTAATACTGGATCAGAGAGATAGATAAAAGAGAGCTAGGAGCTAGGAGCAGTTCTGTAATTATAAGGTGACATTTCAAATGAGTAGTGAAAGGGTGGCCCAACTACTCAAAAATAGAATTCATATTCATATTAGAAAAACAGAATAGTTAGATCACCACCACTTATTATACATGTATCAAAATAACCCTAGCTGAGTAACAGATACACATCCTACATCTCAATGACTTAAACAAATACTCACTCACTTCTTGCTCATGTGAAGTTCAATAGGTGGCTGGATGAAGTTCAGGTTATCTCTTCCATGCAGTCATGCAAAGACCCTGGCTGATGGAAACTTCGTCTTCAAAAGCGATCCTGCAAGGGTGCCCAAGATGTCAGCACCTTGCTGGAAAACAAGGGAAGAAATGTGGAAGACTGCCTGGAACATTTTGTGGGGAGGTGAACATCATGTAATAATTTTTACCCACATTCCATTGGCTAACATTTGCCTCACTTCAAGGAGGCTGGCAAATGGAAGTTAGCCAGGTACCTAAGGAAAAGAAGTAGACGAAGTGAGCACTTAGGTTTGACACAGTACATCTTTCTGGTTACCAAGTATCCTCTACCACAACTGGAACACATTTCTTTCTTTCTTTTTCTTTTTTCAAGGGAGACAACCCAAAGTTCTATCCAGTTACTGCAAACAGCTTCAAGTGCAAGATCTCTGAATGATGGCATGGTTCTTTCCATCAGCTCTGGATATGGCTCCTTGATCTTCAGTGATACTTGCACAAACAACACAGTTACAGAAATGTCTTTACTGCCACCTAGCCCAACATACTATGATGAAACAAGGATAAACTTGTAATAAAAACGACATCTGGTATAAGGTATAGCAGAGACACACAGAAGGCACTGGTCTATAGTAGTTACAAAAAACTTCTGGCAGGAATTTTTAGTTCCCCCTATTCCAGCATTAAGAACATATCCTTGATTTCAACTTGGCTACCTGGGAGGAGTTACTTGTTCAACATTCTTCATAGTTCTGAACCTACTCTTTAGCAGGTTTTTTGTCTATTAGCACATTCGAGATACATGATGGGGACTGACTCTCCTTGGAGGCCTTTAAAGTTTTGTAACCCATATCTTCCCTGAACAAGTGTAAGAGCCCTAAAATACTTTTAATGACAGAACATCCGAAAGCTGGTCAAGTCCAGGCTTGCAATTTTTTTTTTCGCATTACAAATAAGCAGGTTATTGTTTTTGAGAGAAAGGGGATCTATTCAGCTGCATAAGCCCATAGCACTTTCAAAGCTCTTTCCTAAATATAATTCTCAAGGTTGACTTACTTTCCCCCTCCTCTGCCCCGTCTTGAAGCTATCATCCTTAGGAGGAAATGCCACTGTTACTCAGATCAGTGCTGTAGCCAGAAGTCTTAATGGATTTTTGTGCATAATCTCTTGTCCTTTGGGACTAGAAGCAATGGCTTTTTCATCCTATTACTTTTTGTTTTTCTGTCCTTGCAGGCTAACAGGCTACTGTCACATCCCATCTCTTGTTTTCTATCACATTGATAAATGCAGGTCATAAAAGTCAACATTACATTTTCTAGCCTTTCCCTAGAGCTATGGGGTCAAGGGCTCAGGTTCAAATTCCAAGTAATTGTAAATGACCTTTCTAAAAACTGTTTTGTCATTGCATTACACAAACCTCATTTTCTAATACTGGATATTAGTTTTCGTCTTGTCTGTGGGGGCAATGCCATGTACAGTACTTTGGATTTATTTTTACAGTAGCACCCTCCTTCCACCAGCCATTTCTGAGAGTAATGATACTTATTCTATCAAAATCTCTATCGAAATCTCTAATTTTCGCTGATTGAACACGATAGGTGTTTGTTATATAAGTTAAATCCAATCGGCCTAAGTGGAGGAATAAGTAGAGGACTAGAATTCTCATAGCTACTTAGGTTCCTAGGCTGATGGCTATTCCTTCATTTTAAAAATGGTGTCTTCTAGTGTCTTGCTGGGAATTGACATCCAGCAGGTGGACACAAGAAGAGTGGAGGACAGAAGAGTTTATGGGCTGGACCTGGAAGTGGTTTACAAAATTTCCACACGCATTCCACTAAGCAATTCTTAAGTCACAGGACCGACCTCAACCTAACTTCAAGTGATGCTGAGAAATACAGGTTGGTTGCGTACTAACTGATTTGATTAAGGAGCATACCAATCTGTCAGAATACGTAGGGGTAAGTTCCAGACAAACTAAAGGCTAAATATAACATAAACCGATAAAGAGTACTAGAGGAAAAAAGACCTCTATTTACCTATGTTAATACATTTGCAGAATATGGGGATTCCATGGGCCTACACTGGGCACTCAGGATTCAGATGGGGAACAGAGTGGAGAAAAAGTTTTCATTGATGGTACAAGCCTGAAAGGAGAGGGTACTGCAGCAGGACACAAATGCCCACAAGGACTCTTGCTCCCTACTGAAAAAAGCTTGTCACTATAGGTCACTGTAAGGTCATCAGATACTGTCAAGAGGGCACAGGTAAAAACTCACCGTGGGTTGGGGAACGGTAAATGAAAAAGAAAGAAAAAAACCTGTATCTCTGGTAAGAGTAAGGAAGCTAATGTGTGCCCAGACTATGAGATAGATATCCTACATCGGGGTGGGGCAAAAAAAGTCTTCCAAACAAGACTCACCAAAGATGCAAGAAGAGTTTTGCTGCCACAAAGAGCTGCAGAATCAGTGGATCCACCCATAATCCTTTAACATATGAAAACCACAAAAAATTTCGAACATCAAGAACTCGAAAAATTCTTTCCATGAGTCCTTTCTTGAGGAATCTATTAGAGAATAAACCCAATCCAAACAAAAAAATGACTTGGAAAACTCTAGCACTTCATTGAAAATCTAAGATTAAAACTAATCTCAGAAGCAGAGTAATGTTATACGATAATGCTCTATATCATGCATTGTAGGTCCCAATTAAGTAAAAATAATGCAACCAGAAATGGGAGGTGAATGGAGATGAGATGAGGGAAGTTAGAATAAGCTCATTAAAGGTAGTTTAGACAGTGAAATAGAACATGGGCAACACAGTGAATAAAAAAATGTGACGATGGGCATTAAGGTGTAACCACTAGAACAGAAATATTAATCTTGCTAAACACAAAACTAATTTTTTAATAGAAAGTACAGTTTGAAGAGAAAGTAAAATAATAAGTATGATAATTACAGTAGAAGATGACAGAATTGAAAGCAAACGTATTTGCCTTATCAACAAATGTGCATGGGTTGAATTTGCCTATTAAGTGTTAAGATTTTGAGCTTAGCTCATGAAGACCTAACTATATACTGTACTGAAGAAACACACATAAAACAGAATGATTCAGAAAGGCTAAAAATAAAGGGATGGACAAATGTATTCCAGGAAAATGGGAACACTAAAAACGCAGGGATAGCAACACTGACGTCAGATCAAGTAGGAAGCAAACAATAGGGAAAGATTTTCTATAATTTCAAGCGCATATGCAAAAATGAAATAAAAGGAGAAACTGAAATATCTGACTACATAAAGTGACAGAAAAACAACATGATAGCAAAGTAAATAACACAAAATCAGAAGAGTTAACAAACTGGGAAAAAATACTTGCAATACCCGTTAAGAGATAAAGGGCTAGTGTATGTAATATATAAATAAATCTTAAAAATTATGGGGAAAAGTCAAAAACAAAACTCACTAGTAGAAAAAAGGGCAAGACATGAAAAAAATTCACAAAACCTGATGTAGAAAGTATTTAACAATTTTGAAAAAAGTATCCAACTATACCCATAAGAAAATACATAGTAAAACCACAATGGAGAAGTTGTGAAGAAACAGGCCTCTCTCTTGTACTGAAGCACAACCTTCATGTTGGAAAATTGGCAATTTTCAAACAAAACTACATATGCACTTACCTTCTGACGTAACATTTCCACTCTAGGAATAAATCCCAAAGAGAGAACTCCAATAATATGAAAACATATACCGTTGTTTGTATTTTCTTTGCAATATTTTTTGTAACTGCAAGACAGGGAAAATAACTTGTACACCCAAACATAGGTGAGTGGTTGAATAAATTGACAAGTCTACCTAATGGGGTACTAGAAAGTTTCTTTTTGTTGTTGTTCTTTGTTTTAAATAAGGAAAATCTTTATGGACAAATTTGCAGTGATTTCCAGGATACATTTTAATTAATTATTTTATTTGTTTTTATTTTAGAAAAAAGAGTGTGAGTAGGGGAGAGGGGCAGAGAGGGAGAGAGAATCTTAAGCAGGCTCCATGCTCAGCGCCAAGCCCGACGTGGGGCTCAGTCCCACGACATTGGGATCATGACCTGAGCCTAAATCAAGAGTTGGAGGCTCAATGAACTGAGCTACCCAGTTATCCTTCAGGATATATTTTTAAATGAAAAAAGTAGTTTATAAAATCATCTAAGAATGTTAACTTCTGCATTAAAAAAGGAGAAATAAATACATACACATTTATTCATCTGTGCAAAGAGAAACACAGAAAGGATACACCAGGGACTAATGAGATGGATTATCTAGAGGGAATGGGTGGGAATTGGGTAAAAAGAAAAGAAACAATTGGAAAGAGGAGTTGCCACCATCTCTCAGAGTATACCATTTTGTGCACCTCTGACTATGGAACAATGTTCATGTTTCACACACATGAAGAAAAAATAAAGTAAAATTACCAAGGATGGAAGAAAAATCCTTTAAGGAAAATACATCAGAAATATGTGAACTAAAGTTCATTTCAAATGATGTACTTACTACATGGAAGGAAGGCATGGAAAATGCACTAACCCAGGTCACTTTTTACTGTTATTACTCTAAAAATTAAATATAATTCACATACCATATATTCATTCTCTTAAAGCACGTAATTCCGTGGATTTTTGTATATTCACAAAATTGTGCAACCAACACCACCGTCCAATTACAGAACACATTCGCCAATCCAAAAAAGAATGCCTCCATATCCATTAGCGGTCATTCAGTCACTACTCCTCCCTCCCCTAGCCCTTTGTAATCACTAATTTACTTTGGTCCCTATGGATTTACCTATTTTGGATATTTCATGTAAGTGGAACCATGTTTTTGTTTGGCTTCTTTCTTAACCCAATGTTTTCAAAGTTCATTCAAGTCAAGGTATATATCAATACTTCATTCCTTTCTATGGCTGAGTAGTATTCCATGGTGTGTGTGTGTGTGTGTGTGTGTGTGTGTGTATGTGTATATATATATATATATATATATATATATATATATACACATACATATATACATACATACACACATACATACTACCATTGTTATCCAGTCATCTGTTGATGGTTTTTGGGTTGTTTCTTTCTGGCTATTATGAATGTTTTATGAACATTCATGTTTTACTTTTTGTTTGAACATTTTTCAATTCTTTTAAGGTCTACAGCTACTAGTGAAAAGGCAGTTCACATAAGACTCTCATTATGCTTGTTGGTACACTTGATGGTATTCCACACATCTTTCAATATCTGTTCACTGTCATTGTTTTTTTTTTTTTTTAAATAGGAAAAAAATTGACCAATCTTTAGCTTCACCAAATATTTCTTCTGCCTGCTCCAATCTGCTATTGGCCACTTATGTTGAATTTTCCGTATCATTTACTGTACTTTCCAATTCCTAATTTTTTTTCTCTTATAATTTCTATCTCATTGTTGATATTCTCTATATGGTGAGACTGTGTTCTTAGATTTTATTTTAGTTTTTTAAACATTGTTTCCTTTGGTTCTTTGTACATCTTCTCAAAATGGTTTATTTAATGTCTTTGTTGAATAATTCTGAAGTCTGGGCCTCTTGGGGAACAGTTTGTTTGCTTTTATTTCTCCGTATATGGGGCATACTTTGTTTCTGCAGGTCTTCTAGTATTTTAGAAAACTGGTCATTTTAAGTAATATAATGGTGCAAATCTAAAAATCAGATATTCCTCTCTCCCTAGGGCTTGTTGTTCCTGTTTTTTGTTGTCGTTTAAATGTACTTTTGTGAAACTGTCAAGTCTGGATTCTTTGTTGTGTATGGCCACTGAAGTTTCTGCTTCATTAGTTTAGTGGTACACTAATAACTGGACAGAGATTTCCTTCAATGCTGGAATCAACACTTCTCCAATTTTGCTGAGAGGCTCTGTGTGTGTGTACGGGGGTACACCTTCAGCACTTAGCCAGGAAGTGGACAATTCCACCTGAGCCTTCATTTCCTGCTTGAGTAGAACCTCAAGGTCAGCTAGAAGTTAAGAGCTTAGCACCTTCTCAGCTCTTTCCTGAACAAAGACACAGCCCTATGCATGCACATGACTTGCTTAACTCCAAGAAATGTCAAAACTTATCAAAGTCCCTAAGGATACTGAATTCTCCAGATTTCCTTTTAAGCTTTTTGATAAACGCATTTGTCTCAACTGTTATTCACTGCCTTAGGCAGATGTGATGTTAAACAATTACCTCTGATAGTTTTTGATAAGTGACATCAGAACAGGCTTTTCACACTGAGCAAGTTCTTGGTCAAGACAGACTTGCAAGTGGGGTCTTCCAGTGGATAACCACACTGGTCAAATAATGACAGTTCTCAGTGAATGTATCTTTGAAGCAGGTCCAACCCTGTTCTTCTTCCTCTAGTGGCTGCCAGGGTGCTGGTTTTCACTATGATTGTGAGCTGCTGGTTCTCAAAACTATCAAGGATCTGAGGAGTGAGAAGTTGAAAATAGGGCAAGTTAAAATGTCACAAAGATCACTGTTCCTATCAAGATGCATCCTTTCCTGAAAAATACTCCCTGGATTGCAGTCAACCTGTGGCTAACTCCATAGTTCAGAACAGGTTGATTCTGACAATATAGTTTTCTCACTGCTTTTTAGGGAGAGAATTCCGGTATGTCTTTACTCCACCATTTTTGCTGACATCATTTCGGGTAACTTTCAAACTTCGTTTTGAGACCATTTGTCCTTGAGCTAAAGAAAAAAGAACTCTAAAACTATACTGAACTTTGGCTAGTAGACTTGTATTTTGCAGAGGCATCAGTTAGCAATTTTGAAACTAACTTCTGTGTATTCTAGGGTTGAGAAAATAAGTAAATATACTGTGGATAAGGAGAACCATCTTTCTCACTGTTAGATAGCAAAAGGACACAAGACAGCCTGAGTAGGCTCCGACTGGCCAAATTAAGGACAATTTGAGCATCAAAATAAACAATGGATTTCTAATGCTGACCATTATATAGTAATAGGAATCAGACTGGCCATTCTACATTAAATGACTAGAAGACTGGATAAAATATATAAAACTTAGGTTTTCAGACAATGGACAAAAGGCAGTACAATATAGTAATAACTCAGAGAAAGAAAACAAACCAGTTGAGCGCTTTAGCTCATTGCATGGAGTTTCCAACTACACTGCTGAGGGAAGGAACCCTAGAATAGCTCAGTGGCCTTACTGAAGAGACAGAGTTCGGAGTTTACATAGACTACTGTGACTAGAATTTGAA
Source organism: Panthera tigris (assembly GCF_018350195.1). Classification (NCBI taxonomy): domain Eukaryota; kingdom Metazoa; phylum Chordata; class Mammalia; order Carnivora; family Felidae; genus Panthera; species Panthera tigris. Next base: position 99,804,601 of record NC_056660.1, on the reverse strand, counting down.
GCAAAATACTAGAGAAGAAGGAGATGAACAGAAAACAAGTGCTCTGGAGATCTTTGGCAGGACCCTGTCAAGCCTATGGCTTAAGACTGATCTGTGCAATGTATGAGGAATCTGCCAAGGCCAGGAAAAAATTCACCAGAAAGGAGTTTGTGAAACAACCTACAAAGGGCCAGGTGTAGTTTGTGTTCTCATCTCACCAGATATAACAAAAGGATTTGCTAAATAAAAGACAAAGCATCAGGCAGGATGCTCAGAATGGGAATGCCTCTGGAGTGGAGCCAAATGAACCCTAGGCCAAGGTTTCTCAATCTTGGCACTGCTGACATTTTGGGATGGATAATTTCTTGCTGTATACAAAGTAGAATGTTCACTAGCATCCCCAGCCTATATTCACTAGATGTAACACAAAATATCGCAGATGTTGCGAAATGTTCCCTAAGGGTAAAACTCCCCAAAACTGAGAGCCACTGCAGACAAGATCATTAAAACAGCTATTAACGTCCCACGTGTTCAAGGAAGTAGAGAAAAACCTGAACGTGATAAGAAGACAAATGAAATATTATAACAAAACCAATGGCAAAGAGAGGGGGGGGAGAAGAGAAGAGGAGGAGGAGGAGGAGGAGGAGGAGCAGGAGGAGGAGGAGGAGGAGGAGGAGGAGGAGGAGGAGGGGAGCCACGGATAAAGCAAATGTGGTAATGTTACTGTTTGGAGAACCTGGGTGAAGAATATTGTGCAGTAAAGAATTTGGCTTTGCCCAAAGAGAGAACTGCCTTTGCCACTTGGCTTCTTGGAGGTAATCTGAGGAATACCTGATAGAAGTCTCTTTGTTTAGGGCAGCAGCTAGCTACAATCATTTGGGCAATCAACTGATCATGCTTACATATTGCAGCCACCACAAAAATTCTAGACACCAAAACTTGAGTGAGCTTCTAACACTGGCCAAACTCTAAGCACACTGATGCCAGGATGGTAAAGTGTCCTGAGGACAACAGAAGCTTTGTGTTAGTTAGAACCCTCACAGACATGGTCCTATGCATCTCTTTCTTTGAGAGGTTCTAATTTGTACCCTTCCCTGTAATAAACAGTAACTCTGAATAGGTTTCAGTGTGTGTGTGTGTGTAGGTTTCAGTTAGTTCTGGGAGTTTTGTAGCAAATTTTTGAACCTAAGGGTGTTTGGGGAACCCTTCCCCCACAACCCCCACCTCCAAACCTGCAGAAGTGTCAGAAGTATCAGAAGTGACAGTGGTCTTGTGTCTTGTGTGGGCTCTTCCCTCTAACCCTGTAGCTGGGCCCTAATTCCTTGCAGTAGGATAAGAAGTCTAGGGCAGACTTGGTGGTCTGGAGGACAGTACTCTCCAAGTCACAATTTGGCTAAACCTGGGTAGGCATGGACACATTTTTCTTTCACCTTTCCTGTAATAATTTTTCATAATTAAAATTTCAATGGAAATTAATTTTAATTTTATATAATTGACATCTCAAAATAAAATTTTTAAAGCAGGGAAAGTAAATTTTGCATTCAACAGCAAAAAACAATTTTCTTTCTGTATACACTCTTGAATTCCATTGCTTTAGTTATCTAAATTCTTAAGCTCTTGAAAATGACAGAAATGACTCTCCAGAGCTTATGAATTTCTGCTAACCAGAGGCCTTTTCCTGCCATTAACAGCAACAAGGAATTTCCTTATCTTTAGTTAGTTAACCAAGAACCTTTAATTTCTTCCAGAGAAGCCAAAGTGAAACATTTGAAAGGAGTTTCAAAATCCTGTCTTCCTTTGAAATAACAGTACTGTATAGTGAGAGTAGTCCCTTCCCCTGTGAGGCATCTCATAACCTCATTCAGTTCTCTGGAAATGCTCCTTCAATCATACCTCCTTCAGGATTTGTCCTTATAAATAAATTCCCACCCATGATTCCACAAAAAAAAAATGTTTCTATAAAAGCACATTAAAGTAACTACATGTTATACATTCTTGATATAAACAAGTATTTCTATGCAGTGACATATATAACCAATATTTTGGTCATGTTGCTACACTAAAACACGTATGTTTCCTAAAAACTAGAGATAAAATTCAGAAATCAAAAACTGGGAACTTATTTTAAAAGTCAAAGAGATCACAAATCATTAAAAGTATAATAAAAATTAACATTTATTTTTATAATTTATTGTCTTCATACCCATAAAAAAAGTTAACTTAGTTTTGCTAAGAATAACTCTTAGGAAAGATGATCTATTTTAAATAACTATAATTTCCTCATATTTTCCACTGTAAAATATATCTCCTAAACATTCATTTTCAAGGCAAGAAACAAGAGCTACACTTGTCATATTCACTTCATGATAAGTGCACATGACCAAGACCGAGAGAGTTGTGATCTCAGAATTCTTGCACAGAGGGAAGAGTGCGGGTATATTATTAAGAAACAATTTAAGTATGTACTTGATTTGTGCACAGCTTATGTAAACATAACTTTAATAACAGGCTGGTTCACAGAAAGAAGTCCTAATCAATCATCAAATGTAATTTTTTTCCCCTGAAACACAGCAATTTTAGATTGCTGTTCTTTCCGCCTCCTGCTTGCTTCCCATGAAGGATGAAGAGGCAGCTGTGACTGCTGTTTTGTATTTTCAAGTCCTCTCTGTGCACTCTTATTAAACGGATTCTTGAGCTGAAGTTCACTTTGCCGAAAACCTGGGAGGAGAAAGCAAAATTGTGAAAACTAAATGCCTAAAGACCATACAAGAGAAAGACATTTCATTTTCTCACATCAGCGTTTAAAGAAGGAATTTAATTTTACTTCAATGGAATATACCACAATTTAAAATCTAAGTCTAACAGGAATAGTTTGAAATTGTAATATACATATGAATAGGCAATTTCGGGACACATGCCTTCTAATATTTTAAACAGATGTTTATTGTGTATCTCCTCACGTATGTTGTGCTGTCTTATTTGCATTGAGGAAACAGTTTAAGAAAGGAAACAATGCAGACAACATGGAAGGCCAAGAAAAAAAAAAGAAAAAGAAAAAAAAGAAAAGAGCATCTTATATTTTCAAAGGAACATCATTAGTTTAGGATATCTGTGTATGATGTAGCCAGAAAATTCACATGTATTTACTAAAATACTCGATCTGACCATGGTGATGGGAGGAGAGATGAATTTTTAAAGGGCTACTGATTGATTCCACTGCCTTGTTATTGAACATAAAATTATTATGAGATAAATTACTAAATTCACTCCAATTTAAGACAAAGCTCTTTTTCAATCATAAAATTATCCACCAGATACAAGGGTGGCAAGTTGCTTCTAGTCCTTACATCCTCTTAAATTATAAGATACTTAAAACTACATTATTTTGAACAAGAAAGTAGCATTTGTGAGAAACACATCAGCCAGAAAAGACATGAATTAATGCATGTTTATAGAATGAGGGTGGGGGAAAGGGAGACAAAAATGTAACAGAGATTTTAAGTAGTACATGGGAAGTGTAATTTCTCCACTGCAACTTAGACATCATTCACTGTCAAAAGCGTTCTCAAGATCTCCTTAAAAAGTAAATGTCGTAACATTACACAAACAAACGCACACAGTTTGGGACAACATTTCCAAAACATTTATTGTACACAGAATTCAAAACGTCCTGCATGCTACACAAATCACATGTGGTCTAAAAATCTGATATAATACTCAGAGTGGCTCTAGTGATGAAGAACAAAGAGTTTAAATGTTAAAAGAAACTGCTTCATAAAAAATGAGATTTAAATAAGGCAGTATTCTAAACTAATATATATTTTAGATAATTAGGTAAAGTATATTTGTAGGTGTAAACACATTATAAATTAAATTCTATAAATATATAAGCTAAGCGAAAAAACAAAAGCCCTTCCACTTGGGTCTCCTCACTGGGAAAATGTGGGGGGTGCCTGCAGTTTACAGTTACTCTGTGTCTGAATACAAGGTAAATGAGGCAGATGCCACGTGTCTGCCAGACCTACTTTTCTTTTCCTCCTGGGTGCACAGCCAGGATGCATTCCCCATCCTGACCACAGCTAGATGAGGCCATGAAGCTGAGTTATAGCCAAAGACATGTGAACAAAAGGTCTGATCAGAAAAACCTCACATTCGATCCTTTAATCTCTTTCTCTCTCTCTGCTCCCAGAGAGCACAGAGAAATCCCAGAGGCACGAGATGGAAGGAGGCTGCAAAGAGCACAAAGGCTGTGACGAATGAGAATTCAATCACCACGATTTGGTGGCTGCTTGCTACAGCAGCCAGTCTACTACGAATAAGAGCAAAGTGCCACTCGGAAGGAGGATGCAGCCATCACAACATGTGCATTTGGCACTGGCTCGGCCGTTCAGTGGTAGGTGGTAAGGAAATGGATACCCGAGGCTGAAAAGTGGGCACATCTCCCATGCCAATGAAATGGGCAGAACTGTGGCCATTCTCACTGTTGCCAAGTGAGAACCTGGGAGGCAGGCTGTATGCCTATGGAGTTCCCAACACCAGGGTAGGTGGTGGGAAAGAATAAAAGAATTAGTGTACTGATGGCTCTTTGGCAACAGACTACAAAAAAGAGCAGTGTCCAGGAAAGAACTGGCCAGCTCACAGACAGAAACTGAAAGCAACAGAGAATCCAGGTATCTGGGAACTAACTTAAGGTTAAGAAAAGCCTTTGGACTTTGAAAGTTAGACGGGAGACTAAGATTTTAAGCAGTAAAGGCCTCTGGAGATTCAGCCCCAGAGCAAAGTTAAGAGTAGAGTATGGCCTTCTCAACCAAACCTGAGAGTCTCAACACAGCAGACACATGGAATGATGCTTGGGGTGGGGAAAAAATACCCTCAAACATAAAGAAAGCAAGTTTGACAACTTGCTCTAGGAAAAAATTGGTGGTGTGGTGACTAGCTCATGGATGGACTAACAGGAAATGAAGAAGTCAGAAATCCACTAAGTTTTGGAGGGACCTGTGTTGTGAGAGAAACCCTAAGTCTGGGCTGAAAAAACTCTCTTGAATGTTAAAGACTCTGAACGGTCTCCAGGACCATATGTTTTTACCAGTCACTTGGTGCAGCCCCCAAGGAAATTATACCAAACGTCTGCTTCAGGTGTGGCCATAGAACAAAAACCTCCCAAGAAGACAGTCAGAAGCCAGGAAGAACAATGGATAAGGAAGTTCCTCCAGCTCCTCTACAATTTTTGCTCAGTAGTGGTAGACATGTTATGTGCCTCCCAATTCTCTCTTAACTGACTGGAAGTTTATATTGTGGTTACCTTGTCCCTGATCTGCCACTAAATATTTGGTTATGAGCTGGGGACGGGCAGTCTGTGTTTAAGTGGCCAGGCCACCAAACTTGGGGCAGTCCCATCCAGGAAACCGGATGGAAAGTACCGCCTCATCCAGGGGATGGATGATGCTGGGCTGGGACTCTGAGGTGGATTCCCTGGGAAGGAGAGAAGTGTGCTCTGTTTGGGGGAGGGGCAGTGAAATGGAATCTCTCACATCCGGTAAGGGACGTGTTTAAGAAATTCCACTTTCTTTTTTCCTCCTAACCACACAATTAGACAACGTTTCTTAGCTCCCCTGTGGCTAAATGGCACCATATAATTGAATTGTGGCTAATGAATTATGAGTGTAACTGATTCCTGCCACTTTCTGGCCTGGCCCATGAAAACCTCGTGCACAATTCTCCATGTACTTCTTCCCTTCTGCTGGCCAAAAGGAAACTGCAGGAGGAAGGAGCTACGAGATGAAAGGAGCCTGATCCTTGAATTACTCTATGAAACACAGCCCCTCTGTCAATTCACAGTGGACTGTGATGTGAGTGAAAAATAGATTTTCATCATTTTAAGCCAGTGAGAGTCGGGGATTATGTATAGAAATGAGACTACCCAAATATATTTAATTTGACTTGTTATGAATTAACGTGAAAATACTTTGATTTTACTCTTAACCCAGAAAGTAACATACTTGTTACTGAATATTTAATGGTATGGTGCTAAGACATAACGTATCTCAGTTCAAGAGAAATCAAATAGAGCCAATATGTCCTGGTAAGTTTTATTTACACCTTTCCTCCTGGCACAGATAGGTAATAACAACAACAACAACAGAAAAACCAATTACAATTTAAAAATCACACTGATAATTAGAAAATGTTCTGTTCCCCTTTCTGTGGGTACATAATTCATTCAGACTATTAAGCAACCCGGAGTTTTTATCCTTCCATTCTGGAAAAGTATCAGTTAACTGTATAGAAAGGGCAGGAAGCCAGTAATACATACCTGGGGTTTTGCTTTTTGGAGCCTGTTCTCTGTAATTTCCAAAAGAAGAAAGACCATTAGGACTTTAAAAAGATAAATAACTTTACAAAGATAAAATAAAATAAACTAGGGATAAAACTCAAAGGACTATCGCACTCCCTCATCCCCCCAATCAATAAAAAAATGATAACCCCCCCCCAAGTTTTAGCTGTATCAAAGTTTGATTTTACAATCAGTATTTACAACCAATATTACAACAGAAACATGTGAATTTCCTTCTCACCCCACTTTCTTACAGGGACTTCTGGTCATAAAATATCCTATCTTGGTTACATATGTACTGTCTCCACTCTTGAAGACCATCCAGACAAAAAATTTCGAAAGTCTTCATAAAGCAGGAAAGAGTCACATGTAACAAAAATTAAGATTTACATTTTGTGAGAGATGGAAGGGATAACGGTATGTTATTCTCAAGTGAGAAAAGAAATGGAGCCTTGTGAGGCAGGTTTGGGACACATAAAAACGATTTTAATTAATTTTAAGGTTCCAAATATGGTTGTGTGTCTTTCTACACTTACTTCCCTGGAAAATGTTAACATCACAAGTTTCTGTTCTATTAAAAATTATCCTTGACTTTACAAAAACAATTTTCTGAAGAAAATAGCTGTTACTGAAGAAATAAGCTAACCGTGTGAAGCTATCTCCTACCAGATTAGAATTACAAATGAAATTAAACTTACTGACTTATCACAGGAGAGCTGTGGAAAGTGGTGGTGAATAGCAGGGACAGAGGCAGCAACATTACCAAATACATAGGAGTCCGGAGAAGCTCAGTGAGAGCAAACATTTCATAAGAAAAAGACTGATGTTTAAAATAATGATGGCTCTGGGTTGTCAAAAACAAAGCCCACTGTTCTTTTTTTTTTTTTTTTTTTAATTTTTTTTTTTGTTTATTTATTTTTGAGACAGAGACAGAGCGTGAACAGGGGAGGGGCAGAGAGAGAGGGAGACACAGAATCGGAAAGAGCCTCCAGGCTCTGAGCTGTCAGCCCAGAGCCCGACACGGGGCTCGACCCACAAACTGTGAGATCATGATCTGAGCCGAAGTCGGATGCTTAACCGAATGAGCCACCCAGGCGCCCCAAAGCCCACTGTTCTTTTCAGAAAGTTCTATTTAAAGAGTAAGATATGTGAGACGTTTTCAAAAGGTTTTCATCAAAAGCAAATTCAAAGTTTGAAGACTTTGGTCATCTAAGAGATAAACTTAAATTAGCTGGACAAATTACCTGGCTACAGGATAAATGTGGCACTGCCATTTAGGTATTTTTAAAAATTTTTATTTTAAGATGTCCCCCCTTTTTTTAAAGTTTATTTATTTATTTTGAGAGAGAGAGGACAAGCAGGGCAGAGAGAGGCAAAGAGACAGAGAATCTCAAGCAGGCTCCAGTCAGCGCAGAGCCCAACATGGGGCTTGAACCCAGAACCATGTGTGATATCATGACCTGAGTTGAAAGTGAGTCAGATGCTCAGCCAACTGAGTCACCCAGGCACCCTCCCATATGTGTATTTGTAAATATGATCCGAATATAACATTCAAAAGGGCCAAGTCTAAACAAAGGATGTGTTCTATAAACTACATGTATGCTGGGAGAGATTCTGTCGTAGTTAGGATGTGCAGATATTTCTTATCTTTAAAAAAATTAAGAACTAATAATTATTTTAGGATAGAAAAAATACTCTTACCTTCTGGAGATTTTAGATCCAGATAAAGAATGGAAAAACACTGACTCAAACTTCCTTGATTCTGTACTTGGCGGGTTTTTGTCTTTTCTTATATTCTGATGGGTTTCAAGTAGATCTTCTTCAGGTAACACTTTTTTGGGGGGGTTTTGTTCCTTAACTGAAGAATGGCAACTACTTTCCTTCTTTCGTGTCCGTCTGACTTTCCCAATGAAGAAGTCATCACCACTGTCACTATCCTCAGACATTGAAGACTGTTTGTAAAACCTTTCTTCTGTGCTATCATCAAAATACTCCTTTTCTTCTTCCTGTAATTCTTCTCCATCACTGTTATCACCAAGGGAGCTATCGGACCCTTTCCTTTTTTTAGTTTTACTTATTGTTTTCATTTTTGGGTCAGCAGGTGTCTTCCGCGGTTCAGACGGAACTACAGAATCCCTTTCAGAAGGCTTTGATGGAGAATCTGGAATGTCTACAGCATTGGGTCCATGTTCCATCTTGGTTATTTTTTCTTTTGAATTTCTTGGTTTCTTTGCCAATATTTTGGCTTCTTTCTCTTTTTGCTCACTGACAATAGTTCCTTCATGCTGTAACTTACTGGCATCATCATTTGAACACAAAGTGTCCTTGGAATGATTTTCTACTGAAGCATTCTTTGATGAGTTAATTTCAACAACATTTTGTCTTGCATCTTTAAAAGCTTTGACAGCAGCTGCAAAAGAAATAGCACATGACTTGTTTCAGCATTAAAACAGATAATAAAACATAACTGTTTCAGTACAGTATTTCTTCAACTATTTGGATATACTTAAGAGGAGAACTGCAATTACATTAAATATATATGATAGATCTGAACCCACAGAAGAACTCTAGTGACTTTAAAAACCAAACTGAGAAGAAATGCTCAGAGGTATTCAATTTAAAACTCTAAAATTAACCATCCTTTCAGGCCTTGGAGTTATGAAAAATAGTGGAAACTTCACTGAATACAAATAAGAAAAATAAAATGGCCACTTCAATTTCTTTAGCAAAATTGTGTTGATCTGATTGTGGCACATTATAAATTGTGCTTTCAAACATAAAAATAAATATCTTCTAATCTGTGACAACATTTAATTCTTTCAACGCATTTTATAATAATGAAAATTATGTGAGTACGTGGCCACATCAAAAGTAATATTATGAATTACATTAATATTTAGCAAACCAATTGTATTCAAATTTATCATGAATATATGTTATATATATAAATACATACATATTTATATATTAGAATTTAGGAAAAAATACAGATTTAATTTTTCATTAGACATCAGATAACTTCCATATTATCAGGCACCTTACCACATTTAAAAATATTTGAAGGAGATATTTATAAAAGGTCCTCAAAATGAAAAAAAAAAAAAAACCATAGAATAAATAAATCAATAGCCATTTATTCAGAATCATATACCCAAGTGCATTTAGGTACATGGCTTAAAAGTCATTTAATTCATACCTTTTAGCACATCTATTTTTTTCTTCAGAAGAGGATGCACTGCTAGTCTAGCAATTGCTCTTTCAGTTGCAGTAGAATCAGGCTGCAAATTGAAATAATAAACATGGGAATAAAAGCCAGATAGTACTATTAAGAAGTGAATAAAAGAAAATCTATTGTAATTTTTTTAAAACGAAGAGCTAGGTAACAGGAATTTGTCAGTATTCTCATTAGATAAATCACTTGTATAATCCATGATGAAGAAAAAATAAAGCTCATGGTGACAAAAATAATACTGCCCTGAACAATTAAATCATCTAATCAGGAACACCTTGGTGGCTCAGCTGGTTAAGCAGCAGACTCTTGCTTTTGGCTCAGGTCATGATCTCATGGTCTGTGAGATCGAGCCCAGGGTTAGGCTCTGTGCTGTCAGTGCAGAGCCTGTTTGGGATTCTCTCTCTCTCTGCCCCTCCTCCACTCATACTCTCTTTCTCAAAACAAATAAACTTAAAAAAATTATCATGTCATCCATTAACAAATATTCTTTGTGGTCTTAGTATATTTCCAGAACTGTGGTAGGCATCCTGTGTGATGGGGGGGGAGGGGGGGGGGGGAAGCTCCTGCTTTCAAAGAGCTTAAAAAATCTAGTTAAAAATAGACTAAATCAATATGAAAGAACCAAATAACATATTAGTACTAAGCTGGGTGATTCAAAATATTGTAATGTTTGAAATTCCAGTTAACAGAGATATAGAAATTATCTGATGTTAAATATCTGTATTTTGAATGTCTCACTATCTCTACTGTACTCTCAGAATGTTCTACCAGTGCTTGGCTGATAGCCAACACTTCATAAACTTGATGATGCCTGAATGGAAGCTGATTATATATAATAGTTAATATATTTATGAATTTAGAAAAACCAATGATTTGGGATAATTTCTTTGAATATCATCTGTAGGCTGACAACTTCCAAATTTCTAACTGCTACTCTAACTTGAGATTGAGGCTCCTGTATGAACCTCCTGCTTGACATATTAAAAGAGAATTCTTTGATATCCTTCCCAAAGCTACTTCTTCAGTCTTTCCTATCTTACTGTATGTAATTTCAATTTTGCTGGTTGTTCAGAACTAAAACTTTAAGAATTCTTCTATCACATTTCTCCTTCCTTCACAGCTCACAATTATTCCTTTAGCAAATCCTATAGTTCCAAATGCAAAATAGATTCAGAGCCAGTCACTTCTCACCACTTCTGCTGTTAAGACTTTTGACCAATTCACTGACACCTCTCACCTGCAGCACCAACGAAATATCCTCAAACCTGGTCACTTGCTCCCCTACACCTGATTTTCCATATAGCATCACAGTGAGTTTTTAAAAGGTAACCAGATGATGGTATGTCCTTATCTCTTCTTCTTCAAGCTTTACTGCCTTCTGATGCTTAGGCTATTCCACTATAAGCTCTTCTCTACCTGGAATGGTATACTCCCAAATATATACATGGCTGATCATCTCCTATTATTCATATATCTGCTCAAATGTTATCTGAACTAACACAACACTTGCCATAATTCTTTATTTACTTCACTTCACTTAGCACTGCATGTCAGTGAAGGTATTTTCCAATCTGTGAGGCAGGGGCTTTGTTTTCCTCATTGCTACAGACATAGTGCTTGGATCGGTAACTGGTAACAGGCTGGATTCGATAAACATCTCATAAAACAAGTGAATACATTTCACTAGTGTGTCACGTAGAGCTGTCAGCCTCAAATGTCTTTATTTTAAATTTACTCTTCATTGTTAATGGACCAATATAAAGCTTTTTTTCCCTTAGTAATACAAACTTATGAGCACATTAGTATGTGCAAGATGATGGCAGTTTGAAGTCTACTGTGTTTGAAGGACTTATCCAGGCAATGTACAAGAATCAGTTGCTTTTCTATGAAATAGCTAAAAGGAAAATAAAGAAAACAATCCTATTTACAGTATCATAAAAAATGATAAAATACTTAGGAATAAATACAACAAAGGAAGTGAAAGATCTTTACACTTAAAACTTGGTAAGACTTTAATAACACGAATCAAAGAGGTTGCAAATAATTGTAAAGGTATCTGTAATTATAGATTGGAAAAATTAGTATTGTTAAAATATCCGTAGTTCCAAAACTACCTATAAATTCAATGCAATCCCTATAAAAATGCCAATGGCATTTTTCATAGAAATAAAAAAAAATCCTACAATTTGTATGAAACCACAAAAGACCCCGAATAGCCAGAGCAATCTTGAGAAAGAAGAACAAAGCTGGAGGCATTATGCTTCCTAATCTAAGACTATAGTACCAACTTTTAGTAATAAAATAGTATGGTATTAAAATAAAAACAGACCCATAGACTAATGGAATAGAAAGGAGAACCCAGAAATAAACATTTGCATGTACAGTAAACTGCTATTTGATGAGGGAGTCAAGAATACATGATAGGAGAAAAGACAGTCTTTTAAATAAACAGTATTAGAAAAACTGGATATTCATATGCCAAAGAATGAAACGAGACCCATATCTTACCACTCACAAAAAATTAACTTAAACTGGACTAAGAAGAATGAAATGTGAGAAGTAAAACTGTAAAACTCCTAGAAGAACACGTAGGGAAAAAAATTCCATGACACTGGTTGTGGCAATAACTTTTTTTGGATGTGATACCAACGGCACAAGCACCAAAAGCAAAAATAAACTAGTGGGGTAAGATCAAACTACAAACTGACTGCGAAACATAAAAAACAGTCAACCAAGTGTAAAGGCAATCTACAGAATGGGAGAAAATATTTGCAAACCATATCTCAGATGAGGAGCTAAAATCCAAAATATGGAAGGAACTTATACAACTCAACAGCAAATAAATAAAACCAAATAAAAATAAAATCTGATTTAAAAATGGGCAGAGGACTTGAACAGATACTTTTCCAAGTAAGAAATGGCCAACAGGTACATGAGAGGAAGCTCAACATTACTAATCTCTGGGGAAATGCAAATCACCCAAAACCCCGATGAGAGATCATCTCATACCTGTCAGAATGGCTAGTATAAAAAACAAAAGAGCTAACAAGTGTTGGTGAGCATGAGGAGAAAAGGGAACCCTGGCACACTGCTGGTGAGAATAAAACTAGTACAGACACTAGGGAAAACAGAGGAGGCTCCTAAACAAATTAAAAATAGAAGCAAATGAAGTCAGTTATCTCAGAGAGATGCTGTGTTCAATGAAGTATTATTCATGATAGACAAGACATGGGAACAACCAGGAGTCCACTGATAAATGGAATGAATAAAGAAAATGTGGTGTCTATATACATATATATGTAAGTATATACATATATATATACACAACTGAATATTATTTAGCCATGAGAAAGAAGAAAGTTCTTCCATTTGCAACAATGTGGATGAACCTGGTTGGCATTACAATGAGTGAAATAAATCAGACAGAGAAAGACAAATACTGCATAGTAGGACTTATAGGTGGAATTTAAAAATACCCAAACTCACAGAGACAAGACCAGATTGTTGGTTGCCAGAGACTGGTGTTAGTGGTGCAGGAAAAGTGGTGGAGGGGGAGACTTCGGTCAAAGGGTACAAACCTCCAGTTAAAAGATGAACAACATCTAGAGATCCAATACTCACCAGGTGATTATACATAACTATACTTTATTATATACTTGCAAGTTTCTGAAAGAGTAAATCTTAAATGTTTTCACCACACAAAAAAATTTAATTATATAAGGTGATAGGTGTGTTAATTAATTAACCTTATTATGGTGATCTTTCACAATATATATGTGTATCAAACCATCAAGTTGTAGAACTTAAACTTACACAATGTTTGCTATATGTCAATTATATCTCAATAAAACTAGAAACAAAAAATAAAAAAAAAATTACCAAAATATTTAAAGTTACTATATCAGCATCTGTAGACAAAAAGAAAAGAAATAGTTTCTCAAATTCTCATTCATTTAGCTGTAAATCTATTTAACAATAACACTGTCTTGTAGTTAATGTGACAAACCTACTTTGTGCACTATGATATCTGCAAATATACATTTCAACATGTCCTTATTACTTCTAATTTTTATAAACTGGAAATTTTGATAAGGTCAGCTACTTAACACCACCACCAAATATCTTAGAGAACAAAGTACTCCTGTTCTACTGAAATCTGAAAAAATGTCAAAGCTATTTAAGAATACTTAAACATCAAGAGATAGTACAGTGTAGAAATTTCATGAAAATCTTGGTGAGTATGTGAAGGTGCACAAAACATTTCATTTTTCTGGCAAAATGAAATTGAACACTGAGAGGATCAGCCCTGTCATTTTTAGATCTGACACAAAAAGGACTTTGGAAGGGGTTGAAAATGCATTACCAGAATGTTTGATCTGGAAGAGTTTATTAGAGAAATGAAAAAACACAACAAACAAACACAAACGAAACAAAACAAAAAAAAAGCAGAGCCAGAGATAGTGCCCTGTCTAAAGCCATGCAACTCATGGCAAATCAACAGTAGCCAGAATGCAGAAACTCCTAGAAATTCAAGCTTCTTCCCTTTGCTGACCAGCAATCTTTGTAAAAAGAATGCATTGTACAGATCTCCTTAAGGTACATCTAGTCCTTCAAACTTCCTTACATTTAGTTGCCAGTTGTTTTTAATTAATTTAGATCTGTTCTTGATGGTCTGTTACTAATTTGCAAATCTGAGTAGCTTATGATTTGGGGAGTAGAATTCTAACTGGGAAAAAGGGCAAACCGAAAAACTGTTAATGGTATATACATACTTACATGCTTTATCAATACTAAGGATTTCAGTTAGACCAATAAAAAATGTGACACATGTATTTCTTAAAATATTTGATTTTAAAAAAGTCTTAGTTAAAAATATCACCTTTTATAAGTGAAAACAACAATTTAAATAAACTTTATTTCTAAGGAAACAATGCCAAATTTAACATTTTAAACTTCTTTTGAAGTTTATTCTTAATACAGCAATTTGAATTCATTCAATGCATTTTTTTGAATTCAAATTTTAACAAGAGGTAAAGGGAATACAGACCAATGATTTTACCCAATAATTAGACTAAACAGTCCTGACTTGATTTCAAGATTACCCAGCAAGTTGGGAAGAAGCTAAACTCACAGTCCAGTTTCTGAACTCAGTCTAGTGTTCTCTATCAGTTTTCTTCTAAAGTATGTGAGATCACTTTTCTCTCATTCTGTGACTCCCCTTCAAGCCCCCTCCAAGCTTTCTGGAAAGGAATCAAACATAATTATGAACAAAGAGGCTTGTGAACTGAGTGGGTGCAGGTTCGTGGCGCTGGCAGTGCCCTGGGTCTCCGCTGCAAGCCGCCAGGTCTCCATTCTGCTGAGGACACGGGGGGAGGTGTAAGAGCTCACAAGAACAAGCAGGGCAGAAGCTGCCATGAGACCCTTCAAATCCTTTACCCCTCCTTATTTTGTTACTGGTCATCTTTCTGCCTCACTTACGTTTTCCCTCTTTATATTTACTGATACTTACATTTATATAAACATGCGTCAATATGTGAAAGCACGGACTTACACATTAAGGACACAAACATCCTCTTCCGAGGCTCACAATCTTGCCCTAATTTCAAAGGTTAAGACAATAATGTACAAAATAAGTGAATGTGATAAACCTCCTTGGAGGGATGAAAAATGTTATGGTGGTTTATAGAAGAAATTCAGTCATATACCTTAAATTTAAATGAACTCATTTATTGTGAAACTTAAAATGTTACGTATTCTCTATGAACAGTTTTTACACCTGCATGAAAAAAGCCTTCACAATATTAGAGGATGTGTGAAGGAACCACAGCTTTCCTTATTTAACACTGACACAACATTTGCCATGGAAAATTCTCAGGAAACTGTGGTTTTCACACACCTCCAGATTCTTCCATTTCAAATAAATTACATAAAAAAAGGGAAAACACCTCATCTTTTTATGGAAAAATTTTATTTTGGCATCTGGGTATTTATTATGAACACAAGCATTTGGTGTTCAATTCTGAAAGGAATTTTGAGAATGTACATGTGAATATAAACAACAGTCTAAAAATGAAAAAGCTCTCTTACATGCACTATTCATTCCTGTGAGATGCTGCCTAGAACAAAGGGACTCTTAATGCAGTGGTAGAAGTAGAATGCTGGTATGTTTCTGACATTAATTAGACTTAATTTCAATTCTAGGTTTTACCTAAAGATATATGAATGTTTGTATTTATTAAAAATATCTAGGGAGGTAATATGAACCAGTCCTTTCAGCTGATTCAGAAGAACTGTGGCAACCTAAGGCTCTGAGTCCACACTTAAGGCAACGGGAGACCTTTCTAGATTTGTTCAGGTTGTATAAAACCTAGGACACCATGTTTCCAAGATGTAGTCTGACCGACAGGGGACCCATTCCAGCATTTTCTCTTAAACTTTTGTTTTATGGGCAGGACCAGGGTTTAGACCTTGGACCTGCCATCTGCTAATGACTGACTATAGGTGTATTTTTGACCCTTCTGGGCCCCTGTGTCTCATTTGTTAAATGGAATTATTATCATCTTCCCAGAGAAAGCTAATATATAAAAAGCATCTAATGAGTCAGGCAACTAGTAGATGTTAACAGATATTAATTTGCTTCCCCTTATCCTTTGGTTGTTTACTATAACTATCTTTTACTCCCCAGAAGATGACATATTCCTCTAGAAAATACTCTGTGTCTCCTATTCCCTTCCTATATTCCACACTGCCCGGCTGATGGCTTTGCAAGCAACAGATGTTTTTAATTGAGAAGCTCCTGAAATTCTGGCACCAGCTGTCTGGAAATGTCAGAATTATCATCCTTCAACTCTCTAGCTTTAAAATTTCATCATATACATATTAACTGCCTACTTAACCTTTCCACCCCTTTTCTGCATTTCACTATTACGACTACACACACACACACACACACACACACACACAAACCCATGTGTGTGCACATATACACACCTGAATGCTTTCCACATGAGATCACTGTTGTAAGATCAATTGAGATAAGACTGTATATGGAAGAACTGTGCAAGTTGTAAGATATTACACACATTAGTTTGCTCTGCTCTGCTCATCAGACAGCCTCAAATGTGCAGAGCTCTACGTAACAGACTTCATTTCTGTGAGGTTATCTTCCACTGAGCAGCTTTTCTTTTTTTTTTTTTATTATTTTTTTATTTTTTTAATGTTTATTTATTTTTGAGACTGAGAGAGACAGAGCATGAACAGGGGAGGAGCAGAGAGAGAGGGAGACACAGAATCTGAAACAGGCTCCAGGCTCTGAGCTGTCAGCACAGAGCCCGACGCGGGGCTCGAACTCAAAGACCGTGAGATCATGACCTGAGCCGAAGTCAGATGCTTAACCAACCAAGCCACCCAGGCGCCCCATGAGCAGCTTTTCTATGACACACTGAAGAACAATCAGTCCTCCCTCCACAACACTGCTATCTGCCTCATTTTATAGAAAATTAGCAAATTTTCATACACAAGAACCAAATCCAGTGGAAGAACACCACAAATGAAATAAAATACTAACAGAACAGGTGAAATCAAATAGCTTGGGAGGAATCTGAAATGGTTTCTAAAGCAGGGCAGTCTCCCTTGGCTTTAAATCCCTGCAGGATTCCATCAAGAACTTTGATGAAATAAGACAATTTTTCCTCCCTTCCTCTCTACCTTCCCATCCTCCCTTCCTTTGTTTGGAGGAAGGTACTAACAGGGCAAAAATATAACCAGGTTTCACTTGACACTTCACAGTGAGATCCTAAACTTTTTACCTGAACTGCTATTAAAAATCTCATGACTACAAATATGGTCCTATGCAAATGATTTTACTTATACAAAGTAACAATGATAAGCTAACATAGACATTTGTTTCCCCATTTTTTTGGACAAAAGATATTTCACACAATGGAAAAGCTGAACAAAGGGTTGTACGTAGAAGATACTCTAAAAAACTGATGTGCTTTAAAAAAAATATTTATTTTTTGAGAAAACGCGCACGTGCGCGAGCAGGGGTAGGCAGAGAGAGAGAGAGAGAGAGAGAGAGAGAGAGAGAGAATCTCAAGCAGGCACCGTGCTGTCAGTGCAGAGCCCGATATGGGGCTTGATCCAGCAAACCATGAGATCATGACCTAGCAGAAATAAAAAATCGGACGCTTAACTGACTGAGCCACCCAGGCACTCCTAAAAAATGTACATGACACATGTACTAATATTAACCTTCCAAAGTGAAAACAATCAGGCTAGGAAGATTTAACAAAAAAAAAAAATACAAACATTGGATTTTTTTATCGTGGGTATTTTCAAATACTGCCAAGTTTTACTGTTAAGAGTTTAAATGGAAACGTTATTATTAGGATACTACATTGCTTTTTGGTCTCACCGTAAGTGAAACATTAATGAAATAGTTCTAGAATTCAAATTTAGCATCCAGAAAGTTCGAAAAATTTATTTCAGTAAAATCTTAAAAGATTATTTTTTTAAACTCTCAAAACAAAAATACATTCTATGATATTTTTACAGTTATCACTATTCTATTTAACATGTATGTCACCATTATGCCTGAGATACAGACCAAACTACAGTTTAAAACCATAATAGGATCATATTTTTTCCTTCTCTTCATGAATAAAATCCTATGAAAAATTACTGTAAAATTATGCTGCTACAAAATAGGCTGTTGTAAAACCACATTCAAGACTTAAGTGTTTTTTTTTTTTTTTTTGGTTAATGTTGGACAATGACAACAACAACAAACTCTCCCTCCCTTCAAACAAACAAAACTCTTTTATGTTCTTACCATCTTAAAATGCTTTAAAATTCAGGGGTGCCTGGGTGGCTCAGTCCAGCTCTTGATTTTGGCTTAGGTCATGATCTCATGGTCATGGGATCAAGCTCTGTGTAGTGCTCTGTGCTGAGCATGGAGCCGGCTTGGGATTCCCTCTCCCTCTCTCTCTGTCTCTCTCTCTATCCCTACCCCATCTGTGTGTGCACTCTCTCTCTCTCAAAATAAATAAACATTTTTTTAAAAAATGCTTTAAAATTTGACATGTTTCATACCAATTGTAGAGAAGTCAGTGGGCAAACTGACATTCATAGCTGGAGATTCCAACACGTGTCTCTTGGTACTCAATAAAACAAGTAGGCAGAAAATCAGTAAAGAAAGAAATCACCTGAACAACACCAACAACTAATGTGACCTACCTGACATTTTAGGACACTGATCCCAAGAGAAAACATATCGTTTTCAAGTGCACAGGAAATATTCACCAAGGTAAGGCACGTCCTCAACCATAACACAAATAAAAATCAGAGAAAATGTGCTCATGGATCATAAAGGGAACAGTAATGAAAAGATACCTAGAAGATCCCCTAATTGCTCAGAAACTAAACAATACACTTAGAATTAAACCACAGGTCAAAGATTAAGTTTCAAAGGAAAATTAAGTTCTTTGAAAAATTGAGTTCTTTGAACTCAAAGAAGACGAGAATACAACATACCAAATTTAAGGGTGCAGGTAAAAGAGTGCTTAGAGGTAACTTTATAGCACTACATGCTCTGTTACAGAAGAGGAAAGGTCTAAAATCAGGGCCTGAAGTTTCCACATTAAGAAACTAGAAAAAGAGCAAAATGAACACAAATGCACGAAACAAGAAGCAATACAGGTTAGAACAAATGCCAATGAAAGTGAAAATAGAAAAACACAAAAACATCAATTAATCCAAAATCTGTTTTCAGGTTGGAACTCTTATATGTAGACACTACAGAGTGAGTGGAAATGAAAAAGGGGAAACAGGAAGGGAAAGAGAAAAGGGGGGGGGAAATAGTACGGAGCAGAACTGGTTTGCAGTCCTAACTGTGCCACATAACAGTAGTCTCCTTGACTCAGCTCACTCCATGCTTTCTGATCTTCCGTTTCCTCATTTGTAAAAACAGGAGTAAAAATAATCTTTCACAGAGCAGTAAATATGTTGATTAAATAAATTAGTAACAAAAATTACTTGGAAAAAATAAAAATACTCTTTGTACTCATTAGTAAGAATAAGAGACTAATTGTTGTCTCACATAAATGCCACATTTTAAGTTCAACATACCTTTGAGGACTTTGAAGGCGTGATGTTACAAGCAAAGTAGTATTCATAAATTACCATAAAATATTTTTTTAGTGGCAATATTGGAGCTCAAGTGGGGAAAAATCATCATACATTAATAGTAACTGGCTGGTTGGTAAGTTTTCTCTTCAAGGAAAAGGGTGACAAGAAAAAGAAAGTCAACCAATTATAGATATACCTTTTTGCAGATTTTTTCGAAGTTGATATCATCACCGAGAGCAGATTTAGTTACTATATCAGGTTTCAATTCCTATAAAAAAAATAAAGTAATTTTAGTTATGAGTCTAATTTTAAAGCATCATTCATTACTAATTATTATGAGGTACATTCCTTCCCATGTTTTGCTTTTAAGAAATTTGATATTAAATAAGTTCTTAGTTTTTAGACAAGAATAACTCCTATCATAGTAATAAATTATCATACTCTGAAAAACCACAGAAAAAGGAATTTAAGAGCTAATCCTCCTAAGATAATTACACTCAGATTCCAAGGAAGCCAGAAAATTCAATGTGCCAAGAAATCTCTAGCATAATAAAAACTCTTTAACTGAAATAAGATTAAAATAATTCAAAATGTTAATTTAAGATTTCAAGATTCAGGGCGCCTGGGTGGCTCAGTCGGTTAAGCGTCTGACTTCAGCTCAGGTCATGATCTCACGGTCCATGAGTTCGAGCCCCGCATCAGGCTCTGGGGTGATGGCTCAGAGCCTGGAGCCTGCTTCCGATTCTGTGTCTCCCTCTCTCTCTGCCCCTCCCCTATTCATGCTCTGTCTCTCTCTGTCTCAAAAATAAATAAACGTTAAAAAAAAAAAAAAAAAAAAAAAGATTTCAAGATTCAAAGAAATTACTTATTTCAATGACATTTCAGGACATAGGCAATTATATCATTTTATATCAAAATGTAAATCTTTATAGAGAAATACTTAATTTTAATTATTTATTAAAAAATCTAACCTACACAATACTTTTATATTATGCAAAGAGTTTATTTTAGAAAATTGAAAAACAGAAAAGCAGAGAAAAAATAAGTAAAATTACTAGCACTGTTTATTTACATGGTTACAATTCTATTACACACTCTTCTACATGCTTCTTTAAGAGAATTTAAGTTTGATATACATTTCACTAAGTAACAAAGGGTGACTTTAGACCATACAAAAATGAAGTTTCTCTTAACAGCTATCAAGTTATTCTATTGTGCAGGAAAAAATACAGTGAACATTTGCATATTTTTTTTTCATAATATTGTTGAGAAGACAGCTAAATAAAAAATCAGCTAGTTGGTTTTAAAACAACATTGACTGACAGTGAGGTAGACGTGTGTGATATGGTAAAAATTGTGTAGGTACTATTACACGAAAATGATTTAATTTATATTTTAAATAAAAATAGAACCATAGCATTTTGTGAGCTAGCTTTATCATCTAATGACAGGGCAAATGTTTATCCTTTTTTTTTTCCCCATTCTCCTACATCACTGTCCTTATTTGTTTAACCAAACTTTTATTAGTGGACATATTTTCTGATTTTTATCTTTTAATAAATAGGAGCAGAATGATATCCTTGTACGTACTGACTTGTGTATCTCCTGAAAAATGTCCACATATTCTATATTAAAGAGCTGTGTAAAACTATGTTTTTGGAAAGAGGAGAATGGAAAAAAAATTAAATATTGATAATTATGATCCAATGTCATAAAGATTAGAAAACATGGTTTCTGAGAATATTCATTCTTATTGTATATACACTAATATGACTGTACACTAATATAAATATTAAAAAAATTTATATAAACAGCATAAAAAGACTCTTACTTTTAAGTGTGTGTGTGTGTGTGTGTGTGTGTGTGTGTGTGTATGTATACATAATACGTCTTTAGGAACTGATGAATTAATATGAAAGATTAGCTTCCCCGAGGTAGTTTAAAGTCAGTAAAATTATTTACAGTACAGCTAAAAAAAAAATCCAAATCTTAAGACTTGCCCTGCTTTTGTCAATGGCTGGCTCTAAGTACTTTTTTCTACTCTGTAAGTGAAAAAGTCATTCTAAAGAGTGAATCAGTTAAATTTTATTGCAAATATGAACATAATGCTTCCAGAAGGGAATGATGTTGCCTAAATCTCAAACCATCCACATACTCCTTCCTAAAGAATAAATTC
This sequence comes from Panthera tigris, assembly GCF_018350195.1. Classification (NCBI taxonomy): domain Eukaryota; kingdom Metazoa; phylum Chordata; class Mammalia; order Carnivora; family Felidae; genus Panthera; species Panthera tigris. The sequence goes on along the minus strand of NC_056660.1, from coordinate 99,782,752 downwards.
AACAAGGACTACAAGAACCATGCCTTCTTCATTATTAGGAGATACAGGAGAACGGAAACTTCAAAACATCAAGTTGAGAAACTTAACACCAAATTCAACAGAGCACTCACTGCATCACAATCTTGTGCACACAAAAAACCAGGGAATACCAGATTAAGAAGACACTGGGAGAAAAAAAAACGTGAGTGAAGGACATACACGAATGACAGACAAAAAGCACCACTAGAAAACAAAAACTACTACAGAGAGTCAAAATGGATACAAGACTGAGACTTGGTAATTCATAGCAGTGGCTACAAGGGAGGACTTGAAATCAAGTGGTTCTGAAGGCAGGGGCCTCAAGAAGCAGGCACAGAATCAGATAAATAGGGGCTTTGTTCCTCCTTTCAGATATAATGATGAAGGTAAAGGAAGAAAGAGAGAGAAATTAAGGGCCCTTTGGAGACAAAAGAAAAGACAGGTAAACTAATTCCTTCTTATCAACATTCATTAAAAAAATGATATATGGTGGATCCAGATGGCTAGGATTTCAAAAAAAATTAAATTCATATAAAATTAAGGAAAGAAGACAACAGAAAATGTAAATAAAAACACTTTATTTCATAGATTCTCTCCTAAAATTATGAAACAAACAAAAACTGTAAACACCCTCCAAACTGTATTAGGGAGTCTCAAACAAACATTTGGATTTATACAAAAAATATGCAAAATTAGAAATTAAGACACTAAGAACAGAAACAGGTAGAACAAAGAAATACATGAACAGCTGATAAAGTTTAGGAAATAAAAAGAAAAGAAAAATAAAACATCTCAGAGATGGAGAACAGATTCAAAGAAAAATTCAATAAAGCATCTTGAAGAAAATCAACTGGGGCAGTTAGGTGGTACAGCTGGTTGAGCATCATCCAACCCTTGATTTCAGCTCAGGTCATAATCTCACAGTTTCAATGAGTTCGGGCCTCATGCTGGCTGTGAGCTGATAGCATAGTGCCTGCTTCCCCCCTCCCTCTGCGCTTTCCCTGCTTGCATGCTCTCTGTCTCTGTCAAAATAAATAAATAAACTTAAAAACAAAAACCAAAACCTGGGAGGCTCAGTTGGTTGAGTGCCTGACTTCAACTCAAGTCGTGATCTCACAGTTCGTAAGTTCAAGGCCTTCATCGGGCTTTCTGCTGTCTGTGCACAGCTCCCTTCGGAGCCTCTGCCCTTTCTCTCTGTGCCCCACTCCTTCTCATGCTCTGTCTCAAAAATAAATAAACATTAAAAAAAGAAAAATAATTTTTGAAGAAAGTCAAGAAAACTACCAAGAAAATGAAAATGAGATAAAGAAAACAGCAAAGGAGGATCCCACATATCTATAATTGATATCTCTGAAGATGAAAAACAAAACAATGAAAGAAACCAATACTTAAAACTGTGATTCTAAAAATCTGGGAAAACAAACAATAGAAAACTTAAAAAACAGAAAAGCTAAAATGAGTTGCAATGATCAATAATGCAACCTATCTTTGTAAAGCCATTAGACATTAAAAACAAAGAAAAAAATCTTCAGAGACTGGAGGCAAAAATAACAATTTAGTTTAAGAGTAAGAAAATAAAGGTTGTTATCAAGAATAATATTCAAAGCGAGTTCAGAGAAGCATTTTCAAGGTAAGCAGGTTCAAGCCAAGGATTTTATACCTAGTCAAGCTGCTCTACAAGTATCAAGTCTACAGGAAAAAGTTTTGAACCTGCAAAAATTCAGAGAATGTTGCACACATCTGCCTCTCCAGAGGAATCTTCAAGAGGAAAAGCTTTGGCCAACAAGAAATAACTTTGGTAGAAAGACTGATAATGAGTATCTATTTGCTGAGCTATAATGAAAACAAATATGGGGGCACAGGATAAAGAATTGAAGGTAAACTTGACATAATCTAAGTAAGATGAAAATGCGGTTGAAAAAATAGGAGAGAAAGGAAGAGTAGAATAAGATCACTCATTGACTACTGTTTAGGTAATATGCAGGAGTCAAAGGACAGGGTTTAAAATGGACTGAAAAGTAAAATATTACATAAGAAAATGGGAAAGTAAGGGCACTATATAAAATATGTAAATACAAAGATAAATAAACCATGGAACAAAAATATGTATCTTTCTAAATACCACAAACTTCTTAAACATTGCAAAAAGAGACATCTAGACAAATACAACATAGAATACCCAATAATTAGAATGTAAAATATTATATGACAGAGTTGAGAACACAAGGAGTATATTTTAATGTGAATTAGTTTAATGTACCTACTAGAAGGAAAAGATGTCCAGACTAGATCAAAAAGCAAAACCTAAGTCTACGCCATATATATGAGACACACAAAAATGTTATTCAAAAACGCTAAAAATAAAGGAATTTGCAAAGATACATGAGGCAAATAGAAACAATCAGAAAACAAGAGTTGAGATCATGTATCAGATAAAAAATAATTTAGATAAAGACAAAAAATGGGGCGCCTGGGTGGCTCAGTCGGTTAAGTGCCTAACTTTGGCTCAGGTCATGATCTCGTGGTCCATGAGTTCGAGCCCCGCGTCAGGCTCTGTGCTGACAGCTCAGAGCCTGGAGCCTGTTTCAGATTCTGTGTCTTCTTCTCTCTCTGACCCTCATCCGTTCATGCTCTGTCTCTCTCTGTCTCAAAAATAAATAAACATTAAAAAAAAAAAAAAGAAAAAATGAAACAAGACAGAAAACTACAGGATATGGAGAAATAGAAATACGTTACTAACAGAAGACTTTCACACAACACTCTCCATTCAACAGATCTCAAAATAAGAGGAAAAAGGCATTAGAAAGTCTTAACCTAATAAGGTATATCTATCTGTCTTATGGATTTGTTACGAACATTATGCTCTTATAATACAAATTATACCTTCTCAAGCATACATGGAACATTAAACAATTGATCAAATATTAAGTCAAAGTAAAGTAAGTATTATCAAGCAAAATATGAACAATACTCCCTGATCACAATGAAGAAGTAGGAATTAAAGAAAATCAACCTATAAACAAAAAAGCTCTCCTACCAGGAATTTTTTAAAAAACAACAAAATCCTCAAACAACTCTTCAGAAAGGGAAAATATAAACAGAAATTTCAGGGTTTCTGAAAATTAATAAGGAAACACTATATTTTGGAATTTATAGGAAGTAGTTTTTATTCCTTTTTTTTTTTTTTAAATGAAATGAGGATTCCTGAATCTTTTAAAAATTTATTTAGTTTTGAGAGAGGGCATGAGTGAAAGAGTAATAAGCAAGGGGCAGAGAGAGGGAGGGAGAGAGACAGAGAATTCCAAGCAGGTTCCATTCTGTCAGCGCAGAACCTGAAGTGGGGCTTGAGTTCACTCGAAGCGAGCCTTGAACTGATGAACCGTGAGACTGTGACCTGAGCGGAAGTCAGACGTTTAACCAACTGAGCCACACAGGTACTCCTAAAGTGGTTTTTATTGTTAAAACAACTATATAAATAAAAATAAGGTACGAAAATAAATGAACAAATGCTAAATAAACTAAAAGGAACCCAAATTATCTTTGTTCAATTCTTTATCAAAGGGAAAAGAAGACCCAATTAAATCATGTGATTTGTCCAAGGTCCTATAGTTATTTTGTGGTAAGACCAATTAATTAGTGCTTCTACTAGATCACTACTTATTTTATTGCTTCTATGATGTAATCCAAAAGATCTTCACCATATTTAAAAGCATTCATGTGAAAACTAACACAAAAGTAAACTGTATTTCATGGTTTCCAATGTCATATGACCATTTGAACATCATCAGAACCTGCTACTGTGTAAGAACCTTCTAGTTTTAAATGAAGCAGTAATGATTTCTATAAGCTGTGTTTAATGTACTTTTCAACACAAAAAAATAAATGTTTTTTAATAAATGTGAGGTGCTGAGCAATCCCAGTAGGTAATTTTGGCAACTTCTGTGGTCTTTCAGAACTACTACAGGGAAAATGTTACAAAGGTTCAAAATAAACACAATACGGGGCGCCTGGGTGGCTCAGTCGGTTAAGCGTCCAACTTCAGCTCAGGTCACGATCTCGCGGTCCATGAGTTCAAGCCCCATGCCAGGCTCTGTGCTGACTGCTCAGAGCCTGGAGCCTGTTTCAGATTCTCTGTCTCCCTCTCTCTCTGACCCTCCCCCGTTCATGCTCTGTCTCTCTCTGTCTCAAAAATAAACGTTAAAAAAAAAAAAAATTAAAAAAAAAATAAACACAATACACTTAAAAGAGAAGTACAGACTGAAGTTGACCTGAATTTAACAATGTTGAATATATTTAAAGAAATGTTGCCACTAAAAAAGACTGGGCAGTTTTTGGGCTAATTATAAACAACAGCCATTATCAAGATCTGTGAAGGGTCTGAGAATTTACCCTCCTTGAAAGTTAACAGGTTAGCCTGGCATAGTCTGATGGATGACAGCAGTAGATGCAAAACTCCTGGGCCAGAAACAAAGGACAGTTTATTACTCAAACAGCAAGAACCAGAGTACCTGCTTTTTATCTTATCCATTGTTTTGCAAAATATCAAAGGCCCCAGACACATAGTAGACAATAAACTTAACAAATGCTGCAATCAAAACTAAGGGAGCTTTTTAGGAATATAACACCTTTGAAAATTGACTATTAAGTACGGAGCATATTCTCAGAATGAAGAAGGACAACTGTTTACATTTGTATCTTTGATAGTACAACCCGCAAACACAAATTAGGGTTATAATAAACCCCTAGTTTTATAACATAAGCACCTATTATTTACACATTCTGTACTAGGTTGAATGGCTTCCCAAACATGCCTTGAAGATGGAGGAAGGGGCCATGAGGGCAGGAAGGCAAGTGGCTTGTAAAAGCTGAAGACGGCAGCAAAATGATTCTTTAGGGTCTCCAGAAGGCATACAGCCCTGCTGACATCCTTGTTTTAAGACTTCTGACTTTTAGAACTCTAGGATAAAATATCCTTCTTGTTTTAAGCCATCAAATCTGTGATAATTTGTACAGCAGCACTAGGAAACTAACAAACTTTCTATCTCCTACCAATCTTCATATTACAAAGTAATTCATTACACTGTATTATTTGGACAAGCACAATGTACCATAAATAATGCCCAGAATTAAGTATCTTAATACCAAGTTATGAAATTAGCAAAGTAAATTAAGATGCAATATGGATGGCTTAACCTTTCCTTATGACAATACTCACTCTAGGAGTCAAGTTGTTATTGCCTTAGTTTTAAATGTAACCACATGACAACATAGGGAATGCTACCTCCCAAGTTATAGTTCATACAAAACTTTTAAATCATGTTTAAATAGCAAACCTATATGGGTAGGGATGCTGTACCCAAACTAAAGTTTCGGTTTAGTGCTATCGTAAGTAGGCACGGAGAATCTAATAAATCCAATGTCTTTCTAGACCATGCAAAAACACCATTAAATATTATATTATGAAGTTATCCTCCCTTCCCATATGTTTATTCACAAGAAATCAGGCACTGCCTTTTAAATAAGACTCTTCTTGATGTATTATCACAAATGGATAGATAGCACCTCAAATGTTAGTATTCACTTCAGCATGGTAAGAGGAAATTTAACCCATAACCTTTTTGCATCCTTCTCAGAGTGTGTTGTGGAGTTTACTTGGGAAGTTCATGTTAAACTTTCAAAACTCACAAACTGTCTCTCATTGCTCTAAATTCTAGATTTATGTACTTTCTGACTCAGAGTATCTAATATACATACATACATTTATTTATTTATTTATTTATTTATTTATTTATTTATTTATTTATTAAAACTGTTTATTTACTTTGAGACAGAGAGAAGGAAAGACAGTGCAAGCAGGGGAGGGGCAGAGAGAGGGAGACAAAGAATTCTAAGCAGGCACCATGCTGGGAGTGCAGAGCCCAATACAGGGCTTGAACCAAGGAATCCTGAGATCATGACCTGAGAGAAATCAAGAGTCTGATGCCCAAATGACCGAGCCATTCAAGAGTCCCCTCTAATACATTTTTAAAGTGAGAAGTTTTAAACAACATTTTCATTTTTCTTGGATTGTATGAAAAACTAAATAGGTTATAATTTGGCCATATGATTTTAGTCATATTTTAAGAATGAATTACACTTCAAATGGATTATGAAAGCCAGTTGCTATAGCAAATTCCACTAAGGTCCACTAGATCAGTGATTTTAATTGCGAAGATAGGGAATTTATTTATTTATTTATTTATTTATTTAAAATTTGAAGTAATTGACAATTTTCAAAGAATGCTTTGGATGATGGGTAATTTTTAGGATTTTCCGCTGTGGTGTGTCTTACCTGACAATACATCTACTCTCTTTGTTATAAATGAATGGCTCCCCACAAGAGTTTGAAAAACAAGTGAAATTGCAAGGTTTGGGGATAAAACTCCAAAAAGCCTTAATTTAGTTAAAAAAGTAGAGAGCTCTGAAAGTACAATGATATTTAGAGGCTTGAACAATAAAGAGATGCGACAATTCCAGCTTTTTGGCTAACTATTCAGAAGTGAAAGTACATTCTAACCAGCTTGTTGGGAACAGTTCTGCTTCAAGAACATAAGAAGGAAGCAAACTTTAACATGGCCAGGTAGTAAGCTATCTAGTCCAAACGAAATGGTTTTAGGCATTATACAAAACAGTCACCGAATAAGTTATGCTTATATTAACCCTTGCCTTCCATTTTCCTGATATAAAAAAGGAATGAAAAACACAGAGTGTAAGGTTCTTCCAGGTTAAGAAAGGTGTCTTACACATCTTTGCCCCTAGATTCCAGTATAAGACATTTGTTGAAAGGACTGGACCAGAGTAAAGAAATTTAAAATGCCTATTTGTTAGTGAGAAAAGAGAAAATCTAAAGGAGGTCAGTAAAATCTCTTATCAACAGAAATGGCCAATTCAGGATTTGCGAATAAAGTTTCAGTTGCACGTGTGGGCGTTTTCTTTATGAAGCAAAAGTAAGAACAAATAACTGGGAGAATGGGAGAAGGTAAAATATGACTTAGGGACTCATTGAAACCTACATATAATATTATGAATGGGTGGGAAACTACCTTAGCTAATAAGCCAGCTAAAAGATTTATATTCTTTCTGAGAAAAGATTTCATACCAACTGTAAAACTAAGATCCATTTTTACACCCAGCAACAGATATTTTACATAGCAGCTAAGTAATGTATTTTATATGTACTTGGTGTTGAAAGGTTATCTGGTCCCTGCACGCACCACACATGAACATGGTGAAAAAAATATTCATTAGAAATTGAAAGAAAACACACCAGTTCAGGGCTTGTACGATAATTTTGCACTACGATATTTCTAGTGTATGGGGTTAATTCTATATAAAATGACTAACCAGAAAGGAACACTTAGCTTTCTTTCATACAAAATAAATTCCAAAGCCTTTTTGCAGAGAAAAGTATTTCTCTTAAATTTTAAAAAGGTCCGGGCACCTGGGTAGCTCAGTTGGTTAAGCGTCCAACTTCAGCTCAGGTCATGATCTCACGGCTTGTGAGTTTGAGCTCCGTATCGGGCTCTGTGCTGACACCTCAGAGCCTGAAGCCTGCTTCAGATTCTGTGTCTCCCTCTTCCTCTCTCCCCTTCCTCGCTCATGCTCTGTCTCTCTCTTCTCAAAAATAAATAAAAACATTAAAAACGATGAGAAAAAAATTTAAAAAGGTCCTTATTTTAGATTGAATATAATCATCTCAAATATTCTACAATTTCAAAAGAACAAAATCCATTACTACATATGGAAATTTGATTTTGTATCAAAGTCATATGCTACAGACTTAGGGAAAAAACACCTAGATATATTTCAATTTAGGAAAACGTTTTGAACATTTCTGAGTCAAATAAGTATGGCCTAACACATTAAGTGACAAAAAAAAAAAAAAAAAAAAGGAAAAACGTTACAAAAGACAAAAGAAAAAACAAAAAACCACAAATGAAACCATTCTCAACTAGAAAACTACGGATCAGGGATAAATAATGGGAAAATGAAGATACCACAGTTATATTGCAGGTGCTAAATACGGAATACTGCACTAAACAACTTTAAAATGAGTGCAAGAAAGACTCACACTAAATTAGACAAGCAAAACTTGAGCAATTTTACTCAACAGTACAGAAATCCTATAAAGGGTTTTAATTAAAAAAAAAAAAAAAGGTCTTTAAATTTATCACCAACACAAGAGAAACAAAAATGATCAGTGATTTACTAATCAAATACTAACTAAACTTAGCTTCTGAAACTGGGCTTAAGTAGTTTCTTTTCCTTAGGTTTCCTTAAAATTACTGAAGTTTGAAAATCTTGGAGTTTATTCACTTGGGAGTTCATTCGTCAGGGGAGCAGGGCTCTGTGTTGACTTGTGCAAGACACACCTTCTTTTACTGTCAGACATTCAATCCAGCTTTATTTTCTAGCATCAGTATAATTTCTTTTATTTAAGCTTTCAAATAGAATTATCCAAACCATTTCAAACATTAAATAAAGCATTAAATTCTATACAATTTATATGAGAGTAGTTAGCAATCCATTCATTAAAACACCGGAAATACAAGAGACTTAAGCTAATGAATAATTCTACCCCCATGCAGGAAAGGGCTAACTCAGCAGACCTGGGATGCTCAAACTTCATGTAACTGAGAAAGGTTTATCCTCAGGACTGGCCACTGACTAGCTCTTTGAGATGAGTTCAGAGCGCTTGGATATGTACACATAGAACCAATGTGGTCAGATAGTTTATGTGATTGATGGTGGCTATGTCTTTGCTCTGGGAGGCTTAAGTCTTAGCAGTTGAGGAGGACAGTCATGCAGATTAATTCATGCCTACGTGACTGGCTCCCAACAATGTGGGCACCATGACTCAAGTGAGGTTTCCTGGTTGGCAACTCTTTGCAAGTGTTGTCACACAACATTGCTGGGAGTGTGACCATGTGACTACATTGGGAGAGGATGCAGGCTACAAGCTTATGCCTGGTGTCTTCTGGACTTTCCCCTCATGTGCCTTTTCCTTTTGTTGATCTTAATTGATATCCTTAAACAGTAATAATCTGTAACTGAGCATAACAGCTTCTCTTGAGTATTATGAATGCTAGTGAATCAATGAGCCTAAGAAGAAATGATAATCCAAGAAAGTTTAAGAGATCCATTCAAAGAATTACAATAGAGCTAAGCGTGGAATCCCCACAGTTTGCTTTTTGCCATATCCTGTCAGTGGTGATATATTAGAAATTGTTTTCATTCTTTCCTAATCACATTCAACTAAAGTTGCTCAAGTTTCCTACATTAAAAGTAGTCATCCACCAGTAAGATTCACCAGAATATTCCAGTTCCTTTATTCCATACTATGCTGCATGCTACTGCTTTGCTTATATTCAAAATAGCAAATGTAACTGGAATTAGGTAATCCCAATTTTGACTATTTGGCTATCTCCTTGTCTTTGTTCTCTCCAGAGTACTGAGTATACTGACTCAAAACTAGATAACCAGTGTAGTGTTGTCTCTCACTCAAGGGAGAAAGTATGTTTGCATCCAAACTGTTCTGTATCAGGCTGTGGGGAGGGAGACTGAGTCAAGACAAAAATAACTTGGACGCAGTAACCATGCTGACATTTTTAATTCCAAGAGGCTCTCATTAAAGTTGGGCTTTTAACTTAATAAAATACAAAATATGTTTGTATTCTCCAAAATGTGATTAAAATTGGAGTATGTTTAGCTTATGAGGGGCTAATACTGGACACAAGGAATTAAAGGGTGACAAGAGAAGTCTGAATTCTTAAAGATTTTTTTTTTTTTTTTGTCTATTTGGAAATGAGGAAAGAAACGCATTTCTCTGAAATAGAGAATCTGAAATAACCCGTGAGAGCTACTGACATCCAAATCTTCATGCTTTTCCAGATGGAAATCTCATTATGGTTACCCTTCAGTGACAACAAAAAACTCTGTTCCTAAATATTGTTCTACTGTTTCCTAAATACATTTCTACCAGATGGAACTTCAATAAGGTATACTCTGTCATCATACTGCCAAAGGATTTTTTCCAAATAAAATATCTCCATCTTCCTCCTTCACCTATTCCTGTGTTCCCGACTGCAATTAATGGCATCTCCAGCCTCTGCTACTCAGATGAGACAGCTTAGAGTAATCTGACACTGTGGGCCTCTTCGTCATGCTTCTGTTATGTTCCTACCCTCCCCACCTTTTACTTTCTCTCCTGTAATTCTGTTGAATTTGGTCCCCTCTTTCTGACTACCCATAGGTTCAGGATTTCATTATGGATTATGTGTATTGTAACAGCCTAACTGGGTTTCCAGCCTCCAGGCCCAACAACTTCCAAGGCCCATTGTGTCAATATGCTGAATACAGAACAAAGACAAAGACCTTCAGTCTTATATTCAAACTCTTTCATTATCTGGTTTCCATGTATCTTTCCTATATGTATTATTATATACTATATAGTATATATAATTATACTATAGTATATATAATTATATATATAGTATAAATATATAGTATATACTATATACACTACATAGTGTATATAGCATATATAATTATTATATTATATAACAATATATAATATATACAGTAATAGTATATACAATTATATACTATGAAGGGTCTCATAGGCCATCCAGCTTTACATAACATTTACAAAAATTTTACCTCCTCCAGTGTCAGTATCTTTAGTAACTGTCTGCTTTTTCAGTTTTTATTTGTGGAATGCCTTTCTGCCATCGGTCACCTACCTTTTACACTCCCTTGGTCTCCAGTTAAAATCTATCCATGTTTCAACTCTTGGTTTCTAAATGCCACTGAAATGAAGCAGGGCTTCTTAGAGAAATGGCTGATTATAGATTGGAAATATGAAATGTATAATCCCTACAACATTTTGTTATGCCAGAAAAGGAAGAACTAATCAGATTCTCTCAAAAAGACAATGATTCTCTCAAAAGTCACGTAGCCAGCTTAGAAGGGATACTACTGGTCAAACTTGGGTGTCAAGTAAAACAATGACAGCAAGAGATCATAAACCCAGTGACCGCATAATTTGTTGTCCAAAACAGAACACATGTGGGAGTGACATGATGCCGTATTAAAAATTAAACTGAGACAGGTGGTGATTATCAGAAGAATCCTGGGGAAATCTAGCCTTTAGGGAACCATATAACTGTAACTCTAGTTATCTCCAAAAGCTCTTTATCTTAAATCCATTGCAAGTAGGCTTCTGCCCCCAATTATTCCCCTATGCATATTTTTGTGAAAGTCACCAATGGCTTCCATGTTGTTCAATCTCATGAACAGATCTCAGTACTTCTCTTACTCAGCGTATCAGTACCATCTGGCTCTTCCCCTACTTGACAATCACCAGGTTTTAACACGTTAATTCCTCCTTCTCCTTAATTTCATTTGACTTAGAGGACCCACAGTCTAGGCTGTTCTATCTTAGCCTCCTTTGCTAGTTCCCCTTCTCCTCTCTGGCTTAAGAGTGGACCAAGATTCTGTACTTGGTAATTTTCTATTCACTAGTATTTAGTATTTAGTGATTTCATCCAGTCTCCTGACTTGAAATATCACATAAATGTCAACAACTCCCCAAAGTCACTATCTCTAATCCAAATCTCTTCTGCACCCCAGACTCATTTATCAAACTGCTACTTCACATCATCTCTCCTAATCCTTCCTACTTTACTCTGTTTTTTCCATTGCACATTATCTATTAGCATGATATATAATTAACTTAATATGGTGTCTTCCCTTGGCCAACAGACACATGAAAAGATGCTCGACATCACTCACCATCAGAGAAATACAAATCAAAACTACAATATCACCTCACACCTGTCAGAATAGCTAAAATTAACAACACAGGAAACAACATGTATTGGCAAGGATGTGGAGACAGGGGAACCCTCTTACAATGCTTGTGAGAATGCAAACTGGTGCAGTCACTGTGGCAAACAGTATGGAGGTTCCTCAAAAAGTTAAAAATACCTATTGTCCTTTGATCCAGTAATTGCACTACTAGATATTTATCCAAAGAATACAAAAACACTGATTCAAAGGGATACATGCACCCTGATGTTTACAGCAGCATCAACAATAGCCAAATTATGGAAAGAGTCCAAATGTTCATTGACTGAGGAATGGATAAAGTTGTAGTATATATACACAATGGAATATTAGTCGGCCATAAAAAAGAATGAAATCTTGCCATTTGCAACAACATGAATGGAGAACAGAGTATTATTCTATGTGAAATAAGTCAGAGAAAGACAAATACCATATGATTTCACTCATATGTGGAATTTAAGAAACAAAGCAAGTGACCATGGGGGGGGGGGTGGGAAAGAGACAAGGACTAAGACACATACCCTTAACTATAGACAACTGATGGTTATGACAGGAGAAGTGGGTGGGGGGATGGATGAAAAAGGTGATGAGGATTAAGGAGGGCACTTGTTGTGAGGTGCACCGGGTATTGTATGTAAGGGTTGAATCACTAAATTCTAAACATGAAACTAATATTACACTGTGTATTAACTGGAATTTAAATAAAAACTTGGAAGAAAAAAAATATGTTGCCTTCCCCAATTCTCCCAAAAAAGAAGTTATGAAAGATTAGGAAACTCTGTCTAAATTTCCCCCCCTCAGATGTATCACAGGAGCCTAGAAAATCACATGGCATGTGGTAAACGCTAAAAAAATACTTACTTAAGCTATACATGCTTGCTAGGTATTATGAATTGTTAAAGAAAGATCTTTGTTATCTCACTATTGGGTATATAGCACAATCCAGACCTGCCAGCAAATACTGTCCCTATTCAGGAACTATGGCAGAGAGTACACTTAATAACTATGTCTTTCATTCAAGTTTACTACTTCTTATTTTTCTAAATAAAAAAAAAATGGGGTGCCTGGGTGGCTCAGTTGGTTAAGCATCTGACTTTGGCTCAGGTCATGATCTCACAGTTTGTGAGTTCGAGTCCCACGTCGGACTCTGTGCTGACAGCTCAGAGCCTGGGGCCTGCCTCAGACTCTGTCTCTCTCTCTCTTTCTGCCCCTCCCCCACTCGTACTCTGTCTCTCTCTCTCAAAAATAAATAAAACATTTTAAAAAAATTAAAAAAAAAACCCACCAGTTAATTTTTACTCTTGCCCACAATGAGATGTGACTATAAATATCGAACTTAACACAGAACTTCTTGTAAGAAAACTAGAAAAATAATCTAAAAACTGTATTTCTTGGTTCTCTAAGTACTTCCTTCACAACCTTTTCAAACTAAGAATAAAGCAATATAAATTTAAATCTACATTTTATTACTTGTGAAGTCACAGTCAGTCACCTTTTAAAGGCTCAGCTTCATGCTACAGAAAGCCTTCCTTGAATCCGCAAAGCTATATTAAATGGCCCTCCTGTGATACATCTATGAGTGTTTTGTACATTGTACTGAAATTCTGTTCATATGTCCATCTCTCTCTTTATACACTTCTCAAGGGCAAACATATTAATTCCTATATTTGTATACAGTAGCAGAGCATCTGGCATAAAAAAGCAGAGACCTAATGTATTACTGTTGACCTGAAATAAAGAGCCTTGGTCATAAGAATAGCCCAGATAGGACATTATAAAAGTATGCGAAATTTTCTGGCAAATTACAGGACTAAATAATATTAGGTAATTTTTTTTTTTTTTTAAATCCTGCAGTACTAACTAAATTAATAAGAATGATTTCAGCTTCTGGTCTAAAGTCACGACGCAATGTGGACAATGATGATGGATTGTGTAGTATAGTGGATTTCTAAGAGATCTCTGTTCAAGAACACTGTCACTGAATAGTTTTAGCATAACTTTACAAAGGCTATTAAAGGCAACAGCCATCTTAAATATTTTCTCTAGGGGCGCGTGGGTGGCTCAGGCTCAGGCGATTGAGCATCTGACTCTTGATTTTGGCTCAAGTCATGATCCTGGGATTGTGAGACTGAGCCCCACATTGGTCTCCGTGTTGTACATCTCTCTCCCACCTGTCCCTCTGTCCCTCTCCCCAACTCATGCTGTCTTTGTCTCTCTACAAAAAACAAGTTTTTAAAATTTAAACATTTCGTTGTCATTTATATACAGTAAAAAACTACAGATTCAAAATCTTACAAAGCATAAGAGACTCTTAAAAACTGAGAACAAACTGAGGGTTGATGTGGGGTGGGAGGGAGGGAAGGGTGGGTGATGGGTATTGAGGAGGGCACCTTTTGGGATGAGCACTGGGTGCTGATGGAAACCAATTTGACAATAAATTTCATATATTAAAAAAATTTTTAAAAAATCTTAAAAAAATATTAAAAGAGTACTATGATAGGAAGACTGATGTTGCATATTTTATTTAATCCCCACAGCAGTCATATAGGAAATATTTCCAGTTTTAAGATGAAACACACAGACGAGAGTACAAAAACGTATCAACCCAACTTGTTAAACATTTCAGGAAATGACACAAATGGCTTTAATTGTTGTTTTTTTTTAATTATATTTTTCCACATCTTAAAAGTTATGAACACACTGCCAAATTTATTTTGAAATTCAAATTCTTAAACCTGAAATGAAAAATTAACAACAAAGTCTAAAGCATTAACGTTAGATAAAGGATAAAAAACAGGAAACTAGAAAATTCACAAACAACTTTGATAAAGACTTATCTTCATTCTGATTAGAAAAATGTAATGGTTTGGGGTGCCTGGGTGGCTCAGTATGTTAGTCCTCCCAACTCTTGATTTCAGCTCAGGTCATGATCTCACAGTGAGTTTGAGCCCCATGCTGGGCTCTGTGCTGGCTATGTGGAGGCTGCTTGGAATATTCTCTCTGTCTCTCTCTCTCTGCCCTCCCCACTCATGTGGTCTCTCAAAATAAATAAATAAAAACTAAAAAAAAAAAACAAAAAAACAAAAAGAAAATTTAATGTTCTTTGCTATAGCCTCTTTAAAAACCTATTTATAACAGATATGCATATGAATATTTAAACATATTACTGAGTTTTCTATTGTGCAGAATATCAGGCACTGAGTGAAAAGGCAACCAAATACAATATTATTGTTAGTACATACCTATCAATAATTACTTTATTTATTTATTTTCCTACCAATAATTATTTTACATGTAAACAGACTAAATGCTCCAACCAAAGACAGAGGATGAATAAATGGATAAAAAAAAAAAAATAACACCTACCTATAAGCTGCCTAGGAGAGACTCACTTCCGAGTGAAGGGATGGAAAAAGATAATCTACACAAACAGAAATGAAAAGAAAGCTGGGGGAACAAAACTTGTATGAGATAAAACAGACTTTAAAACAAAGATTGGGGACTTCAACGTTTTCCATGTGTAGTATTAAGACAACAATAAACAATGAGAGTTTTATTTTTTCCTTTCCCATTTGGAGGCCCTTCTTTTCTTTTTCTCGTCTGTCATGGCTAGGACTTCCAGTATTGTTTAATAAAAGTGGTGAATGTGGGCATCCTTGTTGTGTTCATGATTTTAGAGGGAAAGGTTTCAAACTTTCATCACTGGGTGTATTGGCTGTGGATTTGTCACACATGGCCTTCATTATGTTCAAGCACGTTTCCTCTTTACCCTCTTCACTGAGAGTTTTTATCATAAGGGGATGCTGAATTTGTCAAATGCTTTTTCTGTATCTCTTGAGATAACCATAATCTTTATTCTTCATTTTACTTATGTAGTGTATCATGCTGAATGGTTTACAGATACTGAACCACCGTTTCGTCCTCTGAATAAATCCCACTTGACCATGATATATGATCCTTTCACTGTACTGTTAAATTTAGTTTCCTGATATTTTGAATTGAGGATTTTTGCATCTTTGTTCATCAGGGACACTGTCCTGTTAAGTTTGTGTGTTTTTTTTGTAGTGTCTTTTTGTCTGGTCTATCAGGGTAATGCTGGACTTG
Source organism: Panthera tigris (assembly GCF_018350195.1). NCBI lineage: Eukaryota > Metazoa > Chordata > Mammalia > Carnivora > Felidae > Panthera > Panthera tigris. Next base: position 99,766,744 of record NC_056660.1, on the reverse strand, counting down.
TAGAATGACTTTGGAAAAGTTCCTTTCTCTTCAATTGTTTAGAATAGTTTGAGGAAAAAGGAATTAACTCTTCTTTAAATGTTTAGAATTGTGAAGCCATCTGTTCCAGGACTTCTGTTTGTAGGGGGTTTTTTGATAACTGATTCATTTCATTATTACCAACTGGTCTGTTGAGATATTAAGTATCTTCCTGATTCAGTGTTGGAAGATTGTAGGTTTCTAGGAATCTATCCATTTCCTATAGGTTATCTAATTTGTTGGCACAGAATTATTCAAAACAGTCTTATGATCTTTGTATTTCTGTGCTATGTGCTTTAACTTCTTCTCTTTGATTTTCGATTTTATTTATTGGGGGCTGTCCCTTTTTTTTGAGGACTCTTTGTAACGACTTACCCATTTTGTTTATCTTTTGAAGGAAAACACTTCTTGGGGTGCCTGGGTGGTTCAGCTGGTTAAGCATTAGACTTTGGCTCACATCATGATCTTGTGGTTCAGGAGTGTGAGGCTGGTGTCAGGGTCTGTGCTGACAGCTCTGACCCTGGAGCCTGCTTCAGATTCTGTATCCCTCCCTCTCTCTGCTCCTCCCCCATGTGCACTCTGCCTCTCACTCAAAAATAAGCAAACATTAAAAAAACAAAACAAAAGAAACACCTCTTAGTTTCTTTAATCTTTTCTACTGTGTTTTTTTTTTAAGTCTCTATTTTGTTTACTTCCACTCTGATCCTTATTATTTCCTTCCTTCGACTAACTCTAGGCTTTGTTCTTTCTCTAGGTACTTTAAGTGTAAGGTTAGCTTGTTTTGAGATTTTCCTGTTTCTTCAGGTAGGCCTGTATTGCTATAAACTTCCCTCTCAGAACTGCTTTTCTTGCATCCTATAGATTTTGGAGCATTGTGTTTCTATTTTCATTTGTCTGAAGGTGTATTTTGATTTCCTCTTTGGCTTCTTGGCTGACCCACTTGTTGTTTAGTAGCATGTTGTTTAGTCTCTATACATTTGTGTTTTCTCCAGTTCTTCTTGTATTTGATTTCTACTTTCATACTACTGTGGTTGAAAAAGATGCTTGATATGATTTTTCTTGAATTAATTGAGACTTGCTTTGTGGCCTAACATACGATCTGTACTGGAGAATGTTCAATGTGCACTTGTGAAGAATGTGAACTCTGCTGTTTTTGGATGGAATGTTCTGATTTATCTATTAAGTCCATCTGGTCTAATGTGTCATTCTAGGCCAATGTTTCCTTGTTAATTTTCCGTCTGGATGATTTATTCATTGATGTAAGTGGGTTATTAAAGTCCCCTACTATTATCTTATTATTGTCAATGTCAAATTCCCCCTTGGTGTCTGTTAATATTTGCTTTATATATTTAGGTGCCCCTATGTTGGGTGCATAAATATTTACAAGCGTTCTATCTTCTTGTTGGGTTGATCCCTTCATCATTTGGTAATACCCTTTTTTCTCTTCTTACAGTCTTTGTTTTAAAATCTATTTTGTCTGATATAAATAATGCTACTGAATGAAATCAGTAAAGTTGTAGAATACAATAATCAATATGGGCATACCTTGGAGATATTGTGGGTCTGGTTCTAGACAACTGATATAAAATTAATATCACAATAAAGGAAATCAAATGATCTATTAAGTGTCTAATAGTATTATGTCTAAAATACAATGTACATTCCTTAATTTTAAAAAAAATGTTGCTAAAAAATGCTAACCATTATCTGAGCTTTCAGCAAGTCATATTCACTGAACACAGATCACCATAACAAATATAATAATGAAAAAGTTTGAAATATTGCAAGAATTATCAACATGTGGCACAGAGATGTGAAGTGAGAAAATGCTATTGGAAAATGGTGCCAATAAGCTTGCTCAACACAGGGTTACCACAAACCTTCAATTAGTAAAAGATGCAGTATCTGTGAAATGCAATAAAGTGAAGCACAATAAAACGAGGTAGGCCCGTATAAAAAGTCCGTTGCATTTCTACACACTAATAACAAGCTATCAGAAAGAAAAACTAACAAAACAATCCCAATTACACCAAAAGAGTAAAATATCTAAGATTAAATTCAACCAAAGAGATGAAAGACCTTCTCTGAAAACTATAAGACACTGACGAAAAAAATGGAAGATGGCACAAATGAAAGGAAAGTTATACCATGCTCATGACTGGAAGAATTAATACTGTTAAAATGTCTATACTACCCAAAGCAATTCACTGATTCAATGTAATCCTTATCCAAATACCAATCACATATTTCAGAGAACTAAAACAAATATTTCTAAAATTTGTATGGAACCACAAAAGACCCCAAGTAGCCAAAGCAATCTTGAGTAAAAACAAAAAGCAGGAGGTATCACACTTCCAGATGTCAAACAATACTACAAAGCTATAGTAATCAAAATAGTATGGTTCTGGCACAAAAAACACTTAACCAATGGAAAAAGAATAGAGAGCCCAGAAATAAACCCATGCTGTATGGTCAATTAATCTATAACAAAGTACACAAGAATGTACAATGGGAAAGAGGCAGTCTCTTCCATAAATGCTGGGAAAATTGGGCAGCTACATGCAAAAGAATGAAAATGGACCATTTCCTTCCACCATAAACAAAACCAAACAAAACCAAAACTCAAAATGCATTCAAGCCCTAAATGTTAAGACCTCAAACCCTAGAATAAAACATAGGCAGTAAGCTCTTGGACAATGGTTTCACCAATATTTTTTGGGATCAGCCTATAGGCCAGAAAAACAAAAGCAAAGATAAAGAAACAAGGACTATAGCAAACCAAAAAGCTTTTGCTTAGCAAGGGAAATCATTAACAAAACAAAAAGGCAACCTACAAAATGGAAGAAGACACTCACAAGTGACATATATGATAAGGGTTTAAAATGCAAACTAGAAAGAACTCCTAAAACTCAATATTAAAAAAAAAAAAAAAATCAATCCTCTAATTTAAAAGCAGGTGGAGGACCTGAATAGATGTTTTTTTTCCAAAGAAGACCTATAGATGGCCAATAGGTACAGTAAAAAGATGCTCAAAATCATTAACCATCAGGGAAATGACAAACTACAATGAGATACTACACCATACCTGTCAGATTAGCTATTATCAAGAAAAATAAATAAATAAATAAATAAATAAATAAAATAACAAGTGTTGATGAGGATATGAAGAGAAGGAAACCCGCATGTACTCTTGGTGAAAATGTAAACTGGTGCAGCCACTGTGGAAAACAGCATCCTCAAAAAAAAAAAAAAAAAAAATTAAAATAGAACTACCACATGATCCAGCAATTCCACTTCTAGCAATTCTGCTAAGAAAATGAAAACACTAATTTGAAAAGTCACATGCACCCTAAGTTCACTGCAGTATCATTTACAATAACCAGATATGGAAGCAACCTAGCTATCTACTGATGGACAAATGGATAAAGGAGACGTGATGTGTATGAGACAACATGGATGGACCTACATGGTATCATGCTACGTGAAATAAGTCAAACCAAGAAGGACAAATACCGTATGACTTCACTTAGATGTGGAATCTAAAAAACCTGCTAAATGAACATGCAAAACAGAAACAGAATCATCAATCCTGAGAATAAGCTGCTGGTTGCTACAGGGGAGGGGAGTAGTGGAAGGATGGGTGAAATAGGTGAGGGAGACTAATAGCTATGACTTTCCGTTATACAATAAGGAAGTCACAGGGAAGAAAAGTATAACATAGGAAATATAGTCAATAAACTTGTAATAAGTTTGTGTGATGACAAAAAAATAACTAGATTTACCACAGTGATCATTTTATAATGTGTGCAAATGTTGAATCTCTATGTTGTATACCTGAAATGAACAGAATGTTGTATGTCAACTATACTTCAATTAAAAAAAATAGGGGCGCCTGGGTGGCTCGGTTGGTTGAGTGTCTGACTTCGGCTCAGGGCATGATCTCGCGGTCCGTGAGTTTGAGCCCCACATCAGGCTCTGTGCTGACAGCTCAGAGCCTGGGGCCTGCTTTGGGTTCTGTGTCTCCCTCTCTCTCTGCTCCTCCTTGACTCGCACTCTGTCTCTCTCTGTCTCTCAAAAATGAATAAATGTTAAAAAAAAATTTTTTTAATAAAAGCCAACCAAAAAGAGAGTTTAACTTTCAAAGTAACATGCAAATGACCTGAACTGATAACACAAAGGAAGATACAATGCACCACACTGTTAAAAACTCCTTAGCTAAGTACTTTTGGGCATGAAGATGAAGTTAAGCAGGGCAACTTCTGGTTAGGACTGTACTTCTCAATGGTGGGAACAACAGAAAGATACAAATGGCTGTGGGACTGTTCTCAAATTGTACATATTTCCCATCCATTATGATATTATTTCCCCAGGCATGAATCTTCATGCATTTATCCCCTGCCTCCCCCAACCAAACCACTGTTTGTGAGGTTGGTGAAGGCTGTGACAATGATTCACTCTAGTTTTCTAAGAGTGTGTGAGGTGGTGATGACTGTTGCCTTTTCGGAGCTAGAGAGTCATAAAAACAGGAATGCACCAAGTACATGTGGGAAATATAATGGTGACTGTTATATGCAGACAGAAATAGAGATGAAAGAGAAAGCTGCTCAATATGAGAAAGGCCAAGTGACAAAAAAGCTTTTAATACCTATGAGGAATTAGACTTGGTGTGGGAGACCAGAGGAAGCTAATTTAGGCTCCTGAGCAGGAGAGTGATACAATAAAATAAATCAGTCTTACTACTGGGAAATTTTACTAGTGTCAGGTTTTCTGCTGGCAGCCAGTTAAAGAATTACTAAATGTCTACAAATAGTACTGTCTCACTTCAGTTCCAAGTTGACTTTCATGTTTAAAATTACATCTTCATATTCTCAAAATTAAACTGCATACATCTTTCTACTATAAATTATTTTCATCAAGATAGGAAAAAAAAATTACTGATACAAAAATAACTACAATCTCAGGGAGCAAACGCTAAAACAATTTATATAATTCAGTATTTCTAAGACTTGCATTTCACTTAACAGTAAGTATCAAATAATTTAGCCAAATGAAACTCCAAAACCATTTTGTCATTACCTAGTCCTAGCTCTCACAGCAGAAATACGTTTTAGAAAACAAGACAAAATTGTTTGTTTAACCCAAGCAATCAAAATGGGATATATCTTTTAAGACAAAAAGAAAAAAAATCTAAACTCTTCCTAACACATAAAATTACTCACTTCTAACATGTCCAAAGAGATAGTCAGAGATAAGGTCCAGCATTTACATCAACCTGAAGATTCTACCAAGAGCACTTCTGCATTCTAACAAGCCCGAGGAGACAGATTTTTTCGCTGTAGAGATTTTTTTCTAACAAAATGGCTGGCGTTGGGGAGAAAGGTTTACTCTTTTTCCTTTGTTTAAAAGAACATATCGTGGTCAATTTATAAGGAGTAAATGAAATACTTAGAACCACTTAATTTTTATGTCTTCTCAGGATAACGTGTTAAGAACAAAAATAATCAGTAAAAGTGAGAGGTTTATAGATAGTACGTGTTATTACTCAGTACATCAAAGAAAAAGAGGACAAAATTACAGTGTGGTACGAACATACTGTATTTGCTTTTTTACTCCGAAAATATTTCATGCTAGTTTTCCTTGCCCAACCATAACCAGAAACAAAGAAAACCTCAAACTCAATAGACAATTACATAGGTCTATAGCACATTCCGCCCCCCTCTTCCCTCCCCAACAGTGAATCACCTTGAGAATTCATCAGAAAGACTTAGTTAGGGAAATTACATGAGGTGATTGAGCCAGCATTTTCCTGTAATTTCGGAGTTATGACTAAGATATACAGCTGTGCTAGAAGGAATATAGGAATGTATTAAAAGAGTGGTTTTTAAAAGAATGAGAGAAAATTTTTCAAACTCCCAACGAAGTCAAACTATTTGTTATTATAAAATTCCTTCAGAGTATTTTCCCTAGAATCCTCAAGTTTCTGTAATCTTTTTCAAGGGCACATGATAATGAAATCCATATTCATTTCTTAATTACGTGTTAACAGTTTAAAAAGCCTATACCAATTAATACTGGAGTCGTGTTACACTCAATGTTTTTATACTACCAAATTTGGCAAGAAATGAGAATTTTTTTCCCATTTAACCGAATCATTGTTACTAACTCACGGTCTCAAGGGAATTATTTTGGTCTTTAGCTTCCAGATAATATTTCTGAATGTTAAAATCACACACAAGACCTTTTATAGATATTGAGGCACTCTGTATCCTTAGGAAGGCCCAACTACTCTAATTAGGTCAAAATATGAACCGATCCAAACTTTTTCCCCCAAGAGGCAATGATGATATCTCATCTTTATTTTCCCTTTTCTATTAACATTGATCATTCAAACTATAATGCACAAGCACATTTCTCTACCATACGTAGTCATTCTTGATAAAATTATATATTTAATACTTTTAGGGGGTTAGGTTAGTAAAGTGTTAACACATGGACTACCAGTTCTGACAGATTTGGATTGAATTCTGGTTTTATCAAGGGTGTGTGACTTTGAACAGAGCAATTATCCCTTAAACCCTGGTTCCCACATCAGTAAAATGGAGGAGCTCAAGAGGAACCTTGGAGAGATACTGCGAAGATGAGAGATACTACATGTAGGCTGCAGCAAAGTGCCTCCTGGCGCGGGGTAGGCGCTCCACAACTACTAACTAACATTATTATTACATTGCTTATGAGCAGCGGTGCTCTTACATCCCAAGGTGAGCTTCCTTGTGCTAGAAATAAGTAAGTCTGGGATATGAAGTTGTTGCATTGTATCCTGCTATCTATCCTTCAATTAAAGAATATTAAAGAAATAATTAATTTGTTTAATAAGTAACATTAATATTTTGTATTAAACTGTCAGCTTTCCCAGGAAACCTTCTAGCTAAAAGCAATCTCTTGCTCTTTAAAAAATTTCAAACCACCCATTGTAACTTACAGCCTGTTTTTAGAACTGTGTGTCCCAGATCCTTTCTCCGACAGGGTTAAGATTTTTGCAGAGCAGGAACAATGAATCACATGGCATAAGACCTTGTGTAAAGACATGTTAAGTAAATGTACATGAAAAAATGAAGTCAGTCATTGCTTTCTGTCTAGTTAGCTAGTCTTCAATGTCTTTTCCCTCTAAATCAATCTTCCGTGGTCCTTCAGATTGGTCTTGCCAGAAAACAAATATGATTACTTAAAAACCTTTGGCCATCCACGTTTCCTAAACAGCTTTAAAAAGTAACTTCATCTACCACTGTGATTACTATCTTCAACTGTCTGTGACTCCATTCACCCCATATTCCATCCAGGACATTAATTCACTCAAGAAGTCCTTGGCTGAATGTCTGCTTTTTGCCAATTAGTGCACTAGCACTGGGTAAGGTCTTATCCTCAAAAAAGGTGACATACAAAGAAAAAGCTGCAATTCAACTGACAAAATACTATAAAAGACAGAACTGAATACTCGTCCCAAATCACACCATGTACTTTTAGGCCTGTATACTTTGTACTCAATGTGCTCTCTTTACCTAGATGGCCTTTTCCAAACCAGAATCCTATCTATTCTTAGAGCTGCAACTCAGTGTCCCCCATTCAGTAAGGTCTTTCCTAAGTCCTATAAGTAATTAAATTAACTGATCCCTTTCTGGACTTCTACAACTCTGTGGTTACAATACTGGAAGAGTATGTATCCTAAACAGACACTTACGCTTATTGCTTGTTTCCCACAGAACAGTAGGTCCCCTGACAGAAGAAATCCATCCATCTACATACACAGTAGGAGGTTCCCAATCAAAATTTATTTAACTAACCTGAGCACGTAATACAGAATTTATTGTAAAATTTACAAATTTTATGGATCTTAAGGTAAATGATCATTAATAAACTGGGATGCTATCTTACATTGTGATGAACAGAAGAATAATTTTTATTGGTTAACTAAACCCAAACCTACAAGTTCTATTTTAATACAGTTTTAACAGATATCAATAATTAGAAAAGTGAGTATTTCCCTCTCCTCCTTCTCACCAGTATATAAAATGGAACACCCTATAAAGGGTTTGGGCAGTGTTTATAAAAAAGGGGGGGAAGTAAACTATATATTTTTATTGTAATTTCTAAAGAAGCATTTTCAATTGAAACAATCACTCCCCTTAGAATTACTGTTATTTCTTAGAAGACTACACAGCTTACATAATTTAGTGGCAAGTAGAGAACACAAAATAAAATTCTTCATATTCAAGAAAAAAAGCTAAAATAATATTTTCTCTTGTGATCATAAAATAGTAATTCTTTGAGGAGCCGAGACCCTAATACCAGTTATTCTAACATGTAGGAAAGAACAAAAAGAATACAAGGTTTGCACTGCGATAGAAATCTAGCAAAGTTGGAGATGTGTTCAAGTTTAGGAGTGTAAACGTTTGGATGTGATTTGTCTCCATTTAACCAAACTTCAGGTGACGTTCAGTTAAATAAAAAAGAAAATCCTATTTTGCAAGACCCGTTATTTACTCTTCTTATTGTTGCTTTTCTCTAGGGCCTGTTCTCTTCCATTGTGTGTTTCCAACAAAGTATGTTGTAATATTTGCCTCTTTTCTCAAACACCACATTATTTCGTACTGGAATTATGATAGTACTATTGGTTGTCCAAATTTTTAAAATTAATAGTTGAAAAGGGCTTTGGGTACTTTCACAGTTAGTAAGAATGTTCTGCCAAGGTTGTAAGTTCAAATTTCCAGAATTACAAAACTTAAAAAATTAAATAAAAACAATACAAAAATAAGAAATATTTTTTAAAAGGTCATGGGATACTCCTTTTTTACTTCCTACTCCTAAATCCTGTTTATCCACTCAGGAGCCTTTGAACTAGGCTGATCTCGAATGAAGCAATTCCAAAATCAGTTTTTTTTAAATTAGGTGTGTAGAGTGACTCAGTAAATGATAATCACATATTCATCACTTTTGCCAACAAGAACCTCTAACTTATCCTCCGTTTTCAAGCAGAAGTAAGCAGGTTCAAAGTGAGGATGGGCACCACTTTTATTTGCCACAAATACTCTTACTTAAAAGATAAAAATAAAATCTGTTAAGGCCACCAGAGACTTGATACACTATCTTCCTATCAACACAGCTTAATAATGCAATACTGTTAAGGGTTTCAGGAATATGACTTACTCAGAAAGCTGGCTTAAAGCTGCAGAAACCACATGCCAGGAAGCAAACTGAAATTCCAATGTCATGATCTGTTTCTAAACGCTGTTCCATGAGTGTGAGGGGAGCGGTATATACTGATCTTTTAAAATACCGCTATGACTTCCTGTTTATCATTTCAAACACCACAAGTTGGGTATACAAGGCATCCTACACTGCCTTGGAAGCAATATAAATTCTGGCTTAAAAAAAATTAAATTAGATGGAAAATGGTCCAAGAGCAATGGCTGAGGTGACTGTGAAATGAAGAGCCTATTCATCTTCTGTTGCTGATATTTAACACTAAAAACGACTCTACGATTTTAGACTGTTCTCAATAATGGGTGAGTGTTCTACTTGTCTACAAAGACACAGAGCAACCCAATAAAAGTAAAAAAGTATGCTTAAAATTCACTCAGTCAGCTAGCTAGGCAACATCCACTATGTACCTCACACATTAGTAGGTGTGGGAACAGAGAGAACTGAATAAAACCACCAATTTTCTTCTTTTTTTCCTTAAGGACTGATAGTTATTTTTTTAAATGTTTATTTATTTTTGAGAGAGAGAATGTGTGAATGCACAAGTGGGGGAGGAGCAGAGAGAGGGAGAGAGAGAATACCAAGCAGGCTCCATGCTGTCAGTGCAGAGCCTGACGTGGGGCTCCAACTCACCAACTGTGAGATCATGAACTGAGCAGAAATCAAGAGTCAGATGCTTAACTGAGTGAGCCAGCCAGGTGCCCTAAACCGCTAATTTTCTTAAGGTCTAAGTAGTAGGAATGGCATGAAAGGAGAATGTACTGCTATGCAACAGAAGAAATACATACAAGGTAAGGGGGCTGTATGGAGGAGGTGGTGAATAATTCTGGGGTCAGAGTGGTGGTATGAGAGACTGTTTCCAAAAGCAAGGAACCTAAGAACTAGGTGTTAAAGAAGAGAATAAGTCTATTCAGGACAGAGAATATATAAAAAGCCTGATCAACAGCAAGGAGGCATGAAATAGACTGATACGTCTGGGATTTGGTAGAGCTGGCACAAGAAGTATGGGGTACATGGAAGGGAGAGGAAGAGGAGAAGTGGAGCCAGAGTTCAGATCACACAGGGCCTTGTGTGCCACACCGGAGACTCCTGATCACATCGGCATTTTAGAGAGGTCACTGATCACAGTGAAAAATGTGATTTGAAGGAGGTGAGACCAGATGCAGGAAGTCAAGGTGAGAAAAAATAAGCACCCAAGCTAAAAGTGGTTACATACTTAAAAGAGACAACAGATTTGACAAAGGACAAGATTTGGGAACAGCAGGTAACTAAGGGAGAAGGGAATGCAAAAGGATTCCTAGATTTCTGGCTTAGGAAACTAGATGAACAGTGTCAAAACCAAAATCAGGAACAGAAGAGAATACCTGAATAAGAGAGTCATGGTGAGTCATAAAACGTTAGGGTCAATATTCATATACTGACATCTTTTAGACTATCTGGTCAGCCACCATCTCTTCTCTATGGTACAAGTGAAAGCTGTCTGGAGAGTCAGAGAGAAGGGGAGGGAGAACAACGGGACAAGTGGGTGAAGGGATGGAAAATGAGGAAAAGCAGAGACGAGCAAAAAATGGAGGCAAAAGGGGCAAGAAGGAAACATGTGTAAGAACCAGCTGAGTTTCTTTTTTTTTTTTTTTTAATGTTTATTCATTATTGAGAGACAGAGCATGACAATGGGAGGGGCAGAGAGAGGGGTGACACAGAATCTAAAGCTGGCTCCAGGTTCTGAGCAGCGAGCACAAAGCCTGATGCAGGGCTCCAATTCGCAAACCACAAGATCATGACCTGAGCTGAAGTCGGATGCTTAACTGACTGAGCCACTCAGGCACTCCACCAGCTGAGTTTCTAAGAGCTCTCTACATTCTGACTATAGTCCCCAGCAAGAAACTGCGTTCTTGCCCTTAGGCTACTTAAGAAACTCCACAATCCTAACAAAAGGCCTTTGTAGCTTAGCTCTGTGAGTCATGTACAATGTTGAATTTCAAGTGCATGCACAAATACCTAAGTGGAGCTAATATAAGCGTGCATATCTTATACGAAAGATTTGCATCAAAGAGAGATTATAGTGTCCAGAATAGTGATCGTAGTTCAACTTGCAAGCAGCTGGGTTACAGGCTGCCGTGTGAGAAGCTAAAGAAAGAACTGAAGGGGAGGGGCATCTGGGTGGCTCAGTTGGTTAAGCATCTGACTTCTGCTCAGGACATGGTCTTATGGCTCATGGGTTCCCGCCCCTTGTCAGGCTCTGTGCTAACAGCTCAGAGCCTGGAGGCTGCTTCAGATTCTGTGTCTTCCTCTCTCTTTGCCGCTCCCCTGCTTGTGCGCGTGCGCTCTCTCTTTCTTTCTCTCTCTCTCTCGTAAAAATAAACATTTTAAAAAATTTAAAAAAAAAGAAAGAAAGAACTGAAGGGGAGCGCCAATATACAGATAAGAGTTAATGCTACGCAAAGAAACGGAGGAACAGGGAGGAGCGAAACTCAGTGGCTACCAGAGGAATGTGAACTGAGGAGGTCAAGGTCACAGAGGCTATACTAGTAGGAACAAAGATGTTATTCTAATAAGGGGAAAAGAAGACACTGAGGGGCAGTTAAAGGAGGATGATGGGTGTTCAGGCACAGACTAAACAAGTTTATTAGCTGAGGAACAAACAGAAAGAGGGAGAGTTTGAAGCTATTGGTGAAAAAAGGCATAAGTAATAAAAGAGACAAAAGGGACATGGCAAATTAAGAGGGATGGGTCCTGAATAGAAAGTGGAAAAAAACAAAAAACAAAAAACAACAAAAACAACTTCTCCCTCAAGACCAATGAGAACAAACTATCAGTCTGGAGTTAGTTTCTGAAGAAACAAAGACCTATAATAAATTTTAGAATCACCACATGTCACTTTTTAAATACCAAAGTACAAGGAAGATTGTATCTAAAACAATTATTACCATCACAAAAAATTAGATGTTAAAAGGGTAAATGTCTAGAAAGGCCTTACTCTACCAAAAATATAAAATAAGGAATTGCTGATTTAGTAAAATAGGTATCTAAGGGGTGTAAGTAGTATCATGACAACATGTCAAAACATGTCAACTGCTGCTCTGTAATTAAAAGAGAAATTCCAATTATTACACTACTTCAAAATCTAAATACTATCTCAGTATGAAGCTATAAAGGCACTCTTGCTCATGCCTGAAAGAGACAGGAAAGTAAAAGTTGCGAGTAAGCAAATTCATATAAAAGAAAAGAATGTGGGAGCAAGAAATGACTTTTTGAAAGCTTAATCCATTTGATCTTCTTCATTTGATGGTTGCAAAACGGAAGCCTAGAGAGAGGTCCAAGTTCATCACATGAATTATAGTTGAACTCTACAACTTAGATCTCCATTTTTTAGTTATCAATTTATCCTTACTTTTTTTTCTTTTGGCCTAAGGACAGGGGTGGAAAAACTCTTACTACGTTCTAACGAAAAAGTAGGCAGAAGCATCGAAAGAAAAAACCTACTCAGCTCAGCAGGATAAGACTGCTTGTTCATGACTGATGTCCTCTCCAGCAACAGATGCTGTTCAGATTTACCTTAGTGCAAGAGCCACTGAATCTGACTTCGTTCAGTCTCCCTGTTCACCTATTTTATAAGCTATCTATTCAATAAAGTGTCCACCAGAACAGATACTACCAGGAGCTATCGTAAAAAAGAAAAGCAAACAAGGGAAAAAGAAGCAAAAATATGATGGGACAAGTAGGAATAAAGGAGAAAAATTAAACAGTCCCGCAGGTGGAACTGTTCTCATCGGTGCATGGATGGCGAAACTGTTTTGGAGAAGAGTGTTACTTCTCTCCCTTTTATGAATGAATACCATGCTGAGTTTTTATTGGGGATCTTTAAAGTTAACCTAAAGGTTTCAAGAAATCATTTATTACTTGATTTCCTTAATGCACTACAGAAAAATAACCTAATAAAAAGTACAGATTTATGAAAGTTACTTTCAAGTCACAGTATGGATTGTTGCAGACCCCGGAGCCATAAAAGATCATAAGGCACACATATTCAAGGAATCTGGGAAGTAAATGAGAAAGAGAAACACTATACCTCTTCCATGCTTGGGCCAATGTCTGCAGCTTCTAGGTTTCAGAACTGAAGAAAAACAGGGCTTTGAAACAAATTCAGCCTTCAGAGTTGTCAGACATCTTTTTATAGGTACAAAACAGGATGGGGACAGGGAGGAGGAAAGGCATACTCAGGATCGCAGGAGTAAGAACAAAACCCATTTTGTTGCGATCAGCATGGTTCTGCAAAGTAGGCTAGGCCGCAAAAGAACTATAACTTAAAAAACTCCTCAATAATCATCATCAAATAATGGAGTTTGCACACTGAAAATGATACTGCTAACTTTGAAAACACAACCACTACCACTGCTAACAAAGACACCTAGATGATCACTCCCTTGTTGAACAAGTCTTTTGGTTTCCCAGATATCAAACTCTCTTGGTTCTTTCTCCTCCCATGGCTATCCTTTCTCAGTCTCTTTGACTTATTCTTCCTCATCTCTCTAAGATGTAAATCTACATTGTCTTGGAGTGCTCAGGTCTCTTTCCTTAGCTAGTTACAGTTACTTCCAGCTTTGGATACCTTCATTTCTGGGTAGGAGACTAAGATACTAACAGATCATACAGTTAACTCCCTTGTCCCTCACTTCCCCCAGCAACAGCCATAAAGCTTGGACATGCTAGAAAAAACCCTGCCTGAAGGTAATAGGGAGTAAATGAAAGCAGAAATATGGATAGGGAGTGGAAGCTGACTAAGCTAACGTAAAGATGGGAAGCTTTACAAATAAATACATTCTCTTCAAAGTATACTCTTCAGAGTACGGCCCAAGGCTAACTGCAGTCTGCATGGTTACGGTTCAAGAGCAGTGGCAGGGGAACATGTGGAAGAGCCAGTTTCAAGCAGGTCACTGAAGCAGAAAAGACCTGAACTGAGGTGGAGCTGCTATCTAAGAAACAAAGTTTGCGGATAAAGCCTAACCAAAAAAATTAACTGCTAATACAACCACTCTTTGCAGAAAACCAATCAAACCCAGAATCTCTACTATCTGACCTCTATTATGTCCAGGGTAAAATCCTCATATGAAGAACCAAAAAACAGAAACACCTGCATTCTCCAGAGGCAAAAATGGCTATTATCAATAACCTCAATGATACATACCTGCATATATTTGTAAAAATTCCCCTCAGTGAATTACAATTTTATCAGAGAAAAAAATCTCAGCAGAGAAACAGAAACAATAAAAAACCGTTGACTGATTTAGCCACAGAACATCTATCACTGGGTGAAAGACTACAAGATATTCATATTGTCTCAAACTTGTAATTTCACAAATTTACTTAATAATTGCAAACAGAAAAAGGTGCCTTTAAAATGGAGAAATTGAGACAACATCCAAACCAAATGATTAGAACTCAACATCACCAATAAACATGGATATGACACAATGTAGCATTATTCTTATTATACTGCACAATCACAATTTTTCTATAGGTTTGAAACATTCTCCCAACAGGTGGAGGGAAGCACAAACAAAGGAAGCCAAAAGACTATTACAAATCCGGAAAGAATTAAAGCAGTTGTCCCGGGATCCATTCACTTTATTAGAAAGAAACTCTAAGAAAAGTAGGTAAAGGAGTTTAATGTACTTGTTAATAATAATATACTGTTAACTGGTCCTCCGGTAAACAGATTAGTGATTGTTGTTAAGAGGAAAATCTTTACATGAGGAATGCTCTTAGTAGGATGTCCCCTGTTAAGGATGCTTACAGTAAACAAACTCAAAAATCTACAGACTTATGAGGCATGGCCCACTGGAGAAAATCACTTAAACTATACAACCCTGGGGAATAGAACGGACAAGTTTCAAAATCTATGTGCTCTCTGCTATGAGGTAATAACTACACTTCCTCATTTAAAGACCTCATCTATTCTGGGCCAGAAAATGCCTGCCTGACGTAGAAAGGACGGACATGGGGCATCACCCAGAGTTCCAGATATCTCTCCTTGTTCCAGATATGTGCCTTCTGACTGCATATCCTTGCAACTATTAGTAAAGTTGGATGGTTGGTAAGATCTTTAATATGTGTCTGATTGATTCTTTGTACTGGCTTATAAGCAAAAGATGAAAACATCAAAAATAATTATGATCTAAGATGAATTTAAATAAAAAGTAAAATGTTAGTAGAATAAGTGAACTGTTCTATTGATTTGATAAAAATAGTTAACACAGTATACTTACAGGAAACATAAGGCATCTTTTATCCTATGGCAAAATTTCTTTTTAAGCATTCACAGAAGAAAACTTTAACTAAAACCTAAGTACACGAGATTTCTCCACCAATTTTTAAAAAGCAAACATAACCAGAAATATCACAAAATTTTAACACATGAAAATATATGATGATAAGCCTGCAATTGAGTGGGTGTATGTAGCCCAGAACTCTTCTCAACGTGTCCTTTGAAATAGGAATATGCCTAATTTACAGAGTTGCGGTGAAATTCAAATGATATGACATAAATATTATCATAATCTACACATTTTTCCTATCTGTGGTCCACAATGACAACCACTTAGAAACAGGCTATGAAGGAGCCAGAGACAAGGCGATCCTAACAGCTGATGCCAGCTCAAAGGCTGCTTTGAGTAAGAGCCCTGAACATGTAAAAAATAGGGGATGAAACAAAATTAGAAAGTTTTAAAACAGAGAAGTAAGGGCAGCAGGCCGGATAAGGTCTCCTAGAACGTGCAAGTTCTCAGTGTCCAGGAATACTTGGCATGGGGAAGAGTAACAGCCTCAGTGAGGAACAAGTAAGAAAAGACATGCAGACACAGGTAACTGAACATATTTAGCTGGGAGGAATCAAGGAAACGGAAAACATGTTGCACGTCTTTGAGCCTTAATCCTCTAGAGGACAGCTACCGTGTTTATTATATTATCTCATCTGGGAGAGCAGAATCTAGATGTATTTCAGGAAATTCTTAACTTACTGAGGCAGCACCATCAAGAAGCTACCTCCATTCACTTCAAAATAGTTAGGAAGCCCATCCTCTAATAGCTGTGTGACCTTGGTCAACCTGCTTAATTTCTCTAAGCCTCAATTTTGTATTCTGTAAGACTGAGACAATAATCATGTCAACTTCATTAAATCATGAATATAAAATACACAATACAGTACCTGGCACATACTAAATGCTCAGTAAAAGCCAGTCATTACCTTTATTACTTAAGAAGGAATTCCTTGAGCATTTTGGTTGGCTGCATGTTATGTCTTAATTTTACTATCTCCTTCTCTGGCTAGCTAACAAGAATCTGTAAAAGTTAATAAGTTACTTTAACTTCCAAAGAAAAAGGAGCTGTTTCAGAAGACAGTACTTACATCAAAGTTTTAAAAGTATGAATACTATTAGCAAAGACAGCAAAGACCTGGTATTCATACATTACAGTCTATAAAATTAGAACCTATGATTTTGAAGTAACATAAAGATCAGGACTTTTTTTTTTTTTTTTCTTGGCCAGAAAACGCAAACTCCCATTTCTAAAAATATCTCAGGTTTTCTTCTTGAGGAAGTCAGCTTGCAACAAAATACCCTATTATCATAGAAGGCAAGTATAGGACGATATGTCATGAACAAGTCTATAAAAATGTAGTGGTATAGGAGCTAAAGAAAAAATTCATCTGGAAAAACAATTATGTAGAGGGTTTTCTCCAAATTTAATTGAGACTGTAAGTTTTCTGTTTTGTAGCTATTTCTTTGATACTTCCATGTAGATGATGAACATTTCCTTAAGAAATCACAGATGACCTTTCAGTTTTGAAAAGTCCTCTACGACTTGCTTCTTTTAGAAAAGTACACTGATTGTGTAGAAGAATCCGGAGCGAGAAATTTCAATGTAAGGAAAGCATACAGTCTTTCTAGTACACTTTTTAGTCTGTTTTTTACATTTAAATGTAATCCAGTTTTTAAGCAGCATTATGAAAGAAGTTGATGTCAGAGTAACCAATCTAGACCACTAGAACCAAGAATTCAAAGAATATATACACTATTAATTTTACAAATACAAAGAACATACAGGTGATAACTTTTAGCTTTCTATGAGCCAACAATTCCATAGCGGTCTTATATAATCTAGGAAAACAAACAAACACACAAGGTCATGACACAGAAATTCTGTAAACCTATAAACTTTAATTATCACTGGGCCTGATTTCCTATTGCTGATGAGGTTTAAGAATAACAGAAAACAACTTTCACATGCAGACCAAATAGGCCTTTTCTTTTTAATTAACTAAACTAAATTTATCATTGAGAGCTACAGAAGGGAAAATTAATGAATATATTTTAATCTCAAACTTCATACACCACATATAGGCTTATTGTATACAAAACATCCTTTCCAGGGTAAAATAAAATCAGCAGTTATACAGTAGTTCAAAGCATCTCAATAATCTAGGACTGCAAAAATGACTATTTGGAAGAAATTACAGGGAAAAATTTAGGTAAGGAATGTAATTTAGTAAGGACCTTGGTTAAGAGAAAGTGAAAGAGAAAATGGGATAAATCATAATTTCCTATCTCAGTGTTACACTCAAAACAAAAATCTCGAAAGATTTTATTTCTCATAGGAATTTCACAGGAAAAAAAAAAAAGGTCTATGGAAAGGCCTATGTGATGTGTAATCCATAGTCAGACAAACAATAATTAGGAGTCACATACAGAATATTTTGACTGAATGTCTTGATAAAACGGGGATTAAAACTACGAGAAAGGAAAGATGTATCAAATGAATTCCATGATTTTTGTAGACCTGTGAACATAAATAAAATTACCCCACAAAAAACATAATTCACACCAAAGGAGAATCATGTCCTACCTTTATTTCTAGTCAGATTAACTGTGATAACTTTGTTATAAAACACTTTACAATCCCTTCAAAAGGAAAAAATGGTGAGAAGCTTTGATGACCTAACTCAATTAGAATACTGTTAGAGAAATCTCTTGCTCTTTTATCTATCTCAAAACTTGGAAGATATACCAAAACGTAATAGTCAAACATACATGCAAAATGACCCTGCAATTAAGATAATTGCTGGTACCAAATGTTGTTTTTAAGTTCTGCAATAAAACAGTCTCCCAGACATTTAATAGTATGTCATTTGGTAAATGAAAGTTTCCACAAAGTAAGAGCAGTGAGAAGACCTAAAAATTATGCTAGTGAAGAGTCTGGCTGAAAGAAACAAAAATACGGATCATTTTGGTCCAACACTAATTTTATTTCAAGTTACTACAGAGCTGAATAAAATGCTGACACCACCACACAAAAATTTATTGAATTGGCAATAGGCAAAGCATGATGTCAGCCACCAACATCACCATCCGCATTACCGAACAGCATAAACGCTTTAATTCTAGAACTTAACGTGGACTTGATGTGTGTAGTTTGGGTAAAAATAAAAATCTTAGGCATGAGGCATTATTAAACATAGATGAGTTTAGTTTGGCAGAGTTTCGATGCAAATTATTCTAATGCTTTAACAACTTCAGTAAAAAACATGGAAAAATGTAAGCTTAAACATACAATTTTGTAAATGTGCTACATTCTTCAGCAAAGAGACCCATAAAAATAAGTCTCAAACAGCAATAATATTCAAATAACAACACACACACACACACACACACACACACAGCAGGCTGAGAAGAGACATGGAAACACACGTGTATATTCACACTCACACAAGGCCTGACCTTCATTGCGTGAATTTCTTCAAGCAATCGTTGTGCCCGTCTCTGGTTTTTTAACAGTGCATCTTCAGTACCCCTGTAAAAATTACATGAAAATGTACAGCCAGGAAAAACATTTATTTTAGACTCACATCATAATAAGTCTTCATTTTTTCTAGAAGAGCACCAAAAGTCTTTAAATAACAAGCACTATTATCCTGCATTGTCCTGAACATCCACTGCATAACACATATCCCGATTCCATCAACAAACCCAAGTTTTTGGCAAATTATAAAGCATTATCTGGCATTATATTAATGACTATTACTACTGAGAGACAGTATGCCTTTTAACTCCTTAATGGAAAGGCGAAATAATATTTTTTAATCAAATGATTAACAGCACACTGCATTTAACATAACATAGGCTAATGAGCTACCATTAAAGTTTGGATACAATTATATTCAACAAAATTTTATTCTCTGCAATAAAAGGAATACAGAAAGAGAAATACCTAATTATATCAGAGTAAAAGGTTATTTATGATAGAAAGAACAAAAAATTAAGCAGGAGCAAAATATCTGAAGACTATTCATGCTTAATGAGTAAAAACTAAAAGTAACACATTTACTTTAATATTAGTGACAATGAGGTTTCAAAATATTAAAAAACTGATGGAAAACAATGCTTTGATAAAGACTTCCACAAGGTTCTAAAGATTTCAACTTACGTAGCAATTCAATGGATAAAGTGCTATAAAATTTTTATTACTGATTCAAGGTATTACCAGATTTATTAAACGACATCAAACATCTTAAAATAACTTCTAATAACATAAAACACGTAAGTAACTCTGAAGGACTTTCACTCTGCAAAGGCTTCCAAAACGAGAGCTCTGCAAGAACAGCAGAATTCATCGTGTATCTTAAACAAACGTGGCCCAGACCACGTGAGGATGTGCTGACATAGCACACTGTATCCCACTCAGACCCCCTCTCCGTATAAAAAAAAAGTGGTGCATGAGTAAGATACTTAATTATTCCTCCAGGTCCCACCCTCAGATTTTGTAAATATTGAATAAAAACAACTTCTGACATTTCATTAGTCATAGGACCATGACTTCAAATGACTAACTTTTTTGACTTGAGTCTGCCAACGCTTCTGACAAGTTTTCGGATAACCAGCACTCGGATTCTCTTCACATCTTTTCTCATCTTCACAACCTTTGAGGAATGAAACCAAAATTAGAAAGGTATCCTTTTCACTCAAGGAGAAACACACTTTATTTTGAATCTTAATATTAGAGATTAAGTCTAGTCACTCTAACTGAATTTTTAAGCACAGTTACAGTTAGATGAAATCCAACTTGTTCCATCAACACTGAAGCAATAAATCAACATTCTAAAAATGTGTCTGAGGGCTTAAGAGAAATGAGTTACAATTTTTTAAAAAGTCACAGCATTCTCGGTGATTAGTATTTTAATACTGCACTTGTGTTTTGAGCTCCCTGAGATGGGAGAGCATCATATTCATCTTGGTACCCTTGGGTTTAAAACAGAGCTTCACCTATAATGGTAGGAATTTAATTTACTGAGTGTTCCTATTACCAAAAACAAACGTGTGAAAGTGGTAACATTTTCCTTATTTATGCAGCATCCCTTGCATTTGTTTCCAGTAACAAATTTCAAGCATAACTTTAAAAGAGATGTGAAAAACACAAGGGGCATGCGCACACGCACGCACACTGACAGATGCTTTAAATCATCCTATTAGAGAGGAGTGTTGAACTCTAAGAATGAAACAACAGAAAGATCAGCCAAGAAATGGAAATATTCTAATAATGAAGAACTACATGTTATAACAGTACTTAGTACAACACAATGCTATCATTCTGAGTTTGTATTTCGTCTATCATTATTAGGAGTCATATATCATTCCTTATAATGCCCTTCTTCCCTTCTCCACTTTAAGAACTAAATAAAATTCAGTTCAGATAAAATCTTTCCTGAGAAAATTTCCAATGACTTCTTCAGATAGAGATAACCCGTCTGACGTTTGCATCCCTAGTAAACTTTGTAGGCAGCATCTATTTCAGTGAACTGTCTCTATTTATTCACATGGCCATCTTTTTATTTTTAATTTTAACGTTTATTTATTTTTGAAAGAGAGAGAGAAACAGAGCACACGTGGGGAAGGGGCAGAGAGAGAATGAGACACAGAATCCAAAGCAGGCTCCTGGCTCTGAGCTGTCAGCACGGAGGACGCAGGGCTCAAACTCATGAACTGTGAGATCATGACCTGGGCCGAAGTCGGATGCTTAACCGACTGAGCCACCCTGGCACCCCAAGTGGCCATCATTTTCAATGCTCTGGGCACTCCCAAGAGGACAGGGGCCTTGTGGGACTTACATGATGCTTTCTGGTCCTTGAAAGAATGCCTGGCACATACAATCCCTCAAATTCTCCTTACTGAAATAACAATATCAACATAATCCTGTCTCTTCAAGGCTCTTGCATTTGGCTATTCTCTTACCCTCAATACAACTCACCTGCTTATTCCTTGAAAATACTGGCAACCAACTTAACAATTTATTTCCGCCCTAACATTTTCCACCATTCCAGGTGACGTAGATGTCCATGTTACAACCTAGCCATTATTATATCCTTACTTCTTCATTTCCTCTTTATGACCTAAACTATTCTATCTCAGCACCCATTAATTCAAATACTCCACACTAAGACCACAATGTCTATTAACTTCCTTTTTCAAGTCTAACCACTACAACCATTTTTTACTTCATTGTAACCACCAGTTCACTGACCCCTATACATTCTCTCGTATGATTAGTCCTCTTCTTTTAAACTTTCCTTTTATTCAAGTCATATGCATCATCAACACTTGTGAATACCTGAAACTCCCCTATCCCTCCTTTTAGCAATCCCTCTAGTTAATCCTGGATGAAAACAATATCCTGAGTTCTTTATCACAGCACCCCAATAGCTGGGAAATACATTCTATCTACTTTAAATTCATCACAACTAAACTGAAATGGGCCCAATACTCTTAACTCCTATCCTACGTTTTTGATTAATTCCTTCCACAACGACTATTTTAAACCTCTGCTCTCTAAAACAAGAGACCTTCCTCTTCCTCTCTCTTTTCCAATTTCCTAGAGAAGATGAACATCAGATGGGATCCATCATCTTTCTACCACCTACCACCATGAATGCAAATTATCCTCCATTCATAAAGTTACAATGTAAGAAATTCCCCTACACAGCATCTGATGGTAATGTTCTAGTTGTGTTTTGGATCTCATCTTTTCTGCCTTCTTAGAACCTTTACTATAGACTGTCCCTTTACTCTAACTCTGTCAATCTCTTACATGGATGTTTCCATTAATTGTTTTGTTTCTATTAATTTTTATTCAAGCTTGACTCATTTTCACTAGAGACAAGACAGACAAAACATCCTCACTATGAAGATCACTAGGAGTACCTTCTCTCTACAAATGCCTCAGAGCCAAGCTTTCAGACAGGTTCAAACTCCCTATCTCCACCTCTGAATATCACATAGTTTCAGTTGGATTTCCATCCCCATTATTCCACTAAGAGCTGTCACAAAAGACACCAACGATTTTTAAAAGTCCCTCAAATCCAACGGAAATGTTTCAGGCTTCATTTCACTTGAAGTCTCAGAAGCATTTGACACTGTTGACCACTTTCTCCTTCTTGGAACACTTTCCCCTTGCTTTCCATAACAGAATACTCTCCTGGGTTTCCTCCATCATCTCTAGCCACTCCACCTTGGTCTTCTTTGAAGGCTCATCCACTTTAAACCAGTCATAAAGTTCAAAGGACAATCCTAAACCAATTCTTCTTTTCACAATATACTTGTTAGCCCTAAGTGATCTTACCTATGTATATTGTAATTTGCCAACTAAACAACGGTGACTCAATAATTTCTGCCTTCAGCTCAGATTTCTTTTAGCTCCAGACCTAAGTGTTCAACTCTCTACTTGACAGTTCCTTTTAAGCATGCTTAAACTCATCTACAACTTACATTTAAACTCATGTTCTTCACCCCCAAATGGATTCTTTTTGTTGTTTCATATTTCATGGAAAAGAACAATCCTTTTGTTCAATTATAAACCCCGGGCTCGTTATAAGTAGTTCTCTTTTCTAAATCCCTCACAATGAATCTGTTACCAAGTTGGGTTAATTTTATCTCCTAATTATATCTCAAACTATACTGCTTTTTCCCCTATCTTGACCTCCTAGCTCTCCTGGCGGAGTTACTGCTAACTGGTTTCTCTACATCCATTCTTGCCTCTGTCCAATCAGTTATTCACAACTTAGAATACATTTTTTTAACACAGAGATCTGATGACAGACCTTTACTTTATTCTCTTCAGTGGTTTCCAATTTATCTTAGGATGGCACACGGGCTTTCTTTTATTCCTTGGTCCTCACCATGCTCCCACCTATTACCAAGCCTTTACACTTGCTGTTTCCTCTGGTAGGCATGCTCTTTCTTATCCTTCTGATTTTGGCTCAACTGTCATTTCTCAGTAAAATCTTTTCTGGCTTTCTTAAGTGGGTCACAATACGTCTATATAAACACTTAAAGAGTGCTACTAGAACTTATCATGACCATTATTTTAAGTTTAATATTTTACTTGTAATCCGATTACAATCTAATTTGTCTTCTTCCCAGGTTATAAATTCCATAAGGATCAAGTGTCTGGTTTTAGTCAACATTACGTCTTAACAGCTAACATAGTGATGGTATAGTGTAAGTTTTCAATAAACATGTGTTAAATAAATGACCAGAAAGTCTACAATACTCACTTGTTCATTCACTGTTTCATATGTATAATATATTAACAAAGTGCAGAGTAATCAGGTTTTTTTCCCACTAGATATGCTAACCTCTTTGGAATTTATTTTGAAGTTAGATTGAAAAAAAAAATTTACTTGTACAAATAAAAAGCCATTTAGACCAGGTTTAAGTGAGAAAAGCTTACATTTCATACACAGCAAAGTGGGAGTTTAGGATACATTTTTTTTGAAAGTCCTTTATAAATCGATAGTGAGTGACAAATTATGCATTAAAATATATTAACAACTGTTTCTAATTGCTGCACCCTGAAGTTGCATGAAGTGATTATATGCTCTTTTGCTATCTGCTGTGAGCCAAACGTAACTAAGAAACTACAGTAAGCAGAGTTGGTCCTCAGTTATGTTCCGACCATGGGAAAGCTAGATGCCAATTTTAAAACTCCAATTTAAGAAGTACTATGTTCGTCATTACTGCATTAGGGAATTCTAAATGAAAAGGGAATGCTTTACGTATGTAGCTTCATGTCAAAACCAAAAAACGCTTCTCTAACGTATTGACTTTTCCAGGATTTCTGTGGAAGCTATAAAAAAATGTCATTACTATATTAGAAAACTAAGTACATTCATTTTATGTAACAATGGAATTATAATTTTATTTTTCTCACAACTGCTTGCCTCAAGCACTTCATTTTCTTCAAGCACTTAACTTTATTTTTGCAAAAGTGACAAACAGGTACCATGAGCCTCCTAGTTACAAATGCAAAATTCATTTGCACCTAGGAATTATGAAGTTGGTTGACAGAAAACCCACAAGTCAACAAATAGTCCTAAAACATTCAATACTGTCAGAAGGCCAATGCACTACTTAAGGGCAATGTTCTTGGGTTTCCCAACCCAAAGCAAACAGAACTATCACTGCTAGAAATGTGAAATAAGTATGATACTGTCTGGGAGGGAAGGAAGGAAAGAGAAGTAAAGACAGCAAGGAGAAAACAGAGGCATAATAATGGAAATGAAATGTGTTGACAAAGAAGAAATAAAAAGGAGAAAAAGTAAAAGGAAAGAGCTTGAAGAAAGAAACTGAAGGACAAATCTGTAGGTCATGACCAGCAAGACTGCCAAATCCAAGCTGAGGGCTTCCAAGCAGCACAAGAATGTATTTAATTTGTAAGAGCAGAAGAAAAGGACACACACACACACACACACACACACACACATCTGATGCATATGCTCAAAGTGAGGTGTCAATGAGAACTTAGGCATATGGATGCTCTCAGTTAACCTGGTAAAATCTTAACACATTAATGTAACTTGGGTCAACTCTTGGGTAGACAGTACAAAAATAAGATCATAACTAAATTAAGTGGAAAGCTAATACACCTGCTTGAGGAAAGACATGTGGGCACATGGGGAAGAATCAACATAAACACAGGAAAGGGAGTCACAAAGAGCAAAAGCTAGCAGTGTCTCATTCAAGGAGATTCCAAAGAAGATTACCCAGTTCAGAGACGAGTAATACAATTTGTACTGGAATAACTGAATTATGGGGACACATGTATCAGAGCCCAACAATGAACTGTGTGCAGCCAGTGGAGGTCAGCAGTGAAAGAATCTTTTGCAATGTAAGCATTACTGTCCTACATTAGATGCATTTAATAAACTAGCTTTCTCACTTATACAGACTCTTATAAGCTATGGTTAATGTGAATTTGCTTTTGAAAGAGTGAGCTATACTTTTGGGGTGACAAGGATACCAAGTTTCTGATATATAAAGCTGAGAGCAAACTACGGTCCCAAGATAAAAGTAAATACTACTCTGAATTGACCCTTGTTAGCTATCTGAGAACCAGACTACTAGCCAGCGTCTCTTGGTAATTCATTGACTTTGTCATGCATTTAAATTAACCTATAACAAAATCCCATAGTTATTAGAAAACAATTGCTCCTTAGACCTTGTATTGCTCTAGGGGAGCTTGCAGTGCTAAGAAAAATCTGAGCATACCTGTGTTTCATTACACATCTATCAGACCGTGACACACACACACACAATCATGGCACATCATGTCCATGAGGCTGTTAGGAAATAGGCACTCTCACGTGCTATGGATAGAGGACTACAAACTGGTGTACTCCTTCTGGAGGGAACTCTGGCAACACCTGATAAAAATGCTATTTCTAGGAAATCTATCCAGAGGATACATCTCCAACAATAGGAAATGGCTACGCACAGGACCGTTCACAGCAGCCTTCCTATAAAATGCTACATTAGACATAAAATAATGCATATAAATAAAGCACAAACAATGTGGTATTCTAAATCAATGCAGGACTTATGCAAGTATAATTAGGAGTAAACTCTAAAAGTGATGAAAAGTAATTTTTAGAACAATACATGTGGTATGACACTGCATTAATACAGTAACACACGTAAAGTATAAAAATATACAACATATACGTGTACTGTGGGTACACATAACATAATACATGCTGGTAAATATGCTACTAAATTAAACATATAGATAATAAAATAACACTGAAAGAATAATAATTACTTCTGAAACAGAGAAGAAGGTAGTGGAATTAAGCATTAGAATATGGCAAAACATTGATACTTGCTAAACACAACAATGAGATTATAGGGACATTTGTTATGTCATTTTCCATATGACTGAACAATTTCATATTTGATACAATTAATTATGATATGATAACTTATTATTAGTTATTATGGTATTAATTATACAGAGGACTTCTAATTTGGCCGCTTGGATAATTTACTATTGAATTATACTTTTTTATTTTTGACGAGCAACAATTTAAAAATTCTAGAATACTTGGTGATTATAACTTAATCATTGAGCATATGCTGCCACCTAGCACAACTTCTCAGAATAGTTTAACAACAGAACAGAAAACAGTTCCTTCTTTTGGACAGACCCTCATTTACTATTTCAGTAAAAAATATTAAAAAGGACTACACACTCAATTACGAAATAGAAGCTTTGCAACTTCAAAAGCACATACAAACACGGTTCTTGACATTTTTATCTTTTACAATACGTGGAGACAAATCACTTTGTTCTCTGGCAATTCTGTTTCACGTTTAGGATCTAAGAGGAGGTAGAAAGCAATTTTCTAATGAGCTTCTTGGTAATGTGCTATCAGAAACAAAATAATGTCTGTTTCACATAAAGGCCCTTGGCCCCGCTATGGAATTAAAGTTCATAATGAGATTGTTTCACCTCCTAATTCTGATTGTGCATGTCACTGCTGCCTAAAGAAAGAGATGACTGGAGCAAATCCAGCACTAGTTTTGCAAATTGTGTACTTACTACATGCTAGGGCATTGTTTCCAATTGTGCATCCTTTCTCTAGTTCAATGGAGAGGGAGGAAAAAAAAGTCTACAGTTAGGAGATTTCCATCGTTCATGTGAACATGAAGTACCTCAGGTTGAGCTATCCATACTGTCCTCTGCCCAACACTATTTACTCATTATTAACTGTACAAACTAGGTACTATGCTTCAAGTCAGGGAAGCTGCTATAAGAAGTCAGTTAGATAGTCTCATTTTGAACTCCACATAAAGTACAGGTCAAGATAAAACATGTAATAAATAATCATAAAGTGAAGTATAAAGTGATTTTTTAAAAGAAAAATAGAGGTAAAATTAAAAAGGGAAGATTTTACATACTTAAGAAGAATAAACATTATTTTAAGAACTGAGAATCAGGAAGTCGTCTATAAATGTCAGCTTTTCTCCTTGAAAAATTTTTGAAAAGAATAAAAACATTAAGGGTAGAAGACAATGAAAGTCAGTACAATAGGTGCCTGTGCAGGCAGGCTTTTTATTTTCACAAAAGATATTTTGGAAAATTAAACATGCTATAAATTAGATGGCCACATAATTTATTAAAAGAAAAAGCCTTAAAAATTTTGCACAGATAATGAGTATCAATATCACAAAAATAATACCAGAGATTTATAAACATTTGAGAATCTGGGTGTGTGCGTGGCTCAGTTAACCGTCTGACTCTTGGTTTTGGCTTAGGTTATGATCCCACAGTTCATGGGATTCATTTCTGTGTCAGGCTCCAGGCTGACAGCATGGAGCCTGCTTGGGATTCTCTCTAACCCTGTCATTCCCCTGCTCGCACATTCTCTCTCTCAAAATAAGTAAAGTTAAAAAAAAGAGAGAGAATCTGTTGAAACCTGTGGACTTCCCCCCCCCCCCCCAGAGACACACATATAAACACCAATTTACACATAATTTCAGGCAGTTATTGGATCCCTGAATTCCTAAATCTCAGTTAGGGAGAGCTAATCTAAGTTATTAAGAAGCATAAAAATGATGGCTCGAGTTACTCACTGAACAGATGGGTAGTGAAGATATGATGGTGAGCAAAAAACTTCCAGATAAATGGAGGAAATAAGAAACCTCTCTCACATTCACACACATATACCCTAAGCAACTATTGTAAGAGCTAAAAAGTAAATGGAGTTACAAACGCTTATAGAAGGGATAAAAGGATAAAGTCAAACTCAGTTTTCCTGAGAAAATAACAAGTAAAGTAGAAATATGAAATGGACTAATGAGAAGAAAAGGAGTTTTGGGTACAAGGGAGAATACGCGCAAAGGAGGAGTAAGAGTGCGACGCTTCCTAGTAGAGGAAGGCCAGTGAGGCTGAAGTGGGGTGTGGGGTGGGAGGCAGTGGTGTACTAGAAGGGGGAGAGGGGACTGGTCTTGTTTAGGCAGGTTTTTACCAAAAGCAACAGGAAGCCATCAAATAGGCTGTAAGCAAGGGAGTCATGGGATTAGATTTCTATTTTGAAGCGAGCACTCACTCTAGCTGCACTATGGAGATCAGACTAGAGGGAGAGAAGAATCAAGGGAAAATAGTTGGAAGGCTAGTAAGCAGTTCTGGTCAGAGGTATAACTTGGACTGGGATGGGACGGTAACGAAAAAGTAATGGATTAAGATAGTGAACTCTTTTTCTGATACATTTCTTCCTTGGAGGAGTTATTTCATTTCTTTTACCAATTTTCTATGAGACGGTTTCTCCTAACTCCTATTTAACAGTAATGACATTAGCCATTTATCTGTCGTATTTGCTATATATATATATATATATATATATATATATATATATATATATATATTTTGTAATTGGCTGTCTTTCTTAAATTTCAGGATATTTTGCCATTTTTATACGGACAACTCTATGCTTGTTTTTCCCTTTGTAAATTTTCCCTCCCATTTATTTTAAATTATAATGTATGTTTACAAATATATGCTAAGATCTTCAGGATTTCCCCCTTCAATGTATCTGTACTCCACTGCCAAGTGAAACCTAGACTCATTAACCTGGAAGTAGGGCAGTATGTAATATATTTTAGTTTAATTTCCTACTTCATCCACACGTTCTCATCAATGGAGAGTTACCTAGCCCTATACTACCCAAGGGGGTCCCTACTACCATCCCTTTTTGGTTTACACCAGTCCTTTTGCCTGGAATGCCTTTTTCCTTTCAGTGAATCACTGACTGCAATGCCAGTCTAAGATCCTTAAAGACAAAGAATGATCACTTCATTTAGCGTTCTTTGGAAACTTTTCTGCACTACTTGTCTTTCTGGGCATTATTCTATACCATAGGCGGGTGCTGCTTACCCTTTCCTATCTGAGTTGCAACCTACAGGTTGCCTGAAAATAGAAAGTATGTCTACACACAACTGTGCAAGGTGAACAGTAGATCATGCTCATAGCAAACACAGAGCCACTGAATACAGGAAAAAAAACCTCCTTTGCATTAGCTGGGAGGTCCTCATTTGATTCTTGCTTCTCCAGCTTACTTTAAATCTTCAGATGTCTTATGATTCCTTAAATAGAACCAGAAACTGGAAAGGGGATAACGCTAGAAATGGTAGCCTAGTGACACAGACACGATATGTTAGCAGTGATAAGAGCAAATACCTGGTTTCAGACTGAATTTAAGAGAGAACGAGAGAAGAGAAGTTAGCGACAGCAAGTATAAACAACTCTTTTTAAAAATTTTGCTGTAAATGAAAGGAGAGAAATGGGACAGTAGTTGCAATAAGAAACGTGGTATTGAGTGTACCTCCTTACAAACGACACGATCTCACTGTAGATCAGCAATCTCTTAGTATAAGCTATAGTTCTTAACCTCCCGCCTTCACTTTCAGCACCCGATAAAAGGCAGGTAATGCTTAATGAGAGTTTACTAGCTGTCCAGCACCGTGCAAACACTTCCCATATTCCAATTAATTGCTCACAACATCCTTGCGAAGAAAGTAGGATCAAGAGCTTCGTTTTACAAACGCGGACAGTTACCATAAAGATTAAATGATACTCCCAACGTCTCAGAGATAAAAATTCATGGGGCCCAAGGGCAAGAGACAGGTCTCTTGCTTCAGCCACCTCGGAACCGTGAAGGGAAGTTACTGTGACCAGGCTCCGAGTTCCGGTAAACCTGCCTGGGCCCACTCAGCGGCTCCTTCAGCCGCACTCCTTACCCTCGCCCCCAGGAGACCACGCGCCTGTCAGAAAGACCCAAAGACCCGTTCGTGGGGGGAGGGAGGGTACTAAAGGGCAGTCCCACAAGTTCCCAGACCTCGGCGCCTACCTCGTTATTGAGGTTTAGACTCCCCTGTTGAGCCATGGTGGGTTCAAGAAGCGCTGCGACTAGCACGTGAACTCTGCGAATCAAATCGCTGTTGCGTCGCCACGCCCCTCTACGGCACGCTCTGTGGCCCAAAACTCACCGACCAACCTTCCGCAACGACGCTTGAGGAGAAGGGAGATTGACTCTTTCAGGGACAGAAACGGAAGTGAGTGGAACGACTTCCGGAGTGAAGTGCTACGCGCCGGAACTGCACGTTCCTATGGAAACCGAGCCTGCGCAGGTGGCTTAGAGGGGGCTTTAACTGTTGGCAAATTTGGAAGTTTTTTAAGATGCTTATTTATTTTATTATATTTGTTGGTAGACTTGGCTCGGCTGTTAAAGACCTTGTTTTTGTGTCCCAGTGGGGAGTGAAAAGACGTTTTATGAAAGGAACAGTTGAGTGACCAATTTTTGCACCGAATTTTTATCTGGGGTTTGTGAACATTCTTGCGCTTCTCACAAGGAGCCCTAATTAGATGCAGCTCTCCCCAACGCCCCCCCCCCGCCCCCCAGGCTCATATTATAGCTGAAGCGTGGACCTATTTTTTCTGCACACTGTAATAAGGTTTGAATTTAGGTAACGAACGTTTAAATAGATTTAATACTAATATAATAATAGTAATAACTGTTTAAGTAGATTTAAATAGATTTTTCCCTTTAGAAAAGGAAACAAATAATTGAACATTTGAGGAAAACTTTAAAAGCACGTTTGCAACTGCCTAAGGGAATGACTGTTTTGAAGTATTTGCCTGCAGGTTGAAGAGACATTAAGGAGTAAATCTGAATTAGATAATCTTTGAATTAATACTTAACACCTGGTAGTATTGATCATTAAAATGGGTCAGAGGCTGGGGCAAAAGCTTTACATGAATTATCTCCAAAATACAGACATGCGATGAGATAGGAACTATTCTTATTTTACAGATGTGGAAACTGACTTCGGAGGAGCCAAGGGTCTTACCCATAGTTTCCTAGCTGGGGCCAACCACTGCTACAGGACTGAGGGAATGGTTACATAAATCTGCGGAGCCCAGTGCAAAATGAAAATGTAAGACCCCTCATTGAAAAAGTAGGAAAAAGGTGTTTTTGTTTTTGTTTTTGTTTTTTTTCATTTCTTGCATGGTGTTTCTTGACCTGTCCTTTGTTTTTATTTGGTATGTAATGTAGTGTTCTGTCAAGCACAGGCATATTGGTGAATCTAGTGCAGACCTTTACAGGTGCCTGGGACCTGTACCCCAGGACTCAGGGTAGGATGCGTGTTTTGTAACAAGATGGCAGCAGTTGCTGAGCAGAGGCAGGAAAGTGGGAAGCCGGAGAATCCAACTGGAATATGTGGGAGGCAAAACCAAAAATGACCCAGGACTAAACCCTTGAGATATGTTTCATTGTCACACTGGACTTCACTTACAAAACTCAAATTCACAGATAAAATTGACAATTTTAAGACTGATGAAAGAACATTTAAGCTAGGCCTCCTTAGGCGCCTCTGTCCGAAAAAGACAGCTGTGTCCAGAGTCTGTGCTCTTAACTGATGATTCTGTATTCAAATTACATTAACTCAGACTTGTATTGTGGTTGTTGTTTTTTTTTTTTTTTTCTTTTTTTAGTTTATTGTATGATTTGGGCACAAATCATTGATGGTTGACTTCCTCTTTGAATAATGTTGCACAAAGGTAGTTTTGCCATTAATAAGCCATACACTAAATTGTAATTGTCTCCTTAGTCATCTGTTTCTCTTTCTTAAAGCTGAACTCCTGGAATGTAATGGCTTCTTCAACCTCGGTAGGTAGTAGGCACTCCATGCATAAGTACATAGGAAAGGGCATCTTAAAGATAAGTGTAGAGCTTTATGGAAAATATGTATTTTAACTTGGGACAAGGTGTTTTTATGATTCCATAATAATTCAGAAAATGTATTCTTAATATGAAGTTTGTCTGTAGTTCTTAAAGGCCCTGTAGTGTTTTCTCTGGACGACTCCTCTTGTCCAACACTTCAATCTTCTCAGGTTCAAGGTTTGTTTTCTACCTTTTCTTGGCCCAGGCTCTCTCCTTTGCCTTTTCACATGCCAGATCTGCTTTCTCAATGGCTACTTTTCAAGACTGGATTAAGTTCCATCCATCCTTTTAAAGAATCCTTTCCGTAACTCCCAACAGAAGTTAATTTTTTTTCATCAGCACCTGATTTTTTATATTACTTACAATAGTCTGACTTGAAATTTCTTCTGTAAAAACTATTCTCATACATTATAAGCTTTTAGCAACCTTAGATGCTCATTTTAAACTACTAGTAGTTTTCCATTGTCCCTGATACATCGCTAACAAGTCAAACCATTTCCCCCTTTTGATGGTACAATCTCAAAAATTATCTTGATTCTTTGCAAAGATGGTTCTACTAACCTGCTCTTTTAAGCTACATGCATTTCCTCTAGTAATAACAATGTATTTGTATTAATCAGGGTACAGGTTTCTCTGGAAAGCAACACATGAAAACACCTCTTCCTTTTATTCCTGAAGTGTTGACCTGGATCAGTTAAATGCTGCCAGATACATGAAAGAACAATTCTATTATCATTAAAAGCAACTACTGTGAGACCTCTTACCTCTTTATTACAGTGTTCCAATTAGTGGAAGGAAGGATCCAACAACATGTTCAATGGGAATCAAGTTTTCCATTTTTAGGTTTCTCAAGAGTTTGTCAAATCACACTATTTTTGTCTATGTGGGTTGCCATAACAAAATAACACATATGGGGTGGCTCAAACAACAGAAATTATTTTCTTAGAGTTAGGAGGGTACAAGTCCAAGATCAAGGTGGCATCGTGTTTGTTTCTGGTTGAAGTTCTCTTCTTGGCTTGCAGTGGCCACTTCTTGTTTTGTCCTCATGTGGCCATTCGAATGGACACACCTAGAGAGAGACTTTTGTGGTGTTTCTTGCTTTTCTTTTAAGAATACCAATTCTGTTGGATTCAGGCTCTACCTTTATGACTTCATTTCATCTTAGTTACCTCCCTAAAGACTTTATCTTTAAATACCAACATTTTGGGGATTTTAGCTTCATTGTATAGGTTGGAGTAGGGGTAGAGGACACAATTGAGGCCACTTTCTTTGAGAAAAGAAAATTACCTAAAAAGTAATCTTTTCCAGGGCACCTGGGTGACTCAGTCAGTTAGGCATCTGATGCTTGATTTTGGCTCAGGTCATGATCTCAGGATAGTGGGATCGAGCCCTGCATCTGGCTCTGCTCTGAGCAGTAGCCTGCTTGAGATTCTCTCTTTCTCGCTCGCTCGCTCTCTCTCTCTCTCTCTCTCTGCTCCTGTCCCTGACTCATGCTTTCTCTAAGGACTTTAAAAAAAATTTTTAAAGCAATATTTTCCTTATCTAACGTGCCCATTGATCTCTGTTTCTATCATTAGATATTGGGTAACAATTGATATTAGGACATTTGCTAAGTGAAATAAGCCAGACACAGAGGAACAAATACAACATTAAATATGTACATTATGAATTGAAAGCAGTCATATTCAAAGAAGAAGGACTGGAATGGCGTTTGTAAGGGGTTGGAGTGAAGGAAATGTGGATGGACAGGTATTAGTCAAAGGGTACAGAATTTCATTATATAAGATGAATAAGTCCTAGAGATCAACTATGACGCATAATGCCTATAGTTAACAATATCATATACTTAAGAATTGCTATGAGGATAGTTCTTATGCTGAATGTTTTTATCCTCAAAAAGAAAAAAAAGCATTAAAGAGGGCAGGATAAACTTTTGGAGATGATGAATATGCTAATGGAATAGAATGTGGTTATGGCTTCATGGTATATACTGTGCTTACCTCCAAAGTTATTAAGTTGAGTGTGTTAATTGTGTACAGTTTTTTGTAGATTAATCTTACCTTAGTGAAGTGCTTTGAAAAAAGAAAGTTATGGGCTGGTACTAACAAGGTGATTGTAATGCTCTGCCTTTCTCTTACTTGAATGAGTGGGTAAAAGAGAAGTTTTGGGGAATCCTTTCACTTTTTAAGAATGTGGTGTAATTTATAATCTTTATAATCTGATGAATTTGTACTCAAATTACATTTGAACAGTTAGTAATTCACTCACAGGAGATTGTAGTATAGTTGGGTGTTTCAGTGCCAACTGTTAACTACTGCATTAAGTTTTTGCTTTTATGGCTCTGCACTTTGAGTTCTCTATCCCTGGATGGCAGTGTTGTTCTCCAAATTTGACACTACAATTGAAATTTGGAAAGGTAGGGGCACCTGGGTGTCTCAGTCAGTTAAATGTATCAGACTTTGGCTCAGATTTTGGGCTCTATGTTGGCAGTGTGCGGCCTGCTTGGGATTCTTGCTCCCTCCTATCTCTCTGCCCCTCCCTTGCTCATGCTTTCTCTCTCTTAAAATAAATAAGTAAAACCTTTAAAAATTTTGGAAATGTATAGAAAGCAATCTAAGTAAATGGCTTATGACAACATTTTTTAAATTAGAAAGAAAACAGTTGAATCTATCAGATTTTGTATTTCTTTAATGACTAACTGCTCAGTTTTTAATTTTTGATTTGAAGTGAATTGCCAACAACAACCAACCCTTTAGGTGAACTGCTAATGGGTTTTTTTAAGATACAACTTTATGTGTATGTATATATAAATATATAAATACACACACACACACACACACACACACACTGAAGAGCGTAATTGGTTAGTATATAGAAGGCAGGTAATTCGCAAGTTCCTA
The DNA here is from genome assembly GCF_018350195.1 of Panthera tigris. Taxonomy (NCBI): domain Eukaryota; kingdom Metazoa; phylum Chordata; class Mammalia; order Carnivora; family Felidae; genus Panthera; species Panthera tigris. The sequence continues at coordinate 99,731,467 of NC_056660.1, read as the reverse complement.
GGCCAATATGTTTACTAAATTAATCCTCTAACAAATTGCTTTTTGCCTAGATTTTATTTTAATTTTTATGGAGTGTTTTGAATAGATTTGTTATTATATCTGTGGGAAATCTAAAGAAAAGTTTGTACTTTAGGAATTTTAGATACTAAAATTTGAAAAAAACTGGTTAATGTTACATAATCAAATTTTACAAAATCTCAGGGAATGAGCTGACACTGAGTTAGCAATTTAGTATTTTGGCTAAGAGGTTTAGCTCTGGAGTCAGACTATCTGACAACAAAGTTTAATTCCATTTTTTAATAACTGTATGCCCTTGGGCAAGTTATGTAAGCTCTCTGTGACAGGTTTCCCTTATAAAAATGAGAATGATAATCAGCCTCATAGGATTGTTGTGATGATTAAGCAAAAACACAGTGTAGTTTCTTAATGAATATTTACCTCTCAATAATTTAAACTGCTATTATTTTCCATTATCTTATTTCATCTTGACAGAAACTTTGTAAGATAGGCATAGTACGTAAGAGGGAGTCGTGTCTTATGAATAACAAATATTCCTGAGGTCAGAGAGGTAATAAGAGGGCAATCCAAGTCTCTTGACATAAAATCATTGGTGGCAGTTTTATAACAATTCCATGATATGAATGTATAAACTACATTTATAATTTATGACTACCATGCCATTCTTTCCCATTCATCTAATTATTTATTGATTGTTCAGTAATTAAAGACTGAATACACTTTATAAACTATAAATCCCTTCCTATATGATTTGGTTTTTTTTTAATTAGTTGCCAGTTAACCCAAGATAAGCTCAAGATTATGCAACAAAGCCTATAATGATTTAAGTTGAGAAAACATTATTAAAGCCCTGTATATTCACTTTAAATTTATGGCTGTGATTCACTTTAATCAACATTGTGGAGCATCTATTGTGCAAACCGGTGTACTGGTTTCAATAGGAGATAAATGATTAAGTCGTTGTGCTCTCCATGTTTACCGTGGACTTACGGAATAATGACTTTAATAATTCCAATGCCAAGACCAACTATATTGAGTGCCATATAAAGACTATTACAGGGAAGTGAGAGAACAATTTGATTAGAAGACTTCCTAGAGGAGATAGGTTTTGAGCTCTATTTTGAAAGAAGGGTGGCCCTTAAATAGGCAGCTATAGAATAGGGAGAGAATTCTCAGCAAAGGAAATTAGTCATATAAAAGCAAGGTGGCAAAAGACATTGTATTTCATGAAGTAATACAAAGGATTTGTCACACTTTCTTAAAGTTTTTAAAAACATTGTTAGGCATAGAAATTAAAACCTTTTAAATTTCTTAAGCATATTTCCCCAACACACCCCTTAAAATGATAGTTCCCTTAAAGTTACTGAAATTTGTAAAAAGTGAAGCAAAATCTTTTAAGGCAAAAATCATACTTTATGAATCTTAATAGACTGGGAGAAGCAGGTCTCAAAATACCTGAGGATTTATACATTTGTAAGTGACTGAGTAATATTTAAAGGATATTTTGCTGTAGTTATATTTAAACAATGAGATGGAAATTTGGGACAGAATAAAGTGAATGGTGTAAAAGCCTGTTCAGAGAAAACATTTTTTATTTGTAGCAGATATTTCCGTCACTTGTCCATTGAGGCAGAGAGAGTGATAAAGTGTATAGGCTGGGGAGTTGCCTTTAGCTGGTCATTTTGCCTCTCTTTGAAGGAATGCCAGTTTTGTTTCTGGTGAGGATTAGGGTTGGAGAAAGAAGCTCTGTTATTTTCCCCAACTCCTACTCAAGATTCTCTAAAGTGCTGTCTCTGCTTCTTCACTTTTCAGCTGTTCCTCAAAGCCCTGCTGTTTGAATCCCTGTTACCACTCCACTGAAACTGTGTTTGTCGCTGTTACCAGTGACCTCCCAGGTGCTCACTGTACTTTTGATTGTTCACAATATGAGATATCATCCCTTTCTGTCGCCGGGATTGACTCACCTGAATGTGTTGGCTGAGCCAGTGACCCCCTTCCTCTTTTGTCTTCTCACATTTATCATTGTCTAAGCTAGAAGCCTTGCCAAATAGATGGACTATGTAGAGGTTGCTTCATGCTAGACTTTTTCATACCTTACCTTGGTCATGTGAATACTATTGATTCAAGAGAGAGTTACCCAGCCCCACTGGTGATAGTGCTGGACTTGAGATCTGCCTATGTTCATGTCTGTAACAACTACTTTAGAGCGCAGGGAAGTTCCAAGCAAGGGCCAGGGTATGGGAGAGGTCAGCTCTGGATGCAAGAAATGAGGGAAGGGGCAAGAATTTTTCTGGAGAAAATTTAAAATTATTTACAATCCTGACTAAAGTCAACCTGCTTCTATTATCACCATGCACTAGAAATGCTAAAAAAAAAAAAAAAAAAAAAGTGATAAAACTCTCCTCACTGAACAAATATTTTGTCTGTTCTAAATAATTACCACAGTTTTACTATTAAGTTTAAAAAAATGTAGGGGCGCCTGGGTGGCTTGGTCGGTTAAGCGTCCGACTTCGGCTCAGGTCATGATCTCACGGTCCGTGAGTTCGAGCCCCGCGTCGGGCTCTGTGCTGACAGCTCGGAGCCTGGAGCCTGTTTCGGATTCTGTGTCTCCCTCTCTCTCTGCTCCTCCCCTGTTCATGCTCTGTCTCTCTCTATCTCAAAAATAAATAAACGTTAAAAAAAAAAATTAAAAAAAATGTAGATGTAAGCTTCAAAATTACCACACTTTTATTAACTTTAATAAACGTATCTTATATGAAAGTAAGTTGGAGAACTGCCAGGTATGTAATTGGCCTCTGATACACATAGACTCAGATACCTATTCGGTAGTAAGTTTGTGATTGTTTGGAATCAGCTGAGCACACTTTTCAACACAGCTGATTTGCAGTCTCTGTGATACTATATATTCCCACATTTAATAGCTTTTGGAGTAAATGATAGAATAATAGCTGTGAATTTTGTAGTTCTCTATTTTTTTTCTGATGTGAAGTTTTAGATGAGATGTATCAGATTAAAAAATTTGCAGAAAGCTGGAATCATCCTTGAATGTTGTACCACGAAATGCCAAGCTTTAAAATCATTTCTTGAAAAGAGGCATACAGGAAATGTGGAAAGTGATATGAACCATGCAACACCAACAAGTGAAAAAAGGTAAGAGAACGGACATTCACATAGAAAAAAGAATCAAATTTCAGAGAAGAACGGGAGAAGAAACAACAGAAGATGCTGGTTAGCAGAGCAGAATAGCAATAGGTGAATGCCTCAAGGGTTTTCACTAAAAATGGACGCTTGCTCTGAAACAGTGGATTAAATAATGTGCGTTATCCTTCAGCCAGTTTCTCTGATTTTTGCAGAAGAAGAAAATGTGTAGTTGTAAACAGTATTATGATAAACCAGAAGTTTATGATGAATTTTAATGTGAAAATATTTTAGTGGAAATATTTTTAACTGGAACCATTTAGCATACATCCTGAAGAAACAGAGACATGGATAATATTACAGTTTCTGGAATTTATTGTGAATGAGATTATAATGATTCACTGCCAAATATTTTCTAAGGTTTAAGACTTAGACTAGTAGCATATAGGTACATGTCGCTTCTTGTGAAAGAAACATCAACATTAAAATTAACTGAAAGTGTTCTTGAGCTATAAGTGAAGAGAAATGGACAAATATGGCTATATTATCTGTTAAACACGAATATATGAAGATCAATTTTGTATAAAGTTTTTGATAAATATGCAGAGAAGTTCAAGCTTGAAAATAAAAATAATAATATTATCATTGAATGCTCTGACAGACCAATATCTAGTAATAAATTTTCAGCTTTGTAGTATATTAATGTAGTTAAAAAGTATGGTTTCAGTTGAGGAATGAGCATAATTCTGACATGAATATTGATTGGTATTTTTATTTACATTAGTGAGTAGATGAAAGCAAAAGTAGTGAAGATATATGCTGAAACTTCATTTGTTCATAAATGACAAGAGCACTTCTCACTGAATTGGCTATGGTTTTTGATTACAGGAAGAACATTGCACTATCCACAGTGAATGACGTAGACAAAGCAAACTTTTAAACTTAATCTGTGTTGTTAAAATTTTCTCCTTCGTCGTCATAAGGTTAGGGTCAATCAATAAGACAGTTAAGCGAGCCCTGATTTGTGGTATTTGCTCTTATTTGAAGTGTAAGTGCTCCCCGACTGTTACCTCTTTCAAGCTGCTAAGGAGATGTCCCTGAGTGGGGTGGAGATCAGAAGAGATTTGCAGTAACACACTATTTTATGGAATCCACCATGAAGATCAATCAGTCATAAGCTCAGGAATATAGATGATAGTATGATGTAGTAAAAAAATTAGGAATGTTATCCATTTTTTATTTTTGGGTCTCTTTTGCCTTTATTTCTAATATAATTTATTAAAGTTTATATAAATTGTTAATGATACCTGTGTTTTACAACAGATTATATTCTTGGTTTTTTTTTTCCTTTTTGGTGTATTTTTACTCATTGAGGGAGCTCATCTACCCTGAATATTTCAACTTTCTTTTGAAACATTTCCCAAATTACATTTGGCATAAAACTTCACATTGATAGATCTGGCTAGGAAAATGGTTCTCTAATGAAATACATTTAGAATTTGTATGATTCATAATATAAAGTAACATTCATAATGTAAAGTAAATCCTATGATAATTCTAATGTAAAGAACCCTCTCAATCATCTTTAAATTAGTTCTTTCCAGTCTCATTGGAGCATAAGTCATATCATGTTGTAGTTATTAAATCTACTGAAACTTTGTATACTACTTTGGGAAATATTGTCATAAAAGTTGTAAGTCCCCAGTATGTGTATATATCTGATCCTTCTTTTTACCTGAACTCTAAAACTCAATATCTAACTGTCTCATACACCCAGAATTTCTTCAAGATTGTATATTCAGTATTAGGCTCATTGCTATTTCAGTGATCTCAAGTCAAAGGCCAGTGAAGCACACTTATGGTTTAAAAAGTTGGGACTATTACTTGTTGCAATGTGGAAGAATGTACAACATAGTGGAGTGTAGGATGTCTCACTGAGGGGATGTTAGAACTTACAGGATTTGGATTTAGTCTGAGTAATTTTGGAGGAGATCTAAGGAAGCAAGGAATAGCTGTATATTGGGTATTTTCAGAAAGCAGAGAGAAAATCTATGATTAGGTATCTCAATAAATTTTATGTATTGGAAGGGAGTGAGGATAAAACTGCATTTGGTAAATAAGTAGTAGTCACTCATTTTGGCTGAGGGAGGGGAATATTTGGTATTTTGTAGGTTTCATGATGATTATCTTTTTGTCTTAGTTATGGTCTCAGCGTTGCTTTGTTTGATGTTCATGTTTGGTGAGATTGTTAGCATCCACGAGCAGATCATAGCTTCACTGTAAATATGAGATGGATGTGTAGTAACACTTAATCCAACCTGTGAGTTTCAGAGCAGGTCACCTTATCAGGAGCTGCTTTTTTCCTCCTCTGATTTTTTTTTTTTTTATAGTACCTCTTTGTTCTGTCTTATTTACTGGCACAGTCTCAGTCATCTAAACAAGAAACATTTGGTTAACTATAATCTCTTATGTTCTTATCCCTGATATTTTAGTAGATTATTAGCCATCCATCTCTCAGAAGTATCTGTGAGATGTCTTTCCAATTCATTCCTGCTCCCGTTGTGTCACTGTTACATTGAGGCCCTCTTTACTTCTCACCTGAACTCTTGTAATTGCCAGCAAACCTGTCTTCCTGATTTTAGTTTTACAGCCAAGCATAAGCATGTCACTAGCTATTATCAGTGTTCTTTCCAAAACAAAAATAAGATTATGTAGGGGCGCCAGGGTGGCTCAGTCAGTTGAGCGTCCAGCTTCAGCTCAGGTCACGATCTCACGGCCCGTGAGTTCAAGCCCCGCGTCGGGCTGTGTGCTGTCAGTTCAGAGCCTGGAGCCTGCTTTGGATTCTGTGTCTCCCTCTTTCTCTGCCCCTCCCCCACTCACCCTCTGTCTCTCTATCAAAAAATGAATAAATGTTAAAAACATTTTAAAAAATAAGATTATGTAGTTCCTCTACTTTATAACCTCTAATGGCTCATTTTGTTTATACATTTTGTTATGCATAGTATAAGCACCTAGCTTCCGTTTAAGGTCCTTGACGATGTGATACATCTTAACTTTACAATCTCACTTCATACCAGTCCTAACAGTCGCATTGTATGATCTGTGTCCCAAAATTTATTCAGTAAACTTTTGTTGAAAGTCTTTATTGCGTGCTTTCACTGGACCTGTTATCTTCCTTAAATAACTTTCAAAATTATATGGCCAATAGTGTGCTTGTTTAGTATCTGTCTCCTTACTAAACTCTAAGCTCAGTGTCAGCAGGTGCCAGGGGTAGTTTGGCTGCCTATTTTACTCTCTAGCATCTAGCAAAATACCCAGGCTATTAATAAAGACTGTTGTGTGATTTTTGTCCCCCAGAGTTATGTAGCAGTGCAGGCTGAGACTGAGTACCTGGTTGTATTCAGAATATTTTAAACAGAAAAGAGTCAGACTTTCTGAATACCCAAGACTATTATTAATAGTAAAAGACGAATAAAAAGTTGCATCAGTGTGACCATAATGGCAGATTGAGCAATGGATTAAATGAATCCTCGGGGTGCCTGGGTGGCTCAGTCAGATGAGCGTCTGACTTCTTTATTTTGGTTTAGGCCATGATCCCAGGGTTGTGTGATTGAGCTCTGCATTAGGCTCAGTGCTGGGCATGGAACTTGCTTAAGATTCTCTCTCTCTCGCTCTCGCTCTCGCTCTCACTTCCTCTGCCCTTCTCCCTCGCTCACATGCTCTCTCTCTCAAAAAAAAAAAAACACATACACATAAAATCCTTAAAAAAATGTAGAATTTAGGTAATACAGAATGATTGTAGGTTAAACTGGCTTTTTGACTCAATGTTGCATAGATCCTGAATATAAGAATTCTAAATTGATGTACCGAGTGAGATCTTTTCAAGGTTGAGCAAGCTAGAATTTGATGAATAACTAGATTTTGCCAAGACAATATTTAGCTAGATTTAAGATCCATGTAATGGAAATAAAAACGTTTCTATATCTAGTACAGTTGACCCTTGATAACATGGTAGGTGTAGGGACACCAACCCCTACACATTCAAAATCCACTTATGAAATTGATCCCCAGAAACTTACCTACTAATAGCCTTTTGACCGGACGGCTTACTAATAATAGTTGGTTAACACATATTTGTACATTATGTGTATTATATACTGTATTTCTAGAATAAAGTAAATGAGAGAAAATTTTCAGAAAATCATTGGGGAAAAAAATTACTTTTATAGCACTGTGCTGTATTTATTGAATAAAATCTGTGTGTAAGTATACCCTCCCATTGTAAACCATGTTGTTCAAGGGTCAGTTGTACTAGTATTAAAATTTATTAGCTCTCTGGCCCTGGGTTAGTCATTTCATTTTCCTGAATCTCAGGATCCTTACCTGTAGAACTAGGGTAGTGGGTGGATGCTCTATGTAGACTATCTTAATTCCATCAGACAAAAGGTGTCCCTGTACACCAAATGCTTTTGAAGTCCATCCCACACATCTTGCATGAAGTGGAATACCCTTATTTTGTTCTAATTAACCTAAAGGAATTATATATCAAGGGTAATTTAAGGTGTTTCCTACTTGTCACTTCTATTTAAAAGCATAAATCTTATCCAATGAAAGATCAAAGTAGGTCTTTGAGGGGTTCAGCATGCATAGACTTAGCTCCTGGGCCACTAACCTCTTTATTCACTATTGCATTCCCCCGTACCTTATCTTTAGTTGGTCTTACTTTGCTTGGAAATATTGATTGGAAATATTGATTGCTGAGCTTTCTAGTTTCAGTCTAGTTAGCTTTCTAGTTCCCAGTCTCTAGATTGGTAATTCTATAATTGTGGCAGAGATTGAGAGTTCCTTCCATTACCTGTTTTCCTCATCTGATACTGCAAAACAATCATTGATTGATTTTAAGGTAGGACAGCTAAAAATATACTCAGCCATCCAGAATACAGACTCTGTTTTAGCCTCCTTTACCAATATCTCTGACCAAAAGGATATAAATGTAAGTTGTAGGTACACTTTATGTTGAAGTGAATGTACCTCCTGTTCTTCCTCCTTACCACTGGCTGGAATGTTGACATAATGGCAGGGCTCCAGCAGTATTTAAAAATATAGAGATGAAGGCCACATACATAATGGTGAGCTCAAAATTTGGAAGGAATATAGGTCCCTAACTACTTCATTGAATGGTTATACCAAATCTGGACTTTTCCTTGAGTGAAAGAAATAAAAAAACAAAACTTAGGTGTTTGAGTCCCTGTAAATTTGGGTTTTATATAACAATAGGGTGAACCTGATTTTGTCTGATGTAATGATAATGGTAAATGCTTATTTATTTTGAAAGGGAGAGAGTGCATGTGCATGCACACAAGCGGGGGAGGGGCAGAGAGAGGGAGAGAGAGAAAATCCCAAGCAGGCTCTGAGCTGCCAGCACAGAGCCCAATGTGGGGCTTCATCCCACAAACCTGTGAGATCATGACCTGAGCTGAAATCAAGAGTCAGAAGCTTACCGACTGAGCCACCCAGGTGCCCCGATAATCGTATTTTTAAAAATTCTGTTCACTTATCTACTCATGTATTACTTTCCTTCCCAGTCATTTTTCTTGTTGTTTAGTCTATATCTGTCCTATAAAAATGCTTATATTTTTGTGTTCTATAGCTGGAGGGTATCCTAGGTTTTGATGAAGCAAAGTGTTGTTTCAAACTATTAAAGATCAGGTTAGAAAAACACCATAAATAGATCTATATTCATTTGTTTGCTTTCTTTCAGGGATTACAGCCCTGTGCTGCCTGTTACCTAATATATGAAAGTTATATATAAGTTACATATGAAATTCCATATATTTTATTCAGTTTTCAAGTTGTTTACAACAGAAAGTGAAAGGAACAGCTTTGAATCCAAATGACAGCCCTGCCTTAGTTTAAAGCTAGGTTCTCTTTTCTGCTTATTATGGATCTTTGATAAGAAATACAATTGCTGAGAAGTCTGTTTTGCTTGCTGTTTGCTATGAGCATTGTGAGACCTTTCCTGATTATAACCCGCTGTGTAGTAGAATGGGCTGTAAAACTTCCAAAATGTAGTCTGATATGTAATGGAATGAGTGATTGTACATAAACTAACCGGCATTTCTCGCTTCTGTAAACCTGCTTGCTTAGCACATTCCTCTCCTACCCCCTTCCCCCTTTCTTCCTCCTGCCACAAGTAACGGACAAAGCCTTCCCACCAAAGGACAAAGGACGCCCAATCAGAGAACAACAAATGTCCTTACTTTAAAATCAACTAATCAGGCCCCTCATAATTTGAAACCTCCCCTGTGCTATTTGTCTCTGCCTATAAAAACGCTATACCAACCCTGATCGTGGCCTCTTGCGTCACCGGCGACGAGTGCGCAGAGGACCAGGTTCGAACCTGCAATAAATGACCCTTGCCGCTTGGCTTTGACTTATGACTCTGGTGGTCTTTTGTGGGAAGTTTTGGAACTTCAGGCATTACAAAAGTAATCCCAGACCCTATTATTCTCTCAAGGTTGAGAGATGAATGTCCTCCCTGCCTTTTTTTTTTTTTTTTAGTGTTCTCAATGTCAGTATTAATTATACTTCTTCTGCACAACAGGATGTATTTTATGAGTATTTGCATTTTGAAATTATTTTATTGTCTTATTTTAAGAACTAAAATACTTCCTAGATACCATGGTGTCATGGTATTTAATTTGTCCTCTAACCCTTATGTTTCTTATGATTTGGTACTTAGATCTGGAGGCTGAATGGGACTCTAACTCTTGAAAATAAAAACACTTCATCAGTAAGATTGTGTACTTCCATTCGAAGACATGGGTATTTGACTCCTCTGTGAAATTAGTACCTATTTTGATCATTATCTAGCTCTATTAATTTCTTAATGGTTCAAAAATGGTGATAATTTAAGTGCATTATTTGGTATTTATTTAGGCGATATCCTGCTTCTATAAAGAGAAACTTTTCCTTCTCAACTATTTTGTTATCTTAGGATATGATCGTGTAGAAGAGGTGGGATAAATACTAGATAGCCTTTATCAGTTTTAAAAATGAATTGGTTTGCTAGCATAATAAAAAAGTTGACTAAGGAGTTTTCTGTTTTTTGTTTGTTTTAATACCTATTTTAGAAAGTAAGCACCAACTTTGGGGGAAAAAAAATCTACCTATCTGGGTTCTTAATCCTGCTCTGTTGACCAGGTGGTCAGGGAATAAGTAAGGGTAGGTCATGTGATATAAGAAGGTACATGTAAGCTGCTCAGCAACTTTCTTTCTCTTTTCCTAGGTACAGTCAGACAAATTGAAATGTTACTGCTCCTTGATGGTTTTTCCTTTCTTCCTTCCTTCCTTCCTTCCTTCCTTCCTTCCTTCCTTCCTTCCTATCTTTCCTAGCAGAAAAAGTAACAGGAACGAAAATCATAAGGAAAAAATAGGATTTTTTTTCCGCAGAGGGCTTCGAGTTATCTTGAGGTGGAGATTCACAGACCAATCAGGTTGCTAGGAGAGGCTGCAGTTAGGCTGCAGTTTGATCAGACATATTAATTGCCCAGAGTGAACTAGTATAGAAAGACTCAGAGAGGGAGAACCAACTGTATTTTAAGACACCGAAAAGTTAAAAACAAAACAAAACAGGAAAACCAAGTTCTTTTACTAAATTCCGGAAGTAATTGCTGGGCTGAAAACTGGAGGCAAAGGAAAGAACTTTAGAGACAATAGGCTGTAGGATTCAGAGAGATCAAGATCAATTGTAAAGTCAAAGGGCCTAAGATAATTGCTTTAAAAGAGTTGGAGAATCCAAAGGTTATTTTCATTGAGCCATTTACACAAAACTTGAACAGAAAGATGTGAAAGGAAGAAATTCTTAAAATACTGAAGTGCTCAGTGTTTAATTTATTCTGGGGTGACCTAATTTGTTTCAGATTTTGGGGATGTGGTTGATTATATATATTTGATTATATGCTGATTTAAATTCTGTATATATCTTTATTAGAATAGAACCCAGTTTTAAATGGAGTTGTTCCAGTTTTGCTATTTGGATGATAAAAAGACCGTTAATTCTAGGTGCACCTGGGTGGCTCAGTCAGTTGAGCATCCGACTTTGGCTCAGGTCATGATCTCACACCTTGTGAGTTCAAGCCCTGCGTCAGGCTCTGTGCTGACAGCTTGGAGCCTGCTTCTGATTCTGTGTCTCCCTCTCTCTCTGCCCCTAACCCACTCGCATTCTGTCTCTGTCTCTCTCAAAAATAAATAAACATTAAAAAAATTTTTTTAAAAAGGCCGTTAATTCTAATAGTGGTTAAATTAAACAATCATGAACAATACCTCTTGTCAGAAATGTTAGATGGAAGAATAGCAACTGCTTGTCAGCATCATCAGCCTGCCATGTTAAAAACTACCTTCTCTATTTTCAATGTAGAGATTCATCAGTACCAATGCAGGGCTACAACCAGACTCTAAACACTACAATTCTTCCAGTTGCCTGAGTTTTCTTATATTGGTTGTAGCTAAGCAGAATTATATCTTACTTAGCATATGTGCAATCATCAATGTAAGAAATACTAATAAATAAATGAAAGAAACCTCCCCCACCCTCAGGTTGCAAATGTAAGAGCGGCCAAAAGAGCAGTAGTGTAAACAGTGTGCCATGTCAGTGGAGACAGATCAGCAAGGTTGAATGGGTAGAACAAAAGTATGTAATCAGAAATCATGAAAAAGTCTGAAAAGAAGTTGTATTTCATGGGAGAACTCCAAATGTTTCTTATTCCTTCTAGTATGTCAAATCCAAGTAGTGACAGAGTAGTTTAAGAAATGTCAGTTTTGGTTATAATTTTGACAGTGTACTAGATCTATCTATCTAGTCTAGAATACTGTTATTTAAACAGAAATGGGAAAAATGGACTCATGAATTTGGGAGAATGATGAGTCACCCATGTTTAATAATTTTATGTCAAAAAAGAAGTGTAAAGCTATGGTTTTAGATGTGAATTTCACCTTATGAAGATTTTTGCAAGGCAGTTTCCACAGCAAAGACATGGCCTTTCTGTTTCAGATAAATGTGACAATTTTTTTCACTTTTCAGGAAGTGGACTTTAAATTTTCATGTTATCATTTTTAACACAAGAAATCTTCATCATATTTTTAAATGTAGGAATTAATTACAATGTATGGTTGTATATTCTTAATAAAAACTGATTTCTACTTGGATCTACTATCAAAGATATTTTATGCCCTCAGAATATTGGAACTTGTTGCCAAAAAATTTTTTAAATGCATGTATGAAATGATGCTAAACTTTTAATTGAAGAGACAGATTTTCCAATGGTCATACATATTTAATGTATTTACTAGAGTTTAAGTCCATTTTTCATTGGCTTTGCACTGAGGTTTTCAGAATAGCACCATTCTGGTGTGACAGCCAAAAAATTAGGTCATCACTGCTTGTGGGATAAAGGAAATGTGTGAATTTCTAGGTTGATACAAGCAAAGGTATTGGAATAACATTAAGCTTTCTTTGATTCAATTCTGCAGCCATTCTAAGTGAAGACCATGCTTCCCATTTTGTTGCCTCCATAATATATCAAGATCTAATAGTAATAGGCTCATAATGAAAATGTTATGGCTCTTAAAAGTATTACTAAACTGGAGCACCGGGGTGGCTTAGTCAGTTAAGTGACTGACTTTTGATTTCAGCTCAGGTCATGATTTCACAGTTCATGAGCTTGAGTCCCATATCAGACTGTACATCTAGTAGTATGGAGACTACTTGTATTCTCTCTCTCCCTCTCTCTTCACCCCTCTGCTCCTCACGCTGTCTCTGTATCTCTCAAAATAAATGAATAAAGACTTATAAAAAAGCATTACTAAATCAAAAATGTTCAGATCAGAACTACACTTTTTTACCTATTTCCTTATTTTAACTTATTGAGTGTTATATCTTTCAAGTGAAAATCTCTCATAATAATTAATCCTATAAGTCTCCCTTGTTTTTCATGCTTCTCTCATACTGATTTGTGTTCTTTGATTGTAATGTTTGGGCTAGCAGTGGACAGGCAGCAAATGATCAATTCAGTATTTTAGTTCAGTGTCGAAAACTGCTAAAAGCTATTTCCCAATCCTTGTTCACTTTCTGATTCTGTAACCCAAATGTTACTATACACATTCACATTTGCATTCAAGCTCGTGTTACAAAAGCAATTTATTATACTTTCCCTAATCAAAGCCTTCTCACTTCCTTTAAATCCCCCCAATATCCATTACTTCCTGTGTATTACCGGCTCCATGATCATCCCAGATACCTGAGTCTGTCATGAATTTTTCCCATTATCTTGCTTTTTGCATAAATTGCTGTAGCTTTTTTTTTTTCCCCCTGAAGCTTGGTCGTTTTTCCTAAAGACATCTCATATCTCTCCATGCTTCTCCATCCCTACTGCCACATTTATAGCTGAGGCATTAATCATTTATCACCTGCTCTAGGAACAATCCTCTTAGCTGGACTTTTTGTTTCTAGAGTGACATCATCCAATTCAGGCCATACTGTGTCCAAGGTAATCTTTGTTACAAGGTTATACATTCTTCAATGGTTCCACACCTCTTACAGGATAAGTTTTAAACCCCACATGGCATATAACACCCTGCTTCTGTGTATAGCTTCAACCATTAGAACTCTCACCTTTGCACTTTATACACCACAAGTGTCCAACTACCTGTAATCCCTGAAACATTCTACTGTTAAGAGCCTCTGAGCATTTGCTCAGTCTATTCCCACTGCTTGGAAATCTCTTCCCTGCCTGTTTACCTGATAAATATCTACTCTTTCTGCATGCTTTTGGCAAGATACCCCCGACTCTTATTCCCCTTCCATCTTTCAGAACTTCATCACCCAGTTGGTCTCTGAGACCCATCACACTTTTGATTCCTGTGTATTTTGTCCCCCACCAGAAGATCTGGACTCATCCTTATTTGGACTCATGGCTCATTTGACTTTATTTTTTACCCCTATTCCCAATTTCACTTTCTAAATTCCGCTAGCATACCCTCTGGAACTTGTGATTTGTCCTTATCAAAATATCCTTCAAACTCTTTTTTTTTTTTATTTTTTAATGTCTGTTTTTGAGAGGACGAGACAGAGTGGGAGCAGGGGAGGGACAGAGAGAGAGGGGGATACATGGAATCCAAAGCAGGCTCCAGGCTCTGAGCTGTCAGCACAGAGCCCGACACAGGGCTCGAGCTCATGAACCATGAGATCATGACCTGAGCCGAAGTTGGATGCTCAACCGACTGAGCCACCCAGGCGCCCCTTCAAATTCATTTTTTTAATTTTTTTTATTGTCTCTTTATTTTTGAGAGAGATAGAGACAGAATGCGAGTGGGTTGGGGCAGAGAGAGAGGGAGACACAGAATCTGAAGCAGGCTCCAGGGTCTGAGCTGTCAGCACAGAGCCCGATGCAGGGCTCAAACTCACAAGCTGCGAGATCATGACCTGAGCCGAAGTCAGACGCTCAACTGACTGAGCCACCCAGGTGCCCCCAAACTCTTTATTAAACATTTCCTTTACCTTTGTCCTCTAGCCAGGACTTGGTTGTACCCTACACTATTTTTCATGTAACTTTCTCAAGTAGTGGCTAATTTTTCTCCTCTGGCCCTTGTGCCCCTGAGCCTGAAATTGGAATGAATTCCCTTATTGTTCCTTTCTCTTGTGTCTAGAACATTGACCCTCTCTCCCTCCTAAAAGCATCTAGCACTGAAGCTTCCCATCAGACTGTGTCACTCATTATTGGCCAATTTCCCATTCCTTGAAGGTTTAAACAGTGGTTAACTATACCTTTCTGTAGTACAACAAATACAAAATTTTGATGATTTCAGTATCTACAAAGATTTAAGTAAATGAATTTTCCAGTTCCATGCCCTGGTTTCTCAATTCCTTGATTTTCATTTATTTACCCTATTTTCACCCTAAAACAGCCAACCTCTCATGTTTTTACTCTAAACTAGCCATAACTAGCAACTGCACTCCTTCCTCCATAATTTCACTTGTAAGCATCCTGCTTTCTTTTCCTTTCCAGCATTTTGTTATAGAAAGTTCAAACATACAAAAACGTTGAAATAATTTTACAGTAAATACCTGCATAATCACTACCTAGATCATATCATTACTATGTTACTATATTTGTTATAGAACATACCTATTTGTTTTGCTTTCCATCCCTCTATCCATTCTTAATTCATCTTCTTTTAGAAGGTATTTTAGGTGTATTTAATTCTTCTTTTAGGTGTATTTTAATTTTTTTAAATGTTTATTTTTGAGAGAGAGAGACAGAGACAGAGACAGTATGAGTGGAGGAGAGGCAGAGAGAGAGACACAGAATCTGAAGCAGGCTCCAGGCCCTGAGCTGTCAGCACAGAGCCCAACACGGGGCTCAAACTCATGAACTGTGAGATCATGACCTAAGCCAAAGTCAGACGCTTAACCGACTGAGCCACCAGGTGCCCCTTAAGGGTATTTTAAAGTAAATTATAGACATCAGTATACTTCCTGTTTAATATCTCATTATGAACACCATTAACTACAGTTTAATATTTTTTACAATAATAGTAATTCTCTCTGACACTCATGAATAATCTGCATTCTACTTTGCCACTGGACTCTGATCTCCTTGAGGGCATACACATGATCCACTTATATTTGTATCTGTAGTGGCTAGCTCAGGAGTGTTTTGTAGGTGGCAAATAAATGCTAGTTGAATGAATGAAGGTTTCTTCTACAGTAACACTAATCCAGTCATGAAGATAATAGAATAAATTCCACTGGATCTCACAAGTCCAGAATTAAGTTCCCTTAACAAATCAGGCAAGGATGTCAGGAGCAGACTGAGTTTATAGACAAGTCGGGCTTTTCCTTAGCATGTTTTTCTTACATTTCACTATGTTCTAAAGAAATGACAAAACTGAAATTTGGTGCCAGAAAGGCATGCTTATACTTGTAGCCATATTTATTTTCTATTATGGCTAAGTAAAGGCTAATACTTTTTATTATTAGGTTAGTATGCCTAGAATAATTATGATGATAGTCTCTCAAAATAGAATTACTTACAGAGTATGCTTTATCTACAAGCTTGTTTAAGCAAAACTATATGGTATATAGCAGAAAGAGACCACTAAGAATAAAATATTCATGTCAAATCTTGTTTGGTTACATGGATCAGGCATTTAATAAACTGGACACAATCTGACTTGGCTTTTAGACATCTGTGTTGATTTTCCATGGTTGCCTCTAGTAGAAGTTATATTGATGTCATGATGTTAATAAGGAAATTAGGACTGTGTAATATACTGTCCTCCCAGCAATGTAATTGGATAATTTATCCCTCCTGGTATGAGAATCAGTCAGCCTACTTACTGAACAGATGCAGAGAAAGAGAAATGTGTGAGATACTCTGACAGAATGACACCATCCACAATGCTAAACAAGAAGCATGCATTGTGAATGCAAACCTTACATAATAGAATAACACCTTTTAAAACACAAGTGTGATCATAAAACCATCTGCTTCATAATCGGTTTGCAGAGTACATCTGGTATTGCTATATTGGCTCACCAAATTATTCCTAGATGCATTTTAAAACATAAAAGGAATACAGATAGTCTATAGGTTGAAAGACTAAATGTCCAGATGGCTTCCTTAGTACCTTTCTAATTTCATCATTGTACTTCTTAATTAAGCTCTCTTAGTAAGCATGTAACTGTTACCATTAAAAACACATATTGATTAAATGAGTGTTTGAAGGACTCAGATAAGTGGTGTTTTCAATTTAGTTGTGTAAGTTGAGTCTATTTTTATTTCTCTTTAATTACTCCTTCCTATTAAAATAAAAGAAAATGCAACACAGAAGAGTTCTTATTCCAGTGGTAATACCATACATGATTATATTGTTAGAGGAAATAGCAAAGCTTAAAATGATGGATTAATGTAGAGCACACAGTTGGTTCTGACTTTGAACAAATTTAAAAAGGTAGTTAAAAAGGTAGTCTAAACTCAGAAGATGCCCTTAACTTTTATTGTCATTGACATCAGATAAATTTGTTACTACATCCTCTGTAACAGTTACGCTTGAGTTGGAAATAATTATTTTCTGGTTGATCAGTATTTCACAGGCAAAGTTCTTTATTTTGGAGAAAAACTGCAAAGAATTGATGCATGTTAAAAGATTATTTTAAAAACCATGTGGACTACTGTTTTCATTATGACCCTTTACCATTTCCTTAGTTTGGATTTAGGATTCTCATTTGCATTTGTGTCTGTCTCCTGTCAGTATTGTTTTTTTCAACAAAATTTATTTTTACAGGCACCTGGGTGCCTCCGTCGGTTAAGCGTCCGACTTTGGCTTAGGTCATGGTCTTGTGGTCCCTGGGTTCGAGCCCTGCAGCAGGTTCTGTGCTATCATGACAGCTCAGAGCCTGGAGCCTGCTTCAGATTGTGGGTCTCCCTTTCTCTCTGCCCCTCCCCTACTCATGTTCTGTCTGTCTCACTTTCTCTCTCCCTCAAAAAATAAACAAACATTTAAAAAATTTAAAAAACAATTGTATTTAAATATAATATCTACATTCAACGTGGGGCTCGAACTCACTACTCCAAGATCAGGAGTCCCATGCTCCACCAACTGAGCCAGCCATGCACCTGTCTCCTGTCAATACTGGTATTTTTAGTACAATTCTATTCTTTGTGCTGTCCTGAGGGGATAGGAAAGAGTGTTTTTGATAGAATGTTGTAACAACTCTTAAAATCAACATATTTAATTTCTTATCCAGTGTTGAGGACAATGTGGGAGAAAGGCCACTGCTTTTAATAGTTTAATATTCTAGTGTTCTAGTAATTTTTAGAGAAATTTAGTGATATGCATTAAAATACAAACTTTTTATACCCTCTGATTTGGCAATTTTATTTTGAGGACTATGGGTACACTTAAATGTACACATACATTTACAGAACACTCATATCATTTGAGAATATTCATCATACTCTCATTTGCAAATTGTGAAAAATTGGAAACAAGAAATTGTTGCCTAATAAGGGGCCAATTAAACATATTGTGTCCCATCTATGCCCTTGTTTTGTCAAAAGGAATCCCAAACTATTAAATGTTGTAAATGCCTAAAAACAGACAGAAACACAAAACAAATTAAAAAAAAAAATTGATAAAGTGTGTGTATGTTTTTAAAAAATCTAATTTGTTTTCTTTGGGCTTGGATCATGGGAGACTTCTTTCTATGTTACAAAGTTCTATTATACTTAAATATTTTATAACCAGCATGCATTAGTCTTGTAAACTGACAAATAGTAAAGATAATGAACAATTTTAGTAGTTGCAATGGATACTTGGAATGATTTTAATTCCTTTATTCCCCCTCCTCCCTATATGCGACAGTTGTTAACCCTGTTAACCCTTTCATACTACTTCTGAAATCTTTCCCACCTTTTGCTATCTTAAAATCCAACCCTTCCCATAACTGTTATTTTTTCAATGTCTATTTTTTTCAGTATTATTATTCTTACTGTGATTTCCAATTTACATTTCTTTTTGAAAATTTATTTTGGGTTCAGAATAATTTGTTTCCTGTACAAAACTGACAGATACAATTTGGGTGGTCTTTGGTTTTTGTTTTTGTTTTTGTTTTTGTGAGACAGAGAAACAGCACAAGGGTGGGAGGGGCAGAGAGAGAGGAAGACACAGATTCTGAAGCAAGTCAAGCTCTGAGCTGTCAGCACAGAGCCTGACAGGAGACTCAAACTGGCGGGCTCAAACTCGTGAACCGTGAGATCTTGACCCGAGTCGAGGTCGGATGCTTAACCAACAGAGCCACCCAGGTTCCCCAGTGGTGATCTTAATTTTAGACACTTCTGCAACATAGTTATTCTAGCACATCCTAGGCTTTTTCTCCCCCTTGTCCTAGAATTCTGTGCTATGAAAACTGTGAAATTGATATGTCATACAATTAAAGGCCATTAGATTGATAATACGCACTGTATCTGAGAAGGCAGAGTTTTTTAAAAGGTAATTGACCCCGAAAAACTTTGAAATAAAAAAACAGTTCAGGATTTAAGTAGTATATACACTTACAGACTTCTTGTCTCTAAGCAAATTTCAATTGAATGCACCATACTTGCCACAGACAATAGAGGCTTTGACATCTGAAGCTTTACCAATGAGCATTCTGTAGTTCTTTAACGAAAAGTATGGAACAAATGCAATTAGAATTAGAGCTTTTATTTATTTATTTATTTATTTATTTATTTATTTATTTAATATATGAAATTTATTGTCAAATTGGTTTCCATACAACACCAAGTGCTCATCCCAAAAGGTGCCCTCCTCAATACCCATCACCCACCCTCCCCTCCCTCCCACCCCCCCATCAACCCTCAGTTTGTTCTCAGTTTTTAACAGTCTCTTATGTTTTGGCTCTCTCCCACTCTAACCTCTTTTTTTTTTTTTTTCCTTCCCCTCCCCCATGTGTTTCTGTTAAGTTTCTTAGGATCCACATAAGAGTGAAAACATATGGTATCTGTCTTTCTCTGTATGGCTTATTTCACTTAGCATCACACTCTCCAGTTCCATCCACGTTGCTACAAAAGGCCATATTTCATTCTTTCTCCTTGCCACGTACTACTCCATTGTGTATATAAACCACAATTTCTTTATCCATTCATCAGTTGATGGACATTTAGGCTCTTTCCATAATTTGGCTATTGTTGAGAGTGCTGCTATAAACATTGGGGTACAAGTGCCCCTATGCATCAGTACTCCTGTATCCCTTGGGTAAATTCCTAGCAGTGCTATTGCTGGGTCATAGGGTAGGTCTATTTTTAATTTTCTGCGGGACCTCCACACTGCTTTCCAGAGCGGCTGCACCAATTTGCATTCCCACCAACAGTGCAAGAGGGTTCCCGTTTCTCCACATCCTCTCCAGCATCTATAGTCTCCTGTTTTGTTCATTTTGGCCACTCTGACTGGCGTGAGGTGATATCTGAGTGTGGTTTTGATTTGTATTTCCCTGATGAGGAGCAACGTTGAACATCTTTTCATGTGCCTGTTGGCCATCCGGATGTCTTCTTTCGAGAAGTGTCTATTCATGTTTTCTGCCCATTTCTTCACTGGGTTATTTGTTTTTCGGATGTGGAGTTTGGTGAGCTCTTTATAGATTTTGGATACTAGCCCTTTGTCTGATATGTCATTTGCAAATATCTTTTCCCATTCCGTTGGTTGCCTTTTAGTTTTGTTGGTTGTTTCCTTTGCTGTGCAGAAGCTTTTTATCTTCATAAAGTCCCAGTAATTCACTTTTGCTTTTAATTCCCTTGCCTTTGGGGATGTGCTGAGTAAGAGATGGCTACGGCTGAGGTCAGAGAGGTCTTTTCCTGCTTTCTCCTCTAAGGTTTTGATGGTTTCCTGTCTCACATTCAGGTCCTTTATCCATTTTGAGTTTATTTTTGTGAATGGTGTGAAAAAGTGGTCTAGTTTCAACCTTCTGCATGTTGCTGTCCAGTTCTCCCAGCACCATTTGTTAAAGAGACTGTCTTTTTTCCATTGGATGTTCTTTCCTGCTTTGTCAAAGATGAGTTGGCCATACGTTTGTGGGTCTAGTTCTGGGGTTTCTATTCTATTCCATTGGTCTATGTGTCTGTTTTTGTGCCAATACCATGCTGTCTTGATGATTACAGCTTTGTAGTAGAGGCTAAAGTCTGGGATTGTGATGCCTCCTGCTTTGGTCTTCTTCAAAATCACTTTGGCTATTCGGGGCCTTTTGTGGTTCCATATGAATTTTAGGATTGCTTGTTCTAGTTTCGAGAAGAATACTGGTGCAATTTTGATTGGGATTGCATTGAATGTGTAGATAGCTTTGGGTAGTATTGACATTTTGACAATATTCATTCTTCCAATCCATGAGCAGGGAATGTCTTTCCATTTCTTTATATCTTCTTCAATTACCTTCATAAGCTTTCTATAGTTTTCAGCATACAGATCTTTTACATCTTTGGTTAGATTTATTCCTAGGTATTTTATGCTTCTTGGTGCAATTGTGAATGGGATCAGTTTGTTTATTTTCCTTTCTGTTGCTTCATTGTTAGTGTATAAGAATGCAACTGATTTCTGTACATTGATTTTGTATCCTGCAACTTTGCTGAATTCATAGATCAGTTCTAGCAGACTTTTGGTGGAGTCTATCGTATTTTCCATGTATAATATCATGTCATCTGCAAAAAGCGAAAGCTTGACTTCATCTTTGCCAATTTTGATGCCTTTGATTTCCTTTTGTTTTCTGATTGCTGATGCTAGAACTTCCAGCACTATGTTAAACAACAGCGGTGAGAGTGGGCATCCCTGTCATGTTCCTGATCTCAGGGAAAAAGCTCTCAGTTTTTCCCCGTTGAGGATGATGTTAGCTGTGGGCTTTTCATAAATGGCTTTTATGATCTTTAAGTATGTTCCTTCTATCCCGACTTTCTCAAGGGTTTTTATTAAGAAAGGGTGCTGGATTTTGTCAAAGGCCTTTTCTGCATCGATTGACAGGATCATATGGTGGTTCTCTTTTTTTTTGTTAATGTGATGTATCACGTTGACTGATTTGCGAATGTTGAACCGGGCCTGCATCCCAGGAATGAATCCCACTTGATCATGGTGAATAATTCTTTTTATATGCCATTGAATTCGATTTGCTAGTATCTTATTGAGAATTTTTGCATCCATATTCATCAGGGATATTGGCCTGTAGTTCTCTTTTTTTACTGGGTCTCTGGTTTGGGAATCAAAGTAATACTGGCTTCATAGAATGAGTCTGGAAGTTTTCCTTCCCTTTCTATTTCTTGGAATAGTTTGAGAAGGATAGGTATTATCTCTGCTTTAAACGTCTGGTAGAACTCCCCTGGGAAGCCATCTGGTCCTGGACTCTTATTTCTTGGGAGATTTTTGATAACCGATTCACTTTCTTTGCTGGTTATGGGTCTGTTCAAGCTTTCTATTTCCTCCTGATTGAGTTTTGGAAGAGTGTGGGTGTTTAGGAATTTGTCCATTTCTTCCAGGTTGTCCAATTTGTTGGCATATAATTTTTCATAGTATTCCCTGATAATTGTTTGTATCTCTGAGGGATTGGTTGTAACAATTCCATTTTCATTCATGATTTTATCTACTTGGGTCATCTCCCTTTTCTTTTTGAGAAGCCTGGCTAGAGGTTTGTCAATTTTGTTTACTTTTTCAAACAACCAACTGTTGGTTTCGTTGATCTGCTCTACAGTTTTTTTAGATTCTATATTGTTTATTTCTGCTCTGATATTTATTATTTCCTTTCTTCTGCTGGGTTTAGGCTGCCTTTGCTGTTCTGCTTCTATTTCCTTTAGGTGTGCTGTTAGATTTTGTATTTGGGATTTTTCTTGTTTCTTGAGATAGGCCTGGATTGCAATGTATTTTCCTCTCAGGACTGCCTTTGCTGCGTCCCAAAGCATTTGGATTGTTGTATTTTCATTTTCGTTTGTTTCCATATATTTTTAAATTTCTTCTCTAATTGCCTGGTTGACCCACTCATTCTTTAGTCGGGTGTTCTTTAACCTCCATGCTTTCGGAGGTTTTCCAGACTTTTTCCTGTGGTTGATTTCAGGCTTCATAGCATTGTGGTCTGAAAGTATGCATGGTATAATTTCAATTCTTGTAAACTTATGAAGGGCTGTTTTGTGACCCAGTATATGATCTATCTTGGAGAATGTTCCATGTGCACTCGAGAAGAAAGTATATTCTGTTGCTTTGGGATGCAGAGTTCTAAATATATCTGTCAAGTCCATCTGATCCAATGTATCATTCAGGGCCCTTGTTTCTTTATTGACCGTGTGTCTAGATGATCTATCCATTTCTGTAAGTGGAGTGTTAAAGTCCCCTGCAATGACCACATTCTTATCAATAAGGTTGCTTATGTTTATGAGTAATTGTTTTATATATCCGGGGGCTCCGGTATTCGGCGCATAGACATTTATAATTGTTAGCTCTTCCTGATGGATAGACCCTGTAATTATTATATAATGCCCTTCTTCATCTCTTGTTACAGCCTTTAATTTAAAGTCTAGTTTGTCTGATATAAGTATGGCTACTCCAGCTTTCTTTTGGCTTCCAGTAGCATGATAAATAGTTCTCCATCCCCTCACTCTCAATCTAAAGGTGTCCTCAGGTCTAAAATGAGTCTCTTGTAGACAGCAAATAGATGGGTCTTGTTTTTTTATCCATTCTGATACCCTATGTCTTTTGGTTGGCTCATTTAATCCATTTACATTCAGTGTTATTATAGAAAGATACGGGTTTAGAGTCATTGTGATATCTGTATGTTTTATGCTTGTAGTGATGTCTCTGGTACTTTGTCTCACAGGATCCCCCTTAGGATCTCTTGTAGGGCTGGTTTCGTGGTGACAAATTCCTTCAGTTTTTGTTTGTTTGGGAAGACCTTTATCTCTCCTTCTATTCTAAATGACAGACTTGCTGGATAAAGGATTCTTGGCTGCATATTTTTTCTGTTTAGCACACTGAAAATATCGTGCCAATCCTTTCTGGCCTGCCAAGTTTCAAAAGAGAGATCAGTCACGTGTCTTATAGGTCTCCCTTTATATGTGAGGGCATGTTTATCCCTTGCTGCTTTCAGAATTTTCTCTTTATCCTTGTATTTTGCCAGTTTCACTATGATATGTCGTGCAGAAGATCGATTCAAGTTACGTCTGAAGGGAGTTCTCTGTGCCTCTTGGATTTCAATGCCTTTTTCCTTCCCCAGTTCAGGGAAGTTCTCAGCTATAATTTCTTCAAGTACCCCTTCAGCACCTTTCCCTCTCTCTTCCTCCTCTGGGATACCAATTATGCATATATTATTTCTTTTTAGTGTATCACTTAGTTCTCTAATTTTCCCCTCATACTCCTGGATTTTTTTTTATCTTTCTTTCTCTCAGCTTCCTCTTTTTCCATAACTTTATCTTCTAGTTCACCTATTCTCTCCTCTGCCTCTTCAATCCGAGCCATCGTCGTTTCCATTTTGTTTTGCATTTCGTTTAAAGCGCTTTTCAGCTCCTCGTGACTGTTCCTTAGTCCCTTGATCTCTGTGGCAAGAGATTCTCTGCTGTCCTGTATACTGTTTTCAAGCCCAGCGATTAATTTTATGACTATTATTCTAAATTCACTTTCTGTTATATTATTTAAATCCTTTTTGATCAGGTCATTAGCTGTTGTTATTTCCTGGAGATTCTTCTGAGGGGAATTCTTCCGTTTGGTCATTTTGGATAGTCCCTGGAGTGGTGAGGACCTGCAGGGCACTTCCCCTGTGCTGTGGTGTATAACTGGAGTTGGTGGGCGGGGCCACAGTCAGTCTGGTGTGTGCCTTCTCTTCCCCTCTCCTAGGGGCGAGATTCACTGTGGGGTGGCGTGGCCCGTCTGGGCTACTTGCACACTGCCAGGCTTGTGGTGCTGGGGATCTGGCGTATTAGCTGGGGTGGGTAGGCAAGGTGCACGGGGGCAGGAGGGGCAGGCTTAGCTCGCTTCTCCTTAGGTGATCCACTTCAGGAGGGGCCTGTGGCAGCAGGAGGGAGTCAGATCCGCTGCCAGAGGTTTGGCTCCGCAGAAGCACAGAGTTGGGTGTTTGCCGGAGCGAGCAAGTTCCCTGGCAGGAACTGGTTCCCTTTGGGATTTTGGCTGGGGGATGGGCGGGGGATGGCGCTGGCAAGCGCCTTTGTTCCCCACCAAACTGAGCTCTGTCGTCCGGGGGCTCAGCAGCTCTCCCTCCCTTTGTCCTCCAGCCTTCCTGCTTTCTGAGCAGAGCTGTTAACTTATGACCTCCCAGACGCTAAGTCGCGCTTGCTGTCGGAACACAGTCCGTCCGGCCCCTCCGCTTTTGCCAGCCAGACTCGGGGGCTCTGCTTGTCCGGGGAGCCGCCCCTCCACCCCGGCTCCCTCCGCCAGTCTGTGGAGTGCGCACCGCCTCGCCGCCCTTCCTACCCTCTTCCGTGGGCCTCTCGTCTGCGCTTGGCTCCGGAGACTCCGTTCTGCTAATCCTCTGGCGGTTTTTTGGGTTATTTAGGCAGGTGTAGGTGGAATCTAAGTGATCAGCAGGATGCGTGGTGAGCCCAGCGTCCTCCTATGCCGCCATCTTCTTCCAAGATCCGAATTAGAGCTTTTAAAAGTCAGAATGGATTTTGGTGATGTAAGAATACTGACTTTTAGTTTTAGGTCATGTCTGAACTAATAGGTAAAGTAATAAGTACAGAGTATTATTTCAGAAACTTTGAAGATAAACACTTGAAGTAGAAGTTAGTTATATAACTAGTCCAAGTTAGGTGATAGAGAAGAAAATGAGGAGAGAAAAATTAGCGTATTAAAATTTCCTAATTATTCATAGTGAGTGGCAGTGGTAGTCAAAGGCAACTTTCTATAAAAGTATGGGACCAAATATATTTTATAAAGTTGTACTTATATTGGTAAGTATATAACTAAAAGTAAATGATTAAACTTGTAAATTATTCCTATAGATTACTGTAAGGTTCCAAAATATTCCTCTAGATTCCAATAAATTCCAAATTATTATGACAAAACCAAAATAGCTTGATTTCAAAAATAAAGCATCCTTAGAAAGAATTACTAAAGGATTGTTCCAGTAAAATAAAAATGAATGAGCTATTAGTGAAATTCAAAAATCAGCAGGGAGAAAATAAATTAGGAAGCTTTGCTAACTCTAAGTATAGAATCTTTAAAATGCTTAAAAACAATATGAAAAGAAAATTCCAAACCATATCAACATGGGACATTGAGCAACAGAAGCAAGTAGAGAGAAGGAATACGATATAGCCTGTTAATGTTCTGTTAAAGTGGAGAATATTTATGAACTCTAGATGCTATTAAAAATAAGTGCAAGTGATGGCAATTTCCTAATGACTAGAAGAAAACAGAAGTATAATGTAAAACCAATAGGGGAAAAAAGAACAAAAAGGCATAAGACCCCCCCAACAAAAAGCACAAAAGAAGAAAAAACAAAAAGTGCAGTAAAAATCAAAATATAAAATGATACAGTAAGAAATACAAACATAGCAGTAACCACAATGAATGTGAATACGTTAAATATACTTATTAAAAAAAATTAGGAGTTCAAATTAATTTAAAACCCTTTAAATCCAGGTAAATCCAGTAAAAGACATTTATACCCGTGTTCATTACAACACTAAATAAGCAGAGGAACATAGAGGACTGTTTCCCCATCATAAGAACAATTCATCATGAAGAAAAAAAATTTGCTTGGAATTTATTACACAATTTGGAAAATATAAAATCTACAATCATAGTGGGAACTATTTTTAAAAATATTTAATTTTTTAAAAAAAGTTTATTTTTGAGAGAGAGATAACTAATGCATGCATTAGTGAGCAGGGGAAGGGGAGAGAGAGGGAGAGAGAGAGAATTCCAAGCAGGCTCCACACTGTCAGTGCAGAGCCTGACATAGGGCTCAAACTCAGAACTGTGAGATAATGACCTGAGCTGAACCCAAGAGTCATACACTTAACTGAGCCACCCAGCTGCCCCCATACTTGAACTTTTAATATTTATCACTTGGAAAAATAGCTTAAAAGATTAAAATAAATTAAGATTGTTGAAAATTACAACTTTAAATGCTAGGGTTGATCTAATAGAATTGCATGAATTTCCTATTCTCAAAATATAGAATATGTATTTTTTCAAACATGTAAAAATAGTCTTCAAAAATTTATGTTTAACCTTGGAAGAAATCTTAACAAACAGGAAGAATTGTTTTCCTGCAGATCACATTTCCTGATCACAATACAGTGCAATTAGATATCAATAATCAGGAAAGTACACGACTAGAAGATAAAAACACAATTCTAAATGATGTTTGTGTTCAAGGGGAAATGGAGATGGCTATTATAAGGTGTTCATAAGTGAACAAATATGTGTGTATCACATATCCCAATTTGTGGTTGTGGCTAAAGCAGAGCACTCAAGAAATTTAGGACTTAAATACATGATAAAACTAATGAAATAGTGAAAGTAAATGAAATGAACTTTAAGAAGACTAAAAATAAAATACACCTCCATCGAGTTCAGTACTGAAATTAATAGAAAAGAAGGCAGAAATATTAAAAATAAAACATAAAAAAATCTCAGAAGATTTTATCAGTGAAACTAATATTCTTTTGAAACTAATAATAAAAAGAACATTTGGTAAATGCCATCATGAAGAAAGGAGAAAGCACACATAACTTCAGCTTGTTATTACTTGCAGTGCTACCAGGTAGTGGTACAAAGGTGATGACAGACTTTATAAAAAAAATTAGGACATCTAGAGACAGTGACAATTTTCTAGGGCCATATAGAAAGCCAAAATTAACCAAGAAAAAATTAAAATGAGTAGACACATGAATTGTATGTGTTGGAGAGTTCTTCAAACTGGAAAAACATGAGGCCAAATGCAAAAATTAAAAACATAATTTTCTACATGTCTTTATCTCATTAATCAATTTATTTACCTCAACAATAACCACTTACAAAATGTTCAGTGGACGCGTGCCTAGGTGGCTCAGTAGGTTAAGTGTTAGAGTCTTGATTTTGGTTCAGGTCATGATCTCACAATTCGTGGGATTGAGCCTTGTCTTTGTTTCTGTGCAGACAGCATGGAGCCTGCTTGGGATTCTCTCCCTCCCTCTCTCTCTGCCCCTCCTCTGCGTTCTCTCTCTCTCTCTCAAAATGCATAAATAAACTTTAGAAAAAAAAATAATTTAAAAAAAACGTTGCATGGAAAAAGCAAGTTGAAGTATTAGTTCGACAGTGTGATACAATTTATGTAACCACTCCCTTCAGTTAAAAGATAATACTTTTTTTTATTACCGCTAGACATGTATATAGGTAAATATGATACACAAGGAGTTACCTGGATGGTTTCATGGCAAACTCACTGGGGTGTTTATACTATTATAGGAAAGAGGACTAGGATGGTGGGTGGTAGTCAAATTTTAAACATTATCGATAAGACTATGAGTAGTCTAATTGGTAAGATAAAAGCAGAGGTCTTATTTGTAATTAAAAACAATTTTATGAGATTACCTTTCTCTTATTCTCACAATTAAATATTAAGTTAAAACATAAATATTCAAAACATAAATATTAAAAATTAATAATACCCTGTTGTAAGGATATTTTACTAGGAGAATGTAATGGAATGTTGAGACCCACATTGCATTTTGCCTGTGACAGTGTGGGGCTCCTCATATTATAAATGATGAGTGTCCTAGGCAAACTGGGACATATGGTCACCAGAGTTATGTGAATATGCAGCTCCAAAAGCTGGCTGGCAGGTCAGTCGCTTAAGATGACAATAGGTATCAATGATATAGCCTAAATAAATAGCTTCAAGCTGTGGAATAATAGGTTTTGGAGAAAAAGAGTCATAGTATAGGGACCAGGTATTCTTCATTTTTATGACCAGTCCCCTATACTTGTTTTGCTCTTAAACAAGAAATGTTGAAGTTGAGAACTCTCAGCAAGTAGTTGGAAGTGCTTTTGTGTATGTGCTCACCCCCCCGACAGTAGAACCTTGGTTTATTTTTATGCAGTCTATTTGAATTATACCCAGAACATGTTGGATCTTCATGAATGAATCAAGGATCTCTATCCCTGAACTCACACCTGAACTCACTATTTCAGTTTTAAATTGTTCATTCAAAAATAATTTTTGAGTTTCCACTGTGTTTACATCACTCACTTTTTTAGAAGTTTTGACAGGTGATATTGTCACTACACTCAAGTAAAAATTCTTTAAGAATAGTCACATGAGAAGACTTTGTTAAAAAGGTGATTTTTCAGTTGGCTAAGATTTTGGACACTTGGTCATTGAGGAAATCCAAAATAAGAAAGAGACCAAAGTGGGATTTCAAGAAAGAGGAGATGGGAGGAGAAATTAATACGAATTTAGTACTTTTTACTAAGCACTACTATGCTAGGCACTATCCATATGTACTTTATTTACCCCCCACAGCAGCTATGTGAGGTTAAGTCATCTTAATTCATCGTTTCCCAAATATATATTCTTTTTTCTTGTAGTTCTAAATTCACGTTTCTAGTTGGGATGTTGTAGTAGTACAATTAACCTAAAATATAGAGGTCCTTAGAACAAAGAAATGGTAGCAAAGACTGACAATTTTTGTTAAAATCAATTTTTGATGCCTTTCTCATCAAGCTAAGGAACTTGAATTTTGGTCTAGAGATTTGGTAGTCACATTAGTAACATATTCTACTGTTGTTAAGGTAATAAGCAATTGGAGTCCATAAGGGAAAGCTAGAGAGTAGAAGGAAGGGTTAAAGGATCTCATTAAGGTACTAAAATGTCCGGTAGCAATATTTCTTTGACATTTCATATGTATCCTTAGGAACTCATCAAATATGTCCTATGAAGCTTTCTGGCTCAAGGACATCTCTCCACTTTTTCAGAAAACAAAAGACTGTGATAAATTGCGTGGGAAGAAGATAATTTGACAGTCTTTTTCTGCTAAAGGTTAGTTGTGAAAGATTAACTACATGCTTTATTTATTCATTATGTATATCTTTCTCATTTTCAGAAATGAAAGGACTTTAACTTGTTATAGGATTAAGGAGTAGACACGTTAGAAAAAAATATATTATTTTGAAATCAGCAGGTTGTGTTAAACAAATTTAATCACAGCAGTAACAACCTTATATTGTTAGAATTTCTATTTCCCAGGAAGATTAATGGCTGTTGGGGTATTGGACACTACCAATGTGCCGTATATATACTTTGGAATACTATGTAGAGGACAGAGAGTGAATTTAGATTGTAAATAGGGAGTAAAAAACAAAAGATTAATTGAACACCATCTTTTTAAATTCTAAGTTATGGTCACATTTGACACTATCACCTTTCTTGGGTAAATCTATATGAAGCTAACACCTGAATGTTCGGTAGAAGAGAATGATTGAAGGGAATAAATGATACAAACAATATAACAAGAGATACAAAACCAGAGAGGCCCTGCAAGGACCATTGATCAGGACCATTGATAGTCCTGAACAATATAATATTATAAACAACTGGATTTAGTCAGAAAGAAACAAAAAAAGAAACTGAGAAAGAGGGAAGTAAGGAAGGAAGAAAAGAAGGGAGGGAGGGAGAGAGTGAGGAAGGAAAGAAGGAAGGAAGGAAGGAAGCAAGGAAGGGAGGAAGGGAGAGAGGAAAGAAAAGGCAGATTGAAAGAACCATGTGAAAAGGAGGAAAAAATGTTTATCAATAAAATATCAGAGTGGTAAGAATGAGTACTTGATTCAAACCCTACTTTTATAAATTGAAGGCAAATAGAATTATTGTCTACAGTCTCTTCCATTTGCTCCTCCTCTGGTGGAGACCAGAGAGGGTTTTGTGATGGTGCTTGCTGTGTGTACATGTTGTGTATTTCTACAATTAGCCTTAATGACTTTGCCAATCCCTTTGCTGTACTGAAGCTGTATACATTAATCTCGATGGACATACGTTTGATTAATCTTACAAGCTGGCTAGAGTTCCTGAGGCTCAGCTCCCTGATTCCCACCCCCACCCCCCGGCTACTGTCTGTGATAATTTTTATGACAAACCCTTTAAATAATGTTTTTACATTTATTTATTTATTTTTGAGAGACAGAGACAGACAGAGTACAAGTTGGGGAGGGGCAGAGAGAAAGAGGGAGACACAGAATACGATGCAGGCTCCAGGCTCTGAGCCGTCAGCACAGAGCCCAACGTAGGGCTCAAACTCACAAACCATGAGATCATGACCTGAGCCGAAGTGGGACGCATAACCGATGGAGTCACCCGGCTGCCCTGATAAAGCCTTTCAAAGTATAATTTGTTATTTTTGGATTACCTCCATGAAATCATTTTCATTCAGCACTCACTATTATCAGGAGCTGTGATTCTCAGTGCACATCATCCTATAATATTTCTGACTTTTTTTTTAATGTATCATTTATATAGAGTACATTATACGAATTTTACATTTGGAATCACATATGTCTTTTATGCTTCTGAATTACCATGCTATTGACTTTTTCAGAAAGTATTGAAGCACTTGTATCTTGAATATTCTAATACTGTGTATTTTAAATTTGTATTTATAGTTTGTCATTATCTTCTAAAAAGAAGAGCGCAAAGTGGGAGCTTATGTCCCAAATAGAAATAAAGGCCATATATCATATATTATTTAAATAATTTTATTTTTAAAAATTAACTGTAGGGCTGCCTGGGTGGCTCAGCTGGTTAAGCATTTGACACTTGGTTTTGGCTCAGGTCATGATCTCATGGTTTGTAAGATCGAGCCCACATTGGATACTGAGCTGATAGCGCGAACACTGCTTGGGATTCTCTCTCTCTCTCTCTCTCTCTCTCTCTCTCTCTCTCTCTCTCACTCTCTCCCTCTCTCCCTCTCTCCCTCTCTCCTTCTCTCCCTCTCCCCGTCCCCAACTCGCACACGTGCATGCGCTTTCTCAAAATGGATAAACTTAAAAAAAAAAAAGCATTAATTGTATTTAATTTCCCCTACGAAATAAAAAACACATTTCACACAATTTGAGAGAGTGGTCAAAATTTAAAACTTTATCTAATCTGACTTTTACAAATACAACATTGTTCTCCTTTTCCTTTGCACCTTTTAAATGGAACCTGCTTTTTGTCACATTCTTACTATAACACAGTGTCAGGAATGCAATCTACTTTACTCTTAGTTTTGCTTTATTTTACATGGTACCTAATATTTGTGGCTCAAATAAATTTCTAGAAAGGCTTTTAAGGAGCACTTACAAATCTTTTCAGGCCCTTGGTATTTATTGTCCTTTACAGAGTAAAGCACATATCTGAGTGGGAGAAAAATCTATAAATATTATACATTATTTAAAATGCAGCACATTTATTTCTTGGCTTGGTTTGTAAAAGTAAATGCTTGTAATGTCACATTGAATAAAACATTAGCTTCGAGATATGCCTGAAGATATTACCCACTAATATGGAACCAAATTATTCTCTTTTTTAACTTCAGTAACAACTATGAATTAGTTATGGTAATTTAAGATGTCCTGATTTTGATGCTTCTTTTGAGACTATAGCCAACCTTCAACTATTTTTCAATTATATTACTGTATTTCGAACTTAAGTCATTCTTACAGAATTTTCGTAAGTTTTGCATTGTCTTTATGCCATGCCCACCTATTATTTACCTCCTTATTGTCTGTTAAAATGACCTAAAACAAAACTTATGTATTATTTTACCTTGTCCTTACAATACTATCACAATTTTGATGTATTAGTAATATGTTTTTATATTAAAATGTAGTAAGTACATTACATCAGAATTAAAAATGTGGGAGTGCCTGGATGGCTCAGTCAGTTAAGCATCCAACTTCAGCTCAGGTCATGATCTCGCAGTTTCTGAGTTCAAGCCCCGCATCAGGCTCTGTGCTGTCAGCTTGGAGCCTGGAGCCTGCTTTGGATTCTGTGTCTTTCTCTCTGTCCCTTCCCAGCTCGTTGTCTGTCTCTCTGTCTCTCAAAAACAAATAAACATAAAATTTTTTTTTAAATGTGTACTAACCGAATCATATCAAGTATTCAGTGTTAAGTTCCCCACATTTGGGGAACAACTGTGTTATATTATACATTTTTATGTTATGAGGGAATGAGGTTCCTTTGGTCACATCTCTAACTTCTAACTGTAGTGCCATATAGGTCTACTGGTGTTTGGCAATTATGGGGCTATAAAATCTGGTAAAAGGATCAACCATTTGGAATCATGGGTTTCAGTGTATGGAAGTCTTAGACAAATATAGTTAAACTACCATATTTTTTTATTTTTTGTATTTTTTAAAAAATACTGATTTTTGAGAGAGAAAGAGAGACAGAGAAAGAACCAAGCAAGGGAGGATCAGGGAGAGAAGGGAGCGAGAATCCCAAGCAGACTCCATGCTGTCAGTGCAGAGCCCAAAGTGGGGCTTAAACTCACAAACTGTTAAGATCATGACCTGAGCTGAGATCAAGAGTCCGAAGTTCAACCAACTTGAGCCACCCGGGTACCCCTAGATGAACTACTTTAAGTTTCTGTTTTTTAAAAAAATGGTGTTTTACATTAAAATATAAATTAAGAAACTATGCTCTGGATAAATGAAGAACAGTCCCACAAAAATGAGTACTTTCTTTGAATAAATCCTGAATGCACAATCTTATCTGCTATTTATTTGTGTGCAGAAACAATCAGGGAAAAAAAACGGAGACAAAGCTTCTCAAAAGGAAAAAAATGGCCATCTAGGATTTTGATAAGTAAATAGCAGATTCTCTTGGGGTTTTCATGAAGTCCTTATTTTCATGGTGTTTCGTAAATGTCCATTTCTGTGGGTATGGGTATGTGTAGATATTGTACAAATAACTGAGGTTGAATTATCAGATAGGTTCTAAATAACTAGCTTGATAGATTTTGAAAGTCTTCAGGAGGATCAGTGAAAATTCTTTCAATGTAAAGCTGTCTAAAAAAAGTCAGTACATTAGAGAATCAAAGGAGGCCCATTGGAAATGTTGTGTACAATTTAAGAGATTTAGGACGTATTGGACATCATGAAATTTAAAAATTACTATGCTGAACCATGTAATGTTTAATGTTTGAAACTAGTTAAAGTTTTTACTAAAATTTGACATGAGGGGTATGAGATTCTCTTTTCTGCTCTTAATAATCTATAAGTGTCTATAATTTAGACATTTAATGTTTAATAATTATTATACATGTTTTAGCAAAGCATCTATTTCTTTTTTTATTTACTTTTTAAAATTTACATCCAAGGTACTTAGCATATAGTGCCAAAAAACACTGTTTTTATTTTTATTTTTTAAAATCTTTATTTATTTATTTATTTATTTATTTATTTATTTATTTATTTTTACTTCAAAATATATATGTAAATTTTATTTTCTATTTTTTTTCAATATATGAAGTTTATTGTCAAATTGGTTTCCATACAACACCCAGTGGTCATCCCAAAAGGTGCCCTCCTCAATACCCATCACCCACCCTCCCCTCCCTCCCACCCCCCATCAACCCTCAGTTTGTTCTCAGTTTTTAAGAGTCTCTTATGCTTTGGCTCTCTTCCACTCTAACCTCTTTTTTTTTTTTTTCCTTCCCCTCCCCCATGGGTTTCTGTTAAGTTTCTCAGGGTCCACATAAGAGTGAAAACATATGGTATCTATCTTTCTCTGTATGGCTTATTTCACTTAGCATCACACTCTCCAGTTCCATCCACGTTGCTACAAAAGGCCATATTTCATTCTTTCTCATTGCCACATAGTACTCCATTGTGTATATAAACCACAATTTTTTTATCCATTCATCCCTTGATGGACATTGAGGCTCTTTCCATAATTTGACTATTGTTGAGAGTGCTGCTATAAGCATTAGGGTACAAGTGCCCCTATGCATCAGTACTCCTGTATCCCTTGGGTAAATTCCTAGCAGTGCTATTGCTGGGTCATAGGGTAGGTCTATTTTTAATTTTCTGCGGGACCTCCACACTGCTTTCCAGAGCGGCTGCACCAATTTGCATTCCCACCAACAGTGCAAGAGGGTTCCCGTTTCTCCACATCCTCTCCAGCATCTATAGTCTCCTGATTTGTTCATTTTGGCCACTCTGACTGGCGTGAGGTGATATCTGAGTGTGGTTTTGATTTGTATTTCCCTGATGAGGAGCGACATTGAGCATCTTTTCATGTGCCTGTTGGCCATCCGGATGTCTTCTTCAGAGAAGTGTCTATTCATGTTTTCTGCCCATTTCTTCACTGGGTTATTTGTTTTTCGGGTGTGGAGTTTGGTGAGCTCTTTATAGATTTTGGATACTAGCCCTTTGTCTGATATGTCATTTGCAAATATCTTTTCCCATTCCGTTGGTTGCCTTTTAGTTTTGTTGGTTGTTTCCTTTGCTGTGCAGAAGCTTTTTATCTTCATAAAGTCCCAGTAATTCACTTTTGCTTTTAATTCCCTTGCCTTTGGAGATGTGTCACGTAAGAAATTGCTGTGGCTGAGGTCAGAGAGGTCTTTTCCTGCTTTCTCCTCTAGGGTTTTGATGGTTTCCTGTCTCACATTCAGGTCCTTGATCTATTTTGAGTTTATTTTTGTGAATTGTGTAAGAAAGTGGTCTAGTTTCATTCTGCTGCATGTTGCTGTCCAGTTCTCCCAGCACTATTTGTTAAAGAGACTGTCTTTTTTCCATTGGATGTTCTTTCCTGCTTTGTCAAAGATGAGTTGGCCATACGTTTGTGGGTCTAGTTCTGGGGTTTCTATTCTATTCCATTGGTCTATGTGTCTGTTTTTGTGCCAATACTATGCTGTCTTGATGATTACAGCTTTGTAGTAGAGGCTAAAGTCTGGGATTGTGATGCCTCCCACTTTGGTCTTCTTCTTCAAAATTACTTTGGCTATTCGGGGCCTTTTGTGGTTCCATATGAATTTTAGGATTGCTTGTTCTAGCTTTGAGAAGAATGCTGGTGTAATTTTGACTGGGATTGCATTGAATGTGTAGATTGCTTTGGGAAGTTTTGACATTTTATCAATATTTATTCTTCCATTACATGAGCACGGAATGTTTTTCCATTTCTTTATATCTTCTTCAATTTCCTTCATAAGCTTTCTATAGTTTTCAGCATACAGATCTTTTACATCTTTGGTTAGGTTTATTCCTAGGTATTTTATGCTTCTGGTGCAATTGTGAATGGGATCAGTTTCTTTATTTTCCTTTCTGTTGCTTCATTATTAGTGTATAAGAATGCAACTGACTTCTGTAGATTAATTTTGTAGCCTGTGACTTTGCTGAATTCATGTATCAGTTCTAGTAGGCTTTTGGTGGAGTCTGTTGGGTTTTCCATGTATAGTATCATGTCATCTGCGAAAAGTGAAAGCTTGACTTCATCTTTGCCAATTTTGATGCCTTTGATTTCCTTTTCTTGTCTGATTGCTGATGCTAGAATCCGACACTATTTAAACAAGAGCAGTGAGAGTGGACATACCTGTTGTGTTCCTGATCTCAGGGGGAAAGCTCTCAGTTTTTCCCCATTGAGGATGATATTAGCTGTGGGCTTTTCATAAATCGCTTTTATGATGTTTAAGTATGTTCCTTCTATCCCGAGTTTCCCGAGGTATTTTATTAAGAAAGAAGGCTGAATTCTGTCAAATGCTTTATCTGCATCGATTGACAGGATCATATGGTTCTTTTCTTTTATTAATGTGATGTATCACGTTGATTTGTTTGCAAATGTTGAACCAGGCCTGCAGCCCAGGAATGAATCCCACTTGATCGTGGTGAATAATTCTTTTTATATGCTGTTGAATTCAATTTGCTAGTATCTTATTGAGAATTTTTGCATCCATATTCATCAGGGATATTGGCCTGTAGTTCTCTTATTTTGCTGGGTCCTGTCTGGTTTAGGAATCAAGGTAATGCTGGCTTCATAGAATGAGTCTGGAAGTTTTCCTTCCCTTTCTATTTTTGGAACAGCTTGAGAAGGATAGGTATTACCTCTGCTTTAAATGTCTGGTAGAATTCCCCAGGGAAGCCATCTGGTTCTGGACTCTTATTTGTTGGGAGATTTTTGATAACTGATTCAATTTCTTTGCTGGTTATGGGTCTTTTCAAGTTTTCTATTTCTTCCTGTTTGAGTTTTGTAAGTGGGTGGGTGCTTAGGAATTTGTCTATTTCTTCCAGGTTGTCTAGTTTGTTGGCATATAATTTTCATAGTATTCTCTGATAATTGCTTGTATTTCTGAGGGATTGATTGAAATAATTGCATTTTTATTCATGATTTTATCTATTTGGTTCATCTCCCTTTTGTTTTTGAGAAGCCTGGCTAAAAGTTTATCAATTTTGTTTCTTTTTTCAAAAAACCAACTCTTGGCTTCATTGATCTGCTCTACAATTTTTTTTAGATTCTATATTGTTTATTTCTGCTCTGGTCTTTATTATTTCTCTTCTGCTGGGTTTGGGGTGTCTTTGCCGTTCTGCTTCTAGTTCCTTTAGGTGTGCTGTTAGATTTTGTATTTGGGATTTTTCTTATTTCTTGAGATAGGCCTGGATTGCAACGTATTTTCCTCTCAGGACTGCCTTCGCTGCATCCCCAAGCATTTGGATTGTTATATTTTCATTTTCATTTGTTTCCATATATTTTTTAATTTCTTCTCTAATTTCCTGGTTGACCCATTCATTCTTTAGTAGGGTGTTCTTTATCCTCCATGCTTTTGGAGGTTTTCCAGAGTTTTTCCTGTGGTTGATCTCAAGTTTCATAGCATTGTGGTCTGAAAGTGTGCATGGTATGATCTCAATTCTTGTAAACTTATGAAGGGCTGTTTTGTGACCCAGTA
The DNA here is from genome assembly GCF_018350195.1 of Panthera tigris. NCBI lineage: Eukaryota > Metazoa > Chordata > Mammalia > Carnivora > Felidae > Panthera > Panthera tigris. Next base: position 99,693,869 of record NC_056660.1, on the reverse strand, counting down.
TGTGATCTGTCTTGGAGAATGTTCCATGTGCACTCGAGAAGAAAGTATATTCTGTTGCTTTGGGATGCAGAGTTCTAAATATATCTGTCAAGTCCATCTGATCCAATGTATCATTCAGGGCCATTGTTTCTTTACTGATTCTCTGTCTAGATGATCTATTAATTGTTGTGATTAGAGTATTAAATTCCCCTGCAATTACCACATTGTTATCAATAAGGTTACTTATGTTTGTGATTAATTGTTTTATACATTTGGGTGCATCAAATTTGGTGCATAGACATTTACAATTGTTAGCTCTTCCTGATGCATAGACCCTGTGATTATTATATAATGCCTTTCTTCATCTCTTGTTACAGCCTTTAAAGTCTAGTTTGTCTGATATTAGTATGGCTACTCCAGCTTTCTTTTGACTTCCAGTAGCATGATAGATAGTTTTCCATCCCCTCACTTTCAATCTGAAGGTGTCCTCAGGTCTAAAATGAGTCTCTTGTAGACAGCAAATAGATGGGTCTTGTTTTTTTATCCATTTTGATACCTTGTGTCTTTTGGTTGGAGCATTTAGTCCATTTACATTCAGTGTTATTGTTGAGAGATACGGGTTTAGAGTCATTGTGATATCTGTAGGTTTCATGCTTGTAGTGGTGTCTCTGGTACTTTGTGGTTCTTGCAACATTCCACTCACAAAATCTCCCTTAGGATGTCTTGTAGGGCTGGTTTAGTGGTGATGAATTCCTTCAGTTTTTGTTTGTTTGGGAAAACCTTTATTTCTCCTTCTATTCTGAATGACAGACTTGATGGATAAAGGATTCTCGGCTGCATATTTTTTCTGTTCATCACTTTGAAGATTTCCTGCCATTCCTTTCTGGCCCACCAAGTTTCAGTAGATAGGTCTGCTCCTACCCCTATGTGTCTACCTGTGTATGTTAAGGTCCGTTTATCCCTAGCTGCTTTCAGAATTCTCTCTTTATCCTTGTATTTTGCTAGTTTCACTATGATATGTCATGCAGAAGATCGATTCAAGTTACGTCTGTAGGGAGTTCTCTGTGCCTCTTGGATTTCAATGCCTTTTTCCTTCCCCACATCAGGGAAGTTCTTAGCTATGATTTGTTCAAGTACACCTTCAGCCCCTTTCTCTCTCTCTTTTTCTTCTGGAATTCCTATGATACGGATATTGTTTCATTTGAATGCATCACTTAGTTCTCTAATTCTCCCCTTATACTCCTGCATTTTTTTATCTCTCTTTTTCTCAGCTTCCTCTTTTTCCATAATTTTATATTCTTATTCACCTATTCTCTTCTCTGCCTCTTCAATCCGAGCTGTGGTTGCCTCCATTTTATTTTGCACCTCATTTATAGCATTTTTTAGCTCCTCATAACTATTTCTTAGTCCCTTGATCTCTGTAGCAATAGATTCTTTGCTGTCCTCTATGCTTTTTTCAAGCCCAGCAATTAATTTTATGACTATTATTTTAAATTCTTTTTGCATTATATTGCTTAAATTGTTTTTCATCAATTCATTATCTGTTGCTGCTTCCTAGAGTTTCTTTTGAAGAGAATTCTTCTGTTTTGTCATTTTGGGTAGTCCTTGTGGTGGCTCCAAATTGTGGGCACTTCCCCTGTGCTATTGGGAGTAACTTGTGTTGGTGGGCGGGACCGCAGTCAGACCTGATATCTGCCCGCAGCCCACCACTGGGGCCACAGTCAGACTGGTATGTACATTATCTTCCCCTCTCCCAGGGGAAGGACTCACTGTGGAGTGGTGTGGCCCTTTTCTGGGCTACTTGCACACTGCAAGGCTTGTGGTGCTGCTTTGATGAGATCTGGCGTATTAGCTGATGGATCCACAAGGTGCACAGGGCTGGGAAGGGCAGGCTTAGCTTGCTTCACCATCAGTAGTCCCTTGCGGGAGGGGTTCTGCAGCACTGGGAGGGAGGGAGGGAGGCAGGCCTGTCAGAGGGATGGATCCACAGAAGCACAGCGTTGGGCCTTTGCATGGTGCCAGCAAGTTCGGTGACAGGAACTGGTTCCCTTTGGAATTTCGGCTGGGGGATGGGAGAGGGAGATGGCGCTTGCCAGCACCTTTGTTCCCCTGCCGAGCTGAGCTCTGTCTTCTAGGGCTCAACAACTCTCCCTCCTGGTGTCCTCTCACCCTCCCCACTCTCCGAGTGCAGAGCTGTTGACTTTTAATGTTCCAGATGGTAAGTCTCACTGGCTGTCAGAACTCATGGAGTCTGGCCCCTCCACTTTTGCAAGCCAGACTTTGGGGGCTCTGCCTTGCTGGGCGGGCTGTCCTTCCACTGCCCCGGGAGTATCATGCACCACCTCTTGGCCCTTCCTACCCTCTTTGGTTGGCCTCTTGTCTACGCTTGGCTCCAGAGAGTGCATTCTACTAGTCTTCTGGCAGTTTTCTGGGTTGTTTAGGCCGATGTGGGTGGAATTGAAGCGATTAGCAGGATGAGGCGAGCCCAGCATCGTCCTACGCCGCCATCTTCCATAAAGCATCTATTACTATAGAATAAGCTGAGATTGAATAGAAAAATTTGCTCTGATCTTTAGTACAGGATGTTTATGAATCTGGTGTAAATTGCTGATGGTAATACTCTGAAAGGGTCAAGATTTAACAGTAGTTTTGCTCAATAAAGCAATCATCTTTCTGCATTTTAGGAATTTCATTTTCCTGTTTATTGTCTAACTTAAAATTAATATTTTATCAACAATAGTCATTAAAATGAGATTTTGAGTGGTATCATCATGTTTTTTATTCAAGCAGTCTAAGTTTGTGGCTAAGCATGAGTTCAGGAATCAGATCTGGGAAGGGCTTAAATTCTTCTGGTAACCAGACCAAGAAACCTTTCCTAAGCCTCAGTTTTCTCATCTATAAAATGAAGATCATAAGAGTACCTCTTGAATTCGATTCTCGTGGAGCTGAAATGTGATAATTTCCATAAAGTTCTTGGCATAATGCTAGGGACAGAGTAAGCACTCCACAAAACCTATTACTTTAAATGATAATATAATAATAAATAGTGAAAATGAATGTAAACCAAAACCAATGACATGATTTAAAAGTGTAAAATTTGTATAAGTAATCAAAAAGAGGTTCCTAGTTAAGATGATCTTTACCATATTGAAAATCCACTAGCAGTGGGTCTAAACCATTCAGTTTTCAGGGAAATAGAATCTTCCTTGTTGGGGGCCGGAGGTCCCCAGCACTGTGAAAGCCAAATGGTGACAATGCAGTTTGTATAACTTACCAACATTCTTTGTTGATTATTTAGAAGAGGTAAAAGTGAGCTTTTTATTTTTAAATTGAGGGCTACAAGTTTTTCAGATGACAACCCAGTGGCATTTTGTTCTATAGGGGTCAGTTAAATTCTGTTTATTTTTAAGTTGACAGCTACAAGTTTTTTCAGATGACAACCCAATGGTATTTTGTTCTGTAGTGGTCAGTTAAATTGTGTTCCAAGTTAATGATGGCTCACTGCACCCCTACTGTTCATTCTTGACCTTTTCTTTTCACATAATGTGTACAGTCAGATTTGCTGCCTTTTTACCTCTCCTAAAATTTATAGTTGCCCTGAGTGTCCCACATGTTAGAGAAAAAATGGTATTTAATCCCTAAATCAATTCATTTTTTCTGATACATTTTAAGAAACAAATATGAAGAAATGAGGATTACCACAAATATGGATAGTATACAAGGTCAGGGAAAAAATTGTGATTGAATACTTTTTTGCATCAACTACTTTTTACAGGTTTTTTGATGCATCTATACTATTATTCAGCTCCTCCAGAGAAACTGAATGATTGTAAGAAATAAACTTTTTGACTGTGCATCTTCTCCCTTTTTTTCTCCTTATGTATTACTCTTTTGGGAATTTATAAACAATCTACTGAACTTTTAGAACAGTGGTCATCAAAAAGGAAAACTGCAATTTTGAGAATCTAAATCTCATCTTTTATATAGATGAACATTTACAACAATTAAAAATAATTGTCAGAAATAAAATAGCATCTTGTCAACATGCTTTGGTTTCTAGATATTTGTGTTTTTGAGCTATTAGAAACAATGCAGTTTGGGCTTAGACCATGAGGCATTTGTAGTTGTAAAATATAAATAAAAAACAAACATAAATATGAATGGTATGCCTTATTTGTTACAGTAAAATTTTGCCATTAACAAATATTTGAAATCTCCCTAATGGTTTCTTTTTAGGCTTAAAATTAGATATACTTGATTTCATTACACTGATAGTAAAGAAAACTTGAAACGAAATTGTATTAAAGTATGTTTTGAAATGAGCTTAGTGATATTATTAACACTGGCATTTTTTTTTCTTATGTAATATTAAATACTATCTTATCAGTAAAATTAGGTGATTTTCTATATAATAGTATATATTTATATCATGAAAAACATGTACTTCCTAAACTGCTTTTATATTACATTCTTATACATTATTCATTTATTATTCAAAACTCAATTATAAAAACTGCTGTGACAATGATGATGTTCATTTTCTCCTTTAATTTCTGAAATCATTAAAAGAAAGCATTTATAGTGACTTGACTATAAATAGCATAATTGTGTTTATATAAATACCTGCGTTGCAATTAAGCTGATCTATGGACCATAAAAACAATAGATCCCACCGTGTAGTCCTCTTTTAGCAGGAAAGGATGTAGCTAGATTTCTTTCCTTCATGTACAGTTTGTATTTTAATGAGATTAAGCATTATTCCAAAGGTTTTCATATCTGTAGAATAATATTTACCAAATATGCCATTTGGTTGTCATAAACACCAGTATTAGAACAGAATCTTTTTTTATTCATCTGTCCATCCATTCATTAGTTCACTTATTGAGCTCTTAATATGCACAAGACTATATTAAGTAATAAGAGTAGCATTAGGAATAAGACACAACCTGTACAAAGAGCTCTTAGGCCAAGAGAAGAGATGGGTAGATCAGCAAGAACAGTAATGGCATAGTGTGATGAGAGTTATGGGAGAGACACGCCCAGGATGCTATAGGAGCACAGAGAGGGTACACTAGAGCAGTTTGGATGCTTCTAGGAAAAGGTAATGATTGAGTATATGCTGATAAATAAAAAGTCGGGCAGTTAACAGGAGGCAGGAATTCTTTTGTTTTTTCTTTCCCTTCCCTTCCTTCCTTTCTTCCTTCTTTCCTTTTCTTTCTTCCTTCTTTCCTTTTCTTTCTCTTTCTTTCTTTCTTTCTTTCTTTCTTTCTTTCTTTCTGCTGCACAAAGTAAACTTGATTTGCAGCAAATAAGGAGATCATGAGGAAAGAACATTTCTGACATGTACAAAAGTATGAAGATAAGAGAGAGCATGATATGGTCAAAGAAAAAAAGTTCTTTCTCAAAGTATAGGTGTGGATAGATGGATAAACATGGCAGCTGAAGTTTGGAAGGAATAAATAACTTGATCAAGGACATAAAGCTAGTTAATGACAGAGAGAGAGGATTATAACAAAGTTTTAAAATTTTTATTTATTTAAAAATGTTAATTCTAGTATAGTTAGCATACAGTGTTCTATTAATTTCAGGTGTACAGTACAGTAATTCAGGAGTTCCATATATCAGTCAGTGCTCATCAAGGTAAGAGTACTCTTAATCCCTTTCACCTCTTTCATCCATCCCCCCACCCACTTCCCCTTTGATAACCATCTGTTTGTTCTCTGTAGTTAAGAGTCTGTTTTTGCTTTGTCTCTCTTTTCTCCCCTTTGTTCATTTGTTATGTTTCTTAAATTCCACATATGAGTGAAATCATATAGTATTTGTCTTTCTGTGACTGGCTTATTTTGCTTAGCATTATACTCTCTAGATCCACCCATGTTGTGGCAAACGGCAAGATTTCATTCTTGTTTTATGGCTAAATGATAACCCTGTGTCTCTGTGTGTTGTGTGTGTGCATGCATATACACACACACAACACATACACATATACCACATATATATCACATCTTCTTTATATGTTCATCTACTGATGGACACTTGGGCTACTTCCATAATTTGGCTATTTGTAAGTAATGCTGCATTAAACATAGGAGTGCATATATCACTTTGAATTGGTATTTTTTTTTATTATTTTGGTAAATACCCATTTCTGCAATTACTGGATCATATGGTAGTTGTATTTTTAATTTTTTGAGGAACATCCATACTGTCTTCCAGAGTAGCTGTACCAGTTTGCATTCCCACCAACAGTACAAGAGGGTTCCTTTTACTCCACAGCCTCGCCAACACTTGTTGTTTCTTCAGTTTTTAATTTTAGCCATTTTGATGGGTGAAGTGATATCTCATTGTGGTTTTGATTTGCATTTCCCTGATGATGAGTGATGTTAAACATCTTTTCATGTGTCTTTTGGCTATCTGTATGTCTTTTTTGGAGAAATGTCTGTTCATGTCTTCTGCCCATTTTAATTGGATTATTTGATTTTTTTTTTTTTTTGATGTTGAGTTGTGTAAATTCTTTACATATTTTGGACACGAATGCTTTGTTGGATATGTCATTTGCAACTATCTTTTCCCATTAACTGGGTTGTCTTTTAATTTTGGTGGCTGTTTTCTTTTGTTTTGTTTTTTTGTTTTTTGCTATGCACAAGCTTTTTATTTTGAAGTAGTCCCAATGCTTTAGTTTTGCTTTTGTTTCCCTTGCCTCAGGAAACATATCCAGTAAGATGTTGTTATGGCCAATGTCTGTGAAATTACTGCCTGAGCTCTCTTCTAGGATTTTTATGGTTTAGGTCTTACATTTATGTCCTTAATCCATTTCAAGTTTATTTTTGTATATGGTATATAAAGTGGTCCAGTTTTCCCAACACTATTTGTTGAGGAGACTTTTTCCCACTGCATATTCTTGCCTCCTTGGTTGAAGATTCATTGACCATACCGTTGTCTTTTGCTTTGTTTTGATAATTAAATATCTCAGGCAAGGAGTTTTTATTTCATTTTCTATTGCGGATTTCAAATCCCACAGCTCCAAGGAGTGTAGTGATTTCCCTGATGTACAGTATGCTTATCACATCTTTGTTCAAATTTGGAGACCACTTCCTTTAGACTCTTCTTACCAAAATCCATTTTTAAGTGAGATATAACCTACATAAGACCAAGCCTTAACTCTGCTGAGTGTCTAACAAAAATTTGGATTGGAAAGGTGAAATAAGGGTGGACTATAAGTAAAGGTAAGGCTAACTGGTGTTTGAAGCTCTGAGAAAGAACAAGCTAGGTCACAGAGGTTTTGCATGCATTAAAGTGATTTCTATATGGTGTACTTCAGCAAAAAGGACTTAGAATATATTAATCAAGTTGTTGATAATGGCAGTACTCCTGACAGAATCCGTACTACCGATTAAATTAATATTCATTGTTCCATGGTTCTCGCTTTAGACCTCAACAGACCTAGTGAATTATTAGAGAATTTGGAATAATCGGTGCTGCTATGTAGCCTACTTGATAGCCTTAAGGAGGAAATTTGGTAAGTAATACAGATAGTTTGATAGAGACTTAGGTGTGAACTAGAGTAGGACATAAAAAGGGTCTTCAAATTCAAGTCACATTAATTTATATCATGAATGCTCCTGAGTGATATTTCTAATTTTAATATAAATTAATTTACTAAACCATTACTGAGTGATACTTATATACCAGATGCTTTTAGGACTCTGGAGATACAAAGATAAAAAACATTTTCTGACTTAAAGGAATTTACTGTAGAGTGAAGGATGCTTGTGGTACTAATAATTACCTTTCTAAAGGTCATTCTCCAAATAACTGCAAAACTGACTTGTCCCTCTCTTTACAATAAACTCTATAAATTTTAAAAACTCTTTGTGGGTGCCTGGGTGGCTCAGGTGGTTAAGCATCTGACTCTTGGTTTTTTGCTCAGGTCATGATCTCATAGTTTGTGAGTTCGAGCCCTGTATCTGGCTCTGTACTGACAGCGGGGAGCCTGCTTGGGTTTCTCTCTCTCTCTCTGCCCCTCCTCCACTCTTTCTCTCTATCTCTCTGAAAGTAAATAAACTTCAAAAAAAACCTCTTTGTGTATTGACATATGAAATATGTTCAAACATATTTGTTGACTCTACTATGTATGCCAGGTATTTTTTAAGATGTTAGAAACACCACATGAATAAGATTTAGTTCTTGCTTTCAAGAAACGTTTAGTCGTGTGTGATACATTATAGAGCCAAATGCATGCCAATTTTAAAATTTATTAATAAGTTAATTTGGAGCTAGTCAGAAAAAGGAAGAAAATACTATGTACAGTCTTGCTTTTCTCTTCTCTATCCTTCTCTAAACTCTTGAGTGCTATTTTAGTTTTCTTCTTTGATGTTTGTGTGAATGTGGATTAGTTTTGTTTAGATGAATGCATCAGTTAGGATTCTAGGTGACCGGTAGAAACTGAATTTGGTTAAATTTAAAAAAAGAAAAGGAATTTATAGGAAGGATAATGTATTACTCATGATACAGGATAGTAAGTTCAACAACAGGTTTCCAAGAAAGAAGAGAAACCTACTAGAGTTCCATTGATCTCAGTAACAAGGACTCATAGTTATGTTCCTTGGAAGTAACTCAGTTCTATCCATTTGATACCTTTATATACCTCCATCTCATAGTCACAATCCTGGGAGGGAGAATCTGATTTCACTAATGTGAGTCATGTGCCCATATGGTGGATAAGGGACAAAACAGCAGCATGATTCATTCTTCTACTTCAACCATGTGTAACAGAGGAGTGGTCTTCCAAGGCATGAATGGGATGCTATTACTAAAGTTAGGACAAAAGATGCTGGTTAGGCAAGATCAACTTGATTCTCAAAGTTGAGAAGTCCATGGCACCTTTTAAATGAAAACAAAAATGTTCATATCCCTCAGTGTAGTTTAAAATTATTTTTCTTCTTTATTTTCAATATTTTTAAGGGTTCAAGATTTTTGGCTTATTGTTGGGTATACTACTCCTTTTTATGAGGTTGTTGAATGGAGAAGAGTAAAAAAATAATGACTGATTTTTGTGTCTTGATTTAAAACAACATAAAAAATTACATGTTGATGGTACAGTTATACTGTGTTCCTGTTTTCCTTCCTAGTGGTGCTGTCAATTGGTAGCTGGTGGTGGAGGGTGGTTCCTCATAATCTCCATCCAGCCTTTCCCCCCATAATCTCCAAAATAATCTTTTCAATCAATGCAAACAAAATGAAAAGAGAACAGAAATTTTTATTTAAAAACATTGTTTTACTATGACAGATGATGTTGTTTGCTAAAACTGAATCAGTGCTCAAAATATAAATATGAAACCGGCTGCCACAAGGCAGGTTCTTTTAAATTTGGCCTATCTTTTACCTTCCCTTTGCTTGCTCAGGGATAACTCAAAAGTCCCTTCACTTGTCTTCATGGAAACATATATATAACCATTGTTTCGAGAGTGTTTATTGATATCCATCGAACATTCGTGCAGAGTGAAAATATTATTTTTATATTTACCTCACATCTGTGCTTTTAGTCATTAGCTTCAGCAAATTGGTGAACTGTTGGGTTTCGGTATGGTAGGAAAGACAGATACATGGGTACTGAAATGATGAAGCTACACTGAAGTACTGACAGATATCCAGAATGTGCTTATGTATAAAATCTTAGATTGTTAGTAAAATAAACACATGAAATTAAAAAAAAAGGATCTTCAGGGCCGCCTAGGTGGCTCAGTCAGTTAAGCATCTGACTTTGGTTCAGGTCATGATCCTCCAATTCATTAGTTCAAGCCCTGCATCAACTCTCCACTGACATTGCAGAGCCTGCTTGGGATTCTCTCTCTCTGTCCCTCCCCCATTTGTATGCCCTCTCTCTCAAAATAAATAAACTTTAAAAAAGTATCTTCATTGTAACTCACATGCCCTAATTGGAAAACACTGCTCTGGGCAGTCTGATTGTAATGAAGGATGGCAGGAGCAGAAGTATAATCAGCATGGGCGGGACACGGACTCCATCTCTGCCTGCTTCTCTCTCCCTCATTTTGGTTCAGCTTTTGTTAGCAGATGCAAACAGCTTTGGTAAAGTTTCCTTTTTCTCTTACACAGGTTTTTATTAGGTGGGTAAGAATGAGAGAAGCCATATATTTTACAGGATGACTTACTCTATGATATTTCTTGATGCAGATTGGGAAAGCACTTCTCCAAATAAATAGGTAGACTGATTCATTTGTAAGAGAAGGCCGTTGTCTGCAGTAAATCCTGTTCATATGCTGAGGGGACTTGAACAACTATTGCTAATAAAAATTATTTTAAATTTGAACTTTGCATAAATTAGCATTTTTTACTCAAAGTAATAGAGCACCTGTTTCCTCAGTAAATATACTACCCCCTTCGCAAGATTGTTGACTGTGGAAGAATGAAAAATGGTTACATCTGGAGAAAATGAAGTCATTTATCTTGAAGAAATATCTGCACACCCATATTTATTGCAGCATGATTCACAATAGTCAAGATATTGATACAACCTAAATGAACGGATAAAGACTATAAGTACACACACACACACACACACAGGAATATTAGTATGCCATAAAAAGAAGAAAGATCTTCTATCATTTGTGACAATATAGGTGAACTTGGAAGGCATTCTGCTAAGTAAAATAAGCTAGACAGAGAAAGATAAATAGTAGATTGTGTGTGTAATCTAAAAACAAACAAACAAACCCCCCCACCCCCAAAACCTCCTGCTGATTTCATAGAAAAACCGAGAATAGAATGGTGGTTGCCAGGGAGCTAAATGGGAAGATGTAGATTAAAGAGTACAAAGTTCCAGTTATAAGGATAATAAGTTCTGAAGATCCAATGTACAGCATGGTAACTAGTTTAAAACACAGTATTGTATACTTAAAAGTTGCTGAGAGTAGATCTTAAACATTCTTACCACACAGAAATAAAAAAAGATATGTGAGGTGATGGATGTGTTCATTATCTTGATCTTGGTAATCATTCTGCAATGTATATGTATATCAAATCATCACATTGTCCACTTTAAATTTTTTTTAATGTTTATTTTTTAGAGAGAGAGAGACCGACAGACAGAGTGCGAGCAGGGGAGGGTCAGAGAAGGAGACACAGAATCCGAAGCAGGCTCCAGGCTCTGAGCTGTCAGCACAGAGCCTGACGTGGGGCTCAAACTCACTAATGATGAGATCATGACCTGAGCCAAAGTCAGATGCTTAACCTTTGAGCCATCCAGGCACCCCTCACATGGTCTACTTCAAGTATCTATGATTATATTTGTCAGTTATTCCTCAATTAAGTTTGGAAAGAGAAAGGAAAATGATTGCCTAATTTTTGTTTCTAAAGCAACATGAAAAATTGTAACTACAGTAATACTAGGTTTTACTTGACCTGGCCAGTGGTGCCATCAGTTGTTAGTGTGGGAATATGTTCCCCATAATCTACATTAGCTTCCATCCAGGCCACTCCAAGTGGACATAGAATTTTAATAGAAGTAGCACATTTATTACGAAATTACACCTTAAAGACAAGTCCTCCAGTGATACTATATAGCTATAACTATATTGCTCACAATTTCTTGATAGAAATTCTGGAGCTGCTGTGGAAATGCTAGAGCTGCTGACACATTCATTCTCAAGAAAAGCTGGTTGAATGGTTTTGACATGGGGAGACTCATGGATGTAGCAAATATTTCATGTTGCTAAAACAATTGGCCTTTTAGCACACTGATATTTCTGTACGCAGTTGTTGAATATGCATACATGAGAAAAAGAGTTTAAAAGACTTTGAAAGGAATTTGTATCATACAGATGTGAAATAAATTCTTCTTGTAGTGTAAACATGGTAAACATAAAAATGAATCTATTTAAAGTGATTAAAGGGTCAAGGTTTAAGACCTCTTTAATGGCAGAAAGTATAAACTTCATTTATTCTCCTTTAGACAAGACTTTATGTGATCGGAAGTCAGAGCCAATAATCCCAATTTTCCAAAGGTCAATTTTTACTTGTAGGTTTTACAAACAAACAAAAAGCCTCCCTCTAAACCCCCCAAAACAAAGCCTTCATTTAATTATTTTTCGACTCAACTACGTTAAACATTTACTGAACACTGCAGAGATTTGTGCAAGGTGCTGTCAGGGAGACAAAGGGTGAATAAAGCCTGAAGGCTGCAGATAAGATGCATACACACATCATCATGACACATTGCTGCAGTGCACACACAGTCTGAGAGCAATTCTAGGACAGGGACAGAAAATTGCACATAGGTGGCAAGAGGGCATGATCACTACATCCCCCGGTGCTGGGAGTACAGAATTAAAAACAGATATCACTCTTTGCTTTCAGGTCACTCACTGTCTTGTAGCAGAAACAGAATAACTCAAGTAATTATGCAAATATTTAATTAATGATACATGCCATAAGAATTACACGGAGAAACAGATGTCAGAAGTGTATAAAACTGAGGTCCTAACCTCTTATGTGTTGTCAACAAAACCTTTCCTGAGGAGATGGAATTTGAGATCTGAAGGAGGCCTTATGAAACTGGCAAGGGATTTGCTTCCGACATTGTCGAGGAGGCTAACCATAGGGAAAGACGCCTGTTGGGCAGTGGATTTGGTGGACTTGGCCAGAGAAGGAGGGGTTTGCAGGGCAGATCCAAGAGAGCCATCTAATTGTTGGATCCTAGGATTATTTGAAGGGAGAGCAGTGGGGAAAAGTATGGGAGAAGTCGGGTTAGATCAGAGTGTGGACTTGAATGCCTTCCTTGAATACTTACCAAGGCACTTGGCCTAAAGGGAGGCTTTCAGGAATTATTGAAGCCACTTGAGCAGGGGATATAACCAAAAGCAGGCCACAGGAAGAGGACTCTCTCAGGAATTTGCACAATGCCTTTGTGCAGGAAGGAATCAGCATTAGAGAAGGTGGGTAGAGGCTGTTACTGGAACTGAGAGCAGTCTGAGCGAGAACAATTTAGGTGGTAAAACGGAAGGAGGGATAGGGTTAGATGGAAGGGTGAATGAAGTAGCAAAAGTGACGTCATGACTTTGCATCCGGATGGTTGTTTGGGGCCAATGTCAAATGTCAAAATTAGAGGACATGCTAAAAAAGAGTAAATTTTTACTCTTTTTATGAACTTAACTAGTGATTCATGAGCTTAAACTAGTGATTTATGTGATCACTAGTTTATTTGATTTATGAACTTAATGAATGTGATTTGTGAACTTAAACTAGTAACTGCTTATTTTTAAGGAAAATAGTAACATCTAATAGGCAGAAATGATGGGTAAATTCATGTGACAAATCTTTCATACAAATACAGAAAAAAAATTATGTTTTTTTTCTGTTATTGCCCTTATTTGAAAGGAATAGGAATTTTTTTTAGTCTAGAAATCATATTCATTTTTTAACTTCTCTCACTCCCACCACCCCCCCACCCCTTGTTTCTCACTACTGATAATACTTTACCACTGTTAAAAAGTAGGGAAGAAACATGCAGGACGGCTGTATTGTAATTTCTGCCATGTAGCCAGCATTCTAATGGCTACCCTCCAGGGAGATGCTTGGCGGCTGGTTCAATAGTGTGAATCAAAGGGCCCGGCTGGAGCCAGGTAGCTTGACTATACCTTTAATGAGGCATTTTCATGCACATTTACAGTGGCTTCTTTATTCTCTTTCCAGAAGCTCGATTTGTAACCCCAATCAATTTCCCAGTGTTTATCTAATTAATTTAAAAAGAAGAAAAGATCAAGTAATCCTATTCCTGCCTAGAATAACCAGCTAGGTTGAAATAATTCCAATTCTTTAAAAAAAAAAAAAAAAACAACTTATTTTGCACGTATACAATTTACAAAGAATGTCTTGCTAGTCCACAATTGATTTTTATTTGTTCATTCTTAGCAGTCTTATTCTGCCCACTCTACAGTATGGACAGAGTGAATATCTTCACTCAATCTGAGTTCACATTTTATCTTTAATAGAAGTTGCTTAGTGAATCGCCCCTTAGTTGCTGGATGGGAGAAAGCTGGTCCAGAAAGTAGACTTGATTCTGATCATTTGGGGATGGGCAGAAAGTTTGAAGGAGAGGAAAGTTGGATATTTTCTCCTTTCCAGCATATGTCTTTGTCTCCTGGAAGAATAAATGACGATAGTTTTACCTTGAAGCAGCTTCTGGAACTCACTTGGGGTAGATGTGTGAGGCCAAATAATTAGAGATGCTCTCTTGGGTACTGAAGAGTGGTGGTGGTGGTGGTGGTGGTGGTGGTTCTTCTTCTTCTTCTTCTTCTTCTTCTTCTTCTTCTTCTTCTTCTTCTTCTTCTTCTTCTTCTTTTTAGTATAATTGATCACAATTTACACTAATTTCAGGTGTACAAATAGTAATTTCACAAGTATATACATTTATGCAGTGCAAGTGTAGTTACCATCTGTCACCATACAGTGCTACTATCATTGACTGTACTCCTTATGCTGTGCCTTTTATTCCCGTGATTTATTTGTTCCATAACTGGAAGACAGTATCTGCCACTCTTCTTTATTCATTTTCCCCATCTCCCTACTCTCTCCCCTCTACCAACCATCAGTTTGTTCTCTGTGTTTGTAGGTCTCTTTCTGCTTTTTGTTTGTTTATTCATTCTTTTTTAGATTCCACACGAGTGAATTCATAGGATATTTGTCTTCCACGGTTGACTTATTTCACTTAGCATAATACCCCTCAGGTCCATCCATGTTGTTGCAAATGGCAAATTTTTTTTAACGTTTATTTATTTTTGAGACAGAGAGAGACAGAGCATGAACGGGGGAGGGTCAGAGAGAGGGAGACACAGAATCTCAAGCAAGCTCCAGGCTCTGAGCTGTCAGCACAGAGCCTGACACAGGGCTCGAACTCACTGACTGTGAGATCATGACCTGAGCTGAAGTTGGATGCTTAACCAACTGAGCCACCTAGGCGCCCCAGGATCTCTTTCTTTTTACAGCTCCATGATGCCCCTCATTTTCCTTATCCATTTGTGTATTGATGGACACTCAGGTGAATTCTATCAAACATTTGAAGAAGAGTAAATGCCTATCTCCTCAAACTACTCCAAAAAATAAAGAGGGAGAGATTCCAAATAAATTCAATGAGTCCAGTGTTACCCTGATACCAAAACCAGAAAGATACCACAAAAAAAGAAAACCACAGGCCAGTATCTCCTATGAACATAAATGCAAAAATTCTCAACAAAATATTAGCAAACGACATTCAACAATATATTAGAAGGATCATTCACCACCATCAAGTGGGATTTATTGTAGAATGCAAAGATGGTTCAATATTTGCAAATCAATCATTGTGATGCATCACATCAACAAAAATCATTTCATCTTAACAGCTGCAGAAAAAGCATTTGGCAAAATTCAATATCCACTGGTGATAAAAATTCTCTTCAAAGTGTGGTTACAGAAATTATACCTCAGCACAATAAAGGCCATGTATATATGACAAAACTGCAGGTAACATCATACTCAGTGGTGAATCACAAAACTTTTCCTCTAAGATTAGGAAAAAGGAGTGTATCTTTTGAATCTTTCAAAGAAAAAATACAGCTGCTATAATTAATTGAAATTTTGGGTCAGTTTTATATTCATAATAGACCTGCTTTTAAATGGAGATTTCCATTCTGTT
The DNA here is from genome assembly GCF_018350195.1 of Panthera tigris. NCBI lineage: Eukaryota > Metazoa > Chordata > Mammalia > Carnivora > Felidae > Panthera > Panthera tigris. The sequence goes on along the minus strand of NC_056660.1, from coordinate 99,678,199 downwards.
GTGTGTTGACAGCAGTGGAAAGACTTAAACCATCTGAATAATATAAATCATGCATTTTTTATCTTTCCATTTTTAAGATGACACAGATGAAATATGTATAATTTGAAGAGGATAGGGCAAGATTACAAAGAAAAGTTGTCTAGTCCTTACCGTGCATGAAGTTGAGCCTGTATCTCTCCTCTTCCCCCTTTGACACTTATTTACCTTCTCTGTGAGCTCAGTGTAATGATCATGCTTCACTTGATTGAAGATACACCTTTATGAAAATTTACTTTAAAGGCAACACTTGACAGACATAGAGTTTGCCTTCTGTAAAAATGCTTCAAACACTCCTGAAGATATAATTTTAAAAGGAGAGGCTCAAAATATGATATGAAATCTCAAGAAGTTCCACAAACAAAATCTGCTGAAAGATCATTTGCCAAAAAGCATATTAACATTAAGCAATTTTCAGAGATCTGGAGTTGAATCAGGACTTGGATAAAAATAAAGTGATGTGTTCCCTCAACTAGGGATGAAGAAGTTAAGTTTAAACTCCATATATGTCCAAGCATTGGATTTTGGCTTATTTTGCTCTCTGCATTATTATGTAGGAATGGATTTTATTTGACTATTAGATGTTTCATAATAAAATAGATTTCTCTAAAATGTAGGCAGATCTTGATGAAAGAATATGCCGAATTTGGTTTACTGTAGTGACGGTAAGGCTTTGTAGCTTTGCCAGTGTTTCATTTTATCAAATTATACTTTCTCTCTGATGGTTTATAAACACTTTAAAAATACATAAGCCAGGATAAAAGGCTGAAGAGTTGTGAGATTTAAAGTTTTCTTTGCATTGTAATTATCCTGCAGGCAACTGCACAGAGAAGAATGTTAGTAGTGTGTCCTATAACATCATATATTGTGCTATTATCAAAGTATTTCATAAATACTTCCTTGTATAATTAGAAAGATTAAAATAGGAAATCACGTGGAAAACTGGTGTAAAATTTCCTTAGCTTATTTAAAAATGGCATACTCTAGTAATATTCAAATAAAAAGATAAATGTTTTTATTTTTATGTATTTCATTCCTTTCACCAGTACCTCTTAGTCCTGAGATAATTTTTCTACTTTGCAATCAGAAAATGGCATGACCAGGGTTCTAGATGAAGACAGATTTCACTAGGTCTTACCAGGCAACAGATTAAAAATAACGTTATAAAAAAATAAAAATGAAAATAAAGATAATATTATTTTTTTTAAAAAGTATGTGATCACCACTACATAACAATTAAGGTCATCGAATAAAGTATCCACAGGCATATAAAGTGCCAATAAATGTAATAAATCATTCATGACTTTGAAAGTTTACTGACTTTTCATAATCTCTCTCTTGAAAAGTAAGCCTTAGTCTGAAGAGATGTGGTCTTCCCGCTGTGTGCACATAATTAGCAGTAATGGGAATTAGACAAGCACATGTAGTGCAAGCTCTTCCTCGCTTTAAGTTGTGCTTGTCAAGTGGGGATATAAAATGAAATGTGCTGTTAATGCTTCAGTGCGTCATGGACATATGGCAGGCTTTTAGCAAAGTGGCACCCTGGGAGGATATTTGCTTATTCTCCCTACATGGCATTGAGACTCACAGCACCCTCTCTCTCCTAATGTCTAATAGAGGGTACTGAGAGAAATAAGTGGCTGAATTTATGACCTAAAAGAGGGTCCTCATTTATCATAAATTAAGTCTAATACGAACCTTCATAATTAAAGGTTATTTATGCGTTTTCAGTCCATGGTGTTCTTATATTCTGTCCTAAATTTTTGTAGAAAAGACTGTAACCTGAAAAACAAAAACAACTGCTTCAGAAATATTGTGGACTCTTGGATGGAGGAGAACATGTGGCTAAATTTTTTTGAGAATCTACTAGGAGTTCAGCAATGTTTTAATACTATATTGTTTAATCTTTACCATATTCTTTTGAGGTAGGAATCATTCCCAGTTCATAAATGAGGAAACAAGGTGCTTTTATACCTTGCCAGTAATCACAAAACTAGTGAATGACAAAGTTGTGGTTGAGCCCGAAATCTGTGGGACTCACTCTCATTGTTGCTCAAAGCTTCTCATTCATCCTTACCTTCTGCATCTCCTGGCTTGGAGGGATCTGGGAACTCTGTATCATGATTCTCCCATCTTGTTACAAAAATACTCTTCCTATGAAAAATCACACACTCTGATTATATAATTGTTCATAGAGTCCCACTTTTCCCCAAAATCCAGTGAAGGTTTTGGATCTGGTTCAGTATTTATTCTTTGAATATTCTGTTGTTCTGAGTGATTCCAGTGTGCATGTGCATAATCTATCCAACTTCTGCACCTCAAGTATTTCCAAGTTCCTCAGTATCAGTATCTTTTATATTCTCTCCACTTGAACAAAATAATACTCTTGGACATTATTATCATCCAGAATGTCTCTAACCTCTGAAATGTTAAATGCTGGAAGAACCATGGCAGAGAGGCTAGTTACCTATCGCTGATGTTCTTTCTCTTTCCACCTTAAGGATAGAACCCACAAATAGTGGTAAGCATAACTATCTGGAAACAAATACTGTACTTTCCAGCTTCTTTTACAGCTGATCTTATCCAAGTGACTCTTTTCTGGTTAATAATATGTAAGCAACATTTTGAGTAAAAGTGTCCTTGAAGTGAGTTGAGGGAAGGGATTACCCTGTTTCCTCCTTCTAGTTGGCCTGACAACAAATGTGATATCTGGAGCTCCAGCTGCCATTTTGTACTATGAGAATTAAAGTATGAGCTGAAAATAACTGAACGACAAGATAAAAGGTGACTGACTCCCTGATTCTGTGGAATCAGACCTGTACTATTTATTTCTAGATATCTTTTAAATGACAGAAAGGAAAACTTCCCTTTTGTTAAAGGTAGTATTCTTTTATTTCCTTAACTTCCACCAAACCTCAACTTGATGTGTTTACTCTCAGATTCAGTATTGAGTTGTTCATTTTCTCACATTTTAACAGCTCTTTTCTTATGTTCATTCTTTTGCTAGCAAGCCTGGAAGCCAAGGTTAACCACATGAATAACTCTTCCACCCATACTATACCCACTACTTACAAGAAATTCAAAGACCACTATCCCAGCCTTGATCTATCAATCTGGGACTGCATGGATTTTCTAGAGTATACCTTATATGTGTACATATTTTTCCTTGGTCTAGAATGTCAAGCTGTCCTTGACTCTTTGGAAAATCATGGCTTCTTAAATATCACATCTCTGATTATATCTTTCTTGAGTGATGACATGGTAACTCAGAAACCTTTTCAGAAAGATTCCATAATTCAACACCACTTTCTCCCAACCTGGGACATTCAGCTGTTTATGTTGTTAGGCTTACTGATTTTCAAAATTTATTTTACCTGGGTTTTTTTTTATCTTCAACCAGTCTGTCATTTCTTCTTCTTCTTTTTTAAGGTTTATTTATTTATTTATTTATTTTTTTTTTACTTTGAGAAAGAAAGTATGAGCAGGGAAGGGGCAGAGAGAGAGAGAGGGAGAGAATCCCAAGCAAGCTCCATGGTAACAGCCCGGAGCCCGACTCAGGGCTCGATCTCAAGAACCATGAGATCATTCCCTGAGCCAAAATCAAGAGTAGGATGCTTACCCAACTGAGCCACCCAGGCACCCCAACTCTGACATTAATAAGGTATTTGCTCCATAGCCTGGGAGTTTAATTGATGCTAATGGGAGCGAAGTGTATATATCTTCTAGGATTCTTGGCAGGAGAATTGCAGTGGTAAGAGAATGTTGAGGTGTCTTGCACATATAATGTTCAGTATTTTCATTTATATCTGACAGTTTCTTCCTTAATCTCTAAGGAATTGAAACATTTCCAGTGGCCTACTGAGATATGACTGCCAACTTCAAAAATACATGTGTCTACCCTTTATTTCAGGTTTATTATTTGTAATGTCAGGTTATTCCTACCTACTTGGAAGGAAAAATACTTCATTTATTTTTATTTAAGTTAATTTGCTTACGTTAAGATGTATAGCATTAATGAAGACAAGAGTCTCATCAAAAATATTTTTCAGTATTTATGAAATCTGGTTTAAAAAGCTATGAAACAGGATTGAGGCAATCTTTGCAAACTTCACTCAAATCTCTGCAGCTTTGCTATGTATGATACTATATTAGAATACATAGTGCATCAACAAATGGTATAAATAAGGAAATTACTCCTGGATTTTCAAGTTGTTTACAGAATCTTTATTTTTTAATTTTAATTTTTTAAAGTTTATTTATTTTGAGAGACACAGAGACAGTGTGAGTGAAGGAGGGACAGAGAGAGAGGGAGAGAGAGAGAATCCCAAGCAGGATCCACACTGCCAGCACATAGCCTGATGTGGGGCTCAAACCCACGGAACTGTGAGATCATGACCTGGGTGAAACCAAGAGTTGAACACTTAACTGACTGAGCCCCTGTTTATAGAATCTTTAGAAAATTTGGCAATAATTGAATTCCTGAGAGGCTCAACAAAATCTATTAGGCAGTAGACTCATCTTATATTTTCTATTTCATTTATTTCTCTTGTTTTTCCACCATCAGGGATTATTAATAGCTTGTTATGCCTACTATAAACTATAGGAGATTTTGTAGATAAGATGTGATTTCATTAGTCATTTCTAAAGACTAGTATGTACAGAGTATTTTAATATGTAGAAATATTAGCATTTAACAAAATGTAGTTTAGATCACAGTTTTACGAATGAGAAATATGAGGACATAAGGAGGTTATTGAGTCACATTTATTGCTGGTGTCAAAGGTGGCACTGAATTCCAGATCTTTTTGATTCCTTATACTACTCATGCTAATCAAAATCCCATAAAAGAAAATTAAATGTCTCCATGGATGAGTACTGAGGACGATGACCATAAAGGAATAGACACTATTTCGAAGCACTGAGAATTAGTCCAAACCAATAAAGATACGAGAAAATACTTTTACTAATATGTGTAAGTTGCCATTTTTTCCTTTAGAAATAATTTCACATGTCAAACTAGTTTTCTAATCACATTCATTCTTTTCACATAAACTTTTATCTTAGACTAGTCTTCAATATACAGAAAAATTTCAAAGAGAGTACAGAGTTTCCATAGTCCCAACACCCAGTTCCCCTGTTATTAGCATCTTACATTAGTATGGAACATTTGTCACAATCAATTATCCAATATTGATAAATTATTTTTTTAAGTTTATTTATTTTGAGATAGAGAGAGAGAAAGAGCATGCAAGCGAGCAGGGGAGGGGCAGAGAGAGAGGGTGAGCGAGAATCCCAAGCAGGCTCCATGCTATCAGTGTGCAGCCTGACATGAGGCTTGATCTTTGGAACCATGAGATCATGATCCCAGCCGAAATCAAGAGTCAGACACTCAAAGACTGAGCCACCCAGGTGCCCTGATACATTATTATTAATTAAAGTCCCTACTTTATTCAGATTTTCTTAATCTTTTTTAATGCCTTTCTGGTGATTCAGGGTAAAACATTACACTGTCATATATCCTTAAGCTCCTTGTGAATTTGACAGTTTCTTAGACTTTTCTTGGTTTTGATGATGTTGACAGTTTTGAGGAGTATTGGTCAGATATTTTACTGAAGTTTCCTGATTGGGATTTCTTTGATCTCATTAAACTGGGTTTATTGATTTTTGACTGGAAAACCACAAAGGTAAAGTGCAGTTCTCATCAAACTGTATTAAGGGCACATACTATTTACATGATTTATCACTGTTGATGGTAACCTTGTTCATCTGACTGAGGTAGTGTTTCTCAGGTATCTTCACTGTGAAGTTACTCTCCCATCCTTCCACCCCTTCTCATACTGTATTTTTTGGAAGCAAATCATTATGTACACACAATGAAGGAGTGGAGAATTATATTCCATCTTCTTGGGGGCAGAGTATCTACACAAATTATTTAGAATTTTTATGTATGGGATATTTATTCTGTTCTATTATTTTTTAAAATAATATATTTTTATCAATATGAATCCAGGATTGTTTTATACATTTGATTGTAATATAATATACATATAATATAATATAATATAATATAATATAATATAATATAATATAATACTACTCTGTTTATTTCATTGTTCAAATTGCTTTAACTTTGGCCACTGGAGGCTTTCCACTTGGTACCTGTTGTCCCTTTGACATAACCCCATCATTATGGGGTTTCTCGAGTACTTCCTTATGCAGCTATATTGTAAACATCCACAACGTGTGATATGACTGCAAAGCTATTAAACTGATTTTCATGGTCCATACTTATGAATGTAACTACCTCATAGTCATAATAGTATGAAGTAATAATGTTCATTCATATAGGCTGCAATGTTAATACAAGAAGGGGCTGAATTAATTAGAGTCAAGTCTAAATGAACCTCAAAAATGTTTTAAATAGTTTCAAAAACATTCTAATCTTTTAAAAATATTTTTTAAATTTTAGGTATATAATATATTCAGTAAAGTATACAAATCATGAACATATAGTTCAAAGGATATTTATAAACTGAACGTATCCATTTAACTACCCCTCAGATCAGGCAAAAGAAAATTAACACCCCAAAAGATCTTGTCCTCATTCCCATATCTCTTAAAGGTAACTACTACCTTGACTTATATCACATTGATTAGTTTTTCCTGATTTCATTTATGTAAATGAAATGGCATAACATGATTAGTTTAAGTGTAACTTCTTTTTTGGTTGTTGAATATTTCTTTTTAAAAGAAAATGTTTATTTTTGAGAGAGAGAGAGAGAGCACACACACACAAGCAGGGGAGGGGCAGAGAGAGAGGAACAGAGGATCCTAAGTATACACCAGACTCTGAGCTATCAGTGCAGAGCCCTAAATGGGGCTTGAATTGACAAACTATGAGATCATGACTTGAGCCGAAGTTGGACACTTAACCAACTGAGCCACCCACATGCCCCAAGTGTGGCTTCTTTTGTTTAACATTGTGAGATTCATTTATGTTGTTGCACGTAGTACTACTTTTTTTTTCATTGCTGTAAGGTGTTCTGTTGGATAAATGTAGTACAAATTATTTATTCATTTAAATCTTTTTGTTTTTATGAAGAGCATTTTCATATGCACAACCTATGTCTTTTGTTATGTACACATGCACACACACACACATCTTTCAGGTATATACCTAAGAGTGAAGTTGCTAAGTCATAGGATGTGTGTATTTTCTGTTTTAGCTTATATTGCCAGAGAATTTTCCAAAGTGACGGTCACTGACCCTTGGTTCTTTCAGTCTTTGAAACTTTAGCCATTCTGGTGGGTATGTAATGGTAAATCAGTGTGGTTTTCATTTCCATTTGCCGAGGAGTAATGAGGTTGAACATCTTTTTTTGGATATTATATTTTGTGAAGTACGTATTCATGTCTTTGCCCATTAAAAATGACTTGTCCTTTTCCTGTTGATTATTAGAAGTGTGTGTGTGTGTGTGTGTGTGTGTGTGTGTGTGTGTGTGTGTGTAGTTTGTACATGAATCTGTCAGTTTGTGTTTGAGGGAAGCAGACACTGATAAAGAGTTAAAAATGCAGAAAGTTTATTGTAAAGGCATGGCATTAGCTAGGGGCCTCCCCGTGAAGAATGTAGCCTGGGCTGTTACTTCCTTGGTCACTGTCATCCTGAAAATAGGGGGGCCTTGGCTCAAAAGTTGGAGACTCTAAAGGCGCTAATAGCTGGAGGCTCTCAGCTAACCACACTCTTAATAACTGAATGAGTCCTTTCTTGAAGAGGATGAATACACATCTTTGCATATGTTACAGGATCCTTCTGCAGTTATAGGTGTTGTAAATATCTTCTCAGTGGCTTGTATTTTCGTACTTTTTATGGTATTTGATGAACATGGGTTCCTAATTTTAATATAGCTTAATTTATTAAAATTTTTATTCATGCTAGTTCTGAGTTCTGTTTAAAACTCTGTGTCTATCCTAAGTTAATGAAGGTTTTTTCTTAATGTTACTTACTGGAAGTGTTATTGTATCTTCTAAATTTAGATCTGTATGCCACGTAGAATTGATTTTGGTTAATAGAAAAAGTAGGGGTAAAATTTTCTATCTTCTCCCTCCTGCTAACCATCCATGTCTCTTTCTGCCTCATCTGTCTGTCTGTTTATAGACATAGATGCACAGACATAGGTAGACATTCAGTTAACACAGCAGCATTTATTGAAAGCTCATCCTTTTCTACTGCTCTGCACTGGCGTCTTTGTTATACATTAAGGGACATAAATGTCTAGACTTGTTCCTGAAAATTTTCTTCTATTAGTCTGTTTATCTCTTGTTGCAATACCCAACTGACTTAATTACTGCAGTTTCAGAACTAATCTTATTATCTAGTGATAGCATTCTGTGTTCTGTTTCTTCAAAATTTTCTGCTAGGCTTTCTCAACTAATGTTCTTCATCTGAACTGAAAATGTAAAAAAACAGAATGATAATTTTTCTCAATTCTTTCAATTATGGCACCATTCTTAAAGCATAGAAGAGAAGTTAAATCATGAAATGGAAGTTTTAGGTCATTAGGGTTTAATCCTCTGATGGAAATCTGGTTGAGAAATCCTGGAAAGCTACTTGTGGTTCTTTGCATATTAATATATAATTCAAAATAAACTCTTCAGTTTCCACACACACAAAAAAATATTGGGAGTTTTAACGGGACAGAATTTAAACTGTACCTCAATTTGTAGCAAATAAAAATCTTTAAGATATTAAGTCTGAATCCACTAATATGATATTATATTCCTCCATTTATTTAGGTTTTCTTTCTTTCTTCTTTCTTCTTTCTTTCTTTCTTTCTTTCTTTCTTTCTTTCTTTCTTTCTCTTTCTTTCTTTCTTTCTTTCTCTTTCTTTCTTTCTTTCTTTCTTTCTCTCTCTCTCTCTCTTAAAAGGTTTTTTTGTTTTTTAATGTTTATCTTTGAGAGAAAGAGAGAGAGTCAGAGCATGAGTGGGGCAGGGACTGAGAGAGAGGGAGACACAGAATCTGAAGCAGGCTTCAGGCTCGGAGCTATCAGTACAGAGCCCAAAGTGGGGCTCAAACTCATAAGCGATGAGATCATGACCTGAGCCGAAGTCAGACACTTAACCGACAGAGCCACCCAAGCACCCCTATTTAGATTTTCTTTAATTATTCTCCGTAATGTTTTATAGAGATCTGGCACATCTTTTGTCATAGATTCTGGGTCTTAAGTTCTTTCTTGTCTAACAAGAAATCGGGACACAGGATTAAAATGCAAGAGACGGCTATTGTTCGGGAAAAGATAAGAGCCCCGAATAAGGGTCCTTCCTGCTCCATATTTATTAAGATCAGAAGGCTTACAAATATGATGGGCATGCACAAAGAGACAATGAATTTGTAACATGAACTCATGGACTGAGGGAAAGGGAGTTTTGAAGATATACCATGTTAGGGGTTTGGGTCAATAGAAACCAAAATCCTGGCGCAGGACAGATGGATGTTAAAGGCAGACATGAGGGCTCCATGTCTGTTTAACTTAGCCAGCCTAGGGGATAAGACAGAGTGTGTAATCTCAGGGTCTACAAGGCACCTTTCTTTTGTTAATTAGCTCCATTCTGGGCAACTTCACCTTGCAGCAGTTTATAGCCCTGTTTTCCTGTTTACCTAATTTGGTCCTTCCTTCCTGCAAAAGCAGCTTTCTGCTATAGTACTAAATTGAGCTGGGGGGGGGGGGGAGTATCCGCCCTGAATACCTAATCTTATTTACTTCTTCACATACCTTTGTATTGGGGCCTCGGCCCCACCCTCTCTATATCTATTTACCTAATCTTGTTTACCCAAATTTGGGTGTGAGCATGCTATGGCTTTGTAATTCTTTATGCCTTTTTAACCCATCAGTGCAGGGTCAGGGAACTTCTAAGCTTATTCCCCACAATCTTTTGTTAGATTTCTTCCCAAGTATTTGTTATTTTTGATGCTGTTGTAAAAGTAACGTTTAATTTTTAAAATTTTTCATTGTTTATTGTTATTCAGAAATGCAATTGATTTTTGAACATTGACTTAATCCACATCCGTGATAAATTTACATATTAATTATAACAGTTATGTGAATTCTTTTAAATTTTCTGTGTGCACAATCATCTATTGGCTCTATCTGCAAATAACTATTTACTCCTTTTCCAATCATTTATTTTTCTTATATTGTTGCACTGTCAAGATCTTAACTACAAGCTAGAAAGAGGTATAATCACACTTATTCCCAATTTCACATGGGAAAGCTTTCAATATTTCCCCTTTCAGTGCAACATAGATTGTCTAAGAAGATTCTGATTAGTATATTAATTGTCTTTCTCCTCTTAATTTTATTTATTTTTGACACACATGGGTATTAAATTAGGGTAATTATGTATTTTTTTCTCTTTAGAATGTTAATGTTATGAAATAAATTGATAAATTGATTTTTAAGTGTTAAGTGCAAATGATTTTATTCCTGAAATAAATGCAATGTCAGGGTTTTTTTTCACATTTTATATCCTGCTGTGTTCATTTTGCTAATACACTATTTAAGATGTTTGTACCTATGTTCTTGGGCAAGATTTGCCTATAAATTTATTTTCTTGATGTGACTTTCAGTGATTGCCATCAAAGTTATGCTATTAAAAACCTAAGTGTTCTCTTATTCTGTTCTGAAAGTGATTAAATGAAATAGGCCTCATTTCTTCTTAAATGTCTCAGCATTAACTGACAATGTCTTTTGTGCTTGAAGCTTTCTTTGTGAAAAAGTTCAATTATCTACAATAGGACTATTCAGTTTTTCTATTTTCTTAAGCCAATCTTTGTAAATTTTGTTTCTATGAATTTATTCATTTCTTAGTCATTTTTTACATAAAATTCTTTATTTTATCCTCTCATTAACTAATAATGGCCCTCTGAAGTTTTCATATTTGATGAATACTCTTTCCTAGTTTCCAAAGCATATTTTCACAGTTTACATTTTCTAGGTCACACTTTAGTTGAAGGAAGTCAGATGTTCCAATACTTCCAGAGCCAGGTGCTCCTTTTACACTTTAAATTTTGAAAGTTGTGATTTATGGTTTTTAAAATTTTAAATGGAACAATCAATCAGTCATCTGATCAATATAACAAATTGTGTGTATGCGTGTGTTTGTGTCTGAGCATGTAAGGAGAAAGAGGAAAAAGAAGGCATGAAGGCTCTGATTCCATGTGAGAGTAAACATTGGATAGATTATGCTTTCCACACAAGTTTTTCATAATTTTAATACACTCCAGTGACTCTTAATCTGAGCAATTGTTTGAACAATATAAATAGATTGATATTGTTAAGAGTCATAAAGATTTGGTTCCAGTCTTTTATGTAAATGTTTCTCAGAGCATGCTTTCCAAGCTTCCAGCAACTTGAAGACTTACTAAAAGCAAATTCTTGGATCCAATCCCACATCTGCTGAATCTGAATCTCTCAGGGTAAAACCCAGAAAACTATACTTTTTTGGATTAACTCCCTGGTGATAATTCAGTAAAATGACTTCACCTAGAGTTCAAAGCTGAGTAAATATATAGCTGATATGCTTTTTGTACAGAGAGAGAAGACTATCTTAGCTGAAGGCTAGCTGTCTCTAGAAATAGATCAGTATTTCAGCACTGCTACAGGTATCTGTACAACTAAGATTATAAGAGTGAGACCTTTTCAGGAATTTCATTGATCTAATTTCAAATTGAAATTACTTATCTAACCCCAAAGCTGTTGATTCAGATGACTGAAGCCTCATTCTGTACCTTTTTTCAGATAAATGAGAAAATGCATGAGCTATGTGTGCTAAACTCAGCCATAATGAACCAAACCTGGATGTGATATATGTCCAGATGCTCAAAAGGAAACAATTATCATTTATCATTTCCCAGTCGCTACTAAAACATTGCCAATTTGGAATGGGGGAATATGATCACACATAAACATTTGGCATATCTCTTTTTAATAACTAACCAGGGCTTCCTTTTACTTACTGGTGTTCAGTGAGTTGTTTACCATGTTTCAATATTTTAAACTCAAACAGTAATATACCTGATAATAGGAGAGCACAACCATTCTTTCTGTTTTGTTTTTGATATTAAGAAACAGTTCCATAAGTAGGTATTAGAATTTCTGATGGTAGTTTTTGATGATGAGGAACCCATAGCTATTAACCTGGGTGCTATGTGATATTAATAAGCTGCTCTTCCCTTCTCTATCACCACATATCTGAAGAATGGAATGTGCTAGGATTCCATTCTTCAGGACAAAACATTCTGTGTATATCATTAATTTGTATAGTCCATAAACCACCTGGCTTTAACTGTCCTTGAAGCATTGCATAGTATGAAGCTGAGAGCAAGTCTTTACTCCTGGATTGAGCTTAGTTTTTACATGAGGTTAAGTTAGCAGGCAGTATGGTTAGATGACTATGTATGCCTTGACCTGCAGTTTACAGTATTCTCTAAAGCAATTTTTCTGCATTTGGCCTAATAATCCTTTCTTTTGGTCTCTCAATTGGGGAAAAAACCCTGAAAGTAATTTAATAAAAAATAATTTAATTCAACCATTCTTGGAAAAAGCTTTCAGCACTAGCTTTAAAACCCACAACATGCACAGACACAAACACATATGCTTATATCTATCTATGTATTTACTTAAATTAGAGTCCTTCCCTCCTATTTAAAAATATATTTTTTAATAAAAATAAAATCTTATCTCTTCAAAAATGTGTCCATTCCTATTACAAATGGATGTTAAATATCCTTACCGGTATAATTGCTGTGTAAAACTGTGGAAGGTCTTTGCCTTCCAGAGGTTGTGTGAGAAATTTATGTCTTATTCACTTTTGATTTCATAAAAAAAAGTAATAAAGTTATATTTTGAAGTGTTAGCTATCTCATTGAGATTATTGACTAAAAATGTAGTACTGTTATCATGGCAAAATCAGATGATCCACTTTGGAAAATTGAGTAAATGACAAAGAATACCTAAGAAATGTTTTCATTAAAAATTTGAATTTTATTAAAAACATTCTTGTAGACAGCTTCCTTTTATTTTTTCATGTGCATTTATTTTTATACTAAAAGAGTATCTAAAAGCAGAAATCATATTTTTCCTGTTAAAATGTTTATGAATTTGTGATAAATGGCTGCTTTTCATATATGTTCTCTTTTAACTACTGAATAATTGTTCAAGACCTCAGTAAAAAATAGAGTTATGTTGTAAACTGCTTAGATATACTAAAACATTACAGTGGCATTATAAAACACTGTCATTGTGGACATCCTTGAAACCTTGCCCGAGATGTTTAAAATTTGCTCAAAGAAAACAGTTTAGCCTATCATTGAAATTATTAAGTTTGGTTTTGTTTACTAGTTGCCCATGAAAAGAATGATCTTGATGTTATTTAAATAAATAGATGAGATATTTAAGGGTGAAATAAATATATTAGATATTTAATAAATCAATGAATAATTTAACCTAGAAAAAAATAAAAATTATTTCTCCTCTAAACTCATTATATACTCTGCATCTTTTCAAGATATATGAAAGGAAGAATCTCTTAGAATATCATGAAAATTTAATCAGATCCCTTGCAGGAACATTTAGAAACAATCGCTTTATGCTGTAATCACTTCCTTCAGTCCTGATCCTTGAGGTGTGTATGAGGTAACATTATTAATGTTCTTTGTCTTTTGGGAGGTATGTGTAATTATTCTGTGCCTCATTGGTCTATGAGTATATGCTCAACACTTTAATGAGAATTGCCCTTGCCTTGTCTGTACAATGCACTAAAAGAGAGTCAAATCCCCTTTCTGAACTTCAGGGACCCATTTTTTGCCATGTATTATTCATTTTAAGTAAGTTAATGTCATTAGGAGACAGTTTCTGCCTTGTATGATAAAAGATTTTAAGTGAGGAGCAGTTAATTACTTATTGCCCATGCCCTGATGTGCTTTTCCATATGGCTTTTTTTTTGGCATACAAGTGACAAGAAGTCATCAGGGCAAAGTCATAAGCAGAACTTTTTATATTAAAACTTTAATGTACTAGTGCCCAAGGCACAAGCTAATTCCAGTTTTCTAGTTACAGAACCTGAGCGAATAATTTAGCATCTAGTGCTTCTCAATATGCTTATTTTAGTTCAACTTCTGTCTCTTAAATCAAACATAGAATTACCTCCCAAGTGCTTCAGTTGCATGTGTCAGTGACCTTGAAAGGAAAGTCTTAATAGCAGAACTCCTGCGTCCTCATGGGAAACATACTAAAACTTTTAAACTACAGCCGTGGGTCTAGTTTTGGTGTGATGAAATCCAAAATATGCGTAGTGGAAGGAATATTATGACATTTATTTTAGGTTATCTTGGATTATAGGAAAGAAAACAAAATGTTCTTTACCTTTCCTAATTATGAAGGTATGCGTTAACGATGTCCCTTGATTGACAAATACTTGTTCTGGTTCCAGACTTGTCAATGAATACATGTAATAGTTATTGAAACTAAAAGAATCAAGAGTATGAGCCATTTAGCTCTAAAATGTCTCTATCAGAGAAGGTTGGGACCAGCCATCTTGTTGGGTGGGAGGGTTGTGAGTTGGCATCAGGCTGCCCTTATATAATAATCCCCTGTGTTTACTTTGTTGTTCTGCTCATTTGGGAGGGGTCTTGAGTGCCATGGGAAATTTGGTCTAGAGGTTCTCGTACACTTAGCCCTTGGTACTGTCACTTCATCTTAAAATATTAGAACTAGAAAAGACTTCAAAATAATTTAAGATTAGCTGTTTCATTTTATAGTTGAGAAAACCTAGGGCAAGAAGTTACAGTGATTCAGTCAAGCATACAGTTTAATTCTTTATGCTTTAATGCTATTAAAATACCTCTTAATTTCATGCATGCATCATTCTAACTATTCCTAAGTAGGTATCAGAAAAGCACAATCAAGTCACAATTTTTATTTTTCTTTATTAGACTATTGGAGACACTTTCTCTGAACTGGATTCAAGAATGTGATTACCAAGGAAGCTGGTATCAACACAATGTGTTTTTAGGGATGAAATTGGATCTAATTTAAACACAAATGTGAGATGTATTTCAGTTTCATAGTTTACGTATTGTGTATTACTGAAGTTGATCTGCCATGTAAAAGAAAATTTGTGCTTGAGAAAGAGATTTTCTGGACTTGTCATATTTTTATGATGCTTAATGGTAGCATTCTTTTTTATTAATGGAAAAGGATACTTATCTGTAATCTTATTTGCCTTACACTGTGGTTATAATTTTATTTAAAAAATGAGACTTTGCATATTATCATTTTAGAAAGAGATGTTTGGCAAGAAGATAGGAAAAAATAGAGAAAGAAACTCAATATATTACTAATGAAATAAAACTTGCCAAGAAATCAAGGCCAAGCCCAATTCAGTAGTGATTAAATAGCAATTATAATTTTAGAGCTATTAAGACAATAGTGTGAAGTGATTTAGTTTCAATTCAGTCCCAAGGAGGGACAGATGCACATTATAACAACAGATGCAGTCACTCCACTGACTAATACTCTGGAGTGTAAATCAGAAGAGCTGAGTCTGTGTTCAGCTTTATCAATAATTTTGCTGAGCTCCTAGTTCGAGTCACAAATTTTAATCTATAGCTGTTATTGCAATTCTTGCCTTTTTCTTGTAGAGAGATTTTGATGGTTAATGACTTCTGTAAGGGGGTGCTCAGTAAAGTTAAACAATGCTTTGCATGCTTTTAATGCATTTGACTGCATTAATGCATTTGACAAGAGCTGAAAAATGTGTGTCATTAATAAGTGTTATCACACTTCAATAGTTTGGCAGAGTGGAGTAACTATTACAGGGCTTAAAATTATTGGTTTCTCAAGGACTGATGATTTAAGCCAGTATCACAAACAAAAGATCTTCTTTCTCATTTTCTTATTTCTTTACATGTTTCCACTGTACAAATCTCTCTTTTTCTTATTACCATCTATCACCCAATCCTTGATATCTCCTAAGTCTGTCTGCAACCTAGCCTTGCTGGGAAGCTTCAAGCTCTCTTTCTACCTGCCAACTGAATCTTTCCAAGTGGATGTCTCACAGGCACTTCAAATTCACCACATATTTAAACTAAGTCTGTCACCTTTCTCATAAAATATCTTTCTTTCACTCAGAGGCTGATTACTCATGCTAGGGAATTGAGAATTACATTTGCTACCTTCCCCTTTCATAGCTCATGGTCAAGACATTGGGAAGCAACCATCCACTGTTCGTCTACATTGCTGATAGCCATGTATAGGTCCTTACTGTTTTCTGTGTTAGATTAATGCCATTGAACAGGTTGGGAAGGGAGCTAGATGTTGTGGAAAGAACGAGGGCCCTGGCACCCAATAGACATGGATGTTTGAAGACTCAGTTCTGCCTCTTACTAGCTGTGTTTGTTTGAGCAGATCATTTAAATTTGTTGATCTTGAGTATATGCACCATATGACGGCAAGTAGTTACACAAAGTTTTGTTAAAAATTATATATTATACACACACACACACACATACATATATACATATATGTATATGTGCTGTGGCTGATGGATTTAGGATTTAAATAATCTGTAGTGATAGCCTTACAGTATACTATCTTTCAGTGAATCTGGGTTATCTCACCGTTAGCTCAAGAAGCCTTTCTACTGCTGCTGTAGCAGGATTCTCACCCAGAGTCATGACACTGAGGCCTTTTAATTTCCAGGAAGCAACTTTATTCATGCCAGCATCGCTCAGTTGGGTTAGTACCCGAAGAACTGAGCCCTGAATGTCATGTGGCGTAGTTTTTTATACATTTTCTATTTCTTTTTCTTCCATATATGGTAACACACACAAGCATGTAGTCTGATTAAGTAGTCTCAGTTTACAGGTCATGAGGGATGTTGTCACATTGGCACATAGCCAGGTTACCTTGAAGTTTTCTCTCCCTTTTATTCTCTCTCCTTAGGCTGGGGGACTCTACCACACTGCTAAGTTCCTTCTAAATCTTATGTCTAGCCAAGGCTTTCCTAACCTTAACAAGCTTTAGAACCTCCTTACCAGTGTGTATCCTAATGTCCAAGATTTTGGCTTCACTTACCACCACTTCTAGAAGACAGGTCTTCTTCCCACCATTGGAGTCCACCAGGTGCCTCCATGTTCCTCAGTCTTGTTTGTTCTCTTTCTGAATTGTCCTTTCTCCATTTTCCTTCATACCAAGACTTCAGGTCTAACTAGTATCTTCCTTTTGAAGCCTTCCATGACTCCCACCACTTGTCATATGTAGACGTAATTGCTTCCGTTCTGGAAATTCTTTATCATTTTGTTTACACAGCTAATTATTAGTTAACTTCTGTTGACTTTTATCATGTTCTTGATACTCTTGCAAGTGTTTTGTATTATGGACTTACGTATGCTTTATTAGACAGCACTGTTATAACACATATTTCAAAGCTGAGAAACTCAGGCACAGAGTAGTTAAGGACACTTGCCTGAGATCAAAAAGCTCCTTAGTGGTGGAGTCAGGCTTTGACCCAGGCAATCTGGCTCCTGTGCCTGTATGATTATCCACTTAACTCCTTAGTGCCTCGCAGTATTGAACACTGGATGGGCTTTCATGTACCCCGGTGTTATCCTTGACATGAAAGAAAGACCCCAGCCCCACGTGGTACATGCATTAGTTTAGCAATAACAAGTGCAGTTAGGGGCAATTAGGATGTGAGCCCTTTAGGAGTATGCAAGTGATAGCTGTTTGTAAATGATTTTCGTTGTTAAAGTGCTTTTGAAGGGTAATTATCCATAATACCGCATAATCAACTTTATATTACTTAGGGAGTGATTCTTCATTTTTGTGACTTGCTTTTTTGTCATTTACTGCTTTCACCTCTGGCCCATCATTCCTGCTTTTTGCTAATTCTTCTGCTCATTAGCATGTCCAATGGTAGAAGAGAGAGGAGATGAATTCTAATCATTCATTTTGCTCCTCCTTGACGGCTGCTACAGTAGGGAAAGGTTAAACTATTGGACAACGTAATGCTTGGGGTTATAAGATGAAATTTTATGCACACATCCTTATTTTCCATTACCATCAATAACAATATTCATTTAAAATGTAAAAACCATGTTTTGAGTACTAGGTTTTGTGGATCACATTAACTGCTGTTTCAGGAGCCAGGAAAGATAAGCTTAATTTTATATTTTTGACTTTTTAAATAAAGGCCCGATCTGAGAAAGCTCAGGAGGTACTTTTTGACAATGTACTTCAATTAACTTATCAGTGTACATAAATACATCCCTATAAAAATTCAGGCTTTAGAAAACTTTGTTCAGTTCTCATTTGCCGAGTATATCTAAACTCCTTGCTTTGGTATTTATATCTTCTCCAATATTATTCCTGCATTAATCTTCAATTGAAGGTCCCCTTATCTTCCCCAAGAGCATCCTTCTGGCTACACCGAGGTAGTTCCTAACATTTGCGTGTGCCACAGGCCCTCTGCCATGCCTGCTGTACTCTTTGTCTCTTGTCTCTTTTGTGAGCTCTGTCTTTGAATCCAAACCAAGCAGCAAGATCTCAAGGAAAGCATCTCTGGGAAACTGCCTTGTTCCTGTCTTGTCTCCCTACTATGGGCTCCTGCAATGCTTCTCACTTCTATTGCTGACACTCAGTTTTGATGCGTTATATTTTATCTCCTTTTCTGCCTATCCTGGCTCACTTACTGGTTTTATATAATAATGGTAATACAAACTGTGACTTATTGAGCACTTTCTCAAAGTCAGACACTGCACTCAAGTTTTGACAAACTATCTCACTGATTGCTTACAGCTTTAGGATGTAGGCATTAGAAAGGAGGTAATAGCGGCTCAGAGAGGTTAAGACACTTGCCCTCAATTCCACTGCTTATGAGTGGTGGAGGCATTGCTTTTTGCCATGATTTCTTTTGAGGTCACGTCTCATGTATTTCTCTACCAGTTATTGTGAAGCATTGTGAGATATGTCTCACAGCGCCAGAATGCACAAAGGGGACCTTAATCATCTGTGGATAATCATAGTATCTCTTAGGCTACAAATAAAAAGTACGTGAGTGAATAGGAATAAAAACACCAAGTTGATACTTCTTTATTTGCCAGATTTAAAATATCTTTCTAATTATATAGCACCCTAAACAGCAATTTATTGATGGAGAAATGAGAGGAGAATACCATAGTTTTTTAACTTATTAGTGACTACATAATGGTAAGCGGGAACAGCACATTTTCTTTCTTTCTTTCTTTTTTACGTTTATTTATTTATTTTGGGAGAGACAGAGACAGCATGAGCAGGGGTGGGGCAGAGACGGAGACAAAGAGAATCCCAAGCAGGCTCTGCGCTGCCAGCGTAGAGCCCGACGTGGGGCTTGATCTCATGAATCATGAGATCAACCTGGGCTAACACCCAGAGTCCAACGCTTAGTTGAGTGAGCCACCCAAGTGCCCCAGGAACAGCACATTTTCTAACATTAGGTGGTCACTTAGAACATCACCATATTACATAAAACTTAGTTTTGAAAATGTTAAGTCATCAAATTGATGTTATTGTTTTATTTTCCATTTTCTGACATCATCAGTACATTTTGTAATGTCCTTTTTTCCTTTCTCTTTCAGATTTTGAGAATGTTCAACTTGAAAGATATGTTATTTTCCAGTGTTCATGAATATCTCCAACACTTTACAGTGATTCAGTTAATGGAGAGTACCTTGTAAAAGGTTGGTTGATTATTTAATAACCGTCTCTGAGTTTGACTATATATAGCTAAATTTAGATTTTTAAAATATAATTGTTATACTTTCTGATTTCTCAATCAATATTATTCTCTTTTTAAGATAAAAACAAACAACCATAGGAATAAAATATGGTTACCACGTGCACACTTGAATGTTGATTTGAAAGGTACATCCACTTTTAAGGTGTCTACTGAAATAACATTCTTCTTTCTCGTAATAGATGGTTTATGACAAATTTCTTTTCTTGATAGATAATGTAGACTATTTTGAGGGTATCTATTATATGTGTAATAAAAATTTATTCATGTCAGGGCGCCTGGGTGGCTCAGTCAGTTCAGTGTCCAACTCTTGATTTTGCCTTAGGTCATGATCTCACAGTTCATGGGTTTGAGCCCTGAGTCGGGCTCCAAGCTGATGGTGCAGAGCCCGCCTGGGGTTCTCTCTCTCCCTCTCTCTCTACCCCTCTCCTGCTCTCTCACTCTCTCAAAAATAAATAAACTTAAAAAAAAATCTATTCACATCTCTGTGGGTTGGTACAGCCAAAGCAGGAAGTAGTGCTCCATGTCAGCAGTGCCTCTTCTGGTAACAAAGTTCCTGGGGAAAAACTGGTTGAACATCAGGAGCAGGATTCTCTTTTCTCTTCTGGAATCTAGCAAGCCATTTTTATTACTACACTTTAAATCTTGTCAGGAAGTGAAATGTTTAGTTATCTTAACGTGGATTACAATATTTTTACTCTGGGAGGTTTTACGTGGTTATAATTAAACCTCAGTTCTCTCTACTGTGTGTATTTGGTCCAGGACATGTGCCTTTTGAGTGTTTGTTTGCTTAGAAAAAATGTATCTTCCTTTTTTCAATAAACTATAAAAATACAAATAAACTCTTTGAGTACTTTTTTGAGGAATTGTTTTTAAATGTTCATTATCTTATTTCAAGGAGTTAAATGAGATGTATTTTAGTTTGATTTTAGGTTGTTCAGTGAGCTGAGGCCCATGCCATCTAGTTGTATGATGGTTTATATGCCTTTTCAGTGACATCTTCTTCCCCTCCTTCAGAGGACAACCCATCTCGAGGAAGGATTGTGGCAGTGAAAACAAGATTTTCCTTTTTCCTTCATCTTCTGCCTTCACTTGGCTGATTTGATCTGTATAAGCTTTTCAAAACCCTAGCCTCATAGCCCTTGACCTTCCCAATTCAAAAATCTTGCAGTTCTGTTTATTATCTGTACTTGCCACTCAACATTTGCAATTTGCCATCATGCAGAGCTGCTCAACTTCAGAGATTTCATGTCTTTGTTCTTCTATTTCTACAACGGAAACTGTTAGTTCCCTTCCCTTGACCATCAATTGTTTCACTGCCTTACTCCCAGTCCTGCAGTCATTTGTAGATCTCACCTGTCTCTCTATTCAACCGAGACTATTCTAGAGACCATATCATGTGCCCTCACTCTTGTAAACTTTTCATAGTCCTGCTTTGTCAATACCCAGCCCTGGCAACATACAAATACCTGATTTAGTTGTACTCGCATTCCAGTCTCATTGTGCAGCACAGAGTCACGTATCTTGATAAATTATCTGTAGCACATGATTTCCAAATAGGAATATTGGAAAAGGAGTGGAGACTTGAAGGAATGAAGAAAGGTGAGTAGTTCAGCTTGATGGGCTTGGGGGGAGGGGAAATGAAGGAGAATGGAACTAGAGGGGCGAATTAGACCTTCATATCAGAGCATAAAGGAATCCTGCTAAGGAGTTTACACTCATCCTAAGGGTGGTGAGAAGTTGAGAAAATTCTGAGTTGATGAATAATGTTCTTAGAACTACATTTTTAGAAATAAAATGTTGCCATCTGTGTGGGAGGCTATTAGCATGTGAAGAACGATTTGAAGGATATCAGACTAGTTTGGAGGCTATTGAGATGGTACAGTCATGAAGTTTTAGGGCCTGGACTGGCCAGCTGGAATAGGGACGGAGAACTCTTTCTCCTTTACTGTATTCTGTGGACCAGTGTCCTGTGTCACGTTCATAATGCTCTGCAGCTGTGTAGGAGACCTTCGGAAAAAGCTCTGGGCTCTTTACCAAGATGACATGTCAATTCATCTTTCTCATGGGAGACAAATGAGTTTGCCAAACTATTTTTCCTAGTTAAAGCCTGGTGTGTATCTTTCCACGGGTAGAATTATTCTGCGTACCATAACAAGGGGGTGTAGTGTGTAATGTTTTCAAAATTTCTCTGAGGAGTGTTCCTTTGTGTAGAAATGATGGCAGATTCCAATTTAATTTCTACCATAGATCAGAAATGATATTTCCTCTCAGTGCTCTAAATAAGGTGAGACCTGTGAACCTACCTGAAATGATTTAAGAAGGTTATAATTGAATTGTCACCCAGATCGTACAGTCTTTGCCAGAGAGGTAACAAAAACATTTGGAAATAACTTTCTATTTTTAAGACAGTCACCAAACTTGACCACAGAGTCTGCCTAGGAGGTTGGTACACCTCTCTGTTGTCCTTATGACCCCCCCTGAGCTAAGTGAATTGATGGTCCTAGATAATGCTGATTGACAACTCACAACCTTGGGAGAAGGATGGAAAGAGCAAGAATCGATTTGGAATATCCCTTGGCATTGCCTTGGAAAGGAAATAAAGGTATAGTATAAATTCTTTGGGCTTGTATCTTCTCTATCTTTTGACACCCTGAAATTTCCAGCTTACTGTAAAAAAATATTCTAAGATCTGGGCTGAAGAGCAGAGAGATTTTTAATTTTGTCAGAATACTGTCGTGTTTCTGATAGTCAAGTAGCTAGAACCTTTCAAATGGCAGCCTTGAAAAAGAATAACAGTAGATTGAAATTATACTCGGACTACTGTGGCTCCAGTTCCTTGTTACATGACCTGACTGCTATGTTTTTCTGCTATCTTGAAAATTTTAGGAGGGGAAATAAGTAAGGTTTTGCATTCAGTTAGCCATTAGGGAGTGGAAATTCAACCCTTAATTTTTACCAAAGTTTATGAAGTAAGTATTTGCGAATTTAGCCTGATCTATTTAGAATGAAGTTGATATTTTATATAAACATGTATTCTTTATTGTAGTTCTCTTCTTCTAACTTGTGTTAAGGTGTGTGTATACTTGCTATATTCTCCCTAACCACCTGCTATGGTAGCTTTTGGATGGCTGGAGATGAATTTCCAATTTTTGGATCACTGCCACTTCTACACAGTATTAACCTCCTCTGGTTCATTTAGTAGGGTCAAAACAGCTACGTGTGAGATCTATCACAATAGTGCAGCTGTTAGTCCAGGTGAAAAAACGTTTTTGTTAATATATTGAGTCCCTTGAACTTATTTCAGTGTAGTCGTGTGAATACTGACAGGGCATCTTTTAAATTTAGTCTTATTTAATAGCACTTCCTTGAGTGCTTACATTTTCAACATCTTTATGAGGGATTTGAAATACAAAGATAAAATGAAGTCCTGGTTGTCTTGTAGGGGCGATAGTTAATTATGGATTGGAAGTCCATTTAATTTTTCTAAAAAGGAATCTTTGAAATCTTGCCTTGATTAGCTCTGTATTGCATGACATTCAGCACGTATTCTGTAGTGGAGTTTAGCATGATAGAAATACAATAATTATTGCTGTGTGGATTGTGTGGAAAGTAAGGTAGCCTCTCTGAGTTGGGGAGGAGAAATGAGTTCTGATAGTTTTTGGTATTCCAGAGCTTTCATTCTCTCTCTCTCTCTCTGTCTCTCTGTCTCTCTGTCTCTCTGTCTCTCTGTCTCTCTGTCTCTCTCACCCACACACAAAAATTCTATACCCAAATGGCTTTATATATATATGCTTTTTGGCCAAAGCTATTTCCATTCTAGTGTTATCATTGGGGTGGGAAGGAATATGAAATGAATGTAAGTCCTTACTCCCAACAACAAATCCAATGTAGTGGATATGAAATCCCTGATGCTGTAAGTCAAGATCTGGAAAAAAAAGGAAGTATCTGTCAACCCTTTTCTGGATTTAAATTAATGAGACACTGGGAATCAGCATGGTTCAGTAGTTACATTGACCCCAAAAACACAAACTATAGTCATTAGCTCTTTTGGGGTTTTGATGTTTTATATTTTTGTATTTCAGTAATTCTCTGTGGGTCTTTGGCATTGCTACATGTTTTACAAACTAAGGCACTGCCTGCCTCATCTTAGACTATCTATTTAAGGGTGTTTTTATAGCAAACCCTCTAGGAAGAAAGGAAGGGAAATTTCTCACTAGAGAGCAAAGGGCAGATGGTTTCATCTCCACTGTGATGAAGATCATGTCTGCCTCTGGGGCAAAATTCAGGCAGGCTTACTGCCCATTAGAAACGATTTGGGCTTGCTAAGCTCGAGTTCCTTTCCTGTTGAGTACCACCCCCTGCGTACAGGTGTTCCTTGGCCCGTTTTGCGGTGGCCCATGGCAGTTGAGGCTCAGAGACCTGCAGCAAAAGTGATGATGCTCTGGCTACAGCTAGGGCTCGACTAACAAAGTGTGCTTTTCTTTCTGGATTAGGAGTATAGTGTTGTGAAACTATGCCTATGACATTGTGGTACACTAACTTGGAAGCTTGCAAGTATGGTAGAAATCTGAGCTTTCACAGTTCTTGACGGATACAAGATGTTAGAGCTGATTTCCTATTATAGAACCAAATGACGCTGAAATGTGGATGATCTGTCATTATTAATCTGTGGCATGATCCTAAATTGTTTCTTTTTTCCCAAAAGTCACATGACTTTTTTAGTGTTATTGTTATAAACATGGCAGAAACAAGGACAGTGATTTGAAAGCTGCAGGTAGAAATACTCCCCCAGGGAATATTACAATAGGATCATTACATGTGGATTTTGTTGTTTTTTTAGTTAACTCTTAAGCTCCTCATCTTCCACACAGAACTCTGCTTTATTATTTTCGCTCTTTCACAATGCTATTGCTTTTGAGATTCTTAACAGGCAAAGCCTAGGAACTTTACAGAAGCTAGGTAAGACCAAAAATATACAGAGTGCTTGCAGATCAAGCCTCATCCACAACTCCGTGGGGAATCAAGCAAATGGCAAGAGTGTAATGCAGTCCTTATAATTTTAGTTCTCTTTTCTGTTTTATCTCTCTTGGGGCTGATGTATCCATCACCTGTTTCAGTGGAGTACATACTGAGGTGAAGCTTTGCTTAGTATTTTATTGAACCTCATATGAGATTAAAAGGAAAAGTCTGTTCGTTATGTGTTGTGTGTATGAGTCTCTGTGTGTGCACATGAGTGTTTGAGTTTTCTATCAGTGCACATAGAAGCTTGGAATGATTTCCTCACATCTGTAATCAACATCTGTCTTCATAAAGAGAATTCTTGACAAACAAAAGGAAGGCAAATACAGTTCTTTTGCTCTTTGTTTTTTCCGCATTATCATTGAGTTTGGGCTGATCACTAACACATTTTTAAACAAGCCTGTGAAGCAGGTAGTGGGCTGAAGCGATTTTTTTTGTGATATTTGGTTCTGTGCCAATATCAGTTTTACTTTAGCTCATTAACTTCTGGAGTGAAGAACCTCTGCCTTATTCATCTTTGAAACTCCACATTGGACTCCATCTGCCCTGGAACATAGGAGGTGCTCAGTAAATGTTTATTTGTTGGAATTGATGAAAAAATAATAATTGGACTCACAAATAGTAAATGGACACATTTTTAGTGGAACGAATGCCTGGAAGGAATTAAGAGAATGGTTTACTTCAGGCAGAATAATGCTTCTCATTTCAAACATCCAGAGGTGTTAAGGGGTACCTGGGTGGCTCAGGTTGAGTTTCCAGCTCTTGATTTTGCTCAGGTCACGATCTCATGGTCTTGGGATCAATCTTCTTGTTGGGCTCTGCGCTGATGGCGCGGAGCCTGCTTGGGATTTTCTCTGTCTCTCTCTGCCACTTCCCTGCTCGTGCACATGTGCTATCTCAAAAATAAATAAACTTAAAAAAATTTTTTTAAATTAAAATAAAAAATGAGCCTTTAGCAATCTTCTGCTATTTTTATAAACTTTTTGTCTCTTATTATAATTCAAATAAATAATTACAGCTAACATTTACTGAGAGTTTATCAAGTGTCAGGTGTTGTTTTCAGCTGTCTCCATATTACCTCATTTAGTCCTCAGAATACTAATGAAAACATTTTATTATCTGTTTTGTGCAAATGAGGAAATGGGAGGATAGATAACGTCCAGAAGTCACAGTTGTCAGGACAATACAGAGTCAGAGGAAGTTCCTAGGTTGATGTCTTAATACTGCCTCTTAGAGAAGGGTGGATATGCCCTTGCACATGCTGAACATGTTCCACGATCTGCAGCAACTGCCTAGAAGAGATTGAAAAGGAACTGAAAGGCGCACTATGTTGAAACTTACTGTTAAAACAAACAAAAATTTGGCTTCAAAAGCATTCTAGTTTCTTTGTCTGTGGCAAGAATTTATTTTCCAGGCATTCTGGCTGGAACCCATTAAACTTGGATATCGGTGCGAAGGGAAAACATACATTGTACTTGACCTAAGATTAAACTGTAGAAAGACCATGCCACATAACGGGTATCCAATAAATACTTTTTTGATAGACTGAAGGTGGTATTAGAATTCTAAAATGCTATTTCATTTTTAGACTGATCTATAATTATACTTAGCAAACTTTCTCATACCCATCATCCCTTTGTAGGTATGTATATCCAGATCTTTGGTTATAATATAGTATTGATTCTGAAGTAAATTTTATGTGTCTTTTGTATGGTATTGTGGTCAATTATGGGCCAGCAAATGTTTTTCTGGTGATGTAATTTACTGACATTCAAGAGTAATTCTACATGTGTATAAATATTCAGGCTATAAAATAAATAGATCAAGATTCAGAAATCCAAAAGCTTGGTGGGAATTTTATAATATAATATAAGAAAATTAACCTCTTCAGAATGGAAGCTCTAAGTTATTGCAGTTTTAGTTTTCATCAAACAGATGGAGAGTTCAGAAATTTTTCAGAAGGAATAGTCTTTAAAAATTTTTTTTAATTTTATTTTTTTATTTTTTTAAATTTTATTTTAGAGAGAGAATCTTAAGCAGCATGGAGCCCAACATGGGGCTTGATCCCACAACCCTGGGATCATGACCTGAGCTGAAATCAAGACTGCTACACTCAACTGACTAAGCCACCCAGGACCCCCTGATTTTTAAATTTTAAATAAAAATATAAAATTAATTGACATAAGCATATTTTGGATTATCCACAGGACCACTTATAACCAAGTCCTGAGAAAGGATTTAACAGCTGACACTTGCTTTACCTGAGTTTCTCAACCCCCATGTTACTGACATTTGGATTCGATGGTTCTTACTTGTGGGGACATGACCTGTGCTTTTAGGATGTTTAGAAGAATCCTTGCATTCTACCTCCTAGATGCCAGTACTCCCTCTTCCCAGCTGACCACCCAAAATGCCTCCAGATGTTGCCATATATCCCCTAGAGGACAAAATTGCCCCCATGGAGAGCCAATGTGCATTCGTGTCTAAGAATGAGTTTAAGCAAAGTGGCACTTAAAATGTGTGATACTATGGAAAGAGTAGAGGCGAAACTTAATACATAAATGATGCATTTCATACCAGGTAGAGGCCAAATGACATCACATGACAATTTAAGGCTTTACAATAGTTTTAATAGAAAAGTCTTAGAACACTTGAATGATAAGATATCAGAAAATACTGTAAGCATTCAGAACAAAGATGACAGATGTGTGCAGAGGCAGTTAAATATCGTATTTACGTTTAGTTGCAACATAATAGCATCATCTATCTCAATTAATGTTAATTGAATTTTATTGATTTTTAAATTTTGTTTGTATACATTGGTAAATTTGTTTTGGTTGTAGACTTAATGTTCCAAGCATAAGCTCTAAGCATGAGGAGTTTATACTTAGTTTTGTGTTTATACATATTTAGCGAACATAATAATAAAGAAGAATTTGTCAACACCAGAAATCCTCAAAGATTATTTTTTTCATTGAAAGGGATAACTACATTTCTAAAGCTTGAGAAACACTGGATTTGGGGTATCAGAGGCTGAGTGAAGAGAGGGGCAGTGGGCCAGTGGGAGGAGAAGGACATTGGTGAGAAAGATGGGGAAAACTCTAGGCTTAGATGCTGGACTCCTGCTGTATCATTTTAATTTGTGTCAAGTACATAAGACCTAAAAATCAACTTCTATTTTTATAACTAGCTCACAAAATCACAGAGACTGTTGAGTTATTTTATATTTTTCCTTTTGACAAAATTTAAACGTTTATAAACATATTTGTGCTTTGTATAAACCACCATATGGAAAGCACGCTTATTCAAATGAGCTCATTTCAATTTTGATCAAAACTGAAGGGACATAAGAATTAGGGGTGGAATTAAGTACCTTTTCAGGTGATTTTGACAACTTACTGTGTCACATTGTACAAACAGTATGCAATCCCTGTGATTTTACAGCAGGTGGAATGACCTCGCAGGCTGTGGAACAGGCTCTCTTTAGCTGACACGCTCCCTTTCACATTATTGTTGTTACCTTACTCCTCTGCTGGATCCCTCTGCTCAAAGAATCCTTGAGACTCTCCTGCCTTATAAAGCAAAGGAGATGGAAAACCCTCCCCTTCTAGCCATGACTGCCTGCCTTTTTTTCCTTTTATTCTCTTCCCTTGAAGGGTGTTCTGGAGTGATGGTCAGTAAAGTAAAACCATGAAATTGATTATAACTGGTCATGGTTTCACTGTCTGAAGTGGAAGAGCCAGACCCTTCTGCTGAATCCATTTCTCTCCATTCCCAGAATGGGAAGATCCCTAGAATAATTGATTCATCCAGCTCCAGGACGGCTGGAGATTATATTCTGCACTGGTCTCCAGAATGAGGGGATGTGGAAAAGTAAGGATTGGAAAGCATTTCCTAGCTTTCTGGAAGGAAGGCACTTTTTTTCAATCTACGTACTATGGAGAGAGATGGTTGGACCTTCTCCCCTCATCTAACAATGGCCTAGACATCTACACTGCTATAGACAGCCAGGCTAGAGACTCTCAGTTTTAATATAGACTTTAATGAATCAACACTGGTTTTGAAGGCTAAAAAGAAAAAAGCTTTGGAAAAGAGAGAGAGGGGGCTTTCTGAGGAGAGAGTTTGAAGATATTTGCAGTGCACTGGGAACCTTGTTGTTCTCCATTTATGGGGAAGCAGGATTTTGATTGTATCATGTATCTCCATGGAATTTGGGGCAATTGAAGATTTGTGGTGGTATTGCATTTCTAAAGGGACACAATAAAAATCCAAGAAGTAAATTAGAGAAAAAATTCACTGTATCATTAGGATGACCCTCTGCTAATTAGGATCATTCCTTTCTTCAAAAATTTTAGATGATTCAGGTTACATTTAGAGAAATGAACATTCCTTTGTGCTTTCCTTTGTGCATTTTGGAAATGAACATTCCTTTGTGCTTAGTGTGACATAATTATCATGGTTTTAATTTTAAAAAGACAGTTTTGCAGGAAGTTTTATCTGTCACTGTATAAGTTCTAATTTGTAGCATTTATGCTTTGAGGTCCTGATATTTGAAAAGAGAAATCCTTCAAATTGCTATGATTTTGGAATCAGACCTCTCACTTTTATAAATGAGCAGTATCATTTGATAGAAAAAGTAAGTGGCTTTTTTTTAATGCCAAACTCTGCAAGATGAGTGAAAATGTAGGCTTAGTTTCTGGCAGGCACGGTAGTCTTGTAAACTGCCAACACATGTGATGAGTGAAGCTTGTATCAGGCTTGTGAAAGACATAGGAAGAATCCCCAAAGAACTAGGAATAGAGACTTTAACCTTCTAAAAGTTCATAAGCTCACTGAAAACAATTGTTTGGACATCTTCCTGATTATCCCTGTAAAAGGAAACAAGGTTTGACTTCTTTCAAAAGGCCACTCTTTTGGGAGATGCACGAATGTGCTTTATACACTGATATATTTTTCAGAACTCTAAATTGCTAAAAACAAATTTATCTGAAATTTTATGAAACAAATGATCTCTTGATTATTTATTGTTTCTTGAATTCATATACATATTAGCAGCAAATAGGCTGTCATGGTTATTTTAAAATTGCATTTTTAAATTCACTTACATTGAGTAAATCTGGTTCTATATGGAGAGGAAAGAAAAAAGTTAAATGATGCTTCAATCACTCCTTTTAAAAGCATTCTTTATTTTGTATTTTGGAAACAAGGAATTCTAAATGGAATACTTTCAGGTATGTACATTACAAGGTACTCATTATTCTTCATCCTTGAGGAAGAATTCTTTCCTAAGAAGATAATGCTGATGACGCTGGAAACCGAAAGCTGGGATTTCGGGTATTAGAGAAGAAATGATGCTTTTCAAGCCTTTGATCTGGAATAAAGAGCTATCTGAAGAAAGCAGAGAATGATCATCAACCACAGAGAATCTAGACTCCCCCTCCCCCATAGCTGGTTCTGGAGTATTTAAGCACATTTTCTTTTTCATTGCAACTGATGTTCTTATGCATATTTTCCAAATACAAACTAAAGTGCCTTGTTGTTATATTCCACCTATATCCCAGGAAGACCCAAGAAAAATGGAAATACATTCCACAGCTGGGTTGTGAAACATACACTTTGTTTTCCCTCTATTCCTCTTTATTTTTATTCCACTTTATTCCTATCACTTTCTCCTTATTTTGGAGAGATTTCTTCTCCATAAGTAATAAAGTTAATTTTGTGTGTAAAGGAGGGCACACAGTGCCTCCAATGCTAATGGAGTTTAATTTCTAGCTGAAACATTTCTCATGAATACTTAAAACATTAAAGAGAGATATAAATAATTTCAGCCAGAGAGGGAGTTACATCTTTCATGAACTTGGCATTCATTCATTCAACAACTATGTTCTGTATGCCTGTGATGTGCAGGGCACAGTGCACAAATCCATGTATTAATTAGAAATCGCCCATGCCTTCCTGTAGGAGGAATAAATAATTCAAATTAGAATTATGTAAAAATACCATAAGCTTATTTCTAGAGCCAAGAATTCTCCCTGGAAGATAGGATAGCATTTGAGCTGGATCTATTATACAAAAAATAAAAATAAAAAATAAAATCTTAACCATGTAAGAATGAAAGAAAGGACATCCCAAGAAAAGAGAAGAGTTCAAATGCAGGGGGGTAGTATTTTGGGAAACAGCAAGAAGTGTGTTAGATTACATATTTAAACTTTTTGTTTTCCAGCTCAAAGCACAACTTATCATGGACTTTCTCCACTCTTAGCAAAATATCTTTATCGTCTTCTAACCCAGCCCTGCCTTGTCATCCCAGATAGAAGAGCTGGTACAGCTTTGCCCTTGGGCCATTTCTGACTAGAGCAAAAAGCTTTATTGACTACTTTGGTCCCAGTAAACAGAGTTTGGAATCAGTCCTGTTAACCTAGATCTAGGGTAGCTATGCCAACATGACCCCTGATGATTAGGAGGGCCCACCTAATCTAGACACCATCTCTAGCCTCTTCTTTGATCCCTTGTGTTAAACTTCAGCCCATGGCATCACTAATATTCTGCCAGTCTTGTCCCCTGGCTAGGAGGCCTGTTTGCAGCATCTTTGTTTCTGCCTGGCCTACTATTTTGAAGAGGTTGATATTTCTGTAAGGGCAATACAACTGCTCATATAAAAGTGTGGGTCCTCCTACTTGTTCTCTTCTCAATGTGCATTTTTCCCTGGAGTGAACTTCTTTGAAGAAGTTGAGACTTGACAGAACCAAGATTGACTTGGCTTCATCACTTTGGTATGGTTCTTGGAACACTGGCATTGGCTATCAGCAGCCCTTCCCTCTACTTGGAGGCCAGTACTGGACTCAGCCAGCTCCTCAGTGAAACACTTAGACTAGTCGGATAAAAGTAATAGAAACTTATTTGAGCTAATTGTAAGAATGATACTGATATATTTATTGGAAGAATACAGCTGTATGTCACATACACACTAAAAGCTATAGAATCAAGTCATAGAAAAAAGCAATTTTGAGGCTAGAGGCAGTGGAACTGCCTAATGGATTGTTTGCTCACAGTTGGAAAGAATCAGCTCCATATCTTTTTTTACCCTTGCAACTCTGAGCTCAATTACTTAACAGAGTGAAATTCTTGAGAGTTATTGTGTCTGTGGACTTGGTCTAGATTGGTCTGTGCCTTCCTCTCCCCTTTGGCCAGATTAAGTCAAGTCCCCTTAACTGACATCCTACCAAGACCGCACTCAGTGGGAAGAAAATAAACCTCCAAACAAGATGGTAGTATTGCATACCAAAGAAGTTGGAAGGAATACTGGACAGGCAAAACCAAGACTGCCAACTGTGCTGGGCTCTCTGTTTGTCTCTGGTCGAAGTTATCATTTCCTCTTTGCTGGCCAATGCTGTTCGGGTCCATTATACATTGGGACCAACTGCTCCTAATTTATAGTAATATTGGAATCTCTCACATTACTTTCTATTTTATGAAGTCTCTTCTTGCAGGATTGCTTATTTAAAGTTTGGTCAGACTCAGGTTGGTTGCCTAACCATCATCAGAATCCAAAAGTCTCTAGCCAAGGGACCATATTTTGTTTCTGTTAGACTTGAGAGGAATAACAAGATATATTTATCTATATATAGAAAACTGCAATCAGGTTTTAAAAGTCTTAATATCTCAAACACAATACTAAGATTTCCTAATCCTCTCCATTTAGATTGGGTTAAATTAATTACAATTAATTTTGGTAATGCTTACTGAAGCCTGAAAAATGAAGAAAGTAATTTTAATACAAGTTACATCTGTGACCATTATAATGCAATATTTTTTGTAACCATGAATTAATAAGATTTGATATTTCTTATTATTGACTTTAAAATTCAATACATATTTTAAAAAAAAATCTCTTTTAAGCAATGATATGTGACACGTTCATTGAAGAAGTCATTGTTAAAAAAGAGAACTGCCCTGGGGCTCGTGGGTGGCTCAGTCAGTTAGCATCTGATTTTGGCTCAGGTCGTGATCTCATGGTTCATGAGTTCGAGCTCCATGTCAGGCTCTGTGCTGACAGCTCAGAGTGTGGAACCTGCCTTTGATTCTGGGTCTCTTTCTCTCTCTGCCCCTCCCCTGCTCTCTCTCTCTCTCAAAAAAAAAAAAAAAAAAAAAAAAAAAAAAAGAGAGAACTGCCTTAAAACAGTGCTCACTCTTCTCACCTTGATCAGCCATGAATTTATTTATTCTTTGATTTCACATGAACAAAAGACCGGTTAACATATTAGGACAAGATGATATTTAAAGACATTTTCAGTTAAAATAGTCAAATGATTCTCTGACTCTTCAGTATATTGTTTGGCTATATTTTTGCCTGTTGTTAAGAGCTTCTTGCTATACATATGAGAGTACTTAATAAATATAGGCAACTCTGTCACTTAATTTCATTCAAATATGATGCTAATTAGGTCTAAGTGATTGATTTTCACATTATGTAAACTGGGTATTTTTTGTAGAGAACTTATTTCTCTGATCATTCTCCAATCATATATCTCCTTTCAACCAGTAATGTGTGCTCCCTGCCACAAGGGAGTATGAGCATCAAGTGGTGAGCAGCTCGGTATAACCCACACAACCATAACAACTCTAAGTTATTACATTTCCCCCCATAATGTTAGTCCTACAATATCATCTCAGCCATTGGACTGTGACACACGAGTGAGACGGTAGACCTGTCAGATTTGTAAGAGCCTTACCAAAAAAATAATAGCAACAAAAGGCATTTTCAATTTCTTTCTTTTATGTTAACTATTATTTGCAACAATCACCTGTTTTTTGACCGGACCTCTACTGTGCAATATATTTCAGAAATACTCCATGAGAACAAGAAAAGGTATTCAAGTTTCTTGGGTTAAAAGACAGTGTGCATACCATTATAGGGAGGTAGGAGATAAAAGAGGCCCCCGATTTCAAAGAAGTTTTGTGATGGGACTTCTTAGAAAGCAAGGGAGCATTGTTAATTTGGGCTCAGCTCCATTGCTTTCAGTGAATAACTCAATATAAATGCACTGGGTCAATCTGGATTCAGGTGAAAGTGATACTGTACTATGCGGTATATTTCTGTCAAATCTTTGCTGCCAATGAACCAGCTCAGAATAGAATGCACTTTTGGTTTTAATAAAGTTACTAAGTGCATAGTGTGAGTACATAAAAGTTTAGTTTTTGAAAAATACTAATGTAACCAAGAAACAAAAAGATAATATTTGAAATTGTTGAAAGATATATATTAGGAAGTACCTCAACATATGGCTTACTGAAAAACATGACTCTTGCCATGGAGATGTGTTATTACAGAAAGGAAGAAATCTAAGATGGGGAAGAAGCATTATAGATTCATGAAAAGTCCTTATGAAACCTACAGATCCATACCAAATGCCTATTATAGCTGAATATTCTGTTAACATGCTCAGATAATGAGTTTTAAACAGTAGGGATGGTTACATAATAACATATGGATTTTTCAATTAACTGCTCCTAGAGGATTATATTAGGACCTGAGGGTAGGTGTCACATAAGGATGATTTTGAATCAGTTACCACTCACCTCACCCACTTGTTATTTTGAGAGCTTCAAAGTCGTTAGTTGGATCAATTCATGAGGCACAGCAGGAATTCACGTTTTTAAAAGAGTTAGAGTGAGGGGCTAGATGTCCTGGCAGCCAAACTAACTTTGGAGTTCCCCATATGACTCCTTATGCAACCCTTCCTCATGACACATTCAGCCTCTACAACTAAACACTTCAAAATAAACACTGCCCTTAAACATTACCCATCTGAACAAGTGATATTCAAGGTTCAGAGGGCAGCTGCAGGCCATGCTACCAACTCTGCGCCAATCAGTTGACAGTCACCTGATATCAGCAGTCATGGAAGCCGAAGTTTTATAAAATGAATGATAAATGCAAGGATACAAAAAAAGAATACAAAAAAAGTTTAACTCTTTAATATGCTTCCCAAAGATTTCTTATTCAAGATACTGCATAGGAAAACTCTAGCAAAAACCATAGACAGTTTTGAAATGTTTTGCTAACACTAAAGACAGAAAAAAAAACCCACGTATTTTGTAAAAGAATTTGGCACTATATTTCTGTACACTACTTTCAATTTTTTTGACTGTGAGGAATGTGAGTCCGTTGTGATTGATGAGAAAAATGTAGAATGAAATATAATCCAAATGAGCTCATATATTATACATGTAATAAATCCTCTACTCTG
The DNA here is from genome assembly GCF_018350195.1 of Panthera tigris. Classification (NCBI taxonomy): domain Eukaryota; kingdom Metazoa; phylum Chordata; class Mammalia; order Carnivora; family Felidae; genus Panthera; species Panthera tigris. The sequence goes on along the minus strand of NC_056660.1, from coordinate 99,643,059 downwards.
AAAATGAAAGAAGAGATTTTTACATTTATGAACATTAAAAAAATCAGGATTCCTCCCTCCAAGGTAAATCCTAATTCATATTTAAAGGCTATTAATTTGAATAAATTTGAGGGTTTTAGTTACCTTGGAGTGTCTTGATTTGCCCTCAACATATAGATGTTTAATAAAATCAAGTATAAGATAGCCTAGTATAATCATTACTAATTATGATGGATAAGGAAGAATTCAGGAAAGTGTTGGAAATTGAGCTGACCCTTAGAGAATTCAGGAACTGAATTAGAAAAGAAAAAAATGGTGATGGGGGAGTATGTTGACATATTTTCTGAGAACTATTTTGTCCACAGAGCTTTTGTTTTAGTTAACTGGGTTTTGACCTCAGTCTATCTATAGTCACATGGGTGGCTGAAAATAGTGTACTATCAAATTTCCCAAACAGCCAGTTGGAATTCTTTTTATTCAAGTATAATTAACATACAGTGTTATATTAATTTCAGATATAAACATATTGATTCAACAATTCTATACAATACTCAGTGCTCATGAAGATGCATATACTCTTAATCTCCTTCATCTGTTTCACCCATGTCCCTGCCCACCTCCCCTATAGCAGCAAGTTCGTTCTCTATATTTAAAAGTTTATTTTTGTTTTCCCTTTTTTCCTTTGTTCCTTTGTTTTATTTTTTATTTATTTTTAATTTCTATTTTAATTACAGTTAATTAACATACAGTGTTATATTAGTTTCAGGTGTGCATTGTAGTGATTCAGTACTTGCATGCAACACCAGATGCTCATCATGACAAATGTACTCCTTAATCCCCATCATCTGTTTAACCCTTTCCCCCTACCCACCTCCCCTCTGGTAACCATCAGTTTGTTCTCTATAGTTAAGGGTCTGTTTCTTGGTTTCTCTCTCTCTCTCTTTTTTAAAGTTTATTTTATTTATTTTGAAAAAGAGAGCGAGAGAGCAAGTGGGGGAGGGGCAGAGAGGAAAGGAGAGAGAATCCCAAGCAGGCTCCGTGTGCTGTCAGCATAGAGCCCAACACTGGGGTCAGTCTCACTGGCCATGAGACCATGACCTGAGCCAAAACCAAGAGTTGTATGCTTAACCAACTGAGCCACTCAGGTGCCCCATCTCTCTTTTTTCCCTGGGGTTATTTGTTTTGTTTCTTAAGTTTCACATATGAGTGAAATAATAAGGTCTTTGTCTTTCTCTGACTCTTTTCTTAGCATTATACTCTCTAGCTCCATTCATGTTTTTGCAAATGGCAAGAGCTCATTAGTTTTTAAGGCTGAAAATAGTATTCCATTGTATACATATACCACTTCTTTACCCATTCATCTATGGAGGGACACTTGGGTTGCTTCCATATCTTGGCTATTAGAGATACTGTTACTATAAACACAGGGGTGTATACATCTTTTTGAATTAATATTTTCATTTTCTTTGGTTAAATAACCAGTGGTGGAATTACTGGATCATATGGTAATTCTATTTTTAGTTTCTTGAGAAACCTCTATACTGTTTTTCACAGTGGCTGCACCATGTTGCGTTCCCACCAACATTGAATGGTGGTACCTTTTTATCCAAATTCTCACCAACATTTGTTGTTTCTTATGTTTTTAGCCATTCTGAAAGACATATGGTGACATCTCATTGTGGTTGATTTGTATTATCCCGATGATGAATGATGTTGAGCATCTTTCAAGTGTATGCTGGCCATTTGTATGTCTTCTTTGGAAAAATATCTAATTCATGTGCTTTTCTCATTTCTTAATTGGATTATTTATGGGCTTGGTGTTGAGTTGTACAAGTTCTTCATATATTTTGGATATGAACCACTTACCAGATGTATCACTTGCAAATATCTTTTCCATTCAGTAGGTAGTCTTTTTCTTTTGCTGATGGTTTCCTTCACTGTTCAGAAGCCTTTTATTTTGATGCTGTCCCAATGGTTTAATTTTACTTTTGTTTAACTTCCGAAAAGGGACATACCTAGAAAAATGTTTGTACTGCTGATGTCAAAGAGATTATTGCCTGTGTTTTTTTCTAGGAACTTTATGGTTTCAGATCTCATATTTAGGTATTTAATCCATTTTGAGTTTATTTTTGTGTATGGTGTAAAAAAGTGGTCCAGTTTTTATATTTTCGGGTGTTTTTTTTTTTTTTTTTGGTTTGTTTTTGTTTTTGCATGTTGCTGTCTAGTTTTCCCAACACCGTTTGTGACTGTCTTTTTCTCATTGGATATTATTTCCTGCTTTGTTGAAGATTAATTGACTATATAATTGTTTATTTCTGGGGTCTCTATCCTGTTTTTTTTTAACTTTTTTTTTAACGTTTTATTTATTTTTGAGACAGAGACAGAGCATGAACGGGGGCGGGGCAAGAGAGAGGGAGACACAGAATGGGAAGCAGGCTCCAGGCTCTGAGCCATCAGCCCAGAGCCCAACGCGGGCCTCGAACTCACGGACCGCGATATCATGACCTGAGCTGAAGTCGGACGCTTAACCGACTGAGCCACCCAGGGTCCCCAAGGTCTCTATTCTGTTATATTGATCTATGTGTTTCTTTTAGTGCTCTTGTCAGTATCATGCTGTTTTGATGACTACAGCTTTGTTGTATATCTTGAAATCTGGGATTGTGATACCTCCAGCTTTGTTCTTCTTTCTCAAAATTACTTTGGCTATTTGGGGTCTTATGTGTTTCCATACAAATTTTAAAATTATTAGTTCTACTTCTGTGAAAAATGCAGTTGGTATTTTGATAGGGATTGCATTAAATCTATGGATTGCTTTGGGTAGTATAGACATTTTAACAATATCTGTTCTCCCAATCCATGGGCATAGAATATCTCTCCATTTGTTTGTGTCATCTTCAGTTTCTTTCATCAGTGTTTTATAGTTTTCAGAGCATAGGTCTTTCACCCCATTGATTAAATTTATTACTAGGTATTTTATTCTTTTTGTTACAATTGTAAATGGGACTTTTTTTTTTAATTGCTCTTTCTGCTACTTCATTCTTAGTGTATAAAAATGCAACAGATTTCTGTATATTAATTTTGTATCCTGTAACTTTACTGAATTAATTTGCCAATTTTAATAGTTTTTGGGTGGAGTCTTTAGGGTTTTATATATATATATATTATATGATCTGCAAGTAGTGAAAGTTTTACTTCTTCCTTACCAACTGCTTTTTATTTCTTTTTTTTTTGTCTGATTGCTGTGATTAGGACTTCCAGTACTATGTTGAATAAAAGTAGTGAGAGTGGACATCCTTGTCTTCCTGATCTTAGAGGAACAGTTTTCAGTTTTTCACCATTCAATCTGATATTAGCTGTGGGTTTTTCATATAAGGCTTTTATTATTTTGAAGTATGTTCTCTCTAAACCTACTTTGTTGAAGTTTTTTTTTTTTTTTTTTTTAATCATGAATGGATATGGTATTTTGTAAAAAGCTTTTCCTGTATCTATTGAAATGATTGGGTGATTTTTATCATTTATCTTGTTGATGTGATGTATCACGTTGATTGATTTGCAAATATTGAATCACCTTTGCATCCCTGGAATAAATCCCACTTGATCATGGTGAATGATTTTTTAAAAAATATATTGTTGGATTCAGTTTGTTAATATTTTGTTCAGGATTTTTGTATCTGTGTTAATCAGAAATATTGGTCTATAGTTCTCCTTTTTTTGTATCTGGTTTTGATATCAGGGTCATTCTGGTGTCATAGAATAAATTTGGAAGTTTTCCTTCCTCTTCTATTTTTTGGAGCAGTGTGAAAACAATATTTATTAACTCTTCTTTAAATGTTTGGTAGAATTCAACTGTGAAGCCATCTGGTCTAGGACTTCTGTCTGTTGGCAAGTTTTTGATTAATCACTCAATTTCATTAGTCTATTTCAATTTTATATTTCTTCCTGATTCATTTTTGCAAGGTTATGTATTTCTAGGAATTTATCCATTTTTCCTAGGTTGTCCAATTTGTTGACATATAATTTTTATAATATTCTCTTAAAACCTTTTGTATTTCTGTGGTGGTGATTATTATTTCTCCTCTTTTATTTCTTTTTTTTTTTAAGTTTATTTATTTATTTTGAGAGAGAGCGTGCATGCTTGAGTAGAGGAGGGGCAGAGAGAGAGAGAATCCCAAGGAGTCTCTATACTGTCAGTACAGAGCCCAATGTGGGACTCAATCTCATGAGCCATGAGATGATTATCTAAGCCAAAATCAAGAGTCAGATGCTTAACTCACTGAGCCACCCAGGCGCCCCATCTCTTTCATTTCCAATTTTGTTTGAGTACTTTTTTTTAACTTTTATGAATCTGGCTAAAAGTTTATCAATTTTGTTGGTCTACTCAAGAAAGCTGCCCTTGGTTTTATTGATATCTATTGGGCTTTTTTTTTTTCATTGTTTGTTTGTTTCTATTTTAATCTTTATTATTTTCTTCCTTCTATTGGTTTTGGGCTTTGTTTATTCTTTTTCTAGTTCCTTTTGGCATAAGTTTAAGCTGTTTGAGATTTTTCCTGCTTTTTAAAAATGTTTTATTTATTTTTGAGAGAGAGAGAGAGAGAGTGAGAGCATGGGAGGGGCAGAGATTGAAGGAGACAGAGAATCCCAAGTGGGTTCTGTGCTCAAACAGCAGTGAGCCCGCTGGATAAAGGGCTCAAACTCACAAAGTCAGACATTCAACCAATTGAGCCAACAAGGTGCCCCTTTCCTGCTTCTTAAAGTAGGCCTGTATTACTATAATCTTCCATCTTTTTTTATAGTTTATTTTTGAGAGAGAGAGAGAGAGAGAGAGAGAGAGAGAGAGAGAGAGAGAGAGAGAACAAGCAGGGGAGGGGCAGAGAGAGAAGGAGACACAGAATCCAAAGCAGGCTCTAGGCTCTGAGCTGTGAGCTGTGAGCTGTGAGCTGTGAGCTCAGAGCCCAATGTGGGGCTTGAACTCATGAACCATGAGATCATGATCTGAGCTGAAGTCAGATGCTTAACTGCCTGAGCCATCCAGGTGCCCCTATAATCTTCCCTCTTAAAACAGTTTTTGCTGCATCCAAATATTTTGGATCATGTGTTTTCATTTTCATTTGTCTCATGTATTTTATTATTTATTCTTTGATTTCTTGGTTGGCCCATTTATTATTTAAGTGGCATGTTATTTAACCTCCTTGTCTTTGCATTCTTTCCAGACTTTTTTCTTGTGTTTGATTTTTAGTTTCCATACCATTGTGGTCAGAAAAGATGCATGATATGATTACAACCTTTTTGGATTTGTTGGACTTGTTTTGTGGCCTAACATGTGGTCTATTCTGGAGAATGTTCCATGTGCACTTGAAAATAATATATATTCTGTTGTTTTTGGATGGAATGTTCTGAGTATGTCTGTTAGGTCTATCTGGTCCAATGTGTCATTCAAACCCACTATTTCCTTATTGATTTTATGTGTGGATGAAATATCCATTGATCTAGTGGGTTGTTAATGTTCCCTACCATTATTGTTTTGCTATCAATTTCTTCCTTGGTAATGCTTATTAATATTTGTTTTATGTATTTGGATGCTTTCATGTTCGGTGTATATTTACAATTATTATAACTTCTTGTTGAATTGTCACTTTTATGATTTTGTAGTATTTTTTGTGTCTTGTTACAGTGTTTGTTCAAAGTCTGTTTCATCCAATGTAAGTATTGGTACCTAGCTTTCTTTTTGCTTTCATTTGCATAATAAATGTTTTCCATCCCTTCACTTTTAATCATCATGTTCCTGTATCTTTATTTTTTGCATATATATTAGAGGTTTTTGATTTATGGTTACCATGACGTTTATATGTAACATCCTATGCATATAGCAGCCTACTTCAGGATGATGATTGCTTAAGTCTGAACCCATTCTAAAAGCACTAAATTTTTACTCCCCCTCCCACCATGTTTTATGTATATGATGTCATACCTTACGTCCTTTTATTTTGTGAATCCCTTGACTGATTTTTATAGATACAATTGATTTTACTGCTTTTGTGCTTTAATCTCTGTACTGGTTTTATACACGATTAATCAACACATTTATTATGTTTGTATGTATCTGTGAAATTTTTTTTTCTTTTCTAATTTTCTTACTTCTGATTATAGGCTTTTGTTTCCATTCAGAGAATTCCCTTTAATGTTTCTTGTAAGGCTGGTCTAATGGTAATGAATTCCTTTAACTTTTGGTTGTCTGGAAAATTCTTTATCTCTCCTGTCTCCTATTCTGAATGATAACCTTGCTGGATAGAGTAGTCTTGATTGCAAGACTGGATGTTTGTTTGTTTATTTTCCTAATTAGGGAAGTTTTCAGCTGTCATTTCTTCAGATAAATTCTCTGTCCTTTTTCTCTTTCTTCTCCTTCTTGGATTCCTATAATACAAATGTTTTTATGCTTGATGATGTTGCTGAGCTCCCTTAACCTATTCTGATTTTTAAAATTCTTTTTGTGTTCAGATTGGTTGCTTTCCAGTACCCCTGTCCTTCAGGTAACTGATCTGTTCTTTTTATTCCTCTAGTCTGTTTATTCTGTTGTGTGCATTTTTTATTTCATTTATTGAGTTCTTTAACTCCGGTTCTTTTTTTAAATATTTTTTTATTTTTTATTTTTATTTTTTATTTTTAAATATAAAATTTATTGTCAAAATGTTTTCCATACAACATCCAGTGCTCATTCCAACAGGTGCCTTCCTCAATACCTATCACCCACCCTTCCCTCTCTCCCACCCCCCCATCAACCCTCAGTTTGTTCTCAGTTTTTCAGGGTCTCTTATGTTTTGGCTCCCTCCCTCTCTAACCTTTTTTATTCCTTCCCCTCTTTCATGGTCTTCTGTTAGGTTTCTCAGGATCCACATAAGAGTGAAAACATATGGTATCTGTCTTTCTCTGTATGACTTATTTCATTTAGCATAACACTCTCCAGTTCCATCCACGTTGCTACAAAGGGCCATATTTCATTCTTTCTCATTGCCACGTACTACTCCATTGTGTATATAAACCACAATTTCTTTATCCATTCATCAGTTGATGGACATTTAGGCTCTTTCCATCATTTGGCTATTGTTGAGAGTGCTACTATAAGCATTGGGGTACAAGTGCCCTTGTGCATCAGTACTCCTGTATCCCTTGGGTAAATTCCTACCAATGCTATTGCTGGGTCATAGGGTACATCTATTTTTAATTTTTTTGAAGAAGCTCCACACTGTTTTCCAGAGCGGCTGCACCAGTTTGCATTCCCACCAACAGTGCAAGAGGGTTCCCGTTTCTCCACATCCTCTCCAGCATCTATAGTCTCCTGATTTGTTCATTTTAGCCACTCTGAAAGTTGTGAGGTGATATCTGAGTGTGGTTTTGATTTGTATTTCCATGATGAGGAGCAATGTTGAGCATCTTTTCATGTGCCTGTTGGCCATCTGGATGCCTTCTGCAGAGAAGTGTCTATTCATGTTTTCTGCCCATTTCTTCACTGGGTTATTTGTTTTTCAGATGTGGAGCTTGGTGAGCTCTTTATAGATTTTGGATACTAGCCCTTTGTCCAATATGTCATTTGCAAATATCATTTCCCATTCCGTTGGTTGCCTTTTAGTTTTGTTGATTGTTTCCTTTGCTGTGCAGAAGCTTTTTATCTTCATGAGGTCCCAATTGTTCATTTTTGCTTTTAATTCCCTTGACTTTGGGGATGTGTCAAGTAAGAAATTGCTGCGGCTAAGGTCAGAGAGGTCTTTTCCTGCTTTCTCCTCTAGGGTTTTGATGGTTTCCTGTCTCACATTCAGGTCCTTGATCCATTTTGAGTTTATTTTTGTGAATGGTGTGAGAAAGTGGTCTAGTTTCATTCTTCTGCATGTTGCTGTCCAGTTCTCCCATCACCATTTTTTAAAGAGACTATCTTTTTTTTCCATTGGATATTCTTTCCTGCTTTGTCAAAGATGAGTTGGCCATACGTTTGTGGGTCTAGTTCTGGGGTTTCTATTCTATTCCATTGGTTTATGTGTCTGTTTTTGTGCCAATACCATGCTGTCTTGATGATGACAGCTTTGTAGTAGAGGCTGAAGTCTGGGATTGTGATGCCTCCTGCTTGGGTCTTCTTCAAAATTACTTTGGCTATTCGGGGCCTTTTGTGGTTCCATATGAATTTTAGGATTGCTTGTTCTAGCTTTGAGAAGAATGCTGGTGCAATTTTGATTGGGATTGCATTGAATGTGTAGATAGCTTTGGGTAGTATTGACATTTTAACAATATTTATTCTTCCATTACGTGAGCATGGGATGTTTTTCCATTTCTTTATATCTTCTTCAATTTCCTTCATAAGCTTTCTATAGTTTTCAGCATATAGATCTTTTACATCTTTAGTTAGATTTATTCCTAGGTATTTTAAGCTTCTTGGTGCCGATGTGAAAGGGATCAGTTTCTTTATTTGTCTTTCTGTTGCTTCATTATTAGTGTATAAGAATGCAACTGATTTCTGTACTTTGATTTTGTATCCTGCAACTTTGCTGAATTCATGTATCAGTTCTAGCAGACTTTTGGTGGAGTCTATCGGATTTTCCATGTATAATATCATGTCATCTGCAAAAAATGAAAGCTTAACTTCATCTTTGCCAATTTTGATGCCTTTGATTTCCTTTTGTTGTCTGATTGCTGATGCTAGCACTTCTAAAACTATGTTAAACAACAGCGGTGACAGTGGGCATCCCTGTCGTGTTCCTGATCTCAGGGGGAAAGCTCTCAGTTTTTCCCCATTGAGGATTATAGTAGCTGTGGGCTTTTCATAAATCGCTTTTATGATGTTTAAGTATGTTCCTTCTATCCCGACTTTCTCGAGGGTTTTTATTAAGAAAGGATGCTGAATTTTGTCAAATGCTTTTTCTGCATCGATTGACAAGATCATATGGTTCTTATCTTTTCTTTTATTAATGTGATGTATCACGTTGCTTGATTTGCGAGTGTTGAACCAGCCCTGCATCCCAGGAATGAATCCCACTTGATCATGGTGAATAATTCTTTTTATATGCTGTTGAATTTGATTTGCTAGTATCTTATTGAGAATTTTTGCATCCATATTCATCAGGGATATTGGCCTATAGTTCTCTTTTTTTACCTGGTCTCTATCTGGTTTAGGAATCAAAGTAATACTGGCTTCATAGAATGAGTCTGGAAGTTTTCCTTCCCTTTCTATTTTTTGGAACAGCTTGAGAAGGATAGGTATTACCTCTGCTTTAAATGTCTGGTAGAATTCCCCAGGGAAGCCATCTGGTCCTGGACTCTTATTTGTTGGGAGTTTTTTGATAACTGATTCAATTTATTTGCTGGTTATGGGTCTGTTCAAGCTTTCTATTTATTCCTGATTGAGTTTTGGAAGAGTGTGGGTGTTTAGGAATTTGTCCATTTCTTCCAGGTTGTCCAGTTTCTTGGCATATAATTTTTCATAGTATTCCCTATAATTGCTTGTATTTCTGAGGGATTGGTTATAATAATTCCATTTTCATTCATGATTTTATCTATTTGGGTCATCTCCCTTTTCTTTTTGAGAAGCCTGGCTAGAGGTTTATCAATTTTGTTTCTTTTTTCAAAAAACCAACTCTTGGTTTCATTGATCTGCTCTACAGTTTTTTTAGATTCTATATTGTTTATTTCTGCTCTGATCTTTATTATTTCTCTTCTTCTGCACGGTTTCGGGTGTCTTTGCTGTCCTGCTTCTATTTCCTTTAGGTGTGCTGTTAGGTTTTGTATTTGAGATTTTTCTTGTTTCTTGAGATAGGCCTGGATTGCAATGTATTTTCCTCTCAGGACTTCCTTCGCTGCATCCCAAAGCATTTGGATTGTTGTATTTTCATTTTTGTTTGTTTCCATATATTTTTTAATTTCTTCTCTAATTGCCTGGTTGATCCATTCATTCTTTAGTAGGGTGTTTTTAACCTCCATGCTTTTGGAGGTTTTCCAGACTTTTTCCTGTGGTTGATTTAAAGCTTCATAGCATTGTGGTCTGAAAGTATGCATGGTATGATTTCAATTCTTGTATACTTATTAAGGACTGTTTTGTGACCCAGTATGTGATATTTTGGAGAATGTTCCATGTGCACTCGAGAAGAAAGCATATTCTTTTGTTTTGGGATGCAGAGTTCTAAATATATCTGTGAAGTCCATCTGATCCAATGTATCATTCAGGGCCCTTGTTTCTTTATTGACCATGTGTCTAGATGATCTATCCATTGTGGTAAGTGGGGTGTTAAAGTCCCCTGCAATGACCACATTCTTGTCAATAAGGCTGCTTATGTTTGTGAGTAATTGTTTTATATATTTGGGGGCTCCCATATTTGGCGCATAGACATTTATAATTGTTAGTTCTTGATGGATAGACACTGTAATTATTATATAATGCCCTTGTTCATCTCTTGTTACAGCCTTTAATTTAAAGTCTAATTTGTCTGATATAAGTTTGGCTACTCCAGCTTTGTTTTGACTTCCAGTAGCATGATAAATAGTTCTCCATCCCCTAACTTTCAATCTGAAGGTGTCCTCGGTTCTAAAATGAGTCTCTTGTAGACAGCAAATAGGTGGGTCTTGTTTTTTTATCCGTTCTGATACCCTATGTCTTTTGGTTTGCACATTTAGTCCATTTACATTCAGTGTTATTATAGAAAGATATGGGTTTAGAGTCATTGTGTTGTCTGTAGGTTTCATGCTTGTAGTAATGTCTCTCGCACTTTGTCTCACAGGAAATCCCTTAGGATCTCTTGTAGGGCTGGTTTAGTGGTGATGAATTCCTTCAGTTTTTGTTTGTTTGGGAAGACCTTTATCTCTCCTTGTATTCTAAATGACAGATTTGCTGGATAGAGGATTCTCAGCTGCATATTTTTTTTTTCTGTTCATTGCATTGAAGATTTCCTGCCATTCCTTTCTGGCCTGCCAAGTTTCAGTAGAGAGATCGGTCAGTAGTCTTACCCGTCGCCCTTTATATGTTAGAGCATGTTTATCCCTAGCTGCTTTCAGAATTTTCTCTTTATCCTTGTATTTTGCCAGTTTCACTATGATACATCGTGCTGAAGATCGATTCAAGTTACGTCTGAAGGGAGTTCTCTGTGCCTCTTGGATTTCAATGCCTTTTTCCTTCTCCAGATCAGGGAAGTTCTCCGCTATTATTTCCTCAAGTACACCTTTGGCACTTTCCCTCTCTCTTCCTCCTCTGAATACCAATTATGCGTAGATTATTTCTCTTTAGTGTATCACTTAGTTCTCTAATTTTCCCCTCATACTCCTGGATTTTTTTTATCTCTCTTTTTCTCAGCTTCTTCTTTTTCCGTAATGTTATCTTCTAGTTCACCTATTCTTTCCTCTGCCTCTTCAATCCGACCAATCAATGGTCATCTCCATTTTATTTTGCAGCTCATGAATAGCATTTTGTAACTCCTCCTGGGTATTCCTTAGTCAGTCCCTTGATCTCTGTAGCAATAGATTCTCTGCTGTCCTTTATACTGTTTTAAAGCCCAGCGATTAATTTTATGACTATTATTCTAAATTCACTTTCTGTTATATTGTTTAAATTGTTTTTGATCAGTTCGTTAGCTGTCGTTATTTCCTGGAGGGTTTTTTTTGAGGGGAATTCATCTGTTTTGTCAATTTGGATAGTCCCTGGAGTGGTGCGGAACTGCAGGGCACTGCCCCTGTGCTGTCTTGAATAACTTGCGTTGGTGGGTGAAGCTGCAGTCAGACCTGAAATCTGCCCCCATCCCACTGCTGGGGCCACAGTTTGACTGGTGTGTGCCTTCTCTTCCCCTCTCCTAGGGGCGGGATTCACTTGGGATGGCGTGGCCCATCTGGGCTACTTGCACACTGCCAGGCTTGTGGTGCTGGGGATCTGGTGTATTAGCTGGGGTGGATCCACAAGGTGCACAGGGGCGGGAGGGGCAGGCTCAGCTCACTTTTCCTTCAGAGATGTGCTTTGGGAGGGGCCCTGTGGCAGCGGGATGGAGTTAGACCCATCGGAGGGATGGATCTGCAGAAGCACAGCATTGGGTGTTTGCGGGGTGCAAGCACATTCCCTGACAGGAACTGGTTCCCTTTGGGATTTTGGCTGGGGGATGGGCGAGGGAGATGGTGCTGGCGAGCGCCTTTGTTCCCCACCAAGCTGCGCTGTGTCGTCTGGGGCTCAACAACTCTCCCTCCCTCCCTCCCTCCCACTCTCCGAGCAAAGCTGTTAACTTATAACCTTCCAGATGTTAAGTCCCACTTGCTGTCAGAACACACTACATCTGGCCCCTCCGCTTTTGCAAGCCAGACTCGGGGGCTCTGCTTGGCTGGCAGGCCACCCCTCCGCCCCGGCTCCCTCCCGCCAGTCCATGGAGCGCGCACCGCCTGTCTGCCCTTCCTACCCTTTTCTGTGGGCCTCTCGTCCACGCTTGGCTCCAGAGAATCTGTTCTGCTAGTCTTCTGGTAGTTTTCTGGGTTATTTAGGCAGGTGTGTGTGGAATCTAAGTGGTCCGCAGGATGCGGTGAGCCCAGCGTACTCCTACACCGCCATCTTCCCCTAGCACATTTGTTCTTGGAGAAGTCTTCTAAAGATCCTTGTCCCTCCAGGGCATAATCTGAGATTAATAAGTCTTCTTCATGTATATGTTTTTCAAACTGCTCCTCTTTGCTGTGTTTCAGTTGGGTTATTTGTTATGCTTGTCCTTTAAGGGTGAGGACTCAGTTTGCTATCTTCTGCGAGCTCTAGAGCTGAAGCCACAGATTTTTAAAGTTCCTGGTGTTAAGCCCCTTTGATTGTAAAAACTCATGAAATTATGCCCCTGTAATTTCCAAAGCCAAATGTTATGAGGACTCATCAGTGCACATCCCTTATGTCTGCGGTGCCTGGTATGAAGTCTGTTCCTCTTCCTTCTCCATGCTTGTGGTGTCCCTCCCATGTGTGGTTACTCTCACAGGTTAGTTTTGTCCTCTACTGGGTCCCTGCTCATCCTGCCATTTTTGATGTGGTCTTCTTTCTATGATTTACTGTGGAAATTCTGTTCTTCGAGTCTTTTGGTTTATTTTCTGAGTTAGTTACATTGATACGGCTGTTACTTATGTGTATCCATGGGACAAGGTGAGCTTAGGATCCTCCTAGTTAGTCCGCCATTACCCCTCAACTGGCATTTTTTACTTTTTTTTTTTTTTTAAATATGAAATTTATTGTCAAATTGGTTTCCATACAACACCCAGTGCTCATCCCAACAGGTGACCTCCTCAATTCCCCTCACCCACCCTCCCCTCCCTCCCACCCCCCATCAACCCTCAGTTTGTTCTCAGTTTTTAAGTCTCTTATGTTTTTTTAAAATTTTATTTCTTTATTTATTTTTTTAATATATGAAATTTACTGTCAAATTGGTTTCCATACAACACCCAGTGCTCATCCCAAAAGGTGCCCTCCTCAATACCCATCACCCACCCTGCCCTCCCTCCCACCCCCCATCAACCCTCAGTTTGTTCTCAGTTTTTAACAGTCTCTTATGCTTTGGCTCTCTCCCACTCTAACCTCTTTTTTTTTTTTTCCTTCCCCTCCCCCATGGGTTTCTGTTAAGTTTCTCAGGATCCACATAAGAGTGAAACCATATGGTATCTGTCTTTCTCTGTATGGCTTATTTCACTTAGCATCACATTCTCCAGTTCCATCCACGTTGCTACGAAAGGCCATATTTCATTTTTTCTCATTGCCACGTAGCATTCCGTTGTGTATATAAACCACAATTTCTTTATCCATTCATCAGTTGATGGACATTTAGGCTCTTTCCATAATTTGGCTATTGTTGAGAGTGCTGCTATAAACATTGGGGTACAAGTGCCCCTATGCATCAGCACTCCTGTATCCCTTGGGTAAATTCCTAGCAGTGCTATTGCTGGGTCATAGGGTAGGTCTATTTTTAATTTTTTTGAAGAAGCTCCACAATGTTTTCCAGAGCGGCTGCACCAATTTGCATTCCCACCAACAGTGCAAGAGGGTTCCCGTTTCTCCACATCCTCTCCAGCATCTATAGTCTCCTGATTTGTTCATTTTGGCCACTCTGACTGGCGTGAGGTGATATCTGTGTGTGGTTTTGATTTGTATTTCCCTGATAAGGAGCGACGTTGAACATCTTTTCATGTGCCTGTTGGCCATCCGGATGTCTTCTTTAGAGAAGTGTCTATTCATGTTTTCTGCCCATTTCTTCACTGCGTTATTTGTTTTTCGGGTGTGGAGTTTGATGAGCTCTTTATAGATTTTGGATACTAGCCCTTTGTCCGATATGTCATTTGCAAATATCTTTTCCCATTCCGTTGGTTGCCTTTTAGTTTTGTTGGTTGTTTCCTTTGCTGTGCAGAAGCTTTTTATCTTCATGAGGTCCCAGTAATTCACTTTTGCTTTTAATTCCCTTGCCTTTGGGGATGTGCCGTGTAAGAGGTTGCTACGGCTGAGGTCAGAGAGGTCTTTTCCTGCTTTCTCCTCTAGGGTTTTGATGGTTTCCTGTCTCACTTTCAGGTCCTTTATCCATTTTGAGTTTATTTTTGTGAATGGTGTGAGAAAGTGGTCTAGTTTCAACCTTCTGCATGTTGCTGTCCAGTTCTCCCAGCACCATTTGTTAAAGAGACTGTCTTTTTTTCCATTGGATGTTCTTTCCTGCTTTGCCAAAGATTAGTTGGCCATATGTTTGTGGGTCTAGTTCTGGGGTTTCTATTCTATTCCATTGGTCTATGTGTCTGTTTTTATGCCAATACCATGCTGTCTTGATGATGACAGCTTTGTAGTAGAGGCTAAAGTCTGACCCACTCATTCCTTAGTAGGGTGTTCTTTAACCTCCATGCTTTTGGAGGTTTTCCAGACTTTTTCCTGTGGTTGATTTCAAGCTTCATAGCATTGTGGTCTGAAAGTATGCATGGTATAATTTCAATTCTTATATACTTACAAAGGGCTGTTTTGTGACACAGTATATGATCTATCTTGGAGAATGTTCCATGTGCACTCGAGAAGAAAGTATATTCTGTTGCTTTGGGATGCAGAGTTCTAAATATATCTGTCAAGTCCATCTGATCCAATGTATCCTTCAGGGCCCTTGTTTCTTTATTGACCGTGTGTCTAGATGATCTATCCATTTCTGTAAGTGGAGTGTTAAAGTCCCCTGCAATGACCACATTCTTATCAATAAGGCTGCTTATGTTTATGAGTAATTGTTTTATATATTTGGGGGCTCCGGCATTCAGCGCATAGACATTTATAACTGTTAGCTCTTCCTGATGGATAGACCCTGTGAATATTATATAATGCCCTTCTTCATCTCTTGTTACAGCCTTTAATTTAAAGTCTAGTTTGTCTGATATAAGTATGGCTACTCCAGCTTTCCTTTGGCTTCCAGTAGCATGATAAATAGTTCTCCATCCCCTCACTCTCAATCTAAAGGTGTCCTCAGGTCTAAAATGAGTCCCTTGTAGACAGAAAATAGATGGGTTTTGTTTTTTTATCCATTCTGATACCCTGTGTCTTTTGGTTGGCGCATTTAATCCATTTACATTCAGTGTTATTATAGAAAGATACGGGTTTAGAGTCATTGTGATGTCTGTATGTTTTATGTTTGTAGTGATGTCTCTGGTACTTTGTCTCACAGGATCCCCCTTGGGATCTCTTGTAGGGCTGGTTTAGTGGTGACAAATTCCTTCAGTTTTTGTTTGTTTGGGAAGACCTTTATCTCTCCTTCTATTCTAAATGACAGACTTGCTGGATAAAGGATTCTTGGGTGCATATTTTTTCTGTTTAGCACACTGAAGATATCGTGCCAAGCCTTTCTGGCCTGCCACGTTTCAAAGGAGAGATCAGTCACGAGTCTTATAGGTCTCCCTTTATATGTGAGGGCACGTTTATCCCTTGCTGCTTTCAGAATTTTCTCTTTATCCTTGTATTTTGCCAGTTTCACTATGATATGTCGTGCAGAAGATCGACTCAAGTTACGTCTGAAGGGAGTTCTCTGTGTCTCTTGGATTTCAATGCCTTTTTCCTTCCCCAGTTCAGGGAAGTTCTCAGCTATAATTTCTTCAAGCACCCCTTCAGCACCTTTCCCTCTCTCTTCCTCCTCTGGGATACCAATTATGCGTATATTATTTCTTTTTAGTGTATCACTTAGTTCTCTAATTTTCCCCTCATACTCCTGGATTTTTTTTATCTCTCTTTCTCTCAGCTTCCTCTTTTTCCATAACTTTATCTTCTAGTTCACCTATTCTCTCCTCTGCCTCTTCAATCCGAGCCGTCGTCGTTTCCATTTTGTTTTGCATTTCGTTTAAAGCGCTTTTCAGCTCCTCGTGACTGTTCCTTAGTCCCTTGATCTCTGTGGCAAGAGATTCTCTGCTGTCCTGTATACTGTTTTCAAGCCCAGCGATTAATTTTATGACTATTATTCTAAATTCACTTTCTGTTATATTATTTAAATCCTTTTTGATCAGGTCATTAGCTGTTGTTATTTCCTGGAGATTCTTCTGAGGGGAATTCTTCCGTTTGGTCATTTTGGATAGTCCCTGGAGTGGTGAGGACCTGCAGGGCACTTCCCCTGTGCTGTGGTGTATAACTGGAGTTGGTGGGCGGGGACCTGATGTCTGCCCCCAGCCCACCGCTGGGGCCACAGTCAGTCTGGTGTGTGCCTTCTCTTCCCCTCTCCTAGGGGCAGGATTCACTGTGGGGTGGCGTGGCCCGTCTGGGCTACTTGCACACTGCCAGGCTTGTGGTGCTGGGGATCTGGCATATTAGCTGGGGTGGGTAGGCAAGGTGCACGGGGGCAGGAGGGGCAGGCTTAGCTCGCTTCTCCTTAGGTGATCCACTTCAGGAGGGGCCCTGTGGCAGCAGGAGGGAGTCAGATCCGCTTCCGGAGGTTTGGCTCCACAGAAGCACAGAGTTGGGTGTTTGTGTGGAGTGAGCAAGTTCCTTGGCAGGAACTGGTTCCCTTTGGGATTTTGGCTGGGGGATGGGCGGGGGAGATGGCGCTGGCGAGCGCCTTTGTTCCCCGCCAAGCTGAGCTCTACTGTCCAGGGGCTCAGCAGCTCTCCCTCCCTTTGTCCTCCAGCCTTCCCGCTTTCCGAGCAGAGCTGTTAACTTATGACCTCCCAGACGCTAAGTCGCGCTTGCTGTCGGAACACAGTCCGTCTGGCCCCTCTGCTTTTGCCAGCCAGACTGGGGGGCTCTGCTTGGCCGGCGGGCCGCCCCTCCACCCTGGCTCCCTCCCGCCAGTCCGTGGAGCGTGCACCGCCTCGCCGCCCTTCCTACCCTCTTCCGTGGGCCTCTCGTCTGCGCTTGGCTCCGGAGACTCCGTTCTGCTAATCCTCTGGCGGTTTTCTGGGTTCTTTAGGCAGGTGTAGGTGGAATCTAAGTGATCAGCAGGACGCGTGGTGAGCCCAGCGTCCTCCTACGCCGCCATCTCCCCCCGGCATTTTTTACTTTTGAATGAGTCAAATGATAAAAGAGACTAAGGGCTATCTTATATTTTTCCAAGATACCTGATCATTTCGTCATGAGGCTATTTGAATAGTCTGCTGAATCTTGACTCATCACGTTAACTAAAGCAGCCTCAAATTTATTATAGGGAAGTTAAGTCAATTCTATAAGTCAAATATTCTCATAAATTATTTTCATTTTAGACTAATTATTTGTGAAGATCAAAATCTTTCAAAGAGTTGCATGTATTGTTTTCTGTGTTTTGTGGGAAATTACCAGTTGTTTTAAAGCTTTGGCCATTTAGAGGAAATCAATTCTGTCTCTATCAAAATATCATTTAAGTCATCCCCTGACCGGATGTTTTGTGGGCATCAATGAAGAATTTTTTAAAAATATTTGTTTAATTTTGTGAGACGGAGAAAGACAGAGCATGAGCAGGGATGGAGCAGAGAGGGAGATAGACACAGAATCCCTCTCAGGCTCCAGGATCTGAGCTGTCAGCACAGAGCCCGATGAGGAGCTTGAACCCACAAACCACAAGATCATGACCTGAGCTTAGGTTGGATGTTTAACCGGCTGAGATACCCAGGCACCCCAGAACAGCATTATTTCTTTTCAAGTATTATGACTGATGAATATTTCACACAATGGGTTATTTTCAAGTTTGAGAGGACATCAAATAAAATAATATCAACTTATAATAATTATGATAATTACCATTTTTTGCCACATTTCATTCAACATAGCCATTCACTGTGATAATGTGAAAGCCTTACAAACTTTAATTTAGCACTCTACATAATTCTGCAAGGAAAATGAGAAAATCAAGGCAGAAGAAGCTCAGTAACTGACTAAAAGTAACACAACTGGCAAGTGAAGAAGTCAGAATTCAAACCTATACCTGTGATCAACCCCTGCATTTTTAATCCCTCCTCCATTAAGTGGGGGTAATTGCTTTCCCAAAGTCATTGGTGTGTTAACCAAACTGGTTTATTACAAGTGACAGAATCTGGCTTAAAATAGCTTACTAAAAGAAAAAAAAAAGAAGAAAAAAAATGTGTTGGAAGGGTATAGGGATGATCTATCAAAACTGCTAAAGAAATCACAGTTGTTTCAGAGGTCATGGATTGGAACCAGGATCTGGAAAAAGATAATATCCATTTCTCCTTAATTTCCTGTATTACAGTCAACCCAGAAATTTTATGCATACCATTTTTTTATGTTTGCAAAAATTCTTTGGATAAGCTGCTATTATTTCTTTTGACAGCCATGATAATTAGTACATAATAAGTGAATTGATTTGTCCACGATGGGTGGCTGATTGGTCACAGAGGTAGAATTAGACACCACCCATTCAGCCTCTTGTACCATGCTCTGCTAATGTACTTGTGTTTTAAAATGTCTAATTGCAGGGGCACCTGAGTGACTCAGTCAGTTGAGCATCCAACTTCCTTTCAGATCATAATCTTGTGGTTCATGAGTTCAAGCCCCATATTGGGCTCGCTGCTGTCAGCATAGAGCCTGCTTGGGATCTTCTTTTCCCCTGTCTCAGCCCCTCCCCTGCTCATGCTTTAAAATAAATAAGCATGAAATTATTTTATTTATTTATTTTAAGTGTTATATTATTAAATAAATAAGTATTAAAAATAATAAAATAAAATGTCTAATTATAGCAGTGTTCCTATAAGTGTTAAGGCCTTTTTTTTTTATTTTAGCTATGTAGGCAGGCTACTGGAGATATTAATACTTTTTAAATACTTTTTAAATACTAATACTTTTTGATATTTGAAGTTCTCATATCCTTCAGATATTTTTATGAATATTGTCCAAGTGAAACACAGGAAAAATAGATAGCCAGTCAATCTACATCTTATTTAAAGTGTTTGGCACTATACTATCATGTTAAATGAAAGGTTACCTTTACTAGTAAGATTTAATTAATTTCTTTTTAGAAAAATTTCATTAAAATACTTTTAGAACAGATAGGAATTTTTGAATGTAGTATTTGATTTGTAGCTGATATATGTACAGTGAGAAAAAGGTTCTTTTGATAAAAATTATTCAGTATTCTTTTCTTAAACTTAACCTTATGTCTACTTGATAAGAAAATAAAAGTGAAGCTATTGATTAGTTTCTGTTATACTTAAAACAAATTTTATCTTTTGCTATGTAAGTAATTTAAAAAAGACAGGTTTTCAAACTAGATGTCTTAGCCACAAGATGGTGTCCTAACATTAGCAACCAATGGGTTTTGCTTATAAATAGAATTGACTTCACTTGGCAAAAATGTTTCTCAAGTTGAAAATGCCAAGTGCCCATGCATAAAAATAATTACTCCTTAGTCTGTACTCTTGTGGAAAATGTACTTGGGAAAATGTATTGTGAAACTCAATTTGATTAACTCTCTTTGTTGTAGATTTGTATTTATTTACATTAATGCCACACTGGAATACCTAGTTCATTAACTTCTAATTTAGCCAAAACAGAGAGGAAAACTGTTTTCCTTGCACATCACAACAAGTTTTCAAGTGGCACAATAGTTGAACTTTGTGTGGTGTACAATGTATGTCATGAGAAATACACATAAGAATTCAAGATTTTTTATCTTACATTTTATTTCCATAAAGGTTTGGTTTTGAAATCAGAGGTGGTAACATCAGTTTATCTTGAAACTGACTTTTTCAAATTTGAATATGTTAAGTTTTGGATGTTGTTTTTTGAATTGAATTTTTGAATCGAATTTATCTGCTTTCAAACACCAACATTTATTCCAAAGATCCTGAGAAATCTCTGGTCCTAATAATTCTTACTGGTTATCACAGACTTCTGAACACATGTAAGAGACTTTCTAATGTCAAATCCTGCGGGAAAAGAGGTTGGATGCATTCTATGCATTCTAAAGAAGAAATTGTTTCAGATAATACTAAGTACACTAGAACGCCATTTTTTACCCTAGCTTGAAAGAAAGCTAGATTTTCCCTGCAATTGAAAGTGGATTTTTTTAAATGTTTTTATTTTACTTTTGAAAGAGAGCATGAGCCGGGGAGGGGCAGAGAGAGAGGGAGACACAGAATTTGAAGCAGGCTCCAGGCCCTGAGCTGTCAGCACAGAGCCCGACTTGGGGCTTGAACTCACGGACCACGAGATCATGACCTGAGCTGAAGGCTGATGCTTAACTAACTTAGCTACCCAGGTGTCCCGAAAATGGAACTTTTGCTTTGAAAAGATGTTTTCCATTTTTGTGTTATCTTTACATCTACACAGCCATGAGTTGTTAAAAAGAGTGTTTTGGGACCATTCTATATTTTCATCCTGAAAAAGAAAGTTCATATAAAATCACTTAGCTATGTCAGAGGGCAAGAAAGAAATGTATCACAATGATATATATTGGAATCACTTCATAAGTCATTCTCTCCATGAATGGTACATATGTGCATTTTATAGAAATTTCGGAAATAAATCTGACAGTATAAGAAAAAACATAAAGGCGCCTGGGTGATTCAGTTGGTTAAGCGTTTGACTTTGGCTCAGGTCATGATCTCATGGTTTGTGAGTTCCAGCCCTGTATGGGGCTCTGTGCTGACAGGTCAGAGCCAGGAGCCTACTTCAGATTCTGTGTCTCCCTTTCTCTCTGCCCCTCCCCTGCTCACACACACACACTCTCTCTCAAAAATAAACATTAAAAAATTTTAAATAAGAAAAAAATATATATATATGCACTCTTGAACCTATTGCTGTCTTTAAAACCTATTCTATGGAAATGAAAATGCCAGTCTGTAAGGTTATATACAGTATACAATAATCTTTACTTTAGCCTTGTTCCTGGAAGCCAAAAATAAAAACAAAATAATTCTGTAACAAGGTAGAGGCCTATCAAAAAATGGATGATTGAATACATTATAGTATGTCTATACTGGTGATATATATGATGAAATATTATTCATCTCCTAAAAGAATGAACTATTGCTACAAAGCTATACAAATTGGCTAGAGGAATTTATACTATATATTGATGAATGAGAAAATTAAGGGATTTATAATAAGATCCCATTAAAAAAAACATAACAGAAACTAGACATTATGACAGGTGTAAGGTGATATTGTAGTTTTGATTTGCATTTCTCTGATGATGAGTGATGTTGAGCATCTTTTCATGCAACTGTTGGCATCTGGATGTCTTCTTTGGAAAGATGTCTCTTTAGGTCCTCTGTCCATTTTTCAGGTTGTTTGTGTGTTTTGGTGTTGAGTTGTATGAGTTCTTTCTGTATTTTGAATATTAACTTCTGATTAGCTTTATCATTTGCAGATAGGGAATGTAGTCAATAATATAGTAATAACTTTGTGTGGTGACAGATAGTAACTACACTTATCACGGTGAATATTTTGTAATGTATATAAATGTCAAATCATTATGTGGTACACCTGAAACTACTATAATACTGTATATCCACTATGCCTCAATTTACATTTTTAATTAAAAAATATTATATATTTACAATACAAATGTGTGTGTATATATATATGTGTGTGTGTGTGTGTGTGTCAATACATGTTTGTACATGATTAATTAGACATGGAAGAAAGCATGGAAGCATTCATGTTTATTTTTTTTTTTAATTTTTTTTTAACGTTTATTTATTTTTGAGACAGAGAGAGACAAAGCATGAACGGGGGAGGGTCAGGGAGAGGGAGACACAGAATCTGAAACAGGCTCCAGGCTCTGAGCTGTCAGCACAGAGCCCGACGCGGGGCTCGAACTCACGCACCGCGAGATCATGACCTGAGCCGAACTCAGCCGCTTAACCGACTGAGCCACCCAGGCGCCCCTCATGTTAGTTTATTTATATGAGATCCTTCTTGAAGGTTCTTATAGTCAAGTTCCCTGGAGAGCACACTCTGAGATAGAGATTGGCATGCAGGAAGTCTATGTAGAAGTGCTTCTCTGATCCTCCATGGAAGGGAAATGAAGGAAAGCCAGTTAGGCTGGAGGGAGGGAAGGTGGGGTGGTGGACCGTGATACAATCACACCAACGTCTCAGAGGATCCCAGGGATATTTGGAGCTGGGATGTTCCATCATGGTCATTGCAAACTGGAGTCAGGGGTCTATTTGCCCTACCTTCTCTGTCTGTATTCTCCCTTTCTGCCCTCTTCACTGACTAGTCATTGGGTATGGACTGCCCCCAGTAAGGACGTGTGATCCTGTGGCTGTAGTTCTCATTAACTGAGGCTTAATCCTCAGAGGGGAGGATTCAGCTGTGAGCCATCAACTGTCAACATTCCCACTGCTTTAGTCTTGGAGGGGTAAGGAAATCTAGTTGGCACACCATAACATCCTCTAAAGAACTGGATGACGAATAACATGGTTGAAATGAGGGAGGAGAGTGGAAGAGGTAACATACAAGAAAAGAGAAAAATAATTTTAATAAAAGCATTTAAACAAGTGGTAAACGTGCATCAATATTGCAAGTGCTGTAGTAGTCGCAATGCTATGAAAAATTCATGATGTTTTACCTGGAAGAACCTTCTAAAACCTTTCTTGACCCAATTTTCTGGGTCATCCTAACTTTTCAATGCACCGTATTTTCTTTGACAACATTGAAAGGATAAAAGCTCAGTAAAAGGCGAATTGGGAAGCAAGCTTAAATATTTTATTTTTAGAAGGAGCAAATGGCTGATGAAGGAAGTTACATCATTCTGAACACACCTATTGCAGTATTTTGGCTGTGGTAGCGACATTCTTACTAAGGTGCTGTATTTGGAGAAAACCTTTGTCTCGAGTAAACAGACAAGCATGTTGATAATATACTGTACTGTATTATAGTAAGGCTCTGAACCACTTTAGCTGGACAATACATACACCTTTGTAATCTGACTCATTTACTGAATAGCTATCATATGCTGGGTAGGTTATTAGGCCCTGGGGACTGGAAAGTAAATAGTGATTCAGAGCCTTGCAGGAGAGACAGTTGAAACAAGGAACAGTCACAGGATGACAAAGGTCATGGTATAGACAGAGTGCTGTGGGAACTCCAGGGACAAACCAGGTTGCAGGTTGATCATGTCAGGGTTTCCCGGAACAGAAGTTTCTGCATGGTGGGGTTGATATTGGGGCAGGTGAGTAATAAAGAAGAAGATCTGAGTGCAATCAGGGTACATTCAGGTTGCTGTAATTATAGTCCAAAATGTTGTGGTGGAGACTGTAAGGCACATGTTTTGGGATGAAGGCAAGAGTATCAGGAGATCATGCTGGAGAAAGAAGCAAGGACAAGATCATGGAGTCCTGGCAGGCAGTACAGCGCACAATCAAGTAGGATAATTTGAAGAGACTATAATAAAGCAACTATTTACAAAGATGTGGTGGGGGAATGGGGCTAGGGTTGGACATTGCCACCTCAGGTCTAATGCAGCAAGAGTTAGAGGGGTTGTTAGAACTTGAGGACAGAGGGACTGAGTGGAGGGAGCTGCTTTTCTCACAGGAGTCCTGGTTTCTGAGGAGGAATGCAGCAAACGATGGTAACATTGAAAGTAGTCAGTTGGTAAACAGATAGATGCCTTGATGGGACCGCATGGCAGACTAGCCCATTGATGGGTCCTTGTCTGTTTGAATGGAGAAAGACAAGAAGAGCAGAGAGTGGTTCTGGTGGGGCAAACAGAACTCTTCCCTGTGTGGGTGGCAGTTGCAGAATTGAAGAATAAGGAGGAGGTGAGTAGATGTGCAAGGGAAGGAAGTGATTTCCACGCAATCAGAGCAGGGTGGCCAAGATTCTGTGGCAGGAGGGTGAATCTAGAGACTAAAATAATGCCCATGCAGTGAGCATGGAGAGGGAAAAGAGATGAGACATGATGTTATAGAGGTGCCATGAAAAAGACCATACAGGGGCATTCATGCCAAATTAAATAGTTTTGTCTTTACTCCCAAGAACATTGCAATACCGTAGAAGAGTCTGATCATGCATAGCATCATCTGATTTTGTTTTATGGAAATCACTGTCTTATCTGAGAGAAGACTGGGTCAGGGTAAGAAGACAGCTTGGAAGATGGTAACAGTGGTCTGGGTGAGCCATCATGGTGGCCTACACTTGGGTGCCACTGGTGGGAGGCAGAGGGTGAACACGGTCAAGAAATACTTAGGACCTGGGTGATGGTTTAGACATGGAGGCCGAGATAAAAGGAATTGTTAAACATGATTATAAGGTTTCTGACCAGATCGCAAACACTTGGTGAAAAAAAATTCCCTTTTCTTTTCCTGGTAGTCCTTATTCTTCTTTGTATTCCCACTAGCTCTTCACTCAAGTTTTCCTTTATTGTAATGATCATTTCTTCATGTATGCTTGACTACTTTCCCTGTGTTACATGATGAGCTGCTCTCCCTTTCTTACTTGCTAAATCATTATGTTTCACAGATTTTCACCCATGAGTTTCCTCCTCTTAGTTCCTTCACAAAGCATTTCACTTGTTCCTGACTTCCTCCTCTGGATGTGCCCCATGTGAGAATTATAATGGGTGGCAGTAGCATGCTACCAACTAGAAGCTTGATGTCATTAAAATTCCTTCAAGTTTGTGACCTTGAAATTACCCACTTATAGTTCCCATGTATTTCCATCTTGCTTTTGTTATCTTCTTCATAAATAACCCCTGGCTATCAAAGATACATCTTTTGTCCTTTCAAGATTACTAATATAGAGCGTGTAGGCATTTCAAAACACAGAGTACACAGAAATAACATGGTTCATCTTAAAACTGTTAAGTTATTCCTCAAACACATTTTGTATTTGTCTAAAAAGAAAACGTTTGAAACAAGTCTATCAAACATTTTCCTGTTTCAACACTGGGGAGACTCTCCTGAACTCATGTCAGTAAAGGAGAAAATAAAGGAGCTTCAATTATTTTGTGTGGATCCTGTTCAATTTAAGGAAAATTATCTTTCCCATATGACTGTATGAACCCAAGAGAGAGTGTGTATGCGTGTGTGTGTGTGTGTGTTTGTGTGTGTATCAATAATGATGGAGGAATCTTAACAACCAAGAAATTGAGCTCAGATACTATTGACATTTGTGACATTTTCACTGCCAATTAACATGACTGAAAATGCATCTAATAATTAAGGATGTGACATCATTACATTCTATTAATGACTATAGTTAGATTAATAAATCATTAATTCTTGAAAATTAAGCATTAAGTGCACATTTTCTGGTAGAAAAGAAGCGTGTTCTATTTAACACTTGAGATGAGGGTTTTGCATCCTTTCCTAGGAAGAAGGCAAAATGATAGAGTGGAAAGGCCCATAACCTGAAATTGAAACTTCAGAATCTGAGTCCAGCCTAACCACTGGCTAACAGTGTGACTTACAAGTCTCAGTTTCTTCATAAGTGAGATGGAAAAAGCACCTAGAGTGTAGAGTTGTTGTGAGAAATAAATTAATGTTTGTAAAGATATTTTATAAATTGTACGCCAAGATGATAATATTACTTGTCATTGAATTTTAAACGGGAACATTGACTCTAATTCTAGTTTCCTTGCCTGCACAATAAATTGATTCCTATATTACTACATGGAATAATTGAGAGATGTTTAATTGGATTGAAGAAATGCCTGACAAATAGAAAAAAAAGCATTTAGAATAATATTCTTTAATTTTTAAAAATGTTTTTATTTATTTTTGAGTGTCAGAGGCAGAATGTGAGCAGGGGAGGCACAGAGAGAGAGGAAGACACAGAATCTGAAGCAGGCTCCAGGCTCCAAGCTGTCAGCACAGAGCCCGATGTGGGACTTGAAATCATGAACTATGAGATCGTGACCTGAGCTTTAGCTGACTGAGCCACACAGGCGCCCCTAGAATGATATTCTTAACAGAGAAATCAGTTTTCTGTTTTACTGAATATACAGATAATTCTTGTTTTGCGTGGTTGGACAAGGCTATAAAACTGACCCCAAGGCCATGCAAAGTGGTCTTAATAATCACTGGGAAAAATTATGATTATTGTGTGACCTTTAACATTGTGTTGTCAAAACAATAAACACTGTCTTACTGTTGGTTGTAAATATAAAGGGAAATTTAAAAAATACTAAGACCAGTATTTAGTACACTGTAATTTAAAACATTAGAAATGCTGAGAAGTAAAGTGTTTTATTTCTTTGAAGAAAATATCACATGTGGTTTCATTAATGTTTGCCTTTTCTTCTAATATAACTTAGCATATGGAGCCACCATCTTTTTTTTTAACGTCTTGATAAATTGCAATTCTTCTCTCAAAATTTGGATTCATTTCCAAAATTTCATCTTTTGCACTTTCAATGTTGTGAAATATCTCCAAGAGTTCTTTTAATGGAAGTCTTTTTTTTTTTCTGGTGTCACTTCTCTGGCATATCTTCATTCATTTCATCATAACCACCCATGGAGATCCATAAATTTAAGAACATCCAATTTCGCTTCTAGCAATATTGTGTTTTTATATTCTTGTTACACTTGCATCTCTGCCCCCTTCTCTCTTTGGATTATCCAATGTTATCACATGTTACCTGGGTTTTTCACTGAGAGACTGGCGGGGAGGCAACACAACTTTAAGCTTTACCATCTGAATGTAAACTGGAAAACAGATGCACAGTGACCGATTGCCATTGGACTTGGAAAGAAGTGACACTATTGGTAACTGATCGTGATGGGCATCTGCTCTTTATATAGTGATTTGTGGGCGAAGGAGTTAGAAGTGAAGTGTGTTCTTGATGCAGTTTATTCAGAGTAAATATACCATGGTAACGGAAATTTGAACCATGTTGCTGGGGGACTGTTGTTATTTAACTAACCATAGTAACTGAAATTCATGCATATTGGGACAATGTGATTCGAGAGCTGCCTGAATATTTGATCAATGGCTAAGGAGAGAGCAAAGCAAACAAATGATTTTGAGAAATGCCTGAGGCTAGATAAAAGAGAAGTATTAGTCCTCCTCCAACTTGTATTTGGATTATTTCTTAATTTAATGAGAGAACACATTATAGAGAAATGTAGCATATGTGCAGTGCTTGGAAGTGAGGAAAATTAATAACAGCTCCTACTTATTCACTGTATTTAAATTTTAGGTTTTTTACAAAGGTGATATTTTCAAGTGGTTAAAATTTCAAGATATATGGAAAGCTGTACAATGGAAAGATCTTAC
The DNA here is from genome assembly GCF_018350195.1 of Panthera tigris. NCBI lineage: Eukaryota > Metazoa > Chordata > Mammalia > Carnivora > Felidae > Panthera > Panthera tigris. Next base: position 99,615,458 of record NC_056660.1, on the reverse strand, counting down.
TAGAGCCCCTATCCCAGCTCCCAGTTTCTTTTGATTGAGTGCAATTGACATTACCCTTCCAGAAATAGTCTCTGCATATGTAAGCAAACATGTTCACAAATACAAATAATTTTTTCCCCTTTAAAACACCAGTTCTAAGCAACTAATATTTATTGAGCATTTGCTGTATGCCAGACAATGTGCTGAACTTTATATGCATTGTCTTATTTAATCCCCCAATAACCTTTGAGGCAGGCTGTCATTACTGCAAACGAAATTCTGACCCTGAGAGTTTAACTTCTCCCCAAATCATGCAGCTGCTGTGGTGAAGCAGCTATTCTCACCCAGATATTCTGAATTCTCAAGTGCAGGCTCTTAGGCTCCGTGTGTAGGTCATGTAATAGGATTTTAGTAGTCTACAGTCCTTTTATGGTCCTAGAAATTCTTTGTGCTAATTCAGCCTATGATAATATGGTACTCGGGGGCGGGGGTGGTGGTTGAGAGAAACTAAAGTATTTCCAAAAGCATTAGCTCTCTCTATCTATCTCAGGAGATTGTTTGGCCACCATCTGTACTGGGAAATTGGCCAGGTTACTTGGAAGGAGCCCAAACCTGAATGCATGTCTACGATCTGTTCTCCTGGACTGCCAGCCAGCCTCAGTCCTTGGTGGGCATTGGAATTCCGTCTGACACTCAGCAAGTGTGTGTGTGTGTGTGTGTGTGTGTGTGTGTGTGTGTGTGTGTGTGACTTTGTGCATGTGCGTGCACATACCATATTTGTTCACTTATTCACTTAAAAACAATTATATCTATCAAGAGTCTTAATCTCGCATAATAGAAATATAAAGCTTAGAGAAGGTAACAACATAAGAGCAACAGCCTGTGCACCTTTCTGATTTAATAAAGTGAGTGCTATTTGACAGTCTGTTGTAAGCAGAGACACCGCGGTTGTCAGTTCTGCTTAGCAATCATGCATGTTTTCTAGTCATCTGATTCTTGAATGTACGTCTCGGTGCCCTCTTGGAGGAAGTAGACAGAGTGTCTCATGCAGGAATCTGTGTTCTCCCTTCTCTCCACTACACATGCATCTTACCTTCCTCTCTTACCTTAGAGGTGCTGAATGCTTTCTCTGTTGCCTTTTATCCGAGAGCAGAAAGTTTGAAGGTGAAGTTCACAGTTTTAAAAAGTCAAGCGAACTTTCTTGGCTTCAGGAACTTTGGGTCAAAATTTCAGTAAAAGATGTACACGCACATGCACACACGTACACACACACACACACAGACACTCTGTCCTGAGATATCTTGGCATGGAGGCTAAGTCTTCTCTAAGGAAGCTTTACCCTTTCGAATGAACCATACAAAATCTGATTAACAGTTGAACATGAAAGATGATCATTTTCAAGAGCTGCTACTGTTAGGGGATATATGTTGTCTTTTCCTGCAGGTCTGAGGGCCTGGGATCTTGGCATCACTGAGTGTTTGTGTTCAGGAGTAATACAATCCATCATGACATTTAGGGGTTTGGAGCCATATCTTTCTGTATACTACATTTTTGTTTAGAAATCTGGCCCCCACTTGGCTCAATTCCAGGAACTTGCTTTTTGATTTGGGAAAGCTTGTCTTGTTTTAAATATCAGACAAAGAGTAAAGATTATATCCCATCTGTAAAATAACTTATATTTATTATTTTTGCAATCATATCTGAGAAATAAGGTTAATTAAAATATTTTGACATAGAGGCAGCTATGTCTCAGTTGATGACATCATTTGCTACTTTATTTAACTAGTTTGAGCTCAGCCAATATAAACTTCCTCGCTTTGCCCTCTTCTTCAAAGTCTATGTCATTTCTTCCCTCCTGTCTGATTCTGGTTTGGGAGGACATATCCTACCAGGCTGTATATACTTAGGCTCTTCTTCTTGTTCCCTGTTCTCTCCTGGAACCTCATTCTATCACTTGCTTCTCAAGTCTTTCCTTTGTTTCTAGCTCCTTTCCTCATTTTAACACACTCATGGGCACCCTCTACCCTCTTGTACCTTCCATTACTTAAAAAAGAAAAAGTTTCAAAAGAGCCTTCTGTATTCTCCGCCTTGTTTCCCTTGAACCTGGTTTCCATCTCCACCTCTGCTAAAGCCATTTTTCCAAAATAACCACTCACTTACTGATTGCCCACTCTGATGGCCTTTCAACCCATAACCTCATTAGGCTCTGCGGCATTTGATGGAAACTCTCTTGTCTCATGGCTTCCTAGATAAGTGTTTTTTTTTTTTTTTTCTGTCTTGCTATTTTTATGTTCCTTTTCTGTAGCCTATCAAGGGTTCCTTATATAATCTCCCCTAATTATAGAGCTCCTCCAATTTCCCACATTGCTATATTTGGACCCCTCTCCTGTATCTCTCTTTTCTCTCCTCTCTTCTTTGTCGCTTCAGCCTTTTCACATTTGTCGTTTACCATGTTCATAAGGACAACTTCCCAGTTTACTTTTCTGGTACTAATTTTTTGAAAGCTACAGATCAGCACTTCCAACTGGCTTCTGGATATCTTCACGCACTCATTCAAGCTCACAGAGAAGCGACTAAAAGATAAGAACTGCTCTAGAGTGTGGAGACAGAAGTGAACAAGACAAAGTCCCTGCCCCACAGAGCTCACATCCTAGTGACCCAAGCAAATAAACACAAGCAAATAAACAATGTGTCAGGTGGTGGTAAGTGCCACAGAGGAAAACAAATCAGATCAGAGGAGTGAGAATGATGGGAAATGTTGTGACTAATTTAGATCGAATAATCAGGAAGGTCTTTGTAAAATGCCCCTTGAACAGAAATCTGAAGGAAATGAGTGTGTGAACCATATTTATATCTAGGGGCAAAGTGTACAAAGAGGCAACGTGACTGGAATATAGTGAGGAAAAATGTCCTCTCTCTCTCTCTCTCTCTCTCTCTCTCTCTCTCTCTCTGTGTGTGTGTGTGTGTGTGTGTGTGTGTGTGTGTATCTTTATTTCTACTCTCTGATAATGTGCATAGAGATATCTGTTACAGAGAGAGAAAGAGAGAGTTCTTTGATGTCATTATTTATATATTTATATCTATGTAAAATTTTATAATCTTACCATTTCTTACACTCTTACACACACATTCACACATGTCTTATATATCTATCTCTATCTCTGTATCTATCTATCTACTAATATATATATATAATATACCTAGAGATGTTATCAGAGGCTCAAATTGTATTGTGGGACATGGTAAGGACCCTGATTTTGACTCCAGATGAGAGCTGAGGCCACTGAAGGGTTTTGAGCTGAGAAGTAACAAGATCTGACTTATACTTACAAAGAAATACTTGCCTGCTTTGTGGAGAAAATGATTCTGTGTGCCCAAGGGGGAAGCAGGTAGACCAGTCAAGAGTAAAGTATAGTAATGCAGGGGCACCTGGGTGGCTCAGTTGGTTAAGCGTCTGACTTCGGCTTAGGTCATGATCTTATGGTCCATGAATTCGAGCCCTGTATCCGGCTCTGTGCTGACAGCCCGGAGCCTGGAGCCTGCTTCGGATTCTGTGTCTCCCTCTCTCTCTGACCTTCCCCTGTTCATGCTCTCTCTCTGTCTCAAAAATAAATAGAAATTAAAAAAAAATTAAAAATAAAAGTGTAGTAATGCAGGAAAGAAGATGGAAGCTTATGCCAAGGTGGCAATGATGAAAGTTGTTAGAAGTAGTAAGGATCTATTTTGAAGGAAGACCAGAAAAGATTTGCTGAAGGTTCTGGTGTAAGGTATGAGTGTACGAGTGTAGTCAGGAATCACTGGGTTTAGAAATTGGTAGACTGGACCTTCCATTTATTATGAAAAAAAACAAAAACCAAAAACCAAAAAAACCCCAAAAGAATGGGTTGAACAGGTCGTGGAGCATGGTGAAATCAGCCATATGCTTTTGAACATGGTCAATATGAAATGTCTGTTAAACATCTGGAAAGAAATATCGATTAAATATTGATACATATATATATCCAAAATATATGATTTTGAATATAGTAGACACACAGTGTTACAGTAGTTTCAGGTGTAAAACTTAGTGATTTGCCAGGTTTATACATTATGCTACTTTCACCACTGATGTAGCTACCTTCTGTCCCATCACATCGCTATTACAGTATCACTGACTATATTTCTTATGCTGTGTCTTTTATTCTCCTGACTTACTCATACGATAACTGGAAGCATTTATCTACCTCTCCACTTCACCCATTTTGCCCATCCTCCCACCCTTTCCCCTCTGGCAAACATCAGTTTGTTCTCTGTATTTACAGGTCTGATTCCTCTTTTAATTTGTTTATTCATTTATTTTGTTTTGTCTTTAGATTCCACTTATGAGTAGAATCATATGGTATTTGTCTTTCTTGGTCTGATTTATTTCACTTAGCATAATATCCTCTAGGTCCATCCAAATTGTCTCAAGCAGTACAATCTTATCCTTTCTTATGGCTGCATAATATTCATTAATATTCATACATACATATATACATTTATATGTATATACATACATTTGTGTATATATATGTATATATGTATATATATATATGTTTATATACACGTATACCACATTTTCCTTATCTATTCATCTATTGATGGATATTTAGGTTGCTTCTATATCTTCACTATTGTAAATAATGTCACAGTAAACATAGAATTGCATATATATTTTTGAACTAGTATTTTCATTTTCTTTGGATAAATACCCAATAGTGCAATTATTGGATCGTATGGTATTTCTAATTTTAATTTTTCAGGAATCTTAATACTGTTTTCCACAGTGGCTGCACCAGTTTGCATTCCCAGCAACAGTGCTTGAGAGTTCTTTTTTCTTCACTTCCTCAGTGACACTTGTTATTTCTTGTCATTTTGATTTTAGCCATTCTAACTGTCATAAGGTGATATCTCATAGTGGTTTTGATTTATGTTTCCTTGATGACTAGTGATGTGGAACATCTTTTCATGTGTCTGCTGGCCGTCTATAGGCCTTCTTTGGTAAAATGTCTATTCAGGTGTTCTGCCCATTTTATAATCTGTTAATTTTGGGGGGTGTTGAGTTACATATATATATATGTATTTTATATGTGTATATGTATTTTACATACATATATGTATTTTGGGTGTTCAGTTCAGTTAACTGAACACCCAAAATACTTAAATATTAATTAATTAATTAAATACGAATTAATTCATAATTATGAATTAATTCGTATTTAATTAATTAATTAATTAAACATATCCAGAAAAATGTTGCTATGGCTCATGTCAGAGACAATTACTGCCTATGCTCTCTTCTAGTATTTTTATTATTTCAGGTTTCATATTTAGGTCTTTATTCTATTTTGAGGTTATTTTTGTGTATGGTATAAGAAAGTGCTCCATTTTTTTTTTATGTGTAGCTGTCCAGTTTCCCCAGCACCATTTATTACAGAGACTGCCTTTTTTCCATTGTATATTCCTGCCTCTTTTGTCGTAGATTAATTGGCCATACAAATGTGGGTTTGTTTTTGGAGTCTCTAATATGTTCTTTTGATCTTTATGTCCTGTGTCAGTGCCAATACCAAACTGTTTTGATTACTACAGCTTTGCTGTATATCTTGAAACCTGGGATTCAAGATACCTCCAGCTTTGTTCTTTTTTTTCAGAATTGCTTTAGCTATCTGGGTCTTCTGTGGTTCCATAAAAATTTTAGTATTATTCGTTCTACTTTTGTGAACAATGCTGTTGGTATGTTGGTTGAATCTTTAGATTTCTTTGGGCACTATGGACATTTTAACAATACTGCTTCTCTCAATCTAGGAGAATGGAATATCTTTATGTTTGTTTGTGTCATCTTCAATTTGTTTCATCAGTTTTTTATAGTTTTTGCAGTACAGGTCTTTCACCTTTTTGGTTAACTTTATTCATAGGTATTTTATTCTTTTTGATGCAGTCATAAATGGTGATGTTTTTAAAATTTCTCTTTGTGCTACTTCATTATTAGTGTATAGGAATGCTACAAACTTCTGGGTAATAATTTGGTATCCTATTACTTTACTGAATCCACTGATTATTTCTAGGAGCTTTTTAAAACTTTTTATTTATTTGTTTTGAGAGAGAGAGAAAGCACAAGTCGGGGAGAGACAGAGAGAGAAGGAGAGAGAGAAACCCAAGCAGGCCCCATGCCAGCAGTGCAGAGCCCAACGCAGGGTAAGATCATGACCTGAGCCAAAATCAAGAGTTGGACACTTAACCAACTGAGTCATCCAGACTCTCCCCTGTATCTAGTAGTTTTTTGGTGGAGTCTTTAGGATTTTCTCTGTATAGTATCATGCCATCTGCACATACTGTCAGTTTAACTTCTTCTTTAATGACATCGATGCCTCTTATTTCTTCTTGTCTGATTGCTGTGGCTAGGGCTTCCAGTAGAATGGACATCCTTATCTTGTTCCTGATCTTAGAGGGAAGGCTGTCAGTTTCTCACCATTGAGTATGCCGTTAGCTGTGGGTTTGTCATATGTGATCTTTATTATGTTGAGGTATATTCCCTCTAACCACACTTTGTTGAGAGTTTTTAAAATGACTGATGCTGAATTTTGTTAAATGCTTTTTCTGCATCTATTGAGATGATCTATGATTTTTATCTTTTGTTGATGTGGTGTATGATGCTGATTGATTTGCAAATATTGAACCATCCTTGCATCTTGGGAATAAATTCCACCTTATTGTGGTGAATGATATTTTTAATGTATTGTTGTATCTGATTTGATAATATTTTGTTGAAGACTTTTCCATCTATGTTCATCAGGGATGTTGGCTTGTAGTTTGTTGTGTGTTTGTTTGTTTGTTTTGTGGTGTCTTTGTCTGTTGTTGGTGTCAGGTAGTATTTGGTAAAATATCCTAGAATGCATTTAGAAGCCTTCCTTCCTCTTCAATTTTTTGCAATAGTTTGAAGAAATAGGTATTAACTCTTCTTTAAATGTCTGGTAGAATCACTCTTGAATCCATCTGGCCCTTGACTTTTATTTTTGGTAGTTTTTTTTAATCAACAGATTCAGCTTCGTTACTTTTAATAAGTCTGTTCAGATTTTCCATATCTTCCTGGTTCAGTTTTGCAATATTGTGTGCTTCGGGGAATTTATCCATTTCTTCTAGATTGTCCAATTTGTTGGCATATTATTTTTCATAGTATTCTATTATAATCCTTTGTATTTTTGTGATGTCAGTTGTTGATTTTCCTATTTAATTTCTGATTTTATTTATTTGGGTCCTTTATCTTTTTTCTTAATGAGTCTGGCTAAGGATTTGTCAATTTTGTTTATCTTTTCAAAAAGCCAGCTCTTGGTTTCATTGACTTTTTCAATTGTTTTAATATCCATGACATTTATTTTTGTTCTGATCATTATTATTTCATTTCTTCCACTCACCTTGGGCTTTTTTCCCCCCTAGTTCCTTTAGGTATAAGATAAGATTGTTTATTTGAGCTTTTTCTTATTTCCTGAACTAGATTTGTATTGGTATGTATTCCCTCTGAGAGTTTCTTTCACTGTGTCCTAAAGATCTTAGACTGTTGTGTTTTTCTTTTCATTTGTTTCCATGTATTTTAAATTTCTTCTTTGATTGTGTCATTGACCCATTGGTTGTGTAGTATCATGTTCTATAGTCTCTATAAGTCTGTGTGTTTTCCAGTGTTTTCTTGTGATTTATTTATAGTTTCATACTGTTGTGGTTGGAAAAGATGCACAGTACGATTTCAATATGGTTAAATTTATTGAGAGTTATTTGTGGCCTAATATATGATATACTCTTAAAAATGTTCAGTGTACACTTGAAAAGAATATATATTGTGTCAGTTTTGGATGGAATGTTCTGTACATATCTGTTATGTACATTTGGCCTAATGTGTCAATCAATGACATTGTTTCTTTATTGATTTTTCCATCTGGATGATCCATCCATTGGCGTAAGTGGGATGTTAAAGTCTCTTACTACTATTATCTTACCATCAGTTTCTCTCTTTTTGCCTGTTAATAGTTGCTTTATGTATTTAAGTGCTTCAGTGTTGGGTGCATAGGTATATACAATTGTTATATCCTCTTGTGGGATGGATTCCTTTATCATTATGTAATGCCCTTCTTTGTCTCTTATTACAGTCTTTGTTTTAAAGTCTAATTTGTGTGATATGAGTATTGTTATATGGCTTTTTTTGCACTTCCATTTGCATGGTGAATATTTTTCAATCTTTTCACTTTCAGTCTGTATGTATCTTTTGGTTTGAGGTGAGTTTCTTGTAGGCAGCATATAGATGGGTCTTGTGTTTTTGTGTGTTATTATTATTTTTGAATCTATTCTACCAGCCACCCTATGTCTTTTGATTGAAGCATTTAGGCCCTTTACATCTAAAGTAATTATTGATAGGTGTGTACTTATTGCCGTTTTAAAATTAATTTTCTGAATTTTCTTACAGTTCTTGTTTGTTTCTTCTTTCTCTGGGTTTGGTGAGTTTCTGTAGTGTTAAGTTTGGCTTTCTTTCTCTATTTTCTGTGTGTCTGTCATAGGTTTTGAGTTTATGATTACCATGAGTTTTATATGTAACATCCAAAGTAAATAGCAGCCTGTATTAATTTGATGATTATTTAAGTTCAAACACATTCTTAAAAAAAGAAAAGCATTGGGGCGCCTGGGTGGCTTGGTCGGTTGAGCATCCAACTTCGACTCAGGTTATGATCTCACAGATCATGGGTTCGAGCCCCACAGCAGGCTCTGTGCTGACAGCTTAGAGCCTGGAGCCTGCTTCAAATTCTATGCCTCCCTCTCTTTCTGCTCCCCCACCCCCACCCCCGCCCTGGTCATTCTCTGTCTCTCTCTCCTTCAAAAATAGATTAAAAAAAAACATTAAAAAAAAAAAAAGAAAAGCATTGACAGGAAAAGTTTTCTTTTCCTTTTTTCTTCTTTTCCTTTTTACTCCCTCCTCCATGTTTTATGTATATGTTGTCATATATTACATCTTTTTATTCATAACTTTCTTATGTCTACTTATGGCCATTTCTTTTTCACTTCAAGATGTCTCTTTAACATTTTCTGTGAGGTTAGTTGTGATTAACTCCTTTAACTTTTGTTTGTCTGGGAAGCTATTTTTTTCTATACAATTCTGAATGATACCCTTGCCGGGTAGTGTTTTTTTGGTTGTAGATTTTTTCCCTCCCTTTCAGCACTTTGAATATATCATGCCATTCCCTTCTGGCCTACAAAGTTACTGCCGAAAAATCAATTGATAGCCTTATGGGATTTCCCTCGTACATAAACTTTTGCTTCTCTTGCTGCTTTTAAATTTTTCTCTTTCTCTTTAATCTTTGATATTTTAGTTACCACATTTTGTGGTGTGGACTTCCTCAGCTCATCTTGTTTGGAACTTTCTGTGCTGCACGAAGTTGAATGTCTATTTCCTTCCCTAGGTTAGGGAGGTTTTTAGTTATTATTTCTTCAAATAAGTTTTGTGTACCTTTCTTTCTCTCTTCTTCTGGGACCCCTGTAATACAAATGTAATGCAAATGCAAATGCTGCCCAGTGTCTAAGAGATCTTTTAACCTATTTTCATTTTAAAATTCTTTTCTTTTTTTGCTGTTCAGCCTGTGTGCTTTTGTTACCCTGTCTTCCAGATCACTATGTTCTTCTGCGTCCACTGATCTACTATTGATTCCCTCTAGTATGTTTTTTTATTTCATGTGTTGTATTCTTAAACTCTGATTAGTTCTTTTTTATATTTTCTATCTGCTTAGTGAAAACCTCTCTGAGTTTTTCCATTCTTTTCTCCAACTCAGTGCATCTTTATGATCATTACTTTAAATTCTCTGTCAAGCATATTGCTTATCTATATTTAGATCTTTTTCTGAGGCATTTTCTTTTCCTTTCTTTTGGAGCACATTCCTCTATCTTCCTATTTTGTTTGACTTTCTGTTTGATTCTATGGATTAGGTAGAACAGCTACTTCTTCTAAATTTGAATGAATAATCTTGTGTATGGTGTCTCCTATGTAGACTGTGTGTGCTTAGTGACTTTTGCTGGCTGTCTGGAGCTGTGGCTGCATATGCTAGCTACTCTTTTAATTTGTGGCTTTTTACAAAAAGAAAAATAATAATATTAAAAAGAAAATAATAAAAGAAAAAAGAAAAGGGAAAAAAGATAAGGAAAAGAAAAAAAGAAAAATCTACAAAGAACAAAAAGAAAAAATAACAAGAACAAAAATGAAAACAAAACCAAGAGTAATTTAAAAAATAATTTTAAAAATAAAATAAAAATAAAACAAACTTTTAAAGGCTGAAAAAAAAACCACAAAGAAATCTAAAACTCGGCTTCTTTTCTGTAACCCAGCACCAGAGGGGCTGATTTGGGCTTGTGGACCTTGGCTGTCTGAGGTTGCAGGCTCACTATGAGCCAGTCTTGGGTTTTTAAAGTGGAAGAGGAGAGAGTGTCCCATAGCTCCTTGGCCCTTTTAAACTGCAGGCTTTTTCCTGAGTCCCAGGGTGACCCAGGCTGGTGTATATTTGTGAATCCTGGGCTTGCTGAGGTTGCTGAACTCAGGGTCCCTGTGATGATGGGCTTGGCCCACCAGTTATGGTGTCCAGACCCTGCTCCAGTCTAGGCTTTTAAGGTGGAGCGGGATGTGCTTCTGTCTCTAGTCCCTCCAACCTGGAGAGTGCTCCCACAGTCACTCCTCCATTTGGTAGAGTTCTAGTGTTGTCTCTTTTATATGCTAGTTACTCTTTTAAACCAAGGCTTTTTTTTTCTGTACCCAAGAACCAAGGACTGTTCCCCACTCCTTGGTACTATGCCTCCCCACTGCCATTCTCAGTGTCCCTGAATGGGGATTCCCTTTGTTACTGTGTCTCTGTCTCTCTTGCTGTTCTCTTGCCATTCTGTCTATCTTTGTCCAAAAATTGTTCAGTTAGCTCTTGGGTCAGTTCTTCAGGAAGAATTGTTCTATGATTAGCTGTCATTTGGTGAGTTCCATGGAGGAGGTAAGTTCAGGGTCTTCCTACATTGCCTTCTTTGACTAGAACCCAACAGGTAGGTATTTAAAAAGAAGTTACAGGACTGGAGGAGATGTTTAAAGAACAAGTATAGATAAAGAGGAGAAGAGATCCAGAGGACAGAGTTCTGGGACACTTTAATGTGTTAAGTTCAGCAAGTTGAGGGGCAATTAGAAAGGGAGGCAAATGACAGTGAGTAAGTGTTTGAGGAGTGAAATGACAAGTCCTGCTAGCTGGGTGAGTGAGAAGAAGGCTGAGAAATGAAGCACTAGGTTTGTCATCATGGAAGTCACTGACGCTGTTGATGGAAAAATAAAAAGGTTGGCGTGGGGGTAAACACTGTACACAAACTTACTTGCAAGGGATCAAGAGAGAACAGGGTAAGTGGAGATGGGAAACAGAAATAACGTTTTTAAGAAGTTTTGTAGTAAAAGAGTATAAAAAAAGAACTAAGTAGGGGGTGCTGGAGGGAATGTAAGTCCAAAAAAGATGAGGAGAAATAACACCATCTTTGCTTCTCCTGGGAACCAATCAGTAGAAAGGGCAAAATGGATAATGCCAGCAAGAGAATAATTGGAGGTGTGATGTCCTGGGGTCCTTCCATAAGCTCAAGGGTTGGGACTCAGGGCACCATGGGAGGTTGGCTTTAGGAAGTGGCATAGATGCTTCAACCCCTGTAGCAGAACAGAAGGCTTTCTACAATTACAAGCATGTGATCAATTCCATGACAAGGAAGTGTGAGGTTCTCCTGGGATTCCTTCTAAATTCTTAGTGAAATAAGGGGATTATCAACAGACAGCACTGAGCGGGAGGAGACTGAGAGATCGACAATGACAATGTGTAAAAGAATTGGGACAATGGCTATTGTATGTTTTGACAGCAACACAGAATAAGAAATAACATTACTGAGGAGGTAAATATGCAAACACACACACATACACACATGGAGACTGCAAAACAAGAATTTCAGGAGGCAATACCCTTGTTTAACTTACTTTCACTTCTGTTCAAATCTGTTCTAATGACAAATGGTGGCTAGCAAGTCACAAAATAATTTCATGACACTGATGGGGTGGAATCTGTAGTTTGGAAAACACTCATCCAGAAGAACTGAAGAGGAAATTCTCTGAAGACATGTAATAAGATTATATGCAGCAAAATAAACCAACTTTAAGTCTAGAAGGTAAAGGGAGGCCCATCAGCTTAATCAACAGCAAATTATTGTGCACTCCCCACACCCCAGTAGTTCCTCCTGTCAAGATCCCTTTTTATTCTGGGCTCCTCTGTTCTCCAGTGACATAGGTCTGAGATCTGTCACTTTAATTCCCTGGTTTCTTCCCCCATTTTTGTAACTCTCTCCATTCATTCATTTGCAAAATTGTAAATAATCTGCCTGTAAATTCCTGTCAGCATCTGTTTCTATTTCCACTGATTTTGCCATGTTCAGGCCCTATTGCTTTCTCTCTACCTTATATTTTTACTTTTCTTGTTGTGAGAGTAGTGCAGTGGGTGTCCATAAGAAATTTATTTTAAAAAGACAAGTAGCTAAAGAAAATGAATATCAAACACAATCTCATTAAGAGGCTCTCTGGCTTCCTTTGTTGGTGTATCTACTTCCATTTTGTATGCATATATATTATTTCCCCTGTACTTGTCTATATACAATTATATAATATAGTCCTGTTTCATAATACTCTCGTTTTTAAGAGAACACATTGTGAATTTCTGCTCACATCATTATGTGCTTGGCAAAATCATATTTAATAGCTGTAGGGCATTCCACGTATGGCATTTTAATCTAAACCATTTTGTTGAGTTTGTGCAGTCATGTGCATGTGCCTCTCAGATCTGGGACTACAGGGAGCACAATTTGCCAAGGACCCTGCTGCTTTGCTCAGAAAAATCGATTCATCCCTTAGCTTGTTGCAAGCCTGCACTTCCCAGTCAATAACAGAGTTCCGGAAATGTTCTTAGGCAGGCCCATTTCTGGGAGACCTGGGATTCCTCTGATGAGCGACTCTAGCTATGGTCTCCCAGAAAGCTTTGTAGCACGTTGCTTACAACAATGCACCACATTCCTTTTTTCCTTCCGCCAGGATCAGACTTGCATGGAGTCTGGAGGCTGTATCTGCTTCTCCAGCTCCTTTCCCATTTTCTCTCAAGGGCCTTTTGGTCTCCCCTAAGACATTTCTTATATACTTAATCCCATCTTGGCACGTTTCTCAGAAGACCCAAACTAACACAGACATTTAGGTTGTTCTCGGGTTTGTATTCTGTACAACTAAACTTGTGATTGCTCAATTCTTAGCACAGCACTCTTTTGCTGAGAGCCCTTCAAGCACTGCCATTGCTCAGTACATTAAGCTTAAGCCCCTCCTACCCCCTCCACATTTGGCTCCAGCCCATCTATCCAAACACCACCCAGTGTTCTTAGTCCAGCCCCGGGGCCTGCTGACCAAATATTCTTGCATTCATTTTCTCATGCCTCCTTCCCCCAGCCCCCAAGAAAACATGTGCTCAGCTGATGCCTCCTTCATTCTGGATTTCTTTGTGACTTCCTCCACGCACCCCCCTCCATTTTAAAGGCCACAGAAATGTGTTTTCTGCAGTGTAGTCACTCTTTTTGTCAAAAGTAGTTAGTTACATTAAAGGGAGGCTATAAAGCCCAAGGGTGAAGTGTATACTTTGTAATCAGACAGACCTAGATCATCATTTAACACACACACACACACACACACACACACACACACACACACACGTACGCCTGGGTGGCTAAGTTGGTTAAGCGTCCCACTTTGGCTGAGGTCATGATTTGTGGTTCATGGGTTCGAATCTGGTGTGGGGCTCTGTGCTGACAGCTCAGAGCCTAGAGTCAGCTTCGGATTCTGGGTCTCCCTCTCCCTCTGCCCCTCTGCTGCTCTCACTCTATCTCGCTCTCTCAAAAATAAATAAACATTAAAAAAAATTAAAACACCTACAAATTAGCAGAGATTGGATAGGTTTGGGAAAACACTGAGCTAAACAAAAATAATCCAAGATGTTTTTAATTCTCAGACTTCCCAGAGCCCTTAAAATGTTCATATGTGTCATAACTTCCTAAGGCCAGTATCGACACTTTGTGTAGCTTTCCTTGAATTTGATCACAAAATCCTTTAGAAACAGATCATCTCCAGACATTATTTTTTTCTTGGAAAATACTGGGAAAGGGTAAACGTCACAGAATTTTTCATGTATGGTTTTCACAGTACTTTATAGTACTATATATATTCTTCAACTTGTTATAATTGTTTGTATATTTATCTTACACATCTTCCCAATTTTAGCCTTTAGCATAAAGTCTTGAAAATAACAGGCACTTGTTCAGTAGAAAATCACAGAATTTTAGTGAAGGCTCATGGTCTGGAATAATATTTGGTAACTGGAGAAAGTTTGTATCTACTTTTCAGTAGCTGTTTCCCAGTCTTTTTTTTATACCATAGTATCCTGGGCTACTTTACAGGCTAGAAAAATTATCTTGATGTTGGACAGGAAGAAAAAAAAAGCCCTTAACTGGAGGCTAAATACATTTTCTCCATAAGTCACTTGATTGGGACAGTTTAACAGTATATAAAGGTGGAGGTGCATTTTAAGGGCAAGAAAGCAGGAGTCAGCCGACTCTGGGTCTTGGCACACCATGGGCAGCAAGGAAGGCAGCCTGTGGCTTAGTTGTGATCGTTTTCATTTCCAAGGGTGTGCTTGTCAAAGAGGTACTCTGCCAGGCCGGAAGCCGGGGCCCCCATCTTAACCAAGTTTTGCACGTGGTCACCTAGTTCTTTGATCGATTTCACCTGTTCATTCAAATAGTGAGTTTCCAGGAAGTCGCACAAATGGGGGTCACCTTTGTCTGAGGCCAGAGTGTGCAATTCGAGCAACGACTGGTTCACATTCTTTTCCAAGAGCAGCGCACACTCCATGGCATTCAGCCCGCTCTCCCAGTCGTCCAGGTCAGGTTTCTTGATGTCCTTCAGGCAGATCCGGCCTCCCCGCTGGTTCTGCAGCCTCATCAGCTTCTCGGCGTGCTGGGTCTCCTCCCGAGACTGACGAAGGAAATATCTGGCGAAGTTGTTCAGGGCCACGTCATCTCGGGAGAAGTAATAGGCCATAGACAAGTACACATAGGACGCATAGAGCTCCAGGTTGATCTGGCGGTTGATGGCGGCCTCGGAGTCCGGGTGGAAGTTCTGCCGCACTCGGGAGGGGGCGGAGGTGGGCCCGGCAGGGTCCCGGGAGGAGGTGGCTGCGGCCAGCGGCCGGCGGGGGGCGGCTGGCTGGGGACCCGAGGGGCACCAGGAAACCCAGAGCGGTCGGAGCGCGAAGCCTCGGCGCGCGCTGCGCAGGGACACCAGCGAACTGCTGATCTGCTTAGAGAGGAACAAGAAACAGGGCGGCATGGTTCCCCTTCTTTAGAAGTCGGGAAACTGAGGCCCGGGCGGCTCACCGCGCGGTCGGGCACCAGGGGCACCAGGGGCTTCAGGGGCTTCAGGGGCTTCTGCATCAGAACGCAGCCCTAGGCGATGGCGACTGCGTCACACACACACGCCTTCGCTTGGAGAGGCTCAGAGTTCCAGGCGGAGGGCGGCGGGGGCGCGCGCGCCTGTCGCGGTTGGGCGCAGACGGATAATCCTGACAACTCCATTTAACGAAACATTGCCCCATTTCTGCCCTTGGGCGTTTGTAACTTATTTCATCTAAGTTAAAAGTGCTGTTAAAAAAAAAAGAAAGAAAGAAAAGCAGGCACTACGACTAGCAAAAGAAAGCACGAGCCCAGTGTACTTGCCCTCCCTTTGTGACCTCTTTCTGTGGAAAGACCAAGGCCTGGGGGAGGCAGGGCAGCGACATAGAGGAAAACAAGTCACAAAACTTTATCTGGGCGCGGGGGTCCACAGCCAAATTGGGTCTTTATAAATTGACTTTCTGGTTATTTTAACAAATGTAGGTATGGAAATAATTGCCAGAGTAGTATATAGGCACATTTCCAAGGGTCTGTAAGAAGACAGTGCCTTCTTTTAAAAAGACATTTTATTTTGGGGGCGTCTGGGTAGCTCAGTGGGTTAAGCGTGGGACTTAGGCTCAGGTCAGGAGCTCATGGTTTGTGGGCTCCAGCCCCAGATCAGGCTCTGTGCTGACAGCTCGGAGCCTGGAGCCTGCTTCAGATTCTGTGTCTCCCTCTGTCTCTGCCCCTCCCCTGCTCAGCTCTCTCTCTCAAAAATAAATAAACATTAAAAGTAATAAATAAAAAACAATAAAAACTTAAAAAAGAATAAAAAGACATTTTATTTTTAAATGTAAAATTTATCTTTACTGCAAAGAAAAATAGGATACTGTAGAAAAGTAGGAGGAATAAATAAACTAGCTCTAAACTTGATGTTATTTTCCTGTCTTTTGTTATTGCAGATACATACACTTGTGGTGAGCATAGCAAAGCTGTAGAGAAGTTGAATCACTATATTGTACATCTGAAACTGATGTAACATTGTGTCTCAACTAAAATAAAAAATACTAAATTAAAAATAAAAAGGACAATTAAAAATTCAATTTATTTATTTTTTTAAATATAATTTATGGTCAAGTTAGCTAACATACAGTGCATACAGTGTGCTCTTGGCTTCAGGAGTAGATTCCCATGATTCATCACTTACATATAACAGCCAGTGTCCATCCCAAGTGCCCTCCTCAATGCCCACCATCCATTTTCGCCTCTCCTCACCCCCCCCCCACCATCAACCCTCAGTTTGTTCTCTGTATTTAAGAATCTCTAATGTTTTGCCTCCCTCTCTGTTTATAACTATTTAAAAAAATTACATTTAAACTGGTATTTGGTTTTAAAAGAATATCTGTAATTGTTGTAGTGTATTGAGAAAATGAGTATTAACTCACAGAAGAAAATTCAGAAAATTCCTAATCTTTCTCTCCCAGAAAAAAACCATCGTTAAAATGTTGATAGTAATTCTCACAGATTAAAAGAAGAACATTAGGAGTGCCTGGGTGGCTCAGTCCATTAAGCATTGGACTTCGGCTCAGATCATGATCTCATGATTTGTGAGTTCCAGCCCTGCACCAGGCTCTGTGCTGACAGCTCAGAGCCTGGAACCTGCTTCAGACTCTGTGTCTGCCTCTCTCTCTGTTCCTCCCCTACTCATTCTCTCTCTCCCTCTCTCTAAACACTAAATAAACATTAAAAAAAAAAAGAGGAACATTAAAAAAAATCATAGAAACAAAACAACCAACATGTACATTTTTAACAGTTTTAAAGAGATAGGATTGACCTAAAATAAACTGCAGATACTTCAAGTGCACAAGTTGATAGGGTTTGACATAGGTATGTCTGTGAAACCATCATCAGAGTCAAGGTAATGAACATATTCATCAACTCCCAAAGTTCTCTCAGGTTTGTTTATATGTATTTTTTTTATTTTTTATTTTTGTTTTTATTTGTTTATTTAAGTAAACTCCACCCCCAACGTGGGGCTTGAATGACCACTAGATCAAGAGTCGCATATTCTGCCACTGAGCCTGACAAGTACCCCAACTCGTTATGTAATCACTCCCTCCTGCCTCTCTGCCCCACCTCATCCCAGCCATCCACTGGTCTGCATTTCCTCACTATGTAGGTTAGTTTGCACTTTACAGAATTTCATATAAATAGAATCTGTGTATATACCTTTCTGCCTGGTTTCTATCACTCAGCAGAGTGGTTTTGAGATCCATCCATATTGTCATGTGTATTAATAGTTTTTACGGTTGAATAGTATTCCATTGTGTAGAGATACCACAATCTGTTTATTCTGTCACCATCTCATGAATATTCTGCTTATTTACAGCTTTTGGCTGTTCAAGTAAGGCTATTGTGAACATTCCTGTACAAGTCTTTGTATAGTTTTATGAGCTTATTTCTCTTGGGTGAATATTTTGCTTGTAATGGGTAGATCATATGGTAAGTGTAGGTTTAACTTTTTAAGGAACTTCCAATTGTTTTTCCAAGTGGTTTTTCCCTTTTATATGGCCATCAGCACTATGTGAGAGTTCAAGTTCCTTCATATCCCTGCAACCCTTGGTATTGTCATTTATTTCACTTTAAACTTAAAACTTAAAATTTAGCCATTCTAGTAGATGTATACTGGTATGACATTGTATCTTTAATCTGAATTCCCATTTTAATTGATGATGCTGAGTATATTTGGTCATACTTCTTTGCTAACCATATATATATCTTTGGTGAAGTGTATATTCAAAGCTTTTGCCCATTTTACATGTTCAGCCATTTCTTAGGATTGTTTGATGTCTTATGGTTAATATCTGGATCTTTGATATTAGTGCTGCTTATATTCAGGTCTTCTTTCTGTTATCTGTATGTTACCATCTCTGTATTACTTTCCTATATTTCCTTGGGCAAATCACTTTACCTTTCTAGGTCAATTTCCTCAGTTATAAATCCAAGATCCTACTTATTTCCTTTGGGTTACTGAAAGGAATCAATAAAATAATTATGCAGGGTACTTATCACAGTGCTTATCACAGAATAAGCACTCAAAATATTCTTTAACAGTTCTTATTGCATAGTGTCTATTTAATTATTCAAAATCATTCATTTTCAATTATTCAGCAAGCAGTAATTATTATTATTACATATGGAAAAACTTATACAGTTTGTACAGTATGCTTACCCGCATTATATTGTTATCATGTAGGAATAGTGAGGTAGAAATTCTTTTATAATCTGGACACATCAAATGTGTAGTTTGGTAGGAAGCTCCTCGGTCTCAGATGAACTTCTTAAAGTGTACGATAAATAAAGGTGGACACCTAAGATCTAGCTGCACTTAAACTCTGCTGGCAGAATCTTACTGATATTCACCAAGAAATTTCCCACTAACTTTTGCTTTCCTATATCCATCTTTGCTTGTATTTTCTTCAAAGTTGTGTTTCTCCTAAAATGTAGTTCCCTAAAGAGAGGTTCTGAAAATGATCCTTTAGAGTGGTGTTAAATGCCAACTGCTGCTACCAGTGTTTTAGTAGAAATGATGCTCTTCATATAAATGCTTATCCCCAAAGTAATAAAAAGTATAGATATAAAATAAATGCAGTACATGAAATGTAATGCAAAACAAGGCCATAAAACACAATACACACTTAAACGTCCTGTGTTAACTTGTCAAAAATGTTTCTTGTTCCCTTACAAAGTTTGTCATGTATTTTGCTAGACTTTGAAAATGCAAGGAATCTTATCTGTGGGACATTTTGATTTCTAGTATTCATAGTAAAATTAATGGTCTTCTACCAAAAGTACACACCTAGATCATGGCCCACCATTCCTCACGAGTCATTTCTTCCTCCATTTTAATGACTTCTTCTCCTCCTTGAACACCTGTCTAAGCTTTCAAGATTCTCTGGTGTTGCCTCTACTTCCCCACCTTGCTGTCTTCTCCTCTTTTACTTCCTCATGAAATCCATCTCATCTTTTTAGGTCCCATCAAATATGTTACTTTCTCTGTAAGGTCTCAGATAACTTCGTTTGGAATTAATCAGTACTTTGTTGTTGTTGTTGAAGACTGTTTATGCTGAGAGTATATCATATCATATGGTTGTATATGGGCATGCACATGTGCATGCTTGTATGTATGTTGATGTATGTGTGTGTGTGTGTGTGTGTGTCCTTAAGGGCACAGCTTCTCATCATCCTCATTTTTTTTTTATTGTAGTTGACACATAATGTTATGTTAGTTTCAGGTGCACAGCATTCCATAAGTCTATAAATTGTGCTATGATCACAAGTGTAGCTACCCTCTGTTACCATACAACACCATTACAATATTACAATACAGTTACTGTATTCCCTGTGATGTACCTTTCATTCCCATGACTTACTCATTCCTTAATTGGTAGCCTATGCCTCCCACTCTCCTTCACCCATTTTGCCCCCCCCTCCTGCCCTCTGGCTACCCATCCTACTCAGTTTTAAATTTTTAGTCTTGGCACAATGCTTCTATCCCCCAGAAGAATGGGGATAGGGATTTTTATTTCCTATGGCATATCAGCTTGCCTAGCATGTGTTTGTCAAGTATATTGAGAGATGGCTTCACTTTAAGTTATTAGAAAAGCTCTGTACTTTGCTGATTTCAGCCTTTAAAGGAATAACAATATCTTCCATTTTCTTCTTTATAGATGTATTGGGTAAAGTATTTGTATTATATGTGAAAATGCTTTGCCACTTGGAGATTTAGGAACTACATGAAAGTGGATTGTAATTCACTGAATCGTGTTTTGGTATTTTCTTCAAAGCATTTGATTTTAAATACTAAATATTTTTTTAGAATTTACCTACCTTGGGGAGCACCTGGTGGTTCAGTCTGTTAAGCGTCCGACTTTGGCGCAGATCATGATCTCGCGGTTTGTGAGTTCGAGCCCCGCGTCGGGCTCTGTGCTGACAGCTCAGAGCCTGCAGCCTGCTTCAGATTCTGTGTCTCCTTCTCTCTGCCCCTCCCCCAGTTGTGTTCTGTCTCTCTATGTCTATCAAAATTAAATAAATGTAAAAAAAAAATTAGAATTTACCTATCTTGGAAAATATTTAAACAACACTCTATAGTTTTATGTTAATAGATGGGAGCAGAGTCATAAATAATGAGGAAAAGGAAAAATGAAAAGTAACTCTACTCCTTTATACTTGTACATACTTGTAGTGAAGACATATTTTCTCCTTTTCTCTTCTTTCTCTCTTTCTCTTCCTTTTCATCTCTTTTTATTCTTTCTTTAATGTTCAAACATGGTTAATCACACAAGCAATTCTTCATCTTTATTACTGATACTGGCCCTTTCAAAATTGCTTGCTGTTAGAAGTCCAAAATGTGACAAATCTAGGGTGGAGAGAAGTCCACTGATCACTGGAATATGGATTCTGGATTCTGGATTATGTTCTTGCTGTTAATGGAATATCTGAGGGTTTTGAACAGAGAACAGTAGAGGATTTTGTCTTAGGAAAAGGAAAATGTATTGTAATTTGGTGTATTATCACAAGGAAATCTCTGAAAATTCTAAAGGGAGTGGTTGGACTCAGCTGTGGAACACTTCTTGCCTCACTCTCAGATCTATTCAAAACTGGGAAATCTCCCAGGTCACTCGATAAATGAGTCACAACTGTAGTGCAAGCTGCCTCTAAAACTAGAAGAGGTCTAGCAAACTCTGTTTTAATTCATTTCATTTGTTAATTTTTTTCCTCTGTGGTCAGAGGCACAAGGTACAGTAACTCCTACATTATCTTCAGGAGGTGTCTGGGATACCTCAGACCATTATACTCCTAGAACTGTATGAACATCTTAGCTCCTGGGCTTCTAAGTATAATCCTTCCATCCCTTAGCAGAGCCAGCATTTCCCTAGTTGTGCCATGCTGAGATTTGGACCTAATTGTTGATATTGTGGTATACTAGGTGAATAGTATCCCAGTAAAATTCTTGGCCACCCAGAATCTGTGAATAGGCCTTATTCAGAAGTAGGGTCTTTGCAGATGTAACCAAGTTAAAGTGAGATCATACTGGATTAAGGTGTATCCTATTTCAGTGACTGGGATTCTTCCAAGGAGACAAAAATTTAGGCAGAGACAGACAAGGAGGAAGTCCATGTGACACGCAGCTCAGGCTGCTCTCAGACTCCAGGTCAGGGACTTGCAAACTTTTTCTGTACTGAGCCAGAGCAATATTTTAGGCTTGGTGGGGCATAAGGTCTCTGTGGTATCTATTCAACTCTGCTATTATGGTGTACTGTAAGCAGTCATAGAGTACATGTAATGAATAAGTGTGGTCGTGTTCTAATTAAACTTTATTTACAAAGATAGTAGTGAATCAAACTTGGCCCAAAGAGTTTGCTGACTCCTGCTCTGGAGAGGAGGACCTCTTTATACGCTGCCATGGAGCATTTCTGATATTCACTTCATTACTCTGGTAATTAACTCAGCCGAGTCTGCCATTCTCTCTCTTTCTCTCTCTCTCTTTTTTAAGCCTTATTTATCTTGAGAGAGAGAAAGAGAGAGAGAGAGACAGACAGAGAGAGCAAGCGAGGGCATTCACGTGAGTGGGGGAGGGGCAGAGAGACAATCTCAAGCAGGCTCCACACTGTCCCCATAGAGCCTAACACAGGGCTCGAACCCAGGAACTGTGAGATCATGACCTGAGCCATAATCAAGGGTCCAACATTTAACCGAATGAGCCACCGATGCGCCCCTGTCATTTTCTCTTTTTTACACATCAGCGGTGCTCAGTCAAACCCAGTCAATTCCACGTTTCCACCACAGCCCTGACCCAAGAGAGAGACTGCACACACAAGAGCATCTCCTTCCATCTGTGTCTGTCCCAGTTCTATAAGTGGAAATCTTAGTAACTGCAATGCTGGAACACCCCAGGAACTATATCACCCTCCACTCACCACCAGTATTGCGGGAGTAGGTGTGGGGTGCATGTTGTTACTTGTCCAGCCAGTGATCCAGTTCCTGAAACTCATTTTAGATTTGCCTCTTAGGGACATTTCCAATAAAACCTTTTTTAGGTTGGTTTCCTAAGCAAACTTCCAGCAAATGTCTCATTTGCAAGTGATTTATCAAGGAAATGCCGCCAGGAGAAACCAGTAAGGAAGTAGAAGAAGCGTAAAGGGGGAAACAATAAAAGGGTGTGATTCAGCAAAATTGAGAACAGAAAAGGCTAGCTTCAAAGGCCTGTGCAAACGGGTAGCGTCCTGAACTGAGTCAAGCCCTGGGCTTGGTTTAATGCTTTGCTGCCGCCGCGGTCTTGAAAGTCATTAAGAATCTGATTTTTGAACCTGTATCTTTTAAGAGCAGTCGGTTGTGGTGTGTGTGTGTTGGGGTGGGGGGGGGGAGCACAATGGAGTGGACAGGTGAGCAGACACATGTAATTTGTGTGTTTCTCATCCCTTGCGTCCCTGTTCACAGATAGCGCTTACAATGCTCCCTGAATGTTGAATTTTGGTGGAGCCATAACGAGTGGGAGATAAGCATCACTGAAAGCAAGTTGGAGGTAGAGGTGTTGAATCTGTGACCAAGGAAGCTGGGGTGCCCATTTGCTTTTGAAGCTGCCCTTTGCTTTTGAAACAGAATGTGCAGGGAATGCAGAAAGAAGTCCCTGACATTCCAAGGAACAAACAGGAAGGACTAAGGAAACTTACCAGATCTTTTCTTGCTAGTGTCAGACTTCACTGTCTTAGCAAGTCATTTATGCTAAAAATGGTGACACGGATGGAATCTAAGAAGTAAAGTAACCCATAGTTCATTTTCCTTTTGGTCCTTCCTTAATCAGTAAGCTAAAGATGGAGTGTTAATAGAACGTGTGCCCATTCAAAAAACCAAATAAAAACAATTCAGTTACTTTTGTGTAGCATTTCCCCTGTTCTGGTAACAATGAAATACTTATGCATGTACAAGCCACAAAATATGAATTGTGTAATTTCAGTGACTTTTTATATCAATAAATTGCTCTTATATTTATACTTAAAGCAGGCATTGCACAATCTAAAATCTAAATGTGAACAGTGAAACTGAGGCTTACAGTGTAAGATGTTAAGCATTTTTCTTTCTTAAAATGACGTTAAATAGAAGGTCAAAATGCCATGACAAGTCAAGAGAGACCACAGAGGAGAGTAAAACGTTTTATTATTTAGTGCCTTTAATAGCACTTTCCCCTGCATTTTCATCAAGATGGGCTACCATTTTCACTTTGGACTGGGCCCTGAATATGGGATAACTTGAACTGATCCCACAGGGGACCTCTGGATCCCCTGGAGGATAGGCATGCCTCAGAAATGGAGCTGGGACAAGGAGCTGGGCTTTTATAGCCCTGCACCAGCCAGTCACAGCCTATGAGGCCTGCCCTAGGGAGATGTACACACTCAAGTTCTCTGCTTGTCTGCATGTCCTGGAAAAGCATTTCTGGTCCTGACCATCATCTTCCTACCAGTGTTACAGATTCTCTTGTTAGAAGGAGCACACAGAAGGTTGGGTCAGGGCAGGGGGCACACACATGGTGAAAGGTTTCCAAGGGGATCTTGGGCAGGATCCCAACAACTCCTAACTGGTTGCCTAACCTAACGTCTTATTGTGATCAGACCAGGACCTAGGAGAAAATAGATAGAACACTTCAAAATAAGAATAGTTCTAGTTAGTTCATTACTCCTGGAGCTGATCTCAAGAGGAGTGGCTGGCTATCAGAACCCAGGTGACAGTGAACTGTTCTGAGAACAACCTGAAAAGGAGCAATGACACCTGGTGGAAGGACATGGCCAATCTCAGGGAAGGAACCTTGAAGGGAAGAATCCAGGGGAATGATTACGTGACCTCATTCTCTGCCTTCCTTTGGGTCTCTTGCTAGGGCTCTGCATAGGTTGACCCTAACAGAAAGTCAGAAGGTAGGGAACTCATTGCTGTAGTGCATTCAGACTGACCCCTGGGGAGAGAACAGGGCCAGGAAAGTTGCAGGGTGTGTATGTAGAGGCAGACATAGACATCAGACTGTTTTGTGCTCTTCTAATCTCCTGTGCATAGAATAGCCCCAGACAGCTATCTAAAAAGCAAATATGATTAAATTATCCACTTGCGTTGAACCTTCAGGTAGTCCCACATTAAACCACAGCCCTGTAAAATATATTCTCCCGGGCTTCTGTGACTTTTCCTTGCCATTTCCAGCGCTTCTTACTCTCTCTCAGTTCCCAGTATGCTTCAGTCTTTTTATGAACTTTGCTTTAGGCACCAGAAGGTACTATTTGTTCCTTTCCCATAGGCTTCTACATGCTGTGTCCACTACCTGGAGCATTGCTCCACTCAGAACTAACCACAGGACAGTGTGGGCAGATGCTTGTCAAACCCTTTCCCCTTCCGCAAGAGATGATGACAACTGGTTAACTGTCTGCCTCTGCTCAGATGTGGAGTACACATCCAGGCCATCTTGCTGGTGGAAAAATTATCCCTGATTGGCAAATTAACATTAATCTTCTCTGAGTATGATGAATTTTGTCTCTGAGCATGTCTTTACTGGGATTTTTGGAAGCTGTGGCATTGTTACAAAAGATATTTGTTCTTGTGGACATGAGGCTTTTTAGCCAGGGCATCTCTCCTAACCATTTTATGGGGATCTTAACAGGATGCTTGATACTACTGTGCCAATAAACCGTGGTTTCTATTTTAATCCTGAGTGGCATGGTGCCAGGCTTGTAGGTATGAATGTTTAGTTCATTCATGAAGGCCCTTTGGTGGTTGCTACAAAGAATAAGCAAATTAACATGGATTTATCTTTTGACACCCCACCCCAGTGCACCTGCTTTTCCACAGCCATGTAGCTGTGTCTAGCACCCCCTCCTTTTGTATCTTTGTCAGCTCACTCACTTCCACTGTTCTCATCATATCTTAGATGGTTCTTAGAGGCCTTCAAGGAGTCCCATGCTCCTCTACTTACCCTGGTGTGGAGACGGAATTCTAATTATTTACTTAGCCTATTACCCCACTAAACTGAAAAATTCTTGTCCATCTTTTTTCACCCTTGTGTATCTAGCATTTAGATGGCACCTGATCCATTGCACCCAAGGAGCACTGTTAATAAAGCTAATTAGGGAGTAAAATTCCTTCACGTCCCCAAATTTGCTGGTTCTAAATAACACTTAAGCAACAAAGATGAGGGGAACTGTAGTTGGTTTAATGGTTTAGCTGCAGTGCATTTAATGGCTTATTTTTTCTATCTCTGCTACTAGTGGAACCCAGTAAACGTATATTAATTTTGAGCCTTATGTTCTTAACGGTTGAATCAACCGTCCTCTTCAATTCAATTTGATTCGATTCAAGTAAATTCTAAATATATGTTTTGAGCAGCTGATGCCGGATGAGTAAGAAGCCCCTCATACTATGAAAAAGTAAAAGACACCTGGATTTTAGGGCCTCTGTGGATTCGAAATCAAGAGGTAGAGCCACACTGAATCATAGAAGGTTGAATCCGACCTCAAACCAAGTACAGGAGGATTATGGTCTGCCTTGCACAGAAGGTCAGCTTGACTGTGGTCTTAAAAGATGTTTGGGATAAGGATTCTGTGCAGAAAACAACAACAACAACAACAGCAGCAACAACAACAACAACAACACCTCCAAACGTGGGAAGATGGAGTTGAATTTGGAGCAGAGAGGCTGTAGGCAAAACTTTGTTGGTGTTTGTTTGGAGTACGGATAGTATGTGTAATGCACATTGGGACAGAATTGACTTGAATAAGGTCAAGGTTTGGAGCCTTCTTTCTAGCTCTAAAGGATTTAATGATTGCATATGTCCTTTCTTGCTGTTATACATTATAGCCTAAACTTTTATGAAATAATAAAGTGCATGAAGTATACATATGCTGGCCTTTATATATGCTAGAAGTAGCTATTTTCAGTGCTAGAACCCTGGGATGCTGCTTCCACCAAGGATGTGGTTTGCCATCATTACTCAAGTTACATAACAGAGGGTTCTTTCAGTTCATGGGCTGGACTTGGATCAACTGATGGTGATTGAAGATCGTTGAGTATGTTCTTGGTCATCTCTTCTGCTTGTTATGTTTTATATTTTAGCTCTTTCAGGAGTAAATACGTTTGCAATTATTCTTTATTAAAGAAGCTAAGACACTCCACAATTTGTGTAAAAAATTTTTGATAATGATTACTTAATTCTGCTATTTTAAGCAATTTCATGATTTAAAACAGGATATAATGATACAGCATTTAAACACAAGCTCTAAACCTTCTCCAGTGATCATAATGAAAAGAAGTAGTAGCCACTGAGTACTCATATATGCTAAGCACTATACAAAGTATTCTAAGAGTATTTGATCACTGAATTTTCACAAAAACATTGTACAGTAGGAATCAGTATGTCCACTTTGTTGGCAAATTCGAGGATATATGAACACGTTTCTCCAGTTTTATACAATTTGAACGGATCTAGGAAAAATGTTTCTAATAATTCCATTTTCAATCAAAGTGGGAGGAATATTTTGAAAGTCAAATAATATGGCACTGCTGTCTTTATTGGCAGGGATTATAGTAGAGAATTTAGAACCAGAAAGGAACATGGAGTTTGTCTATTTTATTTATCTTATTTTACAAATGCAGAAGCTGTATGCTAGAGAGTATTGACACAGTTACAAATTTTGATAGCAACAGGCCAGCCTTTGGACAGTGGTCTTTAAAGTATACTACACCAACCTAATACATGGTGTATTTTCCCAGTAATGATTAGTATATTAGAATGCAGTAAAACTGGGGCACCTGGGTGGCTCAGTCGGTTGAGCATCTGACTCTTGATTTTGGCCCATGTCATGATTCCAGGATCATGGGATTGATCCCCACATGGGGCCCTGGGTCAGGCCTACTTGGTGCCCCACGCTGAACCCTGAGCATGGAGCCTGCTTGAGATTCTCTCTCTTTCTCCCTCTGCCCCTCTCCTCTGCTTAAACTCTCTTTTTCTCTCTTTCTAAAATAAATAAATAAAAGAAAGAAAGAAAGAAAGAAAGAAAGAAAGAAAGAAAGAAGCAAAACCGAGAGATGCTAATGCTTTCTCAATGACAATGGTGGGTTGGCTTTCATTTGCATCAAAGTCACACAATAAAAAAAATTTCTTATGAATAAAGACTTGCCTATCACCATAACCTCCTCAACTGATGCTTTGGATGGCTGTGTAGAATCTATCGCTGTAGGAAAAAGTGAAAGAGTCAATCACTTGTATTTGTTCAGGTATTTACAAAGGTCAGTTCTATTTTTAGAATAGTCAACCACTCAATTAACTAGAGTCTGCTAACACCAGTTAGTGACCACCATATCTTGGAGTGTTATCTAAATCCTGTGGGAATCTACAAATGGATCCTATTCTCAAGAATCTCATCAAAGAATAACCTTTTGATCTCACCATCTCACTTTGAGAAATTAATTATATGGAAAAAAATATAGTGCTTAAAGAGTACATAGAGATGTATGTTAATTTCATTGCAGTGTTACACATAAAAATAAAAAGCTGTATCTAAACCGTCTTTGACAAATTACAGGGGAGTCATACAATGGGATATCATACAGCCCTTTAGTAAAATAAAGTAGTTCTCTTCATAATGTAGAGAGATATCCATAAGATATTTTCAGTGGAAAAAGCAATGTGTGTGTGTGCACACATTCCCATGTTTGGAGGGAATAAAACAGTGTACATTTAAGTGTTTTCACACACACACACACACACACACACACACAAACATATGAAAGAGAGAGAGAAAGACATCTGTATAAAAATAGAAAAGTGTCAGAAGAGGTGGGCACTGAGCTATTAACCATAACTTCTGACCTTTGCAATTGGATAGATTGGGAAAGAGGAAGATGTGGATTTAGTTTTTTATACATTAACTTTTTATACACTTTAAAGTAACATGATTATGGCTGATTTTACTTAATTTCTATTTCAGTATTTCTTTAATTAAAAAGTATAAAAGGAGGCTTTTGAAGAGGCCGGATAATCAGAGAGGACAGGAAATGTACATAAAGAAGACTCTAAACCAGGGAAATGACTATAGCCTAGTCATCATCTGTTGAAAGTAGCTAGTGCAGTGGCACAGTGGGAGAAATGTGGGAATGATCATAAGAACTAACAATTTCTTTTTTTTTTTAAGTTTATTTATTTATTTTGAGAGAGAGAGAGAGTACACAAGTGGTGGAAGGGGACAGAGAGAGAGAGAGAGAGAGAGAGAGAGAATCCCAAGCAGGCTCCGCGCTATCAGCACAGAGACCTATGTGGGGCTCCATCCCACAAACCATGAGATCATGACCTGAGCTGAAATCAAGAGTCAGATACTTAACCAACTGAGTGACCAGGCACCCCAAGAAATAACAATTTTCAACTCATGGGACAAATGGAGATGGCAATATAGGTTAGGAAATATTAGTACAGAATTAAGATAGAATAGGTTTGATAAAGATTAAAAGCACATGTACTTGAGGAAAGGAGAAATGACAGTTTGTGATCATCTAGAATATAGATTCTAGATGATAGCCCTAGAATCTAGGACTGTTGTGTGGTCATAGGCATTGCACTCGTTTTGCTATTAAACCACATATCACTATGTTGTACACCTGAAACTCATACAACATTGTTTATCAGCTAGATTTCAGTAATAAAATTTTTTGCAAAGAAAAAATAAAAATGCTGTTTACATTTTATCAGCATATATGCCAACACTGTCTTCTATCAATCTTATTATTAATTTGGTCCACCTAAGTATGACTTATAATATAATTAAGGGAATAAAGGGTTTACTTACATCTTTTTTGTAGGCCAGAAAAACACAAATTTCAGTTCAGAAACGTTTATAATAATTTATTGTTACCTTTGAACATGAATAAATTTCTGTCCAAAAATCTGCAAAGAGTTTTAATAAATCAGAGTTTTGTGGTTCATTTAATTATAAGCCTAAAGCTAAGTTGTGTATTTATCTTCATGATATAGAAAAATGGTGTTATCAAACTTCTCAGTCACTGAATTGATGGTATGCATTCATGCATGCCTACTGGAAAAACACTAACTAAAATAAATGAAATATGAAGATATTTTAGGATAGTGTATGCAGGACACTTGAGACTGTTCCTCTTCACCCAATAATCATTTCTGTAACTAGAAATTAGTCATTCCTACATACCTGATTTTTTTCAATCTCTCTTTCTTTCTTTCCTTTTTTTTTTTTTTTTTTTTTTTTTTTACTTCTGTTGAAAATAGGATTGTGTTGCTTTGCATTTCATAAGTACTTCTAAGGTACATGGCATTCACAGCTTAGGTCCCTATGTAGTCTACCTTTCTTGCTTTCTCTAGTAGGTCAAAGAGTTCCTGGGGATAAAATCAGTCACAAAGATCTCTGGAATTTCATTGTTGTGGAATTTATATATTCACATTTTTTTGGATCTGGGATTCTACTGACTAGCCTCCTTGAATCTCTGGATTGGCCTTGAAATCTCCTAGACCTTACTTAATCTTCTCAGGTTAACTGTTTGGTGTATGAGGTGGTGTTCAATTGGAATGTTTGCTGGCGGCCTGTGTTGCTCCCCAATATATTCTGAATCCCACCATCTGCGAGACAACTGGCACTTATAATGGTGCAGTTTGTGTTCTTTGGACAAATGGATACAACCGAAGAGTCTGTAGGTGGCCACGGTCCTGCCTGTGCATCGTGCTTAGCCTGTGTCCATTGAAGAAAGGGATGCTCGTTGTACACTGGTGTTGTTCATGTGCCCATCTGGGCATAGAGAAGTTGCCATTTTTTAACTTGCACAAAGGCATTGTATGGCCTAGCAGCGGTCCTGACCTGAAAGCATTTTAATTTTGATCCACTTTTTTATGATATTGAAACCAGGATAGTGATTATGTCCTCCAACCTTAGGTCCAAAGGTCCACATTTTAAAAGTTCAAATTCAGTTCTCAACTATGAGTTGGGACCTTGTCTTCCTTATCACTGAATCCCAGTGTGTTGGATATTGACCAGCATGTTCAAACAGTAAATAGTTGATGAATGAATGAATGAATGAATGAATTAATTAATTAATTAATGAAGAAGGATTGATTCTCCCAGATGGCTCTAAGTCATGATCAATACTATCTGAAAAGGACAGAGATTTAGGTCATGAGAATGGCACCTTTATAAAACAGTAACCTGGATCACTGTGAGTCATTGGAAAATCGTTTGCCTTATTTCCTAATATGTAAAGGAAAGTTTAGAAGAGTTTCCTTTAGAGTTGCCATTGGCTGCTCCAATACTGCAGACACAACTCCATAAATACTTGTTCTATATACTGAGACACAAATCCAGAGGAAGCTCATAATCTGTGATGGGACTAGCAAATGGAATGTCACAGACCTTCTAGAGCTGAATGACCCCTGGATGAACCATAGAGTTTCCTGTGGGACCCTAAAGACATCATTTAAGATCCCAGCATACTGGCAAGTGTTATGGACTCAATTGTTTCCCCCCACCCCTCAAATCCATATGTTGAAGTCCTAACTCCCAATGTGACTATATTTGACAATAGGCCTTTTCAGGGGTTAATTAGGTAAATTATGTCTTAAAGCGTTGGTGTTTCAATGAGAAACACCAGGAGTGTGCTGCACAGAAGAAAAGCCATGTGAGGACACAGATAGCAGATGGCCATCTGTAAGCCAAGGAGAGAGTTCTCACTAGAAGCCAGCCATGCTAGTACCTTGATCTTAGACTTCTGCTCTCCAGAACTATGAGAAAATAAATTTATGTTTACACCACCCAGTCTTTGACATTTTTGTTATGGCAGACCAGCTGACTAAAACAGCTAGTAGTCCTTTTTACCATCAAGCTCTTACCTTCCCAAGAGCTCTGTGGAGACTGAAACAGATAATGATTGAAACATGGACACATCAAAGCCATGTAAGGACCTTCATAGAAATAAGACATCAGAGTATCTCAAAAACTTTCTGATGTATGCATTTTTCTGAGTTTGGTTTTGATAAGAAAAATCACTAACTGCTATTTTATGTCAAAGGGGAATAATGGCTGAGTCATATTGTTAAGGCAAGACACACAAAAGAGCAAGATGGAGAAAAACAGGGAGTAGGTAGTCCAACAGAAAGTTCAGTGGATACTTTTATCTTTAGGTAATATAGGGTCGCATATGTGAAAGTTGTTATTTTGTGGGGAGCTGATAAAGAACTGCTAAATCACAAGGGCATCTTTTCAGTATGATACTCTTTCTCAAAACGTAGGCCTTCTAAATGACAGGGCAAGCTAATATCTTCTGTATTTGTAAAGATCTTGAATAAGACTTTGTTTTCACATTGAGAAAGCATATGCAGAGAAAAGGACAGCCATATTAAAATGAAATGTAAGGCTTATGGATTAAAATAATAGTTAAAAGACTTATTTCCTAGTAGGAATTAAAATAGAGGTTTATGTCACTTTGTTGGTACTCAGATTTTTTTCCTTTGGCCTGTGGAACTTGAGTTTTTAAATGAAAACTAGTTCTTAGTACTCAATTTCCTTTTAAAATTGCTTAGCTTGTACATCTTAGCAGTTTGATGCATATATATTCATACAAGTGCCATTTATGCTTTGGTAAAACTATATTTTAGCATCATTTTAGATGGCAAGTTGTTTCATTATTCATAGTATGTGAGAGCCTGAATATACCATGTGTGTATGTGTGTGTGTATTTGTGTGTGTGTGTGTGTGTGTGTGTGTGTGTGTGTATTTCTGTGGGCATTTCTTATGTGAACTTGCATTGTCATTAATGAATAACCTCTAAATTGGGAATAATGTCTTCTACTTACATAATGGAGGCAGTTAGGGAAATAAAGTTACCTCTATGTATTTAAAATGATCTAATTCATGTCATTCTCGGCACGTGCCTTATGTGATTGCCAGAAATATTTTAAAATGGCATGCTTGAAAGTGATGAATCACATTGATGGAGGGTATTCTGAAAGCCTTGAGAAGACTATTGTACTATGAGGTGTGATTTTTGCAGATATGCATGATCATTAGCATCTGTCTTTTGTCACATCCAAATGTTTCGATTTAGGGCCAACCATGAGCAAGAGCCAGGTCAGGGAGACGGATGCTCTGAAAGGATTTAGTTCTTCACCATGACATCCTCTAGAATATGAATGGGTCACGGGATTGGCCTGACCCTTTCTTAGTTAAAAAAAAGTAATAAGCAATAAGGATCCAATCTGATTCTGATAATCTGATATCCTTACTTCTGTCTCAAGAAAGAGAGCCAAAAAATATAGCAGCCTCATACAGAATGTATAAAAAAATATCCTTCAGTAAACGGTGAAGGGACAGAAGTGGCGACTCATTATTGGAATTGAAATTTAATCCTTGATAATGCTTATATAAAAATAATATAAGTAATTTGGAGCAAGATTTGAATAACATTTTTTACCTTGACAAATAATGAACTGAATGATAGCTATATGAAGGCAGGTATGGATGCTATACCTATTTTTGATTGATGCTCTTGTTTTTCCCTTTTTTATTAAAAAAAAAAAAAAACTGAGGCAATGGTAGATCTGGAATGAATCAAGCTTTCCAAGTCTTTTATATTTTTTGTCTGTTTCTGTCCATAATTTAATCCCCTTCTGCTGAACCAGAAAAATATTCTTGCCAAACTGAAGCAGAAGTTATTCTTCATCAGATTTGATTTATGATTCAAACTGGAGTTTACTAATACTTTACCAGAGGATTTCATAATCTCATTTCCAAACAATCTAATGGCATTTAACAATTATTTGATAATTAGCAATTACATTTGATGGGTATTAAGAAGGGCAGTTGTGATTAGCACTGGGTGTTGTATGTAATTGATGAATCACTGAATTCTACTTCTAAGACCAACATTGCACTGTATATTAATTAACAAATATAAATTAAAAAAAACAAATTACATTTGAAGGAAATTATAAATAGTGTAAAAAGTTTAAATTGGTTTCCTACAGGGTCAAAAATGGGCCATATCAGAAGACATAACTTATTCTTTTTGGAGGACTAAATTATATTTAAATGTGTTTATTGGAGCCTTCAGTCCAGGAGGTTCAAAGAACCAAATTATCCAGATATCATATTGATATAGAATATTTGAATAAATTATTACAAATGAGTAATAGCTGCTGATTAAACAGAACTGAGACCTAAAGGGATATTTTCCAAGAGAGTTTCAGCACAATATGTGAAAGGCAGCCTCTGCTTTTACCTGGATGATCCCTACCTTGTCGTATCCACACTCTTGTATAGTCCCCTTCCGTTGAGTGTGAGCTGGACTTACTGACTTCCTAATGAATAAAACAATAAACAATTGTGGTAAACAATATGGGATGTTATTTCCAAGATCAGGTGAGAATAAGCTATAGCTTCCATCTTGGATGTTCTCTCTTCTCTCTTGGGTCATTTACTCTGTGCAGAGGCACGTTGCTATGTGGTGAGTGGTAAGGCAGACCTGTGGGGAGGGACAAATGCACACAGATGGCACGTGTTCCGAGCTCTGCCAACAGCCACAGGAACAACCTTGGAAGGGCACCCTCCCAGTCCAGTCTTGTGGTAAGAACATGGCCCTAGGCAACAACTTGGCTGTAATTTGACAGAAGACCCTGACCAGAGGCACCAAGCATAGCTGCAACTGCAGGTCCTCATCCACAGAAATTGGGAGGCTTGTGGTTTTCATCCACTAATTTTGTTATGTGGCAATAGATAACCAAGACACCGTGTTTATTAATTCCTTAACTAATAATATTAGCTTATTAATCTGTTACTCTTTTATTTTAGTAGATATAATTTCAAATGCTTTCTTACTAAAGACAACATGAATTACTTAATGGAAATATTCTACATAGCATTTGCATTTTTTAATGTTACATGTTATTGGTATTTTTTAGAAACAAATTATGTTTAAAAAGGGATAGGAATGTCTTATATTTGTTAGCGTATATTTGGTTCCTAAATTCCAGGCCTACTTACATCCAGGTGAAAGGAGAAATATATAGAAATAGAAATTATAAAAAATGAGATTAAATCCATTAATTGTAAAACGATTAGAAATTGTATCTATCATGCCATCTTTGTATATCTATCTAAAATTAATATTGTGTAGCTATTTACTGCATATAGTTGGATATGCTGTTTATATTCAGAACAGGATTTTTCTGGCTCTCCCTCATAACTTGCTTCACTCAATCCATGCCCATTATTTCTAAAGGTAAATAAGTAAATAAAGTAGAAATATATTTGCTAGTATGTTCTACCAGGGGCTTAAGCTACAGATAAATATGTATTGTACATGAGAAAATTGTGTTTTAATTATAGAAATCAACAGTTATAGTATTATACATTTATATATATATATGCATATATATATAAATAAATATATATCAGTATACTTAAGGGAAACTTATTATGTATGTAAATATACTGATGGTGACAAATTGATTATGCTAATCTCCACAAGTGATCTCAGTCTTTTTTTCAGAGTAGAATTTCCATTTCTGGTGCAATTCCTAAATAGGGCAACAACTGTTCTTTTTACAAAAAAAAAAAAAATGCGCATGAATTTTAAACTTCTATCAGTAAAACAAACAGTGTATATAGTATGAAGAGGTCACAGTGACTTATGGATATACTTGCACCCTCTCAACTTACAGAGAAAACCCAAGCCTTAGATCATAATGATAGATGAGCTGGATACAACAGTCATCCCACCCCTGATAGCCTGTTGCTCTGTTTCTCTGTTGCTGCCAGTACTCTCTGGTTAGATTCCCACTTGTAAAAGTGAGGCAGATGCTTAACTGAGATCAAGTTCAAAATATAAATCAAGGAATTCCGACAAAACCTTTGCCTATGGAAAAGGCAGGCTAATTTGGGATGAAGAGTAGACAAAGCAAATGTGCTTGGATTTGCAGTCGAAGTCCCCTCTGATTTGTCAATTGTGTAGGCTGCTCTGGTAGTCAGTATTCTAATAGCTGTCTATGGCTGTCTGTAAACTGGCTCAGCTACTGCTGCCGCTTGTTAAGGGTCATCAAGTGACCATAGCTACAAAGTATGTATCAGGAACTCTTTCTCTTGCTTCCCTCTCGTTTCTTTCCATGTACTGTGTTCTGTGCAGCAGGCAAAATTTCATACTGACGGTCTAGTGCAGTCGTGGGTTTTTGATTTGTAACAAAGCACTGAAATGTCAGGCTTAATGAGAAAGAAAAGCACCATGCAGAGTGTGAGCACTTCCACTCCTTTGAAAAAACATTTTCCTAACCAGGCTAATCAGCTTTCGCTGTGACACCTGATATACTGCAAGAGTGTGGAAGAATCTGCGATGAATTCTTATTCTTCTCTCTCAGTGCCCTGCATGAGCTATGAAAAGGTCAGAGGAAGCAGTCTTGAAAGAAACAGCTAAATAGCTGATTAATTTCTTCATATAACATGAAATAAAATGGAACAGTCACAATATTCTGTATTTAATCATTGCTTTCCTCCAAGGCTATTTGTGCCTTCTCTATGATCTCACTGATGGGACAGAGAATACCACAGTGCTCAAAGCCATGGATACAGGAGAGGTATCACAAGAGAACTTTGGCACTTGTTGCTCCAACAACATTGTCTATAACCTGTCATAATTTGTCATCCTATGAAGACACAAATTTGAGTCGTGTGCTCAGGATGTTAGATGTGGAGAAGGAGTCCCCTGGCTTTTCTGTGGGGGCCTTGCCTAGTTTTTCTTACCTTCAGTTTAAGAAAGTTTCATCAGTCCTTACTAGAATTCAGTATTGCTTTGAGGTGCTATGGTATTTGCTAATTTGAAGAAATACAAAGTTCCTCAGATTAATTACATAGCATCAGAGGCTTACTAACACGTAGAGTTCAAGGCTGCCTGAAATCTTCTAAGATCAATAGAATGGACATCTAATCTATATAAAATACTAGGGATAGATTAGATCTCCGTGACTGGTTTGGAACATTCTCTTCAATTAGAGTACTGCTCATAAACTGGTGAAAGACATGGGTGTTTTCTTGACTGAAGATCTATGAAGAGTAAACTTCCATAACTCTCTGAATACCCTATTATTTGAGTGCTGCTACAGGGAGGGAAGAAAGTGGCCAGAGAGTTGTTGGTGGTCACAACTTAAAGTTTACAGAAAATGTAAAATTTTAATGGTCTTTTATTTTTCATGTTTATTTGTTTTTGAGAGAGACAGAGCGTGAGTGGGAGAGGGGCAGAGAGAGAAGTAGACCCAGAATTTGAAGCAGGCTCCAGGCTCTGAGCTATCAGCACAGAGCCCGACGTGGGACTCAAACCCATGAACCGAGCCCCATGAACTGTGAGATTATGACCTGAGCTGAAATTGGACATTTAACCTACTGAACCACCTAGGTGCCTCTTAATGGTCTTGTTTTGTACCTGAGGATCTACTTAGACAAGTACATTTTCTGGCCTTGACATGGCCTTGAAATCACAGTATATTCTGTTCTCTGCAGATATTCAGTAGAAACAATATTCTTCTCAAATGTTTTCAAAACATATTTTTCAAACTAACTTTTGGTGATTTCCTGGGAAGTAGTTACAGTGGCAATTTGTGGAAATTATGCCCCAATTGTTAAAGAGAGAATGTTTTCTGCAAATCAAAGCTAAGCAAAAGGTCATTTTGGGAATTTTATCACTGCACTGTTTGGTGGTGATCTAAGAAAATATTGACATGCTTGATAGACACCTACTCTATACTTCACTTTTTAGTTTAGATTTATAGAAGTCAAATATGGTCATTGCCATACTAACAATAAAAAGAAGAGAGTTAAATTATACCTAGCAGTGACATCAGAAGTTTTGAAGAATACGTATGCTAATGGCAGACCACACGTGGAGAAAATAGGACCATATATCTTGGCCAATAGGTGTTAATAGCGAAATCACAATCTTGCGCCTAAAAGGGCAGATAATTTACCATTAAGTCCTTAAGTGTGTTGGCTGGGAACTTTATTTTGTGTGAATGGTGATGGTGCAATATTATCTCACACATCTTTTTTTCTTCACCAAACCTTGAAACCCGTTTCTCCCTGGGACAGGCAAAATGTCTATATTAAGGTGGGAAAAATTGAGACAACCACATAGGCTTTCCTTCTGTAGCAAGACACGTTGAACAGAAATGTATTATCACCTAATGGTCATAGGTAATGAGTTTTAAACGGTTTTCTAACTCAGCTAATCTTTAAAAGTACAAAAGAACTTTATGGGAGATGTTACTTTCCCAGAAAGCACTGAATCATATCTGTTTGCTTATCTCAGTGGAGTCCCGGCTTCTAATCTGTGCCTGGAAGTGCAAGACACATGCTTCTTGAAGCTCATGGACCATTGAGAGCAAAGGGTGAGGCTTGCTCTGTTCTTTCCAGTTAATGGCCCCTTGGGAGGTGTATCATCTCTATCCCTGTGGGTCCCCTTCCCTCTGTGACAACTCCGTCATGGTAAGTACGCATGGCATTGACCGAGAGCAGGAACATAAATCAAATTGACATAAGTCCAATTTGAGATCATAAATCAATTTGACAAAAGTTGAATTAAAAAACGTATGAGCTGTGTGAGACTCTGATCTTTTGAAGCTGTTTGAATGGAAAGATTGGGGCATCGTGTATCATTTTGGGAAGATTTTTAGGGACAGTTGAGATTTATGTCAAAAGCTCACCTGGGTCTCTAGAAGATTTAACTATCATTAAAATAACTTCCCTGTAGCATTTTGATTTTTAAAATTGCTCATGGCAGTGATGACAGTGACTTATTCCTGCATTTGGCCTCAAATATATATTCAGTATGTCAAATATTTTTAATGAAAAATTCTATTCACCTTATTTTAAAATTTTTGTTCACCTTCGAAGGCATCATTCATTTGTAAGTGTCCTATTATTTGTTACATCATATTTTTACCCTTATATGTAGCTATTGTCCAGGCAGAGAAGATAACCTTTCAAATTTAAGGTTTTAATATTTCAAATCTTTTTATACCCTGAATAAATCACTATGCCAGCTGAATCACTCCAGTGGCTAAAGCCATGTTCTTATAGTAGGGGATATAATTTTAGACTGCTATTAAGGTACAGTTCCAAGAACACTGTCCTCCTATAGATAATTAAATTTATTGTGTTAATATTGATTTTTTTCTTTTTAGCTCTTTAAGTTGTTTCTTAGAAGCCTGTGATGTATTTGAGCTTAGTAGAATTTTGTTCCTCTGGTATATGCTAACTTATTCCTTGGAGGATTACTGATGCATAACTACCCTCAATAATTGAGTCTTACTCTTTTTTACTAAACCAGGGGAAATCTAGTTTTTTTTTTGTTTTTTGTTTTTTTTTTTACTTATACATATTATATACCTTAATACACATATAGAGCACATTAGCAATATTCTGTGCAAAATCTTCTGTTCTTCTCCAAAACTGTAGAGGATATGAAGATGAAGAAAGGGCGAGTTCTTGGGGGAAAATATTTATATACATTTCAATAAGGTGGAGGTCTTCTCATACCGGCTGCTGTTTTGACTTTACTTGTAAATCCGCTTTCTAGAAGCTGCTTATGTCCTGGTGCATGAAGATGATTATGCCAATCCCATTTATTCTTTTTTTTTTTTTTTTTCCTTTTCAAGGTGAAAGCCATGTTAGTAAAGAGGTATGTAATAGTAGAAAAAAGATTGGAATCAATGCTATGAAGCTCGTCCTCTTAGTGGCTGTTAAACTTTGGACAAGTGAGTTAGCTCTTGGAAAACCCAGTTTTGTCATGTAAGATGGCAGTTGAAACACTGAGCGCCAAAACTCTGTGAATGGATTAAGTTAATTGGAGAACTAGGAAGTACTAGCTACCATTTTATCTCCCTACTTAGGTCATGGTCTTTTCTAGAATTTTCTTCTGTTATAGTTTCCATTTCCTTACCTCAGCTCAGTGAGCCACTCAGTCAACGCTATGACCAACACTGTACCCTGCCCACACCTCTCAGCCTGCCCTGAAGTTCACCATTGTCAAGAATGCCAGTAACAGCCGTGGTCTCTGCCTGAAGCATTCTCTGGTCCTGGCAGTATGCTATTGCCACACATGGCCAAACCAGCAGCCCCAGGGAGTTAGATTCCCTTGGGCAATCTCTCGTCAGTGATGGATAGGAATTGGACAAAATACCCTAGCTTCCTTATCCCACAGGAGACAAGTCTGAGGGAAGTTTCTGTACTATCTCTCCCGGCTGGGGTCCGCACAGTGGGAGTAACAGTTATCCACAGAGCAACACTGCCTACATTAGTTATCTTTCTTTCTCTGTCCTACATCCCTATTCCTTCGTGGAGCTTTCTGCAGTAGCTTCCAAAATGAACTGGTTGCATGTGAATCCTATCTCAGGCTCTGAATTTGGGAAAAAAAAATACTTGTTTTGTCCCCTGTATGCTCCTCTCTGCTTCTGAGACAGCAGGGTTTGCTGTTGGTTTGCATTTTAATGTCCCATGTCTGTCAGAACCTGCTGTCTTGTCCCCTTAGTATGTCAGCACTGGGTTCGCATTACCTACAAAATTAGTATCTGTTCCAGACACAGCACTGTGGTCCATGCTCTTCTTTCCGCTGGGAATGCCCTGCCCTTTTTTGTCCTTTTTCTATGTCCCTGCTCAACCCTGTTCCAGTCTTTCCCACAAATGAGGAAACAAAGACACACAATCCTGCTCATCCTTTCAGTGTCATTTGAAAGAAGAGAAGTCTTTCTACATACTTCAAAGATGACCCCTCCTACCCTCACTGGCTCCCATTGCACCTTGGACTTCTGTTAGAATTTCAATTACATTTGTAACTACTTATTGAGTCTTTCTCTTTCTAATGGCATGCACTGCATGTTGCTATTATGATTTGCAAGTCTCAAGGGACAATGGATCAAGCATGGGCCCCTGGAGCCTCCCACCCATCCTGCTTCCCTGCAACCTCCCCAGATGGTTGTCCCTGCTTCCCAGCTCCCTGACTCCCTGGCATCCTGGGCCCCTCCAGCCTCCTTCTCCACACTCCTCACTTCATAGCCTTTGCTAGCCTCTGTCCCCAACAGGGATGTGGACATGGGTGCAGGAAAGGGACAGGATGGGCGTGCGGACTCCATGGTATCCTAGAACCTAGAATGTTATGACATTAACAGTCTCCCACCCCAGAGTGGCAACACCTACCTTGTGGTATATCTGCTTGATGCTGCATCTGGCTTGGTGGCCACCTTTCATCCAGGTTTGAGTGCCTCCCAGTACAAAGGTTTAAAGATCCATAGGGGTTGTTCACAGACCAGTGAGACAGGGAACTTGACTTCTCCAGACCCCACCCTCTCTGAGGGATGGCTCCTGTATCGACGGCAGGCTCAGTGAGCATGTGTACACCTTGCATCCCTAGATGGCCCCACACTTGTGCCACCTGTGAGGGTCTGCACTCTCCTCACAATCCTTATGCCCCAGAACAATCCCTAGGCTCGCTCTGTCCCTAGACATAGGTTCTCTCTTTCTCCTCCTTCTCCTTTCCCTTTCTCCTTTCTTCTCTCCCTTGGTGGGCTTGTGGTCCCCTTTGGACAGGAGTCACGTAATATGAATTGTGTAATTTTGGCGATTCCACATGTAAGTTGAATGTTTTGATATTTGCATTTGAAGTTTGCATTGAATAATATAAAGATGAATAGCACAAAAAGCGCTCATAATTTAAAATGTAAATTTTGCTTCCCTGGGAATGGCATGAGACAACAAAACACAAACAGGTGGAGACACCATAAAAGAAAGGAAAAAGCTTCATATATATATATAGATATATATATATATCTATATCTATATATCTCCACACTTTTTTCCTGCTTTCTGAAAAAGGGGCCCTACATTTTCATTTGGCACTAGGTTCCACAATTTATGTAGCTGTCTCTGCACAATGAGGTCTCAGACCTGACCAAGTGCTACATATTTATCACCTGGCTGGGATTCCGCAGAGAGCCTACAAATTGAACTAATTGCCTTCTCTAAAGAAATAATCCAGGTTAAAAAAACAAAACAAAACAAAACAAAAAACAAAAAAAAAAAACGAGGCTCTGGTTGTCATTTTGCTGTAGAACAAATTACCTTAAAGCTTAATAATTTAAAGCAACACTCTTTTTGTCTCCCTTGGCCCTCAGGGCTGACTGAGTTCAATTAGCCTACTGTCACTCATGGTCTATCATGTTGCAGTCAGTGCCTGGCAAAGACTTGTTCACAGGTCTGGTCATGAGGCTAGATGTTGGCTGGGTTGCCAACTAGGACTGCCTTCTCGAACAATTATATATGGCTTCCACATATGGCCTGATTTCCTTAGAGCACGGGAGTTGGGATGCCAGAGAGAAACAGAGAGAGAAGGAGAAATAGTATTGTCTTTTCTTAGCTGAAACAGCCTTGGAGGACACAGAACATTACTCCCTCCTCTTTCTATTAGTTAGAACTATTGACAGGTGGAGACTATTGATTATATGAGCAAAATCCCATATACTAATATATGGGTTCTAAGATTCTCTGGCTGGGCCAAGGAGATCGCCCAGTTAGAGATATAAAACACTGATCACACGGTTAGTGCTCAACAAATGATAGTTACTCCTGTGTTGGAAGTTTTTTTCCTTGATATTGAATTAAATTTAGACCAGGAAACATCTTCATCTTTGGCCTTTCAAAGTATTCAATACCATTTTGAGTATTTCAAAGTATTCAATACCATTTTGAGTATTTGATTCTGAGTCCTGGCTCCATCCAATGTCTAGCTGTTAGCCTTTACTCAAGTCTTTGAAGCTTCCTGAGCACCTGTTTCTACTCATATTTGCTGCGCCAACTAATAATAGAATGTGTGCAAAGTCACTCTGTAAACCGTTTAGAACGTGTGAATGTGAGTTAGTAAAAAAAAAAAAATACAGTTCCATTGGCAAACTTGGTGGCAATTACAATTAGTTTTGTAGATTTGGATTTTG
Organism: Panthera tigris; assembly: GCF_018350195.1. Classification (NCBI taxonomy): domain Eukaryota; kingdom Metazoa; phylum Chordata; class Mammalia; order Carnivora; family Felidae; genus Panthera; species Panthera tigris. The sequence goes on along the minus strand of NC_056660.1, from coordinate 99,572,908 downwards.
TTTTTCTGACGAACCATTGATACTGAGTAAAGAATACTTACCTCCCTCCCTCCCCCTCCAGCCCTACCCCCATCTGCTTGGGAGAAGCAAGGGAGGTAATGATTTTATCCTAAAAATGCAGCACAACGGGAGCGCCTGGGTGGCTCAGTCAGTTAAGAGGCCAACTTGGTTTCAGCTTAGGTCATGATCTCAGCGTCTGTGAATTTGAGCCCTGCATCAGGCTCTGTGCTGACAGCATGGATCCTGCTTGGGATTCTCTCTCTCTCTCTGTCTCTCTCTTCCCCCTCTGCCCCCACTCTTCCTCTCTCTCTCTCTCTCTCTCTCAATAAATAAATAAAATTAAAAAAAAAAACACAGCAGAACAAGGAACTACAGTCCAACCTAAAAACTTCAATACCACCTGCCAATATAAAACTCTTGTTTAATTGATATTGGCCCTGTAACCTTCACTGTCCCTCATAAAGTGGGCACTTAATCACCTTGTATTCATTTCCATATACTTCTCAGATATGTCTTATCTTCTCATTCAGCAGACAAGAAATCTAAGCTTTTCAGGTTTTTGTATCCTGACAGTGCATGATAACATGTTCTAGAGTATCTTACACACTGTTGGAGTTCAATAAGTTCTCATGGTACATTGATTTATGTTAATAGTTTCATTATTATATGTCTCGTAGTCTCTCGTCTCTCATTGAGTCTCTTAAATTCTCCTATAATGTAAAGAAACTCTTTGCTGTAGTTGACAATTGTGTCTTCTCTCTTTCTTGTTCATTAACTCCTTCTAGTTGGTACAGTAATACAGATATTTAAGGAGGCAATATTTCTACTATGAAAGTAAAGATAATAGAATTTACTGTAAAGTTGAATAACAAATGTTTACAGATTACTTACTATGTCTGAGGGACTGTACTAAACCTGTACCAACATCATTTTGTCTTACTGGAGCTCTAATTTTTGTTGCCCATCTAAAAAACTGGCTATAGAATTCTTTCTTAGAGCGCAGTCTTATAACTCTACATGTTAAAATGAAATTTCTCTTTTCTCCCTAGTGCTTTTTAACATGCACTTTCATCACAAAGTAGATACTTTATCCAGTAGATTGTGTCTTCTGTGAAAACAAGAGCTGTATTCAACTAAATTATAATTCCCAAAGTGGTTAATACAGTGCAATTCCCTATACACATACTCAATTACTGTTAAAAATGGTTTATGCAGTGCCTTGGCAGTATTTTAAGACTGTGATTCTAAATTCCTTTGTCTTTTTTCCCCTCATGTCTACTTATAATTTATAAATGTGTCTCTGAATGGAAGTCAAACTGGGAAAATCAGTTCTTCCATTTTACATATAAATTATTTCTATTTTATGCAAGCTCCCTCTCATTAGATGAATTTCATGGTTTTGTAAATTTTTATCTATTTGAAATGAAATTCAGTATTAACTTTTTCTTCAACCTTTAGTTTTTGGCTTTTTTCTTTGGTGACTTTTACACTTTGTACTATGTGATATTTCTTGTTCTCTTCACTAAATCAACAGTTTCTAAAAGAAAGGACAAAAATACACTTAGCATAAGTTATGTGGTAAAAGATATTAAAAAAAAAAAAGGCCTATCCACGTGTTTGAAAAAATTTCCCTGGTAGAACAGTTCCATTCCATTGTTTTCAGAAAAAGAGGAGTGAGCTTGCCTTTTTGTATTTTGATTTTTGTAATATTGGAACCAGTTCCTAAAATAACCCAAGAATTGTCTATCTCTTTGAAGACAGAACAATATCATTCCTTTGGAAGTCTGTAAGAAAAGACAGTGAGGACCACAAAGTTGCTGGAAGCCAGGGTTCTCCCAATTTAGCATGCAACAGAAACACCTGCAGACTTCATTAAAACACACTGCTGTGTTCACTTCCAGAATTTCCCCAGGTCAGGGATGGGGCCCGAGAATTTACATCTCTAACAAGTATGCAGGTGATGCCCATGCAGCCCTTTGGAGACCACACTTTCACACCTAGCGCTGAACGCTTTCACTGAAAATCACGTCTAAGGTGGCTCTTATGGCATTGTAAACTGTTAGGCTCCAAATAACTTCAGAAGGAAAATTCTGGAAACCTAAATCTATTAGTACATAAATGCATTTTCTAACATTAATTTGAGATGAGTTATTGTTGTTTTTTTTCTTTTTTACTTGTAGAACTTTGTGTAGGTGCATGTAGTCAAAAAAAAAAAAAAAAGGAAACTCAGTTGAATAATAGTACCGACTGAGCTTTGCATTTTTTTTTATACTGCCTTTAGTATTCTACCTCTGAAATTACCTTCAACATATTCATTAATTTATTTCAAGAATATTCACTGGATGCATACTATATGCCACTCTCCTAGGAGAGGTGAATTAGTGCACAGCACAGATATGGAGCTTACATGTATATTTCCATGCGAACGCATCAATTGCTGTATTGATTCTAACAGCCATTTGAAATCAGAGCAGGCTTGGGGCGCCCGGGTGGCTCAGTCCGTTAAGCATCTGACTTCAGCTCAGGTCATGATCTCGCCATTCCTGAGTTCGAGCATTGGGCTCTGTGCTGACAGCTCAGAGCCTGGAGCCTGTTTGGAATTCTGTGTCTTCCTCTCTCTTTCTCTGCCCTTCTCCCACTCGCTCTCTGTCTCTCACTCTCAAAAATAAATAAACATTAAATAATTTTAAAAAGAAAAACAGAGCAGACTCAACATGAGGGTTATGATTAAAACATGCCCTTCACATGTCTTGTCATTAGAATTTGTCCATAGTAAAAAATACTTTGGCACACTGAATTTGAGTATGTGAGGAAACAAAATGTTAACAAACATGGTCCAATTCTGAAAACTGATAAACAGATGGAATATGAAATTGAAGTCAGGAAGTTGGCTGACTTTTCTTCTAGAGGTGGCTGGAGTTTGTCTCTTAGAGCAGTTCATGTGGAGTAGCTAATTATTCCTAGCCATTTACCATCTACATTTAGATAAATAGCACTTATATAACATTTCCTATGTGCTTAGCACTTTGCATATATTAACATTTAGACTGTTGTAGGCACTTCATATATATTAATTATAATAATCTCTGGGGTAGGTACAATCTTTGATATACCTATTTTGTGCATATGTATTTAAGGGGTTGGCCCAGAGATGGTAAAAACAAAAACAAAAACAAAATAAAAAAAAAACCTGTCCAGGCTGCACAGCAGGTAAGTGATGGAGCTAGCATCAGAGTTCAGCAATCTGGCTCCAAAGCCTTCCCTCTTCACCACTAAGCTTTGACTTACATGATGTCTCTGGTATTTGTCATATATTGTTATGGGTTAGCTTGTTATTTGCTTCCTTTTTTTAATGCTTTTTTTTTTTTTACTTATATTTTGAGAGAGAGAGAGAGAGAGAGAGAGCAAGCGCATAAGTGGGGGAGGAGCAGAGAGAAAGGGGGACAGAGGATTCAAAGTGGGCTCTGCGCTGGCAGGCTGACAGCAGTGAGCCCCATGTGGGGCTGGAACTCACCACCTGTGAGATCATGACCTGAGCCAAAGTTGGATGCTCAACCAATGAGCCATTCAGGTGCCCCCCCCCCCGATTTGTTTTTTAATAAGTAAATATCTTTCTTTTCCAATTAATAGTAAGGTCTTTGGGGGCAGTTTCTAGATACAACAACTCTTGTGTCCTGGAAGGTGTCAAAACACAATACTTTACATGTAATTTGTATTTAAAAAATACTTTTAAATGGACTAATTGGTGAAACTTTCAATTTTACAATATTAGCAAATAAAAATCTCTATTTCTCTAGTTAGCTAGACAGATTGATCGAGCAACCTAGGAATGTGATTATTTTCTGTCTTCAACTATATAAATCTTCTGTAAACACTTGGATTAAAAATATAGTTATATATGGGAGACATTGTTATTAGTTTAATGGACCATTAGTTTAATGGTCAGACTGGCCTCAAAATATGAAATGAAATCAGAAAACCAAAACATTTTCAAGCTAGATGGAAACTCAGCTATCACCTCATCCAACCCCCTTTATTTTACTTATTCAGTAGAGGACTAGAATTGTCCACTTATGTACTCTAGATATGTATACATGTATGTGTACATGTATGTATATGTATATGTAAATATGTATGTAACTATTCAGTTAATGGTTACTAGGTAAAAGTAACACAGATCTTTTGTTAGTTTGAGAACTGGGCCCTTTATCTGAGGGTAAGGAGACATCAGGGAAAGAGATGGATCACTCCAGAGGGGTTGGCAGCAGGTTGGATAAGCAAGGGAAACTACTCAAGCCTTGTCTTAGGCTGCTGCAAACCAAGTAGATTTCCACAGCCACCCGCCAAGATCTAACAAGGTCTTAAATGGGTTAAGTCATGAACACTGTAGATGTTCTAACCACATACTGCTCTCGCAAGGCCACACCCTTGGAAATGGCTCCCACTGTGGGAAAAGTGGGCAAAATGTACATTTCAAGGAGCCTCTGATTGCTCAGGCCAGCCCTCAGGTCAACCAGAGGTCATGCTCCCTCCATGACCCACCCCCCTGCCCCCAACATCTTTCAACTGTAATTTGAAGCCTCTTTTTACCCCAATGTAAAGTACTGTCTTCGGCTTTTAAGACAGTACTTCCTGGGGGTAGTACAGACCTAGTTTAAAAAGAGGGTTCAACTCTTACTTTTAGCAAACAAAAAATCTAATCTTCAGTAATTCTAGATTCCCAGACTTCTCAATAGGAGATATAGAAGACTTTCATGTTGTTCTTTCAAGATTCCATCCAGATGTTTACATGGAAGTAGATTACTCTTGTATGTTGGTTTGCCTTTGCCGTGTAACAAGCTAGTGTAACAAAGAGAGTGGCTTAAAAAACAACCTTTTGTTTAGTTTGGCAGTTTGTGCCACTCTTCCTAAGGTTGGAATTGGATGAACTCAGCTGGGCTTTCTAATACTTGGCAGGCCACTTGGGGCCTGACTGACTCTCGAGAACTTCGTTCGTGTTTGATTGTTGTCACACTCTCAGATGGAGTATAAATGTAATTAAGCCGCATGTCTCTCATCAACCAGTAGGCTAATCTGGGCATATTCACATGGTGGCAGTGGCAGAAGGCCCAGAAACAGCAAGTAGGTAAGCGCTTGTATCATTTTTGTTAATGTCTCATTTACATGGCAAATTACACGGCCAACCTAGATTCAAGGGGTGGGAAAGTGGAAAGCCTTTATATGAAAGAGGGATAATTGTGTTTTAATAAACTACTATAGTTTGTTGGTTGATCCCAATTAATTCACTCTCCTCTGACTTTCAAAATACCCTTATCTCCTTCCAAGACTCCCCAGAAGTCTCATTACATTCCAGTTTTCGGCTGGAAGTCCAGGATCTCATGATTTAAAGGGAGATCCTTGAATGTGTCTCTCTTGCTTAAATAAGGTCTGAATGTTGCTCCTTGGTTGTGTTCCTCTTGATCCCATGAACTAAAGAAAACAGTGAACTAAAAACACATGTGTGCCTCACCTACACTGGAGGGACAAGGATAGGACAATTAATTTTTTTGTAGTGTTTTATTTTTGAGAGAGAGAACATGAGTGAGGGAGGAGCAGAGAGAGGGAGACACAGGATCTGAAGCAGGCTCCAAGCTCTGAGTTGTCAGCACAGAGCCCAATGCGGGGCTTGAACTCACAGACCATGAGATCATGACCTGAGCCAAAGTCGGCACTCAACAGACTGAGCCACCCAGGTGTCCCAAGGATAGGATAATTCTAATGGACTTTTCCATTTAAAAAAGGAAGGAACAGGAGCTAGATCACAGGGGCTAATACATGCCATTCTGGAATCCCACAGAGCCAATGCTGTCAGGTCTTCTAGGACCAGGGAATGTTTCTTGATTTGGTCCCAGTTCTCCATAGAACTGGTCCCAGTAAAAACTTCTTAAATTTTCCTTGGGAGTGGTTACTTGGTCACTGTTTTCTATGGATCTTGAATCCAGCCTTTGAGTTCATGGCTCAAGTCTCTGAAATGTTTCTTATTTTTTTTTCACAAAAATTGCCTCCAATTGCAACTGAGTAGCTTTCTTGCTTCTTCCCATAGACAGTTGAGACACAGAAGATTTTTTTTTTAATTTTAGCAGTCTTAGTTCCTTTTAATCTAAGGCTTCTTAGATTACAAGCCAAATTACAGAAAATGCCCAAAATCCATTGACTGATGAATGGATAAATATGTGGCATACACACACACACACACACACACACACACACACACACAGAGAGACACACACAATGGGATATTACTCAGCCATGAAAAAGAATGAAATCTTAACATTTGCAACAATGTTAATAGAACTAAAGTGTATTGTGCTTAGCAAAATAAGTCAGAGAAAGACAAATACCATATGATTTCACTCATCTGTGGAATTTAAGAAACAAGAAAGATTAACACAGCAGCGGGAGAAAAAGAGAGGCAAACCAGAAATAATACTCTTAACTATAGAGAACAAACTGAGGGTTGCTGGAGAAGAGATGGGCAGGAGATGGGTTAACTGGGTGAGGGGTATTAAGGTGGGCATTTGTGATGAGCACTGGGTGTTGTATGTAAGTGATGAATCACTAAATCCTACACCTGAAACTAAGTAATAATAATGATAATTTTCTAGTTGAAGATACTGGAAATGAGAAACAATTTTGTTTTCCAGTCCAACTTGTCTCACCCTTTTATTTTCCTTTTAAATTCTGTCTGAAAAAATAAATTCTGTTTGAAAATAGTTTATTTTTAGCATATCTCTCTTCCCACACTTTATCTTAGAAACTAAAAGAATCCGACTGACACTTGAAACATTCTGCTGTAAAGCCATCTCGTCAATGCCCAACAAGCTTAGCAGATACATTCTTTGTCTCCCTTGTTGCCACAGGTGATGGTTTTGCCACTTAGTCTTTACTTCATAGCACAGGTCAGTCCTTGCAACTTTCTTCACTGCTTTTCCAGCTTCAGTTTACTGCCCAGTCCTACATGCAATGCTATATATTTTTCAGTTAGACAACAGCAGCATACTCCTTCTAGGTATCTTTTTTTATACATGCATTAACTTGTTTGTGTTTTAAAAAACCCCACAAAACTTAGTGTCTTGACAAACCTTTAAAAAACCTATTTATTTTTTTTTCTCAGCTCATAATTCTGTGGGTCTGCAATTTGGGCTGGGCTCAATGCTGGCTTTTTTGTTCCAGGTGCACTAGGCTCATCTCATTTGGGCCAGTTCTTGTATCTGCTGTTAGCTGGCAGGTTGGCTGGAGGCTGGCTTCTCCAGGATGGCCTCACAAACTTGTCTGGTGATTGGTTTCTGTTACCTGAACAGATGGTGTAATTGAGTCACGTGTCTCTTGTCATATAGCAGGCTTGCCAAGGCTTATTCATATGATGGTGGTAACAACAGATCCCAGGAATGGCAAATGGGTAAGTCCCAGTGTATAAATGCTTTTCAAATTTTTGCTTGTGCCGTACTTTGCCTATATCCTTGTGGCCAAGAGTTCACAAAGCTCATCCATTTTCAAGAGCTGGGGAAATAGGTACTTACTCTTCATTGGAGAAATGAAAGATTGTGGTCATTTAAAAAATCTACCACATCTTGGGGTGCCTGAGTGGCTCAGTCAGTTAAGCGTCTCACCCTTGATTTTGGCTCAGGTCGAGATCTTGTGGTTTGTGGGATCGAGCCCCATGACAGGCTCTGTCCTGACAGTGAGGGTCCTTCTTGGGATCCTCTCTCTTCCTCCCTCTCTCTCTCAAAATAAATAAATAAACATTTTTTTTTTAAAGTCTACCACATCCTGGAAATACTCTTTATGACCATAGTCTATCCACTGTGTAATATTTTCAGCACCCATGGAATTCACAAGGGAAATGATACTTGTGTCATAGCTACATTTTTGAGGATGTATTTGGTAGAGTGATAGAATAAACCTCTGGTGTATGTATTGCATATATGAAAAATATATTCCGAATACACATAGCAAAGCCAATATTTACCTGACCTTTTAAGCTTTATGTACTATTGATAATTAATACATGCATGTTCTTGGTTAATATCGAGCTGTGCTCTTTGATTACTAATCCAAATATTTGTATAAAACAACATAAGCCAAGTCGATACATGACAAAGTTGTAGAAAACACTACTACTCACTTCATAGCAGGTCAACTTTTTATAGATTTTTATCTGTAAATATCAGTGTTTGAAGTAAGTAATGGTATGCTGCCTCGTGCAACATCTACTTTGTCCCTTTTGGTGTACTTTCTTGAATTGCGGAGGCCTAAAAGATAAAACTAAATTTCCCCAAATCCTCGCATCTAATGTTCTTCATACTATCCGAGATCTACAGCTGAGATTTGTAAGGTGGAATTAAGTTACATTTGTGTAGTCGAGTACAGGGAGAGAGCATCCTGTAGGGGAGAATTTTGATTTTCCTGGAATAGCTATAAAACAGGTCTTCAGCAACAAAAATGCAAATATTGTTTTGTTAAGTTTGAGTCTCAACAGGAAACAAAGGACACACTGTCTATTTATAAAGGCACCATTGGTAAAGGTCTGCATGGTATGTAGGCCATCTTAATGAATACAGCAATTTCCCTGGTCTCGCAGCAGTAGGGATGCCCTCTAACCCTACCCCAAAGGAGTGAGAAATGGATATTCAACTGGAGTAGAGAGGGAGAGAGAATTGTGCAGGGCAAGTTGCCTCAAGGAACACAGCCATCCTGAGGCAATCTAACAGAACCTAACAGATTTAGGGAGGGACCTAAATCAATAAATGTCATAAATTCACTCTCTTCCCTCCAATTTTTTTGCAGTATTCCCACTGGTCCATCCAAAGAGAATCCATAGGGGTCATTACCTTGTTAGTAGAATCGGGTAGATCAGCCTTTTGGAGCAGGGAGCAAAGCAGAAAAGGGTTGAGAGTAGATATGGAAGATCAAATGGCCAATATGTAGTTCAGGTTCATCGTAGTTGTCAAATATTTGATTCATAGCATAGTAAGTGGTGAGCAGAAGCCATAGTGGTGTTTTCACTAGAACAGGACCAAAGTTCTGTTCTGGCTGCAGTTTTCCTGCTGTCTAACATCCAAGTTTGGCTCTTTGGCTGAGATAGAAATTTGTTAAGCTACCTAATGCCCTTAATACATCCTTTTCTGCTTAGCAGGGATTCTGTTGTTAGGAACAAAGAACCCTATCTATATAGTAGTGATAATAAGTAAATGAAAGAATAAATAATTGAAAATAATCTGTGACCTTACTTAAAACTGCAACATCAAATTAAAGCATAAGATAAATGTTAAATCATGTTAACATTAAAGCAAAATATTTTGGTGACTTTAAACGTTCCATATAGTAATAGAATATTATTTGAAACAACCAATGTGTTTAAATCTTAAATAAATGTACAGAGAGAGAAGAAATGTCACTACCAGATGTATGAGAAAACTACTTAGTGACATCCTTCAAAGACCACTAAAGCTATTTTTTTCTATACGTTGGTTATCTAGTATAAATCCCAAAGGTATTTGTTTATGATTTAGATATATCCCAATATCTTTACCAAATGGGTGTCACTGATACCTTTTTGGAATTTATTTATAGATGGGCATCCTCTTTCCATGAAAAAAAATATGCCCTTCTGTAAAATTTCAGAGTTAATAGATTCCTTCCAAGATATCTATGAACTTGAAGTTAATAGTCCTTGTTTGGGAGAGCTATGAACAAATCAGATAATGAGAGTTATCACATACTGCGAATACCCACTGCTACAGCAATCCTAAGGTTATTGCAAAGAGAAGCCCAGTTCATTGAATATGAGCTGGCATATTTTGTGGCACTTGGTTGGTTTTGTCTAAGGGAAGAGGACTTTGATCTAGAGTCAGAATTGTTTATCAGCCTACATTGAAAAGAGTTTGCTAGCAAGTTGACATGCCTCTAAAACTTGTTAAATAGCAGAAGTAATCATTTTCTTCTGAATTTGTAATCACTTGAGAAGTATAGGACTTTGCATCAGAAACCACATTTGCTTTTATTTAAGTTCTTGAGCTGTGGCAAGTCACACATTTCCTGGAGTCTCTATGAGGCAAGACAGCAAAAACTGGCACAATTCATATATAAAATCGGGCAACTATACTGAATATGATCCATTAAATTTATATTAAATTGTGTTTTACATTTTCAAACCGTGAGCAGTGGGAAGAAAATATATGTGGTGAGGGAGACACATGCATAAAGGCACACTATGAACACATTTGGACATTATTTTTTGTCACTTTTAAATCAGCCTTTGGCGCCATCTTCAATACCAAGAATGCAAAAAATCTGCCATTTTAAATATTCTTGAGGCAAGTAACAGGGTGTGTGGTACATAGAACTGTTTTTCCCCCACACCCTACGTGTTATACCATCTGGACTTAAGTGGTTTTTAGGTGGTTGACTAGGCTTTTGTTCTGCTGTTTTTTATTCGTTTTTTTTGTAAACCATCGTGTCTTTGAGAATTAAGATAAACAACTGAAGATAAAAAAAGACATGTAGAATTATGCATCTAAAACACAGGTTTTCCAGACTAGAAAATACAAGGGGAAATTATGGGAACAAACGGGACATACGAAGAATATGACTAGTTGGGCATTAGTGGCACCTCTTACTTTCTTAATTGAAAACACCTTCTTTAATTTAAAAGGTTATCATTTAATGTAGTAGTACAGCCACTACTTCAATTGTGAATTGAACTGTCATGTTTATTTAATTAAAAGAAATAATAATTCAATCTGTGATTGCTCCAGCTTTGTTTTTCTTATTTAAGACTATTCAGGGTCTTTTGTGATTCCATACAAATTTTAGGATTGTTTATTATGGCTCTGTGCAAAATGCTGGTGGGATTTTGATAGGGTTTACATTAAATGTGTAGATTGATTTGGGTAGTATAGACATTATCAAACTCAACATCCAAAAAACAAATAACCCAGTTAAGAAATGGGCAGAAGACATCAACAGGCCTTTTTCCAAAGAAGACACCCAGATGTCCAACAGACACATGAAAAGATGCTCATCATCACTCAGCATCAGGGAAATACAAATCAAAACCATGATGAGATAACACCTCACATCTGTCAGAATGGCAAAAATTAACAACACAGGAAATAAGAGATGTTGGTGAGGACGTGGAGAAAGTGGAACCCTCTTACACTGTTGGTGGGAATGCAAACTGGTGTAGTCACTCTGGAAAACAGTATGGGAGTTCCTAAAAGTTAAAAAAAGAGCTACCCTATGACTCAATAATTGTACTACTAGGTAATTACCCAAAGGATACAATAATACTGATTCGAAGGAACATATGCACCCCGATGTTTATAGCAGCATTATCAACAATAGCCAAATTATGGAAAGAGCCCAAATGTCCATTGACTGATGAATGGATAAAGAAGGTGTGTTATATTAATACAATGGGATACTACTCAGCCATGAAAAAGAATGAAATCTTGCCATTTGCAACAAGGTAGATAGAGAGTATTATGCTAAGCAAAGTAAGTCAGTCAGAGAAAGACAAATATCATATGATTTCATTCATATGTGGAATTTAGGAAACAAAACAGGTGAACATAGGGGAAGAGAACAAAAAGGAGAGTGAAGCAAACCATAAGAAACTCTTAATTATAGAGAATAAACTGAGGGTTGCTGGAGGGGAGGTAGGCAGGGGGTAAACGAAATGGGTGATGGGTATTAAGGAGGGCACTTGTTGTGTTGAGCATTGCGTGTTATATGTAAGTGAGGAATCACTAAATTCTACTCCTAAAAGCAATATTACACTGCATGTTGACTAACTTGAATTTAAATACAGATTTGAGAAAAGTTATTTTATTATAAGCGTCTGAACTGTCCGATCTGTTGATTTTATAATTCTCTCTGCAGTAGCACTAATCTTTCTACACTATGACTCTGTCTTTTTTGGAAATCAAACAAGCTTTCTTTAGCAAATGACTTCTTTTTATGAATGTTTAAAAATGTAGGTTACATTCAGCTTATAAGAGAAGAAAAAAAATAGGGGGAAAATTGGTTGGAATGTGAAGCTAACTTTTTAATTAAATTCTTCATCACCATCAATATGCATTCGAGAGATTGAATATGCAAATAGCAATGGCCACACAATATATAAAAATAGCACTTTGACCCAATGGAGTCAGTCCAGCAGCAAACAGTACACAAGCAATGACCCCTGTAGTAACCAGCACAAAGTGACCAGTTCCGCATGTAACTGACAGCTTTCCTTATTTTTGCCCCTGCTTCCACCCTAGGACCAACTGGAAAGAGCCAACTATGCAATGTCTAACCAATCACATAGGATGCCCACTTCTAGTTAACCCATCTACAAATTCCCCACGACCATAACCTCTGGTTATGGCAGGCCTAAAGTTTTCAATTTTTTCCACTATAAAGCTATTTTTTTTCTTCTTGCCTTTGAGTTTCTGCCAAACCTGAGTGATGGTGGTTAACTCCGTGGTTGCAGTACACTGAGTAAATAGACATTGCTTGTCATGGGTTGTACAGAGCTAACTAACTTGTCTGTATTTATTAAGGCTTTCCTCTCTTAGCACTCTGAGATTATTTCTGTATTGGTTCTTACATTAGAGAAATAGTGTGTTTGCTTACCTGCCTTCCCCATGAGAGTGAGATACCCTAGAAGGAGGTGTGCCTTACAACGTATGACAGCATTTGCTACATACAGAGTAGTATTTCTGAGAAATACTTATCCATTTATTTGTTGAGTGGGTGACCTCTGTTAGCACTGTGTTAGTAGTAGGACATCAAGGGGTAGCATACATGGACTCTAATCTCAAAACACTTAAAACTTTTCATTACTTTTCCAGGCAAAAGTTGTCCTTGCAACTTTTGATGATGTCCAAAGATAACTGGATTATTTCTGAAAACAAGATAGCATCATTTTGGATTCAGAGACTGCTATTTAGATAGAGTATTTTTACCAGTTTCATAAAATTTCATGACTCATTAAACCATTTTACTCCTGCTCAGTTTTAGACCCAAACCCTATTTAGTAGTTCAATTTTAGTTTGCTCTTAGTGGAAATTTATTCCTGCCAGCCCCTTGAAATCCTAATGTTCAGGAATTATAGGTTTAAGACCATATTTATTTTTCCCCCTCTATTGTAAAATAGTTTTATGGTACAATTTGTTCATAAATGACTGATTTAAGTGAAAGAAGTTGATCAATATTTAGAAGAATGAAACTCCTCAAAAAATATTCCTTCTGTATTCTTTCTTTGAGGATATCTCATTTTATTTCTACTTATTCTATTTATAGCAATAAACAATGGAAGAGCGAAGCAAGCATTTTCTTTACTACATGCATTCCTTTTTTTATGCCCAAAAGGCTTTTCTTCAGTTCTTTATCTCTTGAAAATACAATTTATTCTATTTGGTCTCCTTCACCCCCCTCTTTCACTGCCTGTCATTCTTCAAATACTTGAGCACTAATAGTACTAGGAATTGTAGATACAGAGATGAACAAGACAGAATCCTTGTCCTCGTGAAACTTACATCTATGTGGAAGAAGATACACAACAAGCTAACAAACATGACAGCTGAAACTTGTGGAAAATGCTATTAATTTAATAACCAGGGTGACGTAATAGACAGGGACTAGGAATTGATTGCAATAGTTCTTCCAAGAACACAGGGAAGGCTTCTCTGCGGAGCAGATATTTAAGGTAAATATACTCTGTCCCTTTTATTTTTCTTATTCTTCAGTTTGAAATAATACATACCAAAGTCCAAGTTTCATCAATTAATTTAAGCTTTCTAAAATTCACATATTGTGACTTCACTGTTGGCTATAGGATGCGGGCCATAGGATAAGAACTATACATCTTTCTCATGGAGAAGGTCATTCATGATAGGCTTGGAATTTAACTCATTAGATTTTTATTGTCATTCAAGGATAATTACAGAACATCACCTATCAAATAGGCTATCTTAGTTTTTTCAACTGAAAATCAAAGTAAAATCGATAACATCTATTTCAGGAATTGGCAGACTTTTCCTGTAGCAGGCCATATAAGCAAATATTTTAGGTTCACAGAATGTATGGTCTGCTGCAACTACCTAACTCTGCCTTCGTGGGGTGAAAGCAGCCACAGGCACTATGTAAATGAATGAGCAGTAACTGCATTCTAATAAAACTTAATTTACAAAAACAGTTTGGTGGTCAGATTTGTCCCCCAGCTTCTAGTTTGGCAACTCCTGGCCTATCCAGTGGTTATGAGGTGTAAATGAGGTAATTGGCTGAATATACTAAGCACATTCATTGTCACATTGTTCAGTCCTCAGTAAAGGTGTTACGGTATTTAGTAAAATTATGATTAGTATTATCATGAATCTTATAAAGGTGTCAAATCCAGGGCAATTTCTATTTGGAATTCCTTTCTATTTGGAATTCCTTTCAACCTTAGCCAAGTGAGCAAATAGATGAATATGATGAGAAATTCATGGGTAATTCTGATTGACTGTTAACCTAAACATATTTTTATTTAGGTTTTTCTGATTATTTTTTCATGTCAGACAACCTTTTAGTACCTTTAAATAATATGAAAAATAATAAATGTCTTACACATAGTTCCCCAGAGGGCAATGCGCTGTAATCAGTATCCCTGAAAACAGTATGATTTGTAGTCCACGTGGTTATTTGCTCTCCTCTCTGTTCTTAGAGTCTCTTTGTTTCCCTTTATTTGTATCTGTTCTTACAATATATATGTCATCCCTGGGCACTCTTATATTTTCATTTCCTTCATGTGTGTTGTTATACTAAACCTCACAGCACAATGTGGAGTTTAGAAACAAGACAGTCTAAAGATTGTTGCTGCAAGGTTGCCTGCAAGGTTCTTTCAAATTCGGAGGGAAGGTTTTTTAAATTTTTTGTCATCAAGAACAATAGAATGCATCATTAGATTAAGCATGAAGATTCCTGTTTGTATCAATTAATGTATACTCTTCTATCTTGTGTGGTTGTATTACTTTGAAATGCATTTAAGTATGTTAACACAGAGCAAGTGAAAATGTGAAATATTTTTGGAATTGTTGAAAGATTTGTTTTTCCATCATGAAATTAAGCATTAGACCAAAGAAAGTAGTGCTAACGTTAGGAAATATACAAAATTTTACCCTTCAAAGTGCTATCTTCATTTATCATAAATGATGGCAGAACAATAGATTGCATTTTAGTTTATGTTTGGTATGATGTACATTGAGAAAAAATTAATTGCACAAATTCAATCACATAAAAATGTGATGGTTACTAATATGCCTCAAAATAAATATTTAGCAATCCTGGAGGAGAGAAAAATTGCAAGTATCCAGAAAGCACATCAGACTGGAATGGTGGAGAAAACTGGAAATGTTGAATGTATGAAAGAGAAGACCAGTCAATTGGGGGAGGACAGGATTACTTCTTTCAAAGTAATGGGAAAGCTGATATATTGAAGCAGTAGCAAACTTTGAGGCTATAAAATTCCCAATGGCATAAGTAGGAGGAAGGATTTTTTGCATGAGGATGGAATTCATGATGTAAATCAATGGTTCTGCACCTGTTTTGAGTCACTGAGTTGATGGAAGATATACACCAACAGTATGCAAATGTTTGCTTAGGATTTCAGCCTCATAGATCAACTACAATGGGGAAGGAGTTTGCATGGACCCCAGATTAAAAATGCACAGAATAAAAGAGAAACCTTTTTAATTAAGTAGAACTGTTGAAAAGTGAAATACACAGCTTGATGAATTTCCCTTCACAAAAAGAGTTTAGGTGGACAGGAGTGAATACATGATTACCTGTCTCAGATTTCACAGAAGGAATTGTTGTTTAATTAATTAATTGAATACTTTCTCTTTGTCGGTCCTTTCTATGATTCTTTGATCCATAGATATGTTTAGATATGTGTATTTTTAAAACAGTGGTAGCTGCTACTCAGCAGGTTTGTTGAATCTTTTCCTCAAAGTATAAAAAACTGGGCTAACTGCAACCTTCATCCATATAAAAGTGCCTGCACAGAAATGAATCAATAATTAGTGCAAATCTTTACCAAGACCTTTTTGAAATCATTACAGGTATTGAGTGTGCTATATATCTATAGCAGTGCAGAAAATAGCTTTCTACCATGAATGTTGTGCTCATTTGTATATTTTATCAATTATTTATTTTTAAATATATAGTTCAAACAGGAAGATTTGGAGATTTCTCTGAAAATTCTGTTATTTGGCTTACTAGGGAATTTAGGAAACCAAGATTGTTTTCAGAATGATTTCTTTTTTGATAGGAGGGGATTCAGAACTCCATCTAATAAGGAGAAAGTACATTTTTGCCCACATACAATACTAAAACCAACTGTTGCCTGGATTTTTAAATGATAAGATTGAATACAGATGCATCATCTAGCCTTTTCACCTATCCGTGTATGGGTTTATAAAAAGGGTCCTCTAAGATGGATGCAATTACCATCAATTTATCCTGCATTTTAGGAGAGACTGTATGGTATGATTCAATCAAAATGCGGTCTCTGGACCAGGGGGCATCAGCATCACCTATAAGCTTGTTACAAATACACATTCATGGCTATCACCTCATTGTGCTCAATCAGAACCTCTGGTGATCAGATCCAGCAACTATATTTCATAAGCTTTCCAGGAGACTCTTACGTACACTTAAATTTGAGAACCATTGGTATAGTTGAAAATAGGTGGGCTTTGTGGTCAAACATTCATTGTAATCTGAATATCTCTACTTACTAATTCTCTAAGTTATTGGATCTGTCTTTGCTTGTTTCCTTTAGCAGGGATAACAAACTTTTTAGCGAGGCTTGAGGATTAGTGAAAATGTATGAAAAGTAATAAAGTTTAGCCAGTGTATAGTAATTGGCAGGATTTTTTTTTTTGTTTTGGGTAATGATATGTACTATTATTTGATTTTTGGTACCAAGGTATCTACTTTGCATGTATTACCTTACTTAATCCACACTGCAACCTTATTTGTTATGTATTGTTTTACCCATTTTGCAGAGGAAGAAAGTAAGGTATAGGATAGTGAACTTTCAGCTACATGATTCACTGAAAATTGAATGAAGGTGAATGTATAGTTCTAGTGGTAAATATTGGTGTGGAATTTGTAACTTTTAACTAAAGGTGTTATGTTTGGGATTTGTACTTTGGCTTCTATTTTGAATTATAAAACAAAAAAAAATCATTCATGACTAAGCACTGATCCCCAGATTAATGTTACCTTCTTATATTTCACTTTATCAAGTACACAGTGGTTTACTCAATGGTTTACTAATGGCAGATTTGATTTCTTAGAGTCTATCCATCAGCTTTAAACCATTGTTGATGATACTCTGAGTTAAATAATACCAGAGGTCTCACTGAAGGCTACACGTAATCATTTTCCATGTTGGTGATTTGAATAACACTTCTTTAGTGCATTATCACTTTTTGCAATATGTGGATTGAACCTAGGGTTAATTACATATTTTAGACTTAATCACTATTTCCACTTCCAATACGCTTCAACTAGAATTTTCCTAGACCGCCGGTTTCTTTATTGTCACACTAAAAGGATAATATATTTTCTTGAGAAAGATGTCCTGAAATCATGGGGGTGTTTTGATTGAAAAAAAAAAAAAAGCTGAGTTGAGTTCAAGGCAAATAAATATGTAAAATATTCCTTCAGGACTAGGTCATGCACTTTTCAAATGAAATGCTCACATGATACTACTGTGAATTGAAAATCAGTGCCCTCTGGCCTGACAGGTTCTGATGGCAGTCTGAAAACTTTTAATCAGCACTGCCTTCCTGACAGTGATTAGTGAGAACTCAGCTATTCGGAATTACTTTTTTCATGATTCCTAATTTTTTCCCCACTTCTCTCTTGCAATTATTGTTAGCTGTATGGGGCATAACGTTTATAGTCTCAAATTTTTCTGTAATGCACATGAGAAGATTTCATCACTTCTTTTGTTCTGAGCCTATGGGAAGTTAAAGAAACTTCTAAGGCATCTTTCGAAGTTAACTAAGATCTAGGTCAACAAATATATTTTGTGTATTCTCTTGAATGTAGGAACAGTGAAATGGAAATAAGTTTCTAGGAGAAACTGTTTCATAATACAGTGCTCTCAATTAGAGAATTTATTTTCTTCTCTTCTTGGCTAAAACAAAAAACAGCAAACTACCCCACTGTCATAGTCAAAATTAGTATCCTTGCTGCTGACTTAATACTTGATAGGTACTCATTAATTTTTAATGTATACTTTTGTTTCTTTTATATAATCTTCTAGAACAATTGGTTTCCATATGCAATTTTGATTTTCCTTATACAGCAGATTTTTGTTCTTAATTACTTCTTCAAAGATATTAATTACTTTTATTTATAAATTAAACATAGTTTTCATTGTCGGGTTTTATTTTTATGTTTGGGAATGGTTTTCCTTTTTAGTTTCCAGCTTTCTCAAGAGCAATGATCTTGATGGTATTTACAGGTAGTGTTGTTTAACAATGACTACTCATAGTTATAGTAGTTACCTACACTCATCTTTTTCTATTCTTATTTTCATTTCCATCATTGTCCTCTGAAAGACAAATATTTTGTATAAAAGTTGTGAACCACAGAATATTTTACTAGAAATAGTGGGTGAGTGTTTGTAGATGAACACTTGAGATCAGGAAGAGGAGAGGAAGAGAGGAGAGAATAGGTATGAATAGAAAAATCCTAGCACACACTCTGAGTGAAGTGGCTTACAGAAACACACTCTCCAGTGATGAATTTGTGGCCTTATGTTTATCTAATAAAAGAAAAGATTTATCTGGTACTACTTATGTCAGTGGTAGGTAATAAGAGCTTTTAAAATAGGAGTCAAACTTTTAAAACATAATTCCCTTTACATGTCACATTTCCTAGGGATCTTCTCGTTCCCATGTAAAGAATCATTTTAGCTTTTTATTAGAAACTGTGGTTGGGCTCTGTACTGGGTGTGGAGCCTGCTTAAGATTCTGTCTATCCCTTTCCCTTTGCCCCTCCCCCATCCATTCGCTCTCCCACTCTCTCTCAAAACAAACAAACAAACAAAAATGTGGCTAAGATTTCCTTTTTTGGTACAAAGTTAGTCAATGGCAAAAAAATATTGATCTAAGGCACTCAGACAAACAAGTTTTATATTATTTATAGTTTGGCTCCTATTTATTTATTTTTAAAGTCTACTTACTTATTTTGAGAGAGAGAGAGAGAGAGAGAGAGTGAGCGAGCATGCCCCAGTGGGGGAGGGGCAGAGATGGAAGGTGAGAGAGAGAATCCCATGCAGGCTCCACACTGTGAGGGCAGAGCCCCATGCAGGGAGGGCTCTAACCCATGAACCATGAGATCATAACCTGAGCCACTGCTTAACCACTGAGCTATCCAGTTGTCCCTAGTTTGGCTCTTTAAATGAGTGTATGAACTTTCTTCGAGTTAATTACAACAAGTTGATACAAGAGATGCTGACTTATCATTTTAGACAGTGAATTATTCTATTATTAGGTCTATTTCTTTAATTTCTGTTTTTCTTCATTAGTTTGAAAGCTTCTTAGAAAGTGCATTTATAATCTTTTGTTTATCTGTGGGTCAAATTTGCTACTTATGTACTCAATAGGATGTCAGCCAGCCTGGTTAATGGGAGTGTATACTGTGGGATTTTAATCTGTTGGCATGTTTTATGTGTTAATTGGATAAATATGAAACGATTTCATGTATCAAGAAATATCAGAAGTAGTTTAGTCCCTTCATTCTTCAAACCATGTATAATATTCCCCACATAATTGTGAAAGAGCACCTTTCAAGATTATCTTTCTTTGGACTAATTCTAGACATAATTAAAATCTGTTCTATCACTGAATTCAAATAAAACTTGTAAAGCCGTTATTAGGCAAATGTTTCTTTTCCAGACAATTCTCTTCTTATTACTATTCCTTATATGCCCATGTGACATTTGCACTTTATTTTAAAGTTGGCATGTTGGGCTGGTCCTGAAAGATCTGGCTATCCTTGGCAGTCAGTGGTGCTGACTTGGGATGTTGCTCGTTACAATTTCAGCATAAAATACAAGCCAGTGTAGTGTTTAATGATGGGTTGTATGTGTACAAACAGATCAGAAACGATATTATGAAGGGAAAGATTAAAATGTAGACAAAACCATAGATAAGAGTTTAACACTTCCTTGGGTCCCCCATTACTGTTATTCATTACCCTTCTTCCAGTTTTGATTCATCCTATTGTTAATAATGTCTAGATATCACATGAACAGTGTCTTACCCTACTCCTAACCCCCTTGGGAATTCAAAACACCATTAAAATTCCAAGATTAAACAAAGTCATTTAAAAAAAACACATCATTTTGTGGGCATCTGGGTGGCTCAATCAGTTAAGCATCCCACTCTTCATTCCGGTTCAGGTCGTGGTCTCACAGTTCATGAGTTTGAACCCTGCGTCAGGCTGTGTGCTTATAGCATAGAGCCTACTTAGGATTCTCTCTCTCTCTCTCTCTCTCTCCCTCTCTCTCTCTCTCTCTCAAAATAAATAAGCATTAAAAAATAATTTAAAAATCCCATCATTTTGTATCCTACAGTTCATCAAATTGCTTTCGAATTCTATGTACCTAGTATTTCACTTCTTTCAAAAGAACATGATTCAGCTGGAATATCTGCTATACTAGTTTTTTTTTTACACACTATTTCCACCTTTTTTCCCTTTAAAACTTCTGACACCAAATAGGTGGAGGTCCCCCCCGCCCATTAACAACCAATTCTCTCAACGCTCTGGACATGAACCAGGTGTCATACGATTTAATTCTGTTACCTATCTGGAGTTAATACAGAGCCGATAGAATAAGAACTCAGGCCCACAAGACTGCTCCTGCCTCGGGTACAAATTGCAAGTCCCAAATTTCTACCTGTACTTTTGACCTCCTAGCTATAGATTGGGGGTTCTTGTGACCCTCTCTCAAGTTTGATAATGTGCTAGAACAATTCCCAGGTCTCGGGAAAACACTTTAATGCTATAATAATTCTATCATTATAAAGGATAGAAATTCAGAACCAGCCAGGTGGAAGAGATGGATAGGGTAAGGTATGTGGGAAGGAGAGTGTGCCACCCTGCCATCACCTCCATATGTCCACCAACTGGGAGGCTCTACAAACCGTCATTTATGGGGCATTCATGGAGGTTGCATTACACAGACATAATGAATTAAATAATTGGCCACTGATGCTAACTAAACCTCCACTCTCTCTCCCTTCTCCAGTGACTGAGGGGTGGGACCGAAACCCTCTAACCATGCCTTCGTCTTTCTGGACACCAGCCCCCATCCGGAAGCTACCTAGGTGCATCAAGAGTCACCTCATTGGATCAAAAGGTGCTCCTGTCACACAGGAAATTACATAGGGTATAAGAGCTCTGTGTCAGGAACTAGGGACAAAGACCAAATCTCTATTTCTCATTGTGCCACATCTCCTATGATCAAGCAATGCACAGAGAAAGAAAAAATGCACTGCCTCACCCATGCCTACTGAAACATCCAGAATGCACAGAACTCTGTATTCGGTCACAAAAGTGACATCCAGATAGCTCTGGTGTTTTTTCTAGCTAAGTCTTCTTCTTGCTTTTCAATCCCACATTCGCAACAGGGAAAAAAGTTACCCTTTTTTGGTACCTTGCTTAGCCCTTGACACATTGTCTTGCATAGCTCATACTCCCAAAATGTTTTGAATGGATTCTTTAAAATAAGCACTAGAGTAGCTTCTTGAAGTTTGAATACTTTTTCATATTAATAAACATTAAAAACAACCATAACAACCATGAAAACTTGCAAAAATTGAATTCCACTTGTGTGCCCAAAACTATGCTATGCACTCTCTCTAATTTATTTTTTTCTATTAAAATTTTTTTTAATGTTTATTTATTTTTGAGAGAGAGAGAGAGAGAGAGAGAGAGAGACAGATCGTGAGGAGGGGAGGGTCAGAGAGAGGGAGACTCCGAAGCAGGCTCCAGGCTCTGAGCTGTCAGCACAGAGCCCAACACGGGGCTCAAACTCCAACTGTGAGATCATGACCTGAGCCAAAGTCAGATGCTTAACCAACTGAACCACCCAGGCTTCCTGTGTTCTTTCGAATTCTTACATTATTTCAATGTATGTCTTACCTTTCCTCATTTAATACATGAAGCTCAAACAGCATAACTGACTTTCCCATAGCTATAAATATAGGACTGAGATTCAAATAGAAGGCTGTTTGCAATATAATGCTCCTCATGCCAAAAACTTTTTGAAATGCTCTCCGTGTATATGAAATTTTTACAAAATGAAATAGGGTTGGGAAAGCTACGTTGTTATTTTTATTGCCCATTTTTGCAGTTTCTCAAAAATTTTGGTTTGTCCCATTCCCACCCCATGGACTTTCCCTTGATCAAGGTTATTTTTGTCCATTATAATACTCACAATGACAAGACAATGAAATTAGGTCTGTGTCATAAGGTTTTATATTGGCAAGCTTATGTACATTGAGTATTTTGCCTTAAAATTCAAGAGGAAAAGGGCATTTTCCTCAGCTGTTGCAGCTTTGTATTTGAATACAAAATAATAAAATAGAAGTGACTGTCAGTTTGGTCCAGTTTTATTCCTAGAGTTTTTACTTTTTATTTAGAGCAGTCAATACCTTCTCCAGTGCATGCGTGTGCGTGCGTGTGTGTGTGTGTGTGTGTGATAACAACAAGTACACTTTAACCTTTGAATTTTATAATAAAAATCATTAAGTAACTGTTGCAACATGTTTTTATTCCTACTGTATATGCTCTATCCAGGTGAAAACATTTACCCTTTGTATTACTTGTTCAGTAGTGTCAGAATTTTAACACTGGCCATTCTGTTGACTGAAGATGATAGCTTTTTGGATAAGAGGTGCAGGCAAACTTAGTAATAAATGTGGTACAATGATATTGACAAAGTTCCAGAGTCTACAGTCTGGCTTGCATATACTCTGCATACAAATGGAGAAAAATCACATAGTCTGACAAATTCTAATGTTTCACACAGAATTCTTTTCAGAGCTGTCTGTTTTTCATAGATCTGATGGGAATTAAATAGATCTTTGTCCTCAACTGAAAAATCGATAGTTAGAACTCATCTCATGCCAAATTTGGCTCCCAGTTTAATCCATGATTAATTGAAACATGTCCTATATTTCTTATTTTTATTGTCCTTATAAAACTTCCATAAAGAAATAATCATAAATCTATTATTTCACCATATAATTAAAAGATAAATTGAGATGGCATCAGTTTAATAAAAATGCAGAATTTTTGTTAAGATTAAAAATGTTTCATTATTCAATTTACTCAGCCATACTTTCTACAGGAATTCAATACCTCCAGCTTTCCAGTTCCTCTGTGGAATACTTCATCATCTGGCATATGACCTCAGAATATCTCCCAGGTAAGTGTGACAGACTGTGAAGTTCAAGGGAAAGAAAAGGATTATGGAATATTAGCGTTCCCAATTTCTTTCTCTGTTGTGAAAGATGATTATGATTCCCATCCATATCTATTCAACTTGCTGTGTGTACTGGTGAAATAGAGATTCCTGTCCCGCAGACACTGGGCTTTGGCCAAGAGAGTGTGATCAGAGGTGAAATATACCACATCCAAACACAAATCTTCAACAGCCATTGATTGTGTCTGTTCCCACCAATTATCTGGTTATCTTTCCCCCTTCTCTGAGAATTACATGTTGCAAGTAAATGTCTCCCCTTCAGCCTGGATCCTTGTGTGAAAGGATATGGGAGGCAGAGACCCACAGCTGCCAACATAAAACAACAGTGAGGAATAAAGCTTTGTTGTTGTAACAAAATTCTTGGGCACATTTCCCCATAAGTAGGTGTTGGGTTGGTATAGGATTCTATTGGTAGGATTCAGAACCTATTGAGATTTATGAGTTGTTTGTTAGTATAACACAGCTGACTACTAAAACATATTTGTGTGTACTTTTAACTCCAGGACATTATGAATGGCATTATTTGTTTCAATAATAAAGACAAGGAGATGGTAAATTCATTTTAGGGTTTAGAGTAGAGCATTGGGATTGATCTCATTTTAGAACTACTCTGGTTTAAACATGGATTCCAGGGCTCCAGCTACTACTTTCAATTTGTGAATATATGGAAATAATGGCCTATTATTTGGAACTTTATTGTGTTGTGATACAAACAATGAATAGTTATATTTCAACAATAATTGTTTTTCATTCCCAAAGGCAAACTTTTCCAAGCCTATTTCTATTCCAATCAAATCTAAGAAACTGCCAAAGACTTTTGTTGAACCAAAATGGAATTTTGTTGTATGGAATACTTTAAAAAGAAATAGAATTTTAACTATAGTTGTAAATCTTTTATGCTTGTTTTTAATAGTATTTATTTTGTGTAAACACGATTTGAATATAACAATTATCTGGTCTAGTACACCAAATTTAATTTAACAAAGTCAAATAGTTAATGGAGGTTTAAAACTGTTGTGGAATTATAAGTATTTTGCAATCATTGGGATTCCCATCCTTATATCCTTATAATAGCTATAAAAATAACATACTTACATAGTTAAATACAAGCTTTTCCAAGAGTGGAATATGAAAAGTAAAAATCTACTTCTACTTCATCTTATAATCTTTCTTTTTATATATAATAACTGTTGAAATTTTCTATTTTCAGTTCTCCTTGTTACTCCCTCTGCCCATGGTTCTAAATGTCATCCTTGAACCTTGCCTTCTTGATGTATCAACTTTTGAGTTTATCAATTGACTTGTGGTATGGTAAACTAGCAAAATAGAGCACTCACACTGATGTTTCTCAGACTCTGACATGGATTCAAATCACCTGGTGATATAATTAAAATATAGATTACAATTTAGAACATGCAGCATTTTAATCATACCGAGTATTTACTCTGTTTGGAGTGGACTGCGCTCTAAACATGCCCAAAAGGTATCATTCTACAACTTCTTGTCAATTCTCCCCTGAGTTCGTGTCATTGTTTCTCAGATCTCTCACTTCCCCTCTATTAGATTTCATGTTTTAAAAAATTGTTCTTGGGTATTCCTTCAGTCATCTTTATCCTTTTATAGCTGCAAATGTCTATCTTTTGCTTTCAAAATCAAATCTGATATTTTGAGTGTAGAGTTCTAGTTCTAAAATCTCTTGCTTTCAGAATTTTTAAGACTGCTACATTTTCTAGTTTCCAGTAATGCTGACGGAAAATGCAAATGCAAATCTTATTTTTATACTTTTGAAGGTAAACTTATTTTTCTTTTTCAGTGATTTTAAACACTTTAATTCACACCTGGCATTCTGAGTTTTGTTAGGATGAATCTAGGTTTGTCTTGTTTCAAATTCATTATGCTATGCATGTAAAGATCACTTAAAATGTGAAGACTGGCTTTCAGTTATTAAAATTGCTTTTTATACCTTCTTTTTTCCTCCCCTCTGCCATCCTTTATTATAGAATTGAGTATTTGAGTAATCTCTGAGCCCAATTCTGTTTATTTTTTTCATCTCTTGACAGTGAGTTGTTTGCTGTGTATGTGTCTCCTAATTTTTATCGGACAGTAGATATAATGTGTAGCAAGGAAAGACTGACTGAAATGGTATTTATGCCTGGACATGGGTTGTCTCTTTGGCTGTGCCCTTAGTATAAGGTGTTGGGTCTATGTTGTCAGGAAGTGAGCTGAGTTTGGAAATTTTTGTTGTTGTATTTACTCTTGATGCAACACCAGCTTCAAATAGCTCTATTGTTTCCTCATGTTGAAGTTGAATCTGGTTTGCTGCAGAGTTCTTCTTTATACTTCCTTGTACCCTCAGGTTTCATTCTTTCTTGTGCTCCAGTGTCTCTCTCCACATTCTTCCCTCTCCTCCAGAAATGTTGCATGCCTGGGTGTCTTTTAGCCTGCTGATGTCAGGAGAGGGCTGTGGTCTCTTGTCCTGATCCAGCCTCCAGCCAGAGTCCTAAGTAGGCCCTGTGTCCGTGGGCCTCAGAGGTGGAGTTTCCTCTGTGATCCTGCTTCTTCTTCTTTTTTTTAATTTTATTCGTTGTTAAGGTTTTTTATAGACTTTCTTTTTTTAATATTTATTTATTTTTGAGAGATGAGTGAGAGTAAGAATGGAGAAAGGGCAGAGAGAGAGGGAGACAGAGTATCCAAGGTGAGCTACATTACAAGCCCAAAACCCTATGTGGGGAGTGAACTCACAACCATGAGATCATGACCTGAGCTGAAACCAAGAGTTAGATGCTTAACAGACTAAGCCAACCAAGTGCCCTTGTGCTCCTGCTTCTTGTCTCTGTGGCAGCCAATCTCTGCCTTGTATATTTTGCAGATTTTGTGTTAGTTCATTGTTTCTGCCTTTCCTCATAAGTATGTATTGGATTGGTACAGGATTCTATTGGTATGAAATTCTGGCCCCAGGAATATGTGTTGCTCTCCTGTCAGGGGTAGGATTTTCTCTTTTACCTTTTTTAAAACAATTTTTTACATTTATTTATTTTAGAGAGGAGACAGAGTGAAAGTGGGGGAGGGGCAGAGAGAGAGGGAGACACAGAATCCAAAACAGTCTCCAGGCTCCGAGCTGTCAGCACAGAGCCTGATGCGGGGCTCAAACCCACAAGCCATGAGATCATGACCTGAGCTGAAGTTGGTCACTTAACTGACTAAGCCACCCAGGCGCCCCTCTCTTAACTTTCTTGCAGCTGTAGTGAGTCTTCACCTTTGCCCCAGGGTGACAGGACTTACTTTCATGTTTAAAGTACTCCAGGATTTTGTTTCATAGGGAAGAGCTTCTTCTTGAGGCTTCAGGCTTTTCTTGCAATGACCATCTCTTTATTTCTATAGACCTGCCCACCAAGGAAGGCTTTCCTCAGCCTCCCACTGTCCTCTAGTCTTTTTCATGAACACATAGTGGAGGTCAATGGAAAAGAGCAGAAACAAAATGGCCTATGTCTATAGCTTCCCAGAGTTCTGTTCTCTCAGCCTTTAGCAATTGTGATGGGTAATTTTATGTGTTAATTTGGCTGGGCTACAGTGCCCAGATATGTGGCCCAATGTCCCTCTAGATGTTTCATATGAGAGTGTTTTTGGAGAAGAATGACATTTAAATAGGTGAGCTTTGCATGCGCCTATTGGCTTCCATTATATGGTTTGTCCTCATCCAATCAGTTGAAGGCCTGAATCAAACAAAAGTCTGACTTCTTCTGAGACAGAGAGAATTCTGCCATCAGACACCTTTGTACTGGAACTGCAATATCGGTTTTTCCCTGGGTTTCCATCCTGCTGGTCCATTTTGCAGATTCTGGAATTGTCAGCCTCCATAATTGTGTGATTGGGTTCCTTAAACACAGTCTCTCTCTCTTTCCCTTTCTTACTCTCCTATTAGTTTTGTTTCTCTGGAGAATGCTGACTGATAGAGCAATTAAAATAAATTTACTTGGATCCTTAAACTCTTATAACCTCCTTCCTTGATACCTGAATTTCTTCCTTCCATATTCTGCCACAGGTGAGTCAAGGCTTATATCTCATTTCTCTGAGGAAGTATCTTTCCTCCCTTAAATTTTAGGTTATTTGATTTTGTTGCAAATGCAGCTTTTCGACAGGTTCAAGAAAAATTAGAATTTTATTTTTATTTTTTGAAGTCTATTTACTGAGAGAGAGAAAAAAAGAGAGAGAGCATGAGCAGGGGAGGGGCAGAGAGAGAGGGAAAGAGAGAGACTTGGGGGCTTAAAGTCTCAACCCAGGAGATCATGACCTGAGCCAAAACCAAAAATCAGATGCTTAACTAAGTCACCCAGATGCCCCCAAAAATTAGAATTTAAAAAAAAAAGTATCCAGCATTTTATTTATTTATTTATTTATTTATTTATTTATTTATTTTGGTGAACACAATATTCTTTCCTCCCATCTAAATCTTAGACAGAAAAAGACTTTCAGTAATAATCTTCTTTAATCTCTCTTAGCATAAAACTAGTTTCTTTTTAATAGTATTATCATCTGTTCTTTACAATATTGGTATTTGGCCTATGAGTCTGTTTTTAAAACTTGAAAACTGAATGTTTCTTTTTCATGTTGTTATTTTTATGAAACAGTGTGGCTGTCCTTGTGTGACCACTCATGGTTATAGATAAAGTCTTCTGTTTAGCCTGGACAGATAGTAGTCACCATTCAAATATCTGCATATCCTCAAGACTTCACCCTCAGTAGAATGCCTGGATGTGAATTTTCTTCAAGTGCGTGGATGTTGTCACCCAGCAGTCTACCTTTTTGTCACAAAATTGGGGAACATTTGGGCACGCCTTCATCTGTGCCAGCTGCCAACGTAAGCATTCTGCCCTCTGGTGGGGAACATGTGAACATGGTTTATTTACGGGTGAAGCTGCTTTGCTTCCCTTTTACATTTTTTAACTTATTTTTGTTCTCAAGTTAGTTAACATATAGTGTAGTCTTGGCTTCAGGAGTAGAACCCAGTGATTCATCTCTTGCATAGGACCCTCAGTGCTCATCCTGAAAAGTGCCCTCCTTCAGGTCTGTCATCCATTTAACACCCCCCACCCCCATCAACCCTCAGATTGTTCTCTTTATTTAAGAGTCTCCTTTCATTTTCCTCCCTCTCTGTTTTTATCTTATTTTTCCTCCCCTTCCCCTATGTTCATCTGTTAAGTTTCTCAAATTCCACCCAATGAATCCCCACAGGTCTACCATGGAGGTATAGAGTCACTGCAGGCTTTCAGTTGCCTTTCTCCCCTTTCTTAACACTCATGTCATGATTGGCCAGTAGGAAAATCTTTCTCTTCAGCTTTTGAGGGCTGTAACCTTGTAGTTAACACATGGTGCTTCCCTATACCCCATTTCTATTTTCAATATCTGCCAACTCCAAGCTTGAAATCTTTTCAGGTCTTTACCAGGCTAAACAACCCCCATCTCTACAAAAGTCTTCTGTTAATGCTTTGGGTAGTCACTTGGTCTGATCTGATTTGTCTGCCATTACACTATCATGTACATTCTGTCCACCAGAAAATTTTTCCTTCATCAGTGGCATATTTTCTATTTTTGTGCTGTATTTTATTGTTTATAGTATACTTCTACTGTCATTTCACCATGATTTTTGGAGTCAATAAAGGAAAAGGCCTTATAGAAATGCATCATCTTAAAGCCAAGTTTCCTTATAGATTTTTAGAAAAAAGAGAGCTAACAGTATTTTTGGTGAGCGTCATTCAGTACTGCTTAAATAATAATTTGACCATCCGTCCTACTATCCATGT
Source organism: Panthera tigris (assembly GCF_018350195.1). Classification (NCBI taxonomy): domain Eukaryota; kingdom Metazoa; phylum Chordata; class Mammalia; order Carnivora; family Felidae; genus Panthera; species Panthera tigris. The sequence goes on along the minus strand of NC_056660.1, from coordinate 99,543,526 downwards.
ATTGGTTATTTATTCAATAAACATTGAGCAATTTTGTATGTACAGCGCTGTTGTAGATATTATAGATCTAGTGGAGAACAAGACAGACAGAAATTAGCTTATGTTGTATTAGGAAAGTAATTAATTATTAATGATTTAATTATAGTTGTGATAGATTCTACAAGAGGAAGTTAGTCTGGAATGACAGTGTTTTATCGGAAACCTAAACTAATCTGGAGGTAAAGGGCGATTTCTTCCATAAATTAAATTTTGAGTTCTTCTCTAAAGAAGAATAGGTAGGTAGTCCTGGGTGGCTCAGTCAGTTGAGCGTTGGACTTTGGCTCAGATCATGATCTCATGGTTCGTGGGTTCAAGCCCCATATTGGGCTTCTCTGTCACCCTCTCTCTCCGCCCCTCCCCCACTCACGTGTGTGTGTGTGTGTGTGTGTGTGTGTGTGTGTGTGGCGCGCGCGCACACACACACACGCACCTGTACGTTTTCTCTCTGTCTCAAAAATAAGCATTTAAAAAAACCTTTTAAAGAAAAATGGGTAGAAATTTCTAAGTAAGGAGAAGATCAGGAAAAAGTATTTCATGCTGAAGAAACATCATCAAATTAAGTTCCTCTTATCCTTGGGATTGAGGAAAATCTACTTTCTTCCTGGAAAAACCAAGCCCATGATTCCATTTTTTTCTTGTATGTTTAAGTGTATACTCAATAAATTAATATCATGCTAGTCAAGATGTGATTCTAATACCAGTTGTGTTACTGATGAAGCTCTTTTTTGAGGGGATAAGTTACTTCATTTTTTGAGGATTTGATGCCCTATAGAAATGGTTTAAATTACTATAATTGCTACAAGAATTTTGGAGAGCAGATAAAATAAGATAATGATAATAATCAAGAGACATAGAAATGTTCATGTGTTTGTCTCCAACACTCTACTACTGGTATTTAACGCTACAGAAATAATTCAGATTAATATAAAGTTACATGTGCCAAATGTTCATCAAAGTATTTATTGTATGTAATAGCAACAAAAAACACACAGAAATGGGCTTTTTAAAAAAATTTATTTATTTTGAGAGCACACAAGCAAGGGAGGGGCAAAAAGACAGGAAGAGAGAGAGAGTCCCAAGCAGGCTTTGAGCCTTGAGCCCTATGTAGGGTTCCAACACACGAACTGTGAGATCATCACCTGTGCCGAAACCAAGAGTCAGACACTTAACCGACTAAACCACTCAGGTCCCCCCCATTTTTAATAACATAAAGGTAAATTATATTATGTGAACTTAACAGGAAGTTATTCAGCTTTTAAAATGAATAACCATGAAAACAATATAGAAGCCCAGAAATCTATATTCTAAAAGTAAGTTAAAGCAAAATATTAAAAGCTTGTGTGGAATTAGGATTGTAGCTGTGTGTTACAGAGAGTATGGCCTTGTTGAAGAAGTTTGCATTGTGATGTCACTGGAGCTTTTCACAAATTCCCTGTGTCATCTTTTCTCACTGCCAAACTTTTTAAAAAAATTTTTTTGACATTTATTAATTTTTGAGAGAGAGAGACAGAGCATGAGCAGAGGAGGGGCAGAGACAGAGGGAGACACAGAATCCGAAGCAGGCTCCAGGCTCTGAGCTGTCAGCACAGAGCCCGACACAGGGCTCAAACTCAGGAACTTCGAGATCATGACCTGAGCTGAAGTCGGACGCTTAACCAACTGAGCCACCCAGGCGCCCCACCACCGAACTCTTTTATAGCATGAAGTCGGATAGACCCAAGTAACTGAGTTCTAACATTTCAGTGTGGGCACTCAGTGGAGCCTTTTGTGCTCTGGATCCCCTAGAGAGCTGCTTGGGTCGCATTCTTCCACAGAGAGCTCTCAATTTTGCAGAGCAGAACTAACTGCTTTGGTGGACGGTTTAACCTTTTTGGAGTTGAGCTACTCCAGATACTAAGTCTTGGGCCTGGCCTCCAACTTTTTTCTGCCCTCTGAAAGAGATTAGTGACTGTGAGCTAGCAAGGAGGCCCTCTGACTTTCACTTAACTATCCGTCAGTGACTAATCCCTCTTAGCTTTTCTTGATGTTTCCTCAGAATATCAATCGTTCTTAGTAATAATCACCCAATTGCATTGTGTTATTTATTGTTACTATGTCTCTCCTATTTCTCAAATAATTCACACAATGCACCAGCTAATGTTTTTTCTTCCACTTGCATAATATCCTAGTTTAGGGCTCTGGAGAGATTTTTTTTTTCTTTTAATGTTTATTTGTTTTTTTTGTTTTTTTTGTTTTTTTTTTTTTCAACTTTTTAAATTTATTTTTGGGACAGAGAGAGACAGAGCATGAACGGGGGAGGGGCAGAGAGAGAGGGAGACACAGAATCGGAAACAGGCTCCAGGCTCCGAGCCATCAGCCCAGAGCCTGACGCGGGGCTCGAACTCACGGACCGCGAGATCGTGACCTGGCTGAAGTCGGACGCTTAACCGACTGCGCCACCCAGGCGCCCCATTGTTTATTTGTTTTTGAGAGAGAGAGAGAGAGAGAGAGAGAGAGAGAGAGAGAGAATGAGCAGGGGAGAGGCACAGAGAGGGGGAGACACAGAATCTGAAGCAGGCTCCAGGCTCTGAGCCGTCAGCACACAGCCAAACGCGGGGCTCGAACTCACAAACCGTGAGATCATGACCTGAGCTGAAGTCAGACACTTAACCATCCAGAAGCCCCAGGGCCCCGGAGAATTTTGGCAGTTGGACTGCCACGTGTGCCAGAGATTCTAGTGCTCCATCTGCTACTACCCATAGAGGTCCTTCCTGCCAGGGGGTAGCAAGTTCTACAATTCCAACTTGGTGTTTTCTTTCTTGAAATCCACTGATCCCAGAATCAACTGTTGCAGGTGCGTTCCCCAGGACCACACCCTGAGATGCAGTTTGGACACACTCTCCCTCACTCTTTCCGAGACTGATGTAAGGTTTCTTCTCTCTTTCTTAAATTTCCATCTTTCTGACCAGAAGCTCACAAGTTCTGCTGAGCCACAGAGCCAAAGAGTTCTTGATGTTAGCCACAGAGAACCCCCAGACCACTGAGCTGAAATCCTAGAGAAATCTTTAAAGGGTTATAGTGAAAATTAATTTGTTGGTTAATTAATTTATTAAAAAACACATTTTGGGGTGCCTGGAACACACATTTCGTCACTACAGTGTTGACACATGTATACTTTCCCATATACAGAATGCTAGAAATATTTACCTCAGCATGACTGCCAAATTCATGGTGTTTAGAAGCATAAATACAGGCTTTCAATGTAAATATTTCAGAAAGCTGTTAAGATTTGTAGAAACTCTTCTATCATACCACCCTTGGGGCCTTGTTATAGACTCTGTCCAGATATAGGCACTGTGGTCAAATCTTGAGTTCTATACATAGTTTAGAAAGCTGTGTTCCTTAGGAAAACAACTGAATGCTAGATCCCTAATTATATAATAGAGAAAATAACTTATGTGCTTATTCATTTCCTAAAGGTAGTGTAAGCATCAATTATAATAATACCCATGAAGTATTTGGAGCTTTTTAATGATAAATAAAAAATATTACTGGGAAGAATTTTTTAATGTGTATTCATTTTTTTGAGAGAGAGAGTGACAGAGTGAGAGCAGGGGAGGGGCAGAGAGAGAGAGAGAGAGAGAGAGAGAGAGAGAGAGGGAGGGAGACACAGAGTCCAAAGCATTCTCCACACTGTCAGCACAGAGCACTCTGTGGGGCTTGAACTCAGTAACCGTGAGATCATGACCTGAGCCGAAGTCAGAAAAGTAACTGACTGAGCCACCCAGGTGCCCCGGAAGAATTTTTTTTTTTATTAACATTATTCTATAAACTAATAGTAATTTCAAATTTTTTCAGTATGAATAAAGACGTATATACTTGCCAGGCAGTATTCATTCTTCTACTGATTAACCACACTTGATGATTTAGGAACTCACCTCCTTAAATTATTGCAAGATCAAAACATACTAAAATGTTAGAAATCAAAGCTTTATTGAAGCTGCAAAAGGATTTTGGTAATAAATCAAGTTAAAAGAGGTTGTTTTATCTAAAGTTGAAAAAAAAAGGGGGGCACCTGAGTGGCTTAGTCGGTTAAGGGCCCAGCTCTTGGTTTTGGCTCAGTTCAGTTTCGTGGTTTTGTGAGTTTGAGCTCCGCATCTGCCAGTGCGGACTTCTTGGGATTTTCTCTCTCCCTCTGTCTCTGCTCTGCCCCTCACTCATGATGTCTCTGTCTCTCTCAAAATAATTTTAAAAAGTTGAAAAAACCCACATGGTTTATAGGTATTTTCTGCAGTGTTGAGGCTGGTGAATTTAGAGAAATTCCAGAATGAATACTGAAAATATAAATATGGTTAAGCCAGAACAGAAATACTGGTGTCAAGGTAATGTGATCAAGGCAAATTTACCTTGGCTAATTCCAGACCCTTATTAAGTTGCCATTTCTTGCACTAGTGGCTCAGCAGTAACCTTTTCATTATATCGTTAGAATCTTTTTTTTTTCTATGGGATAATTATTTTTATGGTTTTTCCTCTAAGACTGTTTGGAGCTTAGCAAGGTATAGAGTCAATCCAGAGAATGGAATGCAATATCAGGTGACAGAAAGCAGGTAGATATTTTGTTAGGTTTTTTTGGACGTACTGATCCTTCCTTCTCTCAAGATCTATGAAGAGTCTGAGATTTTCCTCTGCTTGCCAGCTAACAAATTAGTCTGCCTCAGTTTCATAAAAGATAGCAGGAAACATGAGACCCCTAGGTCACAGACAGCTAAACGTGATGAACGAGCAATGGTTAAAGGTAGGCATGTGGATGACACAGAAGGGATGTTTGGCTGATTGTAAAGGGATGGGAGAGAAAGAATGGAGAGAAAAGTTTCCATGCAGAGAGCATATTCTGTGCGAAAGCCAAGAAGCACCAGGGAACCTCGGAATGTTCCGCTTTTACAGTCATGAATTTTGACGGCCTTGCTAGAAAGTGTTCCCTGTCAGAAGCAAGACTTGAAAAGGTGGCACTTGGCAAAAAGTAGTGCCGAACACTTGATGATATAATGCAGTTTGATCTATGTTCTGCTTTGGTGCACGGTTTTGGCTGACAAGCAGTGGGAAGTTTCAGTTGCCTTGCCTAAGAATATGTTTTACTGTCCTATGACAGTGGCTCAGATACTAGTTTATTTTAAAGTTTACTGCAGATCTGGGGCACCTGGGTGGCTCAGTCAGTTAAGCATCTGACTCTTGATTTTAGCTCAGGTCATAATCTCACGGTTCATGAGTTCGAGCCCAGCATCGGGCTCTGCCTTGACAGTGCAGAACCTGCTTGGGATTCTCTCTCTCTCTCTCTCTCTCTCTCTCTCTCTGTCCCCCTAACCCACTCTCTCTCTCTCTCAAAATAAATAAATAAAAAAAAGTGTATTTGATCACCAGGAGCTATCCTAATACATAAGAAATGCACTTTAGAGCAAAAAAATAATCATGGTACCCACCCTAAATCAACTTCTTTTTTTCCTTCTTTTCCAGAGATCTCTGCATTGGTAGTACAAAAAACTTTGACTTTTAATAACAAAATCATAATAATTCTAAATGTTGGTGTTTTTAGCTTCCCATACTCAACGCCCAGCTGTGTGTGCTGTTATTTTTCTGGGCAACATAATCCTCTTCTATGGCCCAATGTACACCTCCAAATGTTCATGACTCCCAACTTCTTAGATTGACATTCCTTTTTTTTTTTTCCCTAAAGTTTATTTTATTTAGAGAGACAGAGGAAGAGAGCAATCAGGGGAGGGGCAGAGAGAGAGGGCAAGAGAGAATCTCAAGCACTGACAGTGCAGAGCCTGACACAGGGCTCTAACCCACGAACTGTGGGATCATGACATGAGCTGAAATCAAGAGTTGAACGATCAACCAACAGAGTCACCAGCTGCTCCTGGATTGACATTCTTAACTGCTTTCTCAGCTTGTCTGTGTGGTTACATCACAAGCACTTAGCATCCTAAATATTCAGAACTGCATTAATTTATGTGACATGGAACATTCTTCTCTATATTTCTTATTTATCTGTTTTACTTTATTTATCTGTTTTACTTTTGTTACTGTTCTCAGCCTGTTACCCACCTTGTATATTTCACCTCCTAAATATTTTCTTGAATTTTTTTTATTTAAAAAATTTTTAATGTTTTTTTTTTTTTTGAGAGAGAGAGAGATAGAGTGCAAACAGTGGATGTTGGGGGAGCAGAAAGAGAGGGAGACACAGAAACCAAAGCAGGGTGCAAGCTTTGAGCTGTCAGCACAGAGCCCGACGTGGGGCTGGGACCGACGAACCTTGAGATCACGACCTGAGCTGAAGTCAGACGCTTAACCAACTGAGCCACCCAGGTGCCCCAGTATTTTCTTGAATTTATACTCTCTATCTCAATTGTGCTACCTCGGCAGGTTCTCATTTTCTTACTTGTGTCACTATGTAGAGAAATTTAAAAGTGGAAGTGATAAAGGAATGGATGTAGTAGACAAACCCAGAAAGACGCTGTTGGCAGAGAACAGGAAGGTGCGGAGGCTGCAGGGATGGAGCCATCAGAGAAGAGGCAGGACCTGGTGGTGTTTTGAGGCTTTTGCTTCATGTCTTTGCCAAAGGGCTTTCCAGCTGCAGGGTCAATAGCATTGCGAGACAAAGTCCTGTTCTAGCCCGCTCTCAGGATGTAGAGTGTGACAGTGTCGCTGCCCTCAGAGATAAGCAGAGTGTTATGTTGGAGTGCAGCATCTAAAGGGAACTTCTACTCCACAGTCTTAGCTTTTCAGTGAGTGAATGCAAAGAAGTTAAACCCAAGATGGAGACAGAACGGGAAGGTGTAGCCCCAAGGGCCATTTTGTGTAGCATATACAAGGACAAGGGTGGTAGTTCACATATACAGGATGGTTACTGAGGAACACAGGGGCATGTGGTTCAGGGTGGCAGTCACAGCTACAACCACACCAGGACAAATACATTCTTAAACAATATGTGGATTCACTCATTTACCCAACACATTTAGTGAGTTATTACTGTGCACCAGTCACTTGTCTAGCCCTTGTGGAAATAGCTGTGAACAAGAAGTCACAGCCCTTAGGCAGCTTCCTTGTGGTGGAGTCTGACAATACTTGTGTTCTCACCTCGAAATATATATTTTTTTAAATAAAGGATTCTTTTTATAATGTTTATTTATTTTGAGAGAGAGCATGGATGCATGAGTGGGGGAGGGGCAGAGAGCGAGAGAGAGAGAGAATCCCAAGCAGCCTCCATGCTCAGCATGTGCCCAACGCAGGGCTCAAACTCATGAACCATGAAATTATGACCTGAACCAAAATCAGGAGTCAGATGCATAACTGACTCAGCCACCCAGGTGCCCCTCCTCAGAGGAGAATTTCAAGCAGTGGTAAATGCTGTGGGAAAAAGCATGGAGAGAGTGTTGGAGATAAAGACTGTTTGGTATTGGTCAGTGCGGGAAGGCTTCATGGACAAGGTCACATATGAGCTGAGATCTGAATACAGTAAGGAACCAAACCCTGCAGTGATCTAGGTGAAGTAGGTTCCATACAGACCAATTAGCAAGTTCGAAAGATTCTTTATATTCTGGTTCTGTGGGTCAGGTCAGGATACTGTTTGTGAGAGGGGAAGACATGGGAGCTGTGAGTCACCTGCATTTTCCCTGCCTTTCTGAGAAAAGAAATAATGCAGAGGATAAGGCCAGTGCACAGAGTAACTGTGCTGTTGCTGCATTTGATCCCTCTGTCCCTGATTCCATACACGTTTTTGTGCTGTCGCTTTGTCTGCAATGTCAAACACGTACTTCCTTGCTAGCAAGGCTGGAGAGACGTCTGTGAGACTTCCCAAGGCCTCCACAGTCTCCCTTCACTCAGTGAGCTCTCTTTCCCCACCAGTGTGCTGCTCCAACAGTGCAATGGCCCAGTGACTTGTATGGCTTCTCCACCCTCCCTCACCCCCCCGGACCCACGGACCAGCACAGTAACCTCCTTGAGGGTAGAAGGTGTCCTCTACTAACATTTAATATTGCCTTCCTTTTGATTATAGGCACGTGCATGATAAGCTGTGAATGCCAGTGTCTGTCATTAGCAGAAATAACATTTTTTGGACACTGTATTCCAGTTACAGGTATTAGAAAACATCATTTATGCTCCTCACTCTTTTGAGTTTATGTTAGTTACTAGACTCATCTCTGTAGATATCTAATGCATTAAAAGAAATAACTTACTCTATTATAGATTTTTGTATTTCAATAAGTATTTTTCAAAATAATTGGTTTCCTGAGTTGTCCCATGTAGCACTTTATGCCTTGAGAAAACTTATTCTGAAATGGGGTCCCTAGGTTTTATTGTACCATTACGGGTGTCTGTGGTACAAGAAATTATAAATATTTCTGGTTTAAACTCAACTGATATATGTGAAAATGATCTAGGCAAATCAGAGACCATCTTTACTCTTACCTGCTCTCTCTAGGTGATCTCATCAATTCTCCTGGCATGTTGGTCTTTACCAACACATTCTGATGACTCTATCACGAGGCCAGTCCACTTCTTTGAGCTAGGGCTTAGGTATTTTGTTGCTTATTTGCCATCTTCACTTGATGTCTCTGAGTCATCTCAAATTTAACATATCCAAGATGGAACCCATTACCCTCCCCTCCCAAATCTGTTCCCGCCCAGGCCTGGCCAATGAGGAATGTTCACCCTGTGGTTCAAGCCAGAAATTAGTAGTTGGCTTTGGTTCCCCCTTTTTCTGTTACCCAAACATCCAATCCATGAGAAGGTCCTCTCGGCCCTACTTTAACCTGAAAGTGCCCACTTCTCTCCATCTCCACTGTTCCCAGGCTGATCCAAGTCACCAACATGTGCTTTGCCTAGATAATTGCCATAGTTTCCATGTGAGTCTCTCTAGTTCTGCTTCTGCTCTTCCAGGCTGCTTTTCACAAATTAAACTGAGTTAAAACACATATTGGATCATGTCATTCCCTTCGGAGTACCCTTCAGTGACTTCTCATTGCATTTGGTATAGAATCTAAAACCCTTTGGTGCCCCTGAGTCATTCATTTCCTGCCTGCCTATCCACCCCCTTTTGTGGCATTCCTCTACTCAGTCACTATATTCTGTTCATTCCAGATTTTTTTCACTTATTCTAACTCACAGCGCTGGCTGTATTTCTTATCTTTGCTCCTCTTGTTCCTCTCTCCTTTCTCCAACCTGTTCTCTGCCCCAGGAGGCTCCGCTTGATACACTACATCATTGGTTCTTGCCTTTGGGGTCCATGGGTGGATGAATAGGGTGGCTTAGCTGGAGATCTGAGGGAGGGGTTATTTCTTCCCTGGCACTTCTGGCTGGCTCCATTCTTTAATTGGTCAAGTCCTCTCAAGGCATCCTGATGTGATACCTCTTTCCTTCTGGGTTCTGGTAACACATGGCTTTTCTCATCTTTTTGGCTTGGGGTGGTAAGAGCTCATGTATTACCAGGCCCATGCTGCTGCCTTCCCTGCTCACAATTTTGCAAGTAGTTGTTTTCATGAAAATCCTCCTCTAATCAGCCCAGCTTGATTGTGTCTGTTGTTCCTGCTCGGACCTTGGCTCTCTGAATTTTTTCCTGTTTCAAGGCATTTCCATGTCCTGTTCTTCTACCTGGAATGTACTGTCCATGATTCTTTGCATGGCTGACATATATTTTTAATTTTTTTTGATGTTTATTTATTTTTGAGAGAGACAGAGACAGAGCTTGAGCCAGGGAGGGGCAGAGAGAGAGGGAGACACAGAATCTGAAGCAGGCTCCAGGCTCTGAGCTGTCAGCACAGAGCCCGGCATCGGGCTCAAACCCAGGCACCAAGAGATGATAACCTGACCCAAAGTTGGATGCTCAACCGACTGAGCCATCCAGGCTCCCCTGCATTGCTGATATTTTTTTTAAATATCAGTTGAAACGTCTTCTTCTGAGGTGTTCTCTTTAACCAACCTAGATACAGTGAGCCCCCCTACTAAAATGTGATAGCAGTGTATTGTTTTCATTACTGCATTTATATTTGCATTTTCTCTTTGTTTTATTTATGTCTCACTCCCAAGGGACTGTTAACTTTCTGAGAGCAGAGAACTTGTGTGTCTCGCTCTTGGTGTATTCATCCCCACTGACTAGCGTAGGTAGGATTTAGCCTGTAAAAATGATGATGACGATCACGTCTAAAGTAGTTTTAAAATTTACTCCATGCCAAGAATTGTCTTAAAGACTTTATATATATTAACTTCTTTAATCCTTGCAATAACTGTGTGTGTGTGTGTGTGTGTGTGTGTGTGTGTGTGTGTGATTGTTATTTTCCACTTTTTACTTATGAGGGCTCTGAGATGCATATGAAGTTCAGTACTTTATCCAAGGCCACACGCTATTAGGTGACTTAAGTGGAAGCTTAATATAACAAGATACATTGCACATTTGTAACATATTTTTAGCCTGTATTTTAAAGTGTTATCTAAGGAAATACATACCTCAACGGTTTTCTCTAAATGTGAAGACAAACCTTATAAATAACATAAGGTACACTTTGGATGTCAACTAATTTTTTATATATTAAAGGTGGCAGCTGACTTATTTAATGCCTCACTCTCATTTTATGATTTGAATAATTTTACAGTGATCACTAAACTGTTGTATTGCATTTTTCCAAAAAACCCTTCACTCTAGATAACATTATGAGCCAAAACACAATCTTATTACCTAAAATCCTGCTTCCTTTGTTTTGGCTTTCCCTTTTTACAAAGATGGGGATTAAAGGGCCCATGAGCCTTTTTCATATTAGTCTACGGAAACTGTCAGGAAAAAATTAAGTCTTCATTGAAAGGATCTGCTATTAATTAGTTTCCATCAACTTGCAGAGAATAACTCTGTTTCTACATGTATAGACCAAAGACCTCTTATTATGTGTTATGATTCAAAGGATAGAGCTACTCTGTTTCATGATCTCTAACCCACATCCTAGGAATAAAAGTGTGTATGTTTGCCATTGGAAATTTACCTGTTAGATATTTATCTGTCTCACTAATAAACAGAATAATAGCATTTACCAAGTGTGTTCTACACAACACTAATGTCACAGAATGGACAGTCAACGCAGTGGTTTCCTGATCAAATAAGAAGTGAAACTCTGCACAGTATATTGCTTTTTAAATTCACTAAATGGTTGAACAGTCAGGTCTTCTGAGAAGATCTGAAGTAAAAAAAAAAATCTGTTAATCTAGTGCTTTCAAACTTAGTTGAGCAAGATCCATTTATCTCTAGACCATTTACTAACATATCACAAAAAATTTTCTATAGAACACATCTGGGGAAATATTGCTGGTCTTCAAAAAATTTTTATATTGGTATGAGTAAAATATTGTCTTGTAAATATGAGAATAGAAGTTGACCTTAAAATAACCTATGGAAAGCCCTCAAGAATTTCCTTTACTATTGTAGGAGAAGAAATAAATTATGTACCTATAACTTTGGTCATTCTTCCTGTTTGTACGTCCCTTTAGTAGATGTGAATTTTCGTTCCCATGAAACATGGCAGTTAACCATAGTAAATTTCATACACCTAGTAGGAATATTCTCCCATATAAAATGTGGAAGGAGATTGATTACAGGTGGTAAAGATGATGTGGTTGTGGGGGGTTTTGTTTTTGTATTTTTAGGTATTCCAAGATAAGAAGTTCTGTTTTAAATTGTTGACAAAAGTAATCTTTGTTGACAAAACACTTTGGTTTTATTCATTTATCATTTGGAATAATTTTGAGAGAAAGGGAAATAGAGAAAGGGAAACAGAGCTATCACTCTGAGTCATGGAACATTTTTAGACAGCAAACATGATGCCAATTAGTGAATTAAGAATTAAAGGAATTTTTTTACTTTTATATATTTTTAAGTTTATTTATTGAGAGAGCGAGAGAGAGAGAGAGAGAATGAGTGGGGGAGGGGCAGAAGATTGAGCACAGAGTCCTACTTGGGGCTCCGTCCCATGATCACGGGATCATGACCTGAGCTGAGCTCAGGGCTTAGCCACCCATGCACCCCAAAAAGAGGTTTTTTTTAATGTAGAACTTAAACACAGCATCGCAAGAACAGTTATCTCTATTCATGTAACCAGATGGTGATAACTCTTAAAGCCCCCCTTTCTGGTTGGTTAGTCAGTTATATTTACCCCTACATGTGGCTTCTGTACATGTTTTCTGCCAGGCTCTACATGACTTTTGCCTCTTATGAAAAGCCTGCTTGTATTAGGCAGGTGATTTGGGTTTGTGTGGTTAGCTGAATATTGTGTTTGATTTGAATAAAGGTAGATTGGGGGCAGTTATTGGAAGAACAGTGGAGGCCTTCTCTTGTGAGTCACGTGACTTGTCTGTTTAACTTTATTATGCTGGTGAAGAAACAGCTTGAATTGTTGGGTAAGAGAACACATGCACTCCTGAGTCACAAAATCATCACCGGGGGAAGCTGTGTGACATAATTTTATTTGAGGGTTGAAATCTTGATTAAAGTGAATGGTATAGAAGGGAAGTGTGCATCCTTCCATATTTCTAGGGGGCTTCTGGCATGAAGTCAATTTGTTATCCTAATGGGATGAAATGTGGCTGAGAATTCATGATACGGATAAATCACTAATGAACATATTAAACAATATTTTCAAATACATCTGTTCTAAGTCTTGGATAAATCATAAAAGTACCATCAGGGTGTAATTCCTCCAGAAGTGAAGTCCATTGTTAAGTTCAGTTTTAGAAATGAATTTTGTTAACTTGATATTCAAAGTGTTCTGAGGTTATTTTGTGGTGGAACAATAGCCTTTTGGTCAAAGCAGATACTAACTTTCCAAATTCTGGAAGGAGGAGTGAATCAAAAAGAGACCCGAGTCCAGGCATTAGCCCTTCCTCCTCTGCATTCATGAGTTGTTTTTCTGTTAATACCACAGTCACGAGGATGGCAGTCAGTCTTTCCAGTTTCCCAAAGGAATTAACCTGTGCAGGTGTCACTATTAGAGTCAATGTATCTTCTAATAAAAATTTCACAAAGGAGGGGCCCCTGGGTGGCTCAGTTGGTTAAGCGTCTGACTCTTGACTTCCTCTCAGAGCCTGATGGTTCCTCTCACGGTTCCTGAGATGGAGCCCTGCATTGGGCTCTGTGCTTGGGCTCTGCGCTTGGGCTCAAACATGGGGCGTGCTTGGGGTTCTATCTCTGCCCCTCCCTCGCTTGCCCTTACCCTCTCTCTCTTTCTAAAAATAAATAAATAAACAAATAAAAGTTTTAAAAAATTTCACACAGGAGATGGACAAGGGAGTATATGTCACACACCCCACAGCAACTACTGGAAAGAACACGTTGCTCTTTACCATTTCACCTCTGACAGCTTTACCTCTTTCCTTCTCCAATGCAGTACCTTGTTTGACTTGCTCCTATCTTGAAGATTTTCTGCCCAACACTTTCAATTCTTTTTTTCTTTCATGACTAAGTCCATAGAATACACATAGGGAAATATTCCTATAGACTTTTTTTTTTTTTTTTTTTTTTTGAGAGAGAGAGCAGAGGAGGGCCAAAGAGAGAGAATCCCAAGCAGGCTCCATGCTGTCAATGCAAAGCCTGATGCGGGCCTCAAACCCACGAACCATGAGACTATGGCCTGAGCGGAAAACAAGAGGTGGACATTTCATCGACTGAACCTCCCAGACGCCCCAGTGAAGTATTGGCTTGTAAGAGAACAGAGTTCATCTCTATACCAACTCCTCGTTCCAATTTCATTTTCCTAACTATTTTCCCAGCACTCAGCCAAACTGAGAATCTTCCTTTGTATTGAAGCCACACTCCTTAATAGCTAAAAATAGAAATGCAAAATTTATTTTCAAATAAACTTAATTTAATTTTGAAGTAATACTGTTACATGGCACAGGACATATAGTCTGACCCTCAGAAATTTATTGGTAGGGATTCTAAGTTAACCCCAAATATAAGTTCATTGTTGTACATGAATGGTAGTGTTACTGCTTAAAAGTACATGAGGGACTATAGCTTTGCCTCCCTAGATAGCAATAATTTAGGAAGGAACACCAATGAGAATCATAAAATCATTAACATTTGAAATCAATTTACCTTACTTTTGATTTCTGTTTATTTGAAGGCTAGAACAGAGTAGTTGAGATTCTTATGTAGTGGAAAAATTCCAAGTTGCATTTAAAAATAAGTGTTATTATTACATGAATGAGTTGGAATGGCTCAAACAGTTAGAAGCTGTTAGTAGCTTATCCTTACAAGGTCATATCCGAGGACATTATGAAAAATTTCAGGAAAAGTTAGAGTCACTCCTAGTCATGTTATCTCATTGCTGCCCACAGTATACTAAACAGATCCTTATATGCTGTGTGTTAGTGCTGACCACGTACCTCTAGCTGTACACGAACAGTTCATTTAGGAAGCGATGTTTTCCTACTTTATTTAAGTGATGAGCTCTTAGCCGAGATCAAGTTAGATGTATTTAAAGAAACAATTGTTCTGTAAGTTTTGATATTGCTGTTCTTACTTTGGAAATAGTTTCTGACTGTGTAGTTGCTTTAGGGAAAGGAACTTTTTTTATTTATAGAAAATGTCTCCAGAATGACAACAATTGCTTTTGAAGTCACTTGCTATTTCAGCATGACCTTTCTTTAATTGAAAGGAATTAAATTTCATGAATGCGGTTAACTCCCTTTTGTTTTTTTTTATTTATTTTTTTTAACGTTTATTTATTTTTGAGACAGAAAGAGACAGAGCATGAACAGGGGAGGGGCAGAGAGAGAGGGAGACACAGAATCTGAAACAGGCCCCAGGCTCTGAGCTGTCAGCACAGAGCCGGACGCGGGGCTCGAACTCTCAGACCGTGAGATCATGACCTGAGCCGAAGTTGGACGCTTAACCGACCGAGCCACCCAGGCGCCCCAACTCCCTTTTGTTTTAATACTCTTTTAATATTTGCTTGTCTTGCCAAGAAAAAAAAATGACATTATTGATTGACTAGACTGTTGCTGATAATATATATAGAGTCTTGGTTCTGAATAGTAATTGGCAAATTCATCATGTTAGGGTTCAGGAAACATTTGTGCATTTAACAAATGCTGAATGATAATCTGCTTTGAATTGAATGGAGCACCATTATAGACCCTGAAACCATAACAGCAAATAAAACTAGCATAATGCCTCCTCTTATATTGTAAATATGGATATATTTAAAGCTTATATTGTAAATATGGATAAAATAATCAGGTGAAACACTCTCAGCTAGTAGTAAGTGATATGAAAGAAGGAAAATGGATAAAAATGAGAAGGGATAAAAGTGCTGTGATTTTAAGGAGGGCAGAAATGATCGCTTCTCTGGGGAGGTGCAAGAGCTAAAAGAACTGAAGGGGTGAACCCGTATGTATATTTGGGGGAAGAGCATTCCTGGCAGAGGAGAGAGCAAGTGCAGAGGCCCTGCAGGAAAGTGTCTGTTGAGTTCTTGGAAGAAACAGTGATTGGCATTTGGTGAGTAAGGGAAAGAATTATCAGATCGTAGGTCAGAGGATATCCAGGGACTAGACCAGGTCCAATTTTGTAGGTCAAGGTTAGGATTTTGCATGTTAAGTGTGAAGGGAAGCTGTGGAAAACTTTGTGCCTGGCGTTGACATAATCTTACATAATTTTAAATAATTATTTGGATTGGGGCGCCTGGGTGGCTGAGTCAGTTACGTGTCAGACTTCGGTTCAGGTCATGATCTCACACTTGGTGAGTTTGAGCCCCACATCAGGCTCTCTGATGTCAGCACAGAACCCCCTTCATATCTGTGCCCCTTTCTCTGTGCCCCTCCCCTACCTGCTCTTTCTCTCTTTCTCTCTCACTCATATAAATGGACATAAAAAATGTGAAAATGAATAGGGACTTGCGGTGGGGCAGTGTTAGTAGAAAAGTCAAAATTGGTTCAATTCTGTTTATATCTTAAAGAAAAAGATAGCATGGTTTGCTATTGGATTGTATGTTGGTAAGAAAGGAAGAGAAAAGTCAGGGATGACTTTCCAGGATGACTCCAGGATTTTTCACCTGGGCACTTGGGTGAATATTGGTACCATTTACTGAAATAGAGAAAATTCAGAGAAGGGAAGGTTTGAAGAGAAATAAGGAATTTAATTTTAGATGTTAAGTTTCTTATGCCTATTGGACATCAAGGAGTAGATACTGAATTAACCTGTTGGGTATACAAGCACAGAGCTCAGGGGAGAGGTTGAGGCCAGAGATATAAATAATTTATTAGTGCAGAGGTTGTATTTAAAAACCACGGGAATGGATGTGATCACAAAGGGAGTAAGTACAGAGAAGAGATGAAACATAAAAGCTGAGAGCTAAGTTCTTGGAGGAAGTCAAAGAGACCGTAAAGAATCTGCTGGCAGGGTCGGAGGAGAATCGGGAGGATAGGGTATCTAGAAAATCATTAAAAAAAAACTATTTTAAGTAGGAAAAAGTGTGCTGAAAGCCCTGAAAGGTAGAGGAAGATGGGGCAGACAGATAATCATGAACTTGGTAACATGGAGATCAGTAGGCATCTTTGAAAGTGGTTTTAGTGCAGTGGCAAAGATGAGGACCAGAGGAGGAGAGAAAGTACACCAAGCAGTTATTGATCCTCACAAGAATTTTGCTGTATAGGAAGGATGAGAAATGAAGAAGCTGATAAGGGATAAAGAGTCAAGAATGTTTACATATTTTTTTTTAGGTAAACTATATTACATGTTTGTATAAAGATGGAAATTATCCCTTCAACTGTAAGAGGTGATGTTGCAGAAGAAAACGTGATCAATTGCAGAAGTGAAGTCCTTCGATAGACAAACTAGGATTGGCTGCATTGCTGAAGTGGTGGGCTTACTATTTTTTTTTAATTAAAAAAATGTTTATTTATTTTGAGAGACAGAGTTTGACCGGCGCAGGGGCAGAGAAAAAGGGAGAGAGAATCCCAAGCAGACTCCATGCTGTCAGAGCCTGTCCCAGGGCTCAATCCCACAAACTATGAGCTCATGACCTAAGCCGAAATCTGGAGTTGGTCACTTAACCATCTGAGCCAGCCAGGCACCCCAAAGGGACTTATTTTTAAATCTCTATGATGGAAGTGAAGACCAAGTATATGAGTGTGGTTGCCAGTATGTTGTTAGTTTTAGAAATGGAAAGATCCAGAAGTTCTCTTCCAATTGCTCATATTTTCTCATTGAAATATTAAAAATGTCATGTGCTGACAGGGAGGGGATTTTGGAAAATGAAGGATCTAGGAGAAGGTAATACCTAAAGGATGCATTCAAAGAGACGCAGTGTGAATTCGCTGAGGAAAATAGTACAATGGCAGGACAATATTAAGGGCCTACTCAGTGTTCATGACTGTTAATGTATAGTCAGAATGGCCGGGTGATTTTGTTCTAGCCATATTCAGTTTCTCAGAAACAGACTAAAGTAATCAAAGTTGGCTCTAATCTTAAGCGGAGTTTGTGAAGGGGGGGTTGAAATCTAAAAGAAGGGTAGAAGAACTGAAGGTGAATGAGAGTGAGTGGAAGGATGGACAGTGGGAAGACGATTTGGGTAAAATGAGAACAATGGTGTCATTTGTATTTATGCAGTATATTACAAATTATTGTATGACCTCTAATTTCTTTCCTTCTGTGTATGCTCTCTGAAAAGAAAAGTAGTTATTAGTCTTACTGGCAAGCACCCAGTGCCAAAAGTCAGCTCAACATCCTCCTGTCCAGTAGACCTAGGATTCTGTGTTGACAGAGTCACTAAGGAAATTGTTTTAGGAGCTACTAAGTATCAAATTTCTAGACTGAAAAATACATTTTATTTATTTATTTATTTATTTATTTATTTATTTATTTATTTATTTTAAATCTTAACTCATGAAGGCGACTTGCGCATGCTGCAGAAACTACCGGCTCATGGAGATCAATCCGCTGGTTCTTTGGTGTCACGTCTGAGCAGGGTATTAGATCCTGGAGTCTGATTTTCTTTTGATGAAGCAAAGAATGTTTCTGTTGGATGGAAGTCAGAGATGACAGCTTTAGCGTCTGTGGAGCAGTAAGGAGAAATAAAAACAGCAGGTTTTTGGGTAAGAAGATGTCGAGGATGAGGGGCTGGAGTTGCAGCTAATTGCAACACACAGCTGGCTATGCGCAGGCTTTGTGCTCTGGTCTAGTGTTCAGACGTGGGAGGCTCTGTATGTGTCGGTGCCCAAATATGGCCCTGCAGGGCACTCCATGTGGCATTACTGAATGTGATAACAAACGGATACATTTTGAAACACAAATTGATTAAATACATTTTCATTCTTTAAAGAAAAGACCCCCTGCTGTGCTCTCTTATAACTACACAAAGCAATTATATTTTGTTGTTCTATTTATTTGGGGAAAAAAAGCTGGTAATAAGGTATTCTGTGTTTCTCTTCGCTAGTGGCTTAGAGATAGGTTGAAGGGGCAGCCACCAAGTGTTCCATTATATAGTTGAAGAAAATGTCTATTCTTAATGACACTTCTTTTTTAAAAGGATTTTCATAAACTTATTATTACCAAACAAAGTGTCTTGAATTCATCCAGAATTTAAAAAAACAGAGACCTATTGCATTCAGTTTAATATGCTTTTATATTGGAATCATTTATTAAGCCCTAAGAGCAACCACAAAATTATCCTCAATAAAACAGCATGTTACACCCATTGTGCTATTAACCATCAACGATGCTTATGGAGGATCATCCTCATAGAATAATCATTGCTTTATGAGATTCTCTGGTGAAGAAGTTGTCAACCTGTGGCCTTAGGAACCCTTGAAATGTTACATATCATTTTGTGTATTTGTATATTTTTGGGAGAGAAGAACTGAAACTTTTATCAGATTCTCATAAAGTCTCTGATCTCTTAAAAATATTAATAATTATTACAGTTATAAAACTAAGACAATGATCTCCTTTGCAGACTAATTGGATCTACCTATTAGCAATATGATTTTAAGGACGCCCGAGTGGCCCAGTTGGTGGAGTGTCTGACTCTTGATTTCAGCCCAGGTCATGTTCCCAGTGTTGTGGGATCAAACCCTCTGTGCACAGCGTGGAGCCTGCTTAAGATTATTTGTCTTTCTCCCTGTGCCCCTTTCTCCTGCTCACGCACACACGCACACACACACACACTCTCTCTCTCTCTCTCTCTCTCTTTCTCTCTAAAATAGAAATAAAAAATAAAGAAATATTATTTTAAGAGAAAACTACCACACTGCCTAATATATGTTCAATACGTGTTAGTTAAATTTCTACCGGCAAGGCTAAGGCAAATTGCTAAAGATCATTTTGAAAAAGAGGAAATATCAACATATTTGGAAATAAGAAGAGTAAAATGAAATTCTGATGGATCGAGGAGAGAAAGGAAAAAGTATCTACTGAAGAAAGTGATAATTTCCTCAAATACTCCTCTGTGGGGCGTAGGCTCTTGTCTGTTTTTGGGTGTTCTCAGGACAGATTGTACCCCAGGGCAAGATGGATAATAGAATGTTGTTAATAATGATTATTATTAAAAAAATTTTTTAAACGCTTATTCATTTTTAAGAGGCAGAGAGAGACAGAGCATGAGCAGGGGAGGGACAGAGAGAGGGAGATACAGAATGTGAAGCAGGCCCCAGGCTCTAGTTGTCAGCACAAAGCCCAAGAGGGGCCTTGAACTTGAGAATAGTGAGATCATGACCTGAGCTGAAGTCGACACTTAACTGACAGAGCCACCCAGGCTCCCCTATGATTATTTTTATAGATCAATGACATATTTTATTTTTTTGATAAATGACATTTTAAATGAAAAAAATAAAACATCAAGTAGAGAGAGAACAATCACTTCTTCCTAGTCATTTTTAAATCCTGTTTGTAACTCTGAAACTTAATACTTAATAATGTATTATTTATTGTGTATCAGTTGATTTACATTTTTCACATTAACGTTTAGATTTGTGATTATAGATGAGTCCAAAAGAAAGAGGTTAGCTTGACACCTGGCTGATTTTCATGAAAAAAAAAAGTTTTCAAAGTAAAGTAGAAAAAAAGGATGATTTTCAATCAATAATGCTGGATGGATTGCATTCATATGGAAACAAAAAATTATCTTTATTCCTATAGCATTCTGTACATAATAAATCAACTCCAGATGGCTTGCAGTTGAAGTGCAAAGGGTAAAGCACTGAATTTTTTTATTTTTATTTTTTTTTAACCACAGGAGACCATCTTCATGATCCTTTGTAGGCAAAGATTTCTTAAAGTGGACACACAAAAAAAGTGCCCATCAAAGAAGCAAGAATTTATAAACTGATCTAATGTAAAACTGAAGAATTTCGATTCATCAAAAGACCACGTTGGGGCACCTGGGTGGCTCAAGTCATGCTCTCACAGTTCTGTTCATGATCCAACTCCAAGTTAGGCTTTGTGCTGATGGTGGAGCCTACTCGGGATTCTCTCTCTGCCCCTCCCCCACTTGTGTGCATGCACTCTCTCTCTCTCCAAATAGATAAATAAACTTTAAAGAAGACAAAAAACAGGGGTACCTGGGTAGCTCAGTTGGTTGAGCGTCCAACTGCAGCTCAGGTCATGATCTCACAGTTCATGAGTTCAAGCCCCACATCAGGTTCTGGGCTGACAGTTCAGAGCCAGAAGCCTGCTACGGATTCTGTGTCTCCTCTCTCTCTGCTCCTCCCCCACTCATGCTGTCTCTTTCTCTCTCTCTCTGTCTCTCCCTCTCTCTCCCCCTCTTTCTCAAAAATAAATAAACATTAAAAAAAATAACCCAGAAAACAAAAGACAGCTTTAAGAGATTGAAAAGGCAACTAACCCTCAGAGTGGGAGAAGTATTCACAATACATTTATTTATAAAGTACTTATAGCCATGGTTTTTAAAGAACTACTAGAGAAAAAGGAGAGTGATCCAGTAGAAAAATTGGTGAAATTCCTGAACAACAACCAGCATATGGCAAATTAACATATGAAAGGTGTCTTAACTGAGTTATCACTTAAATGCCAATTAAACCCAATTCCATCACAGCTATCACAGTGACTGACAAACACAGAGAATACCAAGTATTGATAAGTAGGTGAAACCATTGGAACCCTAAATACTTGAGAGTGAAAATTGGTACAACCAATTTGTAAAGCTAGTGTTAGTCACTAAATTTGAATAGATAGACAGACAGATGCATAGATAGGTATTACGTATAATGACCCAGCAATTTCACTCCATGGCAAACATCCAGCAGAAATGTATACTTATCTCACCAGAAGATATATAAGAATGTTCATCAAAGTACAATTTGTAATGGTTCCTAACCTAAAGCTACCCAAGTGTTCCTTAACGGTATAATGGATAAATCATGGTATAGTCACACAATGGAATGCTACTGTGTAGAATGTGGATGAGTGATCCATAATAATGCACAATATGGAAGAATGTCATACATATAATGTTAAATGAAAGAAACCAGACACAACACAGTGTACCCTCTATGATTCTATTCGTGTAAAGTATGAATACAACAAAGCCATCGATAGTGATAGAAGTCAGAACAGTGGTGAGCTTAGAGGTAGTGATTGAAAGAGGGGCACGATGGTATCTTCTGGGTGCCAGTCATGGCCTGTTTCTTGACTTGGGCATTGGTTACATGAATGTGGGCCATTTGGGAAAGTTCATAGGTGCACTACATCCTTTTGAAATACCTATATTATACTTCAATAAAGAGTAACAAATTAACTTGAAATTGTCTGGAAATAAAACTAATAGTTTTTAAAATTTATTTTATATTTTTAAATTTTTAAATTTTTAATTCTTAATTTTTCTTATTTTAAAAATACAATTTATTGTCAAGTTAGCTAACATACAGTGTATACAGCATGTTGTTGGTTTTGAGGGTAGATTCCCATGATTCATCGCTTATATACAACACCCAGCGCTCATCCCCACAAGTGTCCTCCTCAATGCCTGTCACCCATTTTCCTTTCCCTGGCGCCCCGCCCCCCACCCCAATCCACCCTCAGTTTGTTCTCTATATTTAAGAATCTCTTATGGTTTGCCTCCCTCTCTGTTTGAAACTCTTTTTTTCCCCTTCTCTTCCCCTATGGTTTTCTGTTAAGTTTCTCAAATTCCAC
Source organism: Panthera tigris (assembly GCF_018350195.1). Lineage (NCBI taxonomy): Eukaryota > Metazoa > Chordata > Mammalia > Carnivora > Felidae > Panthera > Panthera tigris. Next base: position 99,521,322 of record NC_056660.1, on the reverse strand, counting down.
ATACGAGTGAAAACATATGATATCTGTCTTTCTCTGCCTGACCTATAGTTTTAAAATCTATTAATTTAGAAGTATAAATGCTTTGCTGGGTTCCAGTACTCTGTTATTAGTGAGGAAAATGCAGCATTGGGCAAAATATCAATGTGCTGTCTTATGACCTTCTTCTGCACTGTGGACTAAGAGGCCACAGTATGTCACCAGGGAAGTTTCCCAGGAAAGATTTCGGTAATGATGTGTGCTTCTGCAAACATATTATTTGCTGAAATAAACACTTCAACTCCTCTCAGGATTTGGAGAAACTGTTCATTAAACTGCAAGGGAATGACACAAGAATTCACTGAACAGAAAATAAATAACCTGCTATGTCTCTTTTCTCTCTCAGATAGATAACTTGGAGATTAGTGAGATTACATTGGTGAAAATTGCTGTCTTCTTCCCGACCCAAACCAAATACAAACGAACTAATTGAAAAACGTATCATATCCGATGTGTTCTAGAGGCCTTTTTTTTCCCCGTTTTAATTTCTAGGAGGAAAGTCAGTTTAGATTCCTTTCGAAACCTATACTATATTGAATGCACTTAGAAAAATGAGGTGGTAATGGGGTGAGTGGGGATTGTTATCCCAAGAAGTATTACTGGGCTTATTAATGGAACAACTCGAGCTAACAGCTTCTAGGATATGAGTCATCAATGTGGTTCTCAAGCCCTTTCTTGGAAATAGCTGTCTCCGTGCACTTTTGCATCTACATTTTTTTGTTTGTTTGTTTGGATGGACTGTTCTGCTTAGAATCACCACCATGTGATTATTTAGATATAATTACTTTACATGGAGCCTCCTGGGAAAAGCTAAGTTAACATCTTGCTTTGTGTTTGCCTGCACGTTGGTTGGGGAGGTTTAGGCCATTACTGAAGGAGGATAATGAATAGAATCAATATCAACATTCAACACATAAAAGGAACCAAGTCATGAGAAGGAATATAAGTTATAGGGGCACCTGGTTGGCTCAGTCTGTTAAGCGTCCGACTTTGGCTCAGGTCATGGTCTCCCTGTTCCCAAGTTTAAGCCCCGCATCTGGCTCTGTGCTGAAAGCTCTGAGTATGGAGTTTGCTTCAGAGACTGTGTCTCCCTCTCTCTCTGCCCCTCCCCCATTCGAGTTCTGTCTCTTTCTTTCTCTCTCAAAAATAAATAAACATTAAAAAAATTTAAAGTGTAAGTTATAGATCCTGTTATTTAGGAAAAAGTAGTACAGTTATCCATGCAAAGGATAAGGGTTAGGAAATGAAAGATAAAAGCATGTCTGCGAGTTATGAGGTTAAGAGAGTTAGGGGTAGGCAGCCTACAGAGGTAGCAATCAGAAATTTTCGATAAGAAACCTGAGAAATACTGCTTTTTGGTTCTCCCCAATTTGTGTAGTATGAATTATTACGTATGATAACTTGAAGCTAATTTTTTTAAAGTTTTCTCTGAAAGCTGGGGAATGTTCCCCTTTTGCCTCTTCAAACATCACTGACTGATAAGCCCTTGAAAATAGTAAGTAACCGCTGCTATTTTGGCTAAAACCAGACACCAAACAAGGAGGGTTCAGAAATAATTAAGTCTAGGTAGAAATATGAGTGTGGACCACAAAATGCACTAGCAGCTGCTTGGGTCCCAGCTCAGCTCCCTGAGTAGGAGGACCTTGCTCCAAGGCATGTGGAAGGTCAAGCAAGGAGAAGGTCACCGCTATCCTGCCAATAAATAATTCTCAGCAAACCTACCTATAGTAGTTTTCCAAGGCTGCTGTAACAAATTACCAGAAACTTGGTGGCTGACAGTGCTGGAGGCCAGTGTGGGCAGAGCCACACTCCCTTTGATGCTCTGTTGGAGAAAACCTTCCTTAGTTCTCGCATCTTGCTTGCCTTCTTTGTCTTGAGAACACATCACTCAAGGCTCTGTGTTCTTCTTGTTGCCTCCTCCCATTTTCTGTGTCTTCTCCGTTTATCTTTTCCAAACTCTCTCTGCCTCGCTTTGTTTCTGTGACTGATCTAAAGCCCAGCTGGGTCCTCCAGGATAAACTCCTCCTCTCAAGATCTTTAACTGAATCACATCTGCAAAGACCCTTTTTTCAACTAAGGTAACAGTCAGAGGTTCTAAGGATTAGGACATGGGTATAAATGGGTGTGTATGTGAATAAGTCTAATTTGACAGAGAGAGAGAGAGAGAGAGAGAGAGAGAGAGAGAGAGAGAGAGAGAGAGGGAGAGTCAGCCACCATGCAGGTCCCATACAAAATCAAACTTTTTTTTTTTTTTTAATACATAGCTTCAATTTTAGAATCCAAATGAGAAAAGAAGGCTGTCTTTTTCTTTTGCATTGTAACCAACTCTAATCCTGTTTAGATACCTTTTCATGTTATTCATTAGTCTGACATAGCGAGCCACAAGTTTACAGACTTGGAAAGGGACTTGCAGACTCAACGTTGCCCTCTTGACAGATGAGAAAATTGCTGACCAGTTACGTGGTCTATGACAAAGATAACAAAGTTACTTGAAGAAATGGAGCTACAACCAAGGACCTTGGTCTATTGGGCTTTCTGCTTCATGAGATTGAATGACCAGGACATTGCATACTACTTGGTTTAAGTGATTCATTCTTGCACGCTGCTCGATAAAGTTTCTTTTTCATTATTTGTCAATAAAACTAACAAATCTGATGTTTTTGTGATTAACTTGATAAGTAAACTAATAATAGTTAAATATGCATGTATGAGCTCTGCGCGTGCAATGATAAATGAAATTATGGTACCCTCTCTAAAATGGAGACTATACTAAGCAAACCTTTCACAGGCACTCCTGTGTTTGTTGCCTCTCAGTTTTAGTTTCCTTATCCATTCAAGCATTTACAGTATAACTTCAAAAACTGCCGTTACTTTGAAGAAATGAAGAAATACTTAGTTTTTGTTCTTACCTTTTGGAAGGTCTATTCCTAGCCCACTAGGAATACTAATGTGAACTGCTGTATAAGAATGGCATTTCTCAGAGAAACAATAAATATCTGAACAGAGCATACACTTTCATAATACTAAATTATGCTGTTTGCAGAATTTAGGAATGCATGGCTTTACATAAAAGTACATGTGGTTGTCTTTTCTCATCATGAAGAACTTCTTTTGAAACCAGAGATAAAAGTGGAAGTCAAAGTGAATCCTGTCTACCCATGGGAGGATTCAGATGTCTACAACATAAAAACAGAGAATCCAATTACAAAAATAATGAGAAACTATGTGTGTCTGTGAAGGCAGGAAAAAGGGAGGGAGGGATACCAAGATTGAACAGGAGAGAGAGTAATAGGAGCTTTATAAATTCAGAATCATAGGGGAAGATAAAAGGTTGTTTACAGCGCTTTGATGAACCCATGGCCAGTCTCTGTATATCTTTATGTTTATGATCAAAAGTGCTATTTGTGTGATACTTCTGTGAATAAGTCTAATTTGACTGAAAGCTAACTTAATGTGATAAATTTTATTGTAGATTTGGCAGTATCCTTCGCACTTCCTACCCCATCTGAAGAACTTTGAGATCAAGGGAGTGGATTAGTCTTTGAGAGTTAAAATTTAATCAACACCCTGGACATTAGGAAAACAGTACCTGAAAAAAAGTTCTTGTCTTCCGAGATGCTAGACCTGATATAATCTGTCTGAAGTAACCTTTTACAGATAGGATGTGTCAATGTGAAGTGGTTTTGGAGATGAGCCAGGTAAATATACATAGAAAAAAGAAAGTTCTAGAGACACATTTATTTTAAATATTTATTTTTGAGAGAGAGAGAGAGAAAGAGAGAGAGCACTCATGCGAACGGTGGGGAGCAGAGAGAGAGGGCGACAGAGGATCAGAAGGGAGCTCTGCTCTGACAGTGGAGAGCCCAATGTGGGGCTCGAACTCAGGATCTCACGAACTGTGAGATCATGACCTGGCCTAAAGTTGGACACTTAATGGACTGAATCATCTAGGTGCCCCAAGATACACATTTTTGACACTCATGTTAGCACCATCCAAGAAAAAGACTTGGCCCACAAACTTTGAGATCTCCAGCTTATTGTTTAGTGGATTCACATATTTATTTATATTGACAGGGGCAAAGAAAATACAGCCTCTTTTTAAATAATAAAAAAATTAATCATTTGAATTTTCATCATAAATATCTTGCTGTAAATGGGGATGGCAGCCAGAGATTTGACTGCAAACTGGTAATTTAATCTAATGTAATAATGAAAGAACCTTCTAGATAAATGCTCAGTCTTAGAACTCTACCCTCTTCCACATTTCTTTTCAAGCTGCCATTTGGTCATAAGGGAAAGGGAATGACATGTGTCCTCTTGCTGGTATCTGCTGAATATAACTGGTGTGGATAACTGTCTAACTAATAATAGCTGGCCTCTTTCTTTTTAAGGAAATTAAAAAGAAATTTTTTTAAGTTTATCTATTTTGGGAGAGAGAGCTAGAGTGAACAGGGGTGGAGCAGGGAGAGAGGGGGAGACAGAGAATCTCAAGCAGGCTCCTCACCAGCACCACAGAGCCTGACGCAGGGCTCGAACTCACAAACAGTGAGATCATGACCTGAGCTGGAACCAAGAGTCGGAAGATCAACCACCTGAGCTACCCAGGCGCCCCACAGCTAGTCTATTTCTATGTTGTGTCAAGGCAATTCCCACGTTTTTCGCAGCTAACCTTGGCTGCCTGTGGCAGGATAAACTCCCTAACCTGGTCTGTTAGACTCTTAGTTTTTGCCTTGGGATGTCCCTCTGTTTTGCTGCAGGAGACTGCCAGGGGCAGGCCCAGAGAGTGTCAACTCAGCTATCTCCTGTGTGCCCATGGGCCATATGACATCTGTAAGTTTATGTATACCATGCCACATGGGTACTGAAGGAGGCTCAGTCTTTGCCTCATTGCTTATCTTATTCTGATATGGCTGTTTCTAGATTTGCTTGGGTGTAGTTTATATGACAGTCGACTTCAGAATCCTCATTTTTTCAAACTTTTTAACTCCCCTTTCTTTGATTTTGGCCATGAGGAAGGATAGCAGGCATGTGTCTGAGTATCTGCTTCTATGAGAACTGAAATCTTACTATCTTCTGCTTGCTATTTGGCCAACATTATACAATAAATCTGTATCAAGGCCACCAAGCCTGCATCCCAATTCCAAAATGACAGATTAAGCAATTCAGAGCATTTGTTTTTCCTATAACAACACTATTGTCTTAGAGCAGAGAGAAGTGGATTATCTTTTTTTTCTCTTTAGGTTCTTGCTATAACAAGTTGTTAACCCTCTGTTCATCCCGATTTAGGACAGAGGCCTTAGGCTGACTCTACTCATGTCACACAGCTACAGATGCCAAAGAGAAAAATATTCAAATAGTGCAAACAATAGCCCCCCATTTTACAATCCCCATCGCATTATTCCCATTCGGGTGCCTGAAGTAGGCTATGAGAGGGTCAGACATGATTGGCGATATTCATCACAAGTCTCAGAGACAAATTGGAGAAAAGAGAAATCTGTCATGTATTTTCCATCCTTGACACAGTTTATATATAATTTCAGTATAAATTTCATTTCTTCTCATAATCCTAAAGGGTTTGAGATGCCTGCCCTGAGAAATAATTTTTTTAAAGTGAACATTTTCCTAGACATGCAGTTGGGCTGGGTTTTCAAAGTCTGTTTAGTCCTGTCTATGTGGGAGTTGAGGTGATAGGAAGGCATTTTTATGTGAGAGTTTTCTTTTTCTTCTTCTATTAACCATTAATTCCCTTAGGTTATTTGAGATCATAAACACAATTTTGGAAACATGCCTTTGGGCACGAATTACCTAATGTAGTGTTTATATGACTCTGTTCCTATACTTCCCTGAATCAATTTTTATTCTTTGTTTTTTCCATATAGCACTCTATTTTCTGTATGTTTCAAAGGTAATCAACCTGAGATAGACTATAGAATACACTCTTTGGGTGATGAAGCCTGTCCAAGTCTCATTGTGTTTTTTATGAGCATTTACACTCTGAAAGTAAAGTATAGGTCCTCGGCTCTCTGTTCAGTTTTTGCCTGGTTCCTAGCTTTGGCAGCCCCTATTTATTTGTATGGATTCCAAAAGTGTGAATGAAGTCGAACTATGATCTGTAGGCCTCGGCTGATCCTCCTGCTGTTTGAGAGATTCCCAGTATCAAGGAACCAAATTTAAGTATGACCTCTCCAAGGTCATCTCAGACCACTCTCTCTCACCTCCTTGGGCCATGTTGGCCTCATCTGTGTCCTTTGGGGCTCTACGATCAGTCTTCTTTCCCAGCAACATGACTGCACTGCATTTGGTATGATTTCTTCATTTTGCAATGTCATCTCTTTACAAAGGCCTCCTCTGACTTTTCAAACCAAGCCATGCCACTTCCCCGCCAAACTTCTTTCCATCAATCATGTTTTATTGCATCATGGTTTTCTTTCCACATGACATTTATCATGACTCTTTGCTAGCACTGCCCTAACAAAGTACCACACAGACTCAGTGGCTTAAACTACAGAAGTTTATTTTCTCACAGTTCTGGGGGTTAAGAATTCTGGGATCGTTTCTTCTGAGGCTTCTTTCCTTGACCGGTAGATGGCCATCTCCATCTTCTCAATGTGTCTCACGTAGTGAGATAGAATCCATTCCTGTTCAGCTTTCCTCTTATAAAGATACCGGTCCTACTGGATTAGGACCTACCCTAATGACCTCATTTTAACTTAATTACCTCTTAAAGACCCTATCTCCAAATACAGTCACACTCTGAGGTACTGGGGGTTAGGATTCCCATATGAATCCTATGAATTTTGGGGAACACAATTCAATGATCTGTAACTACGAATAACTGTAATAATACGATTCTTTATTGACTTCTTTGTTTTTCTTTCTTTCTTCTCCCCTGGAAGACAAAGTTAGAGCTTTGTCTTTCTTCACAAGAACATGACCCCCTAGACTAGTGCCTGGCTCAGAGCACATACTCACTGATCTTTATTTTTCATGTAAATGAAAATTAGGTAGAAATATGATATATGATTTTCTCCAATCTAAAGATTTACTCACTACTGGCATTACTACAATTCACCTTACTATATCCTTTGATTTGCACATATAAAGAAATGTAAGAAGGGGCGCCTGGGTGGCTCAGTCGGTTAAGCGGCCGACTTCGGCTCAGGTCATGATCTCACGGTCCGTGAGTTCGAGCCCCGAGTCGGGCTCTGTGCTGACAGCTCAGAGCCTGGAGCCTGTTTCAGATTCTGTGTCTCCCTCTCTCTGACCTTCCCCCATTCATGCTCTGTCTCTCTCTGTCTCAAAAATAAATAAATGTAAAAAAAAAAAAAAAAAGAAATGTAAGAAAAAGATGTAAAGTGTAGCAGTTTCTTGTTCTAAGCTGATCCCCTGAACTAAGTGGGGGGTACTCAGCAATGGCTCCCTTTCCTTTCTGTTGCCACCCTTTCCATGTGATTATACACTAGAAGCTCAGGTTTTCTTGCTGCATCAGTAAAACATAAAGCTTATTTTCTCCTTATTTTAACAGAACATTTCTACTCCTGAAATGCCTTAATACTAAAATGTCTTTGAAGTTATTCTGTTGCATCCACATGACTCCTGAAACAGAATGCTACGGGCACCAGTGGCAGTTGCAACAAAGTTTATTACAGTGAGAGGCAAGGCCGACCGATCGGGACCAACACTCTTGACAAGAGTGTGGCCGACCGATTGGGACCAACACTCTTGATAAGAGTGTAGCCGACCGATCGGGAACAACACTCTTGTCAAGAGTGTGGCCTCGAACAGCCGGGGTACAGAGTTTTTAAAGCCGATCACATCGTTTTATCATTATCTGGGAACAGAACAGAGAAACAGTTCCCAGATGAGTTAGAAACAGTTGCCAGATGAGTCAGAAACAGTTATTGAATGAGGTGATTATTTTAGACTTTCTGCCGCTAAGTTGCAACCAGTGGATCTCCTTGACCTTGTCTCTGACGCTCTTTTTTGAGCTTTTGTTTCCTTCATTGGTAAAGCCTGATTCACAAGAGTGTGAAGTATGATTTACAAGAGTAAAAGCAAGGTTGTTATCTTTTGACCTTCAGTGTCAGAACGAAGTTGTTATCTTTCAAGCTAAGCGTTAGCCCTACAGTACAATTTAACCCTTACAATTCCTTTAGGCTAAAACATTATTAGCACCATTTTTCTTTCTTTTTTTAATGTTTGTATTTATTTTTGAGACAGAGAGAGACAGCATGAATAGGGGAGGGTCAGAGAGAGAAAGGGAGACACAGAATCTGAAGTAGGCTCCAGGTTCCAAGCTGTCAGCACAGAGTCCGACGCGGAGCTCGAACTCACAAGCCATGAGATCATGACCTGACCGAAGTCCGACGCTTAACCGACTGAGCCACCCAGGCGCCCCTAGCACCATTTTTCTATATCTGGCCTTTCCCCCCAAATGAATTCAGTTGTCCCATTACATTCACTCGCGGTATTGCCGATGTCATGCAGCCCCACGTGACCTAAATGATTTTGTTGCTGTTGTTGTTAATTGTGTGATCTGACAATGCTGCATTTGACTGAGCTCCATAATCTTGGAATACAGTGAGGATCAAGAAATATCCATCTTTATGTCTGTAAAATGACTTACCACAAAGAAACATCCTACCCCGTATGACTTAAGACCCATGAATGCCCGTGACAAGGCCAGACATGTGATTAGCTAATTTGTTTTGCCCCAAAGGTCACTTAGAGCAAAATATTTGTGAATCAGACTTTATATGTCCCTCCTTCCCCTGGGCCCCTGAACTTTGACCCACTTTCAGCTTGAGCCAACATACAGCCTTTCCTGAGAGTTGGCTGACTAGGATGTACAACAGTGTCTTACCTGTAGTCAGATCGTGCTACCCGCATTCATCCTGCTTTGTCACATGTGATAGTTACTTGTATGTGTCCACTTGACAAGGCTAGGGGATGGATGCCCAGAGAGCTGGTAAAACACTGTTTCTGGATGTTTCTGGGACAGCATCCCTGGAAGAGATTAGTGTTTGAATCAGGAGACGGAATGAGGAAGTCTGAGCTCACGAGTGCATGTGGGCATCATCTGATCCCTGAGGGCCTGAATAGAACAAAAAGGCAGAGCAAGGATGACTTTGACTCTTTGTTTGAGCTCAGACATCCGTGCTCTGCCCTTGAACACAGGTGCTCCTGTTTATGGCACTTTGAACTCAGACCAGAGCTTACACCTGGGCCCCTTGACTCTCAGGCCTTCCGACTCTGACTGAATGACCGCACTGCCTTTTGTGCTTCTCCAATTTGCTCTAGTATAACTATATACATCCTACTCTTTCTGTTTTCTCTGGAAAATTGTGCCTAATACCCCACTCCTGGCTCTTTCTAGCATAATCTACTCCTCCCTTTCTGTTTACCTTTGGAGAAGCTTGCACATCAGAACTTTCTCCCTATTGCAATTGTCTCCCTCCCCCCACTGAAATGATACTTTTGAATAAAGTCTTTTCTTAGCTAGGTCTGAGTTTGTTTTTTCCTTTTATAAATGTATCATTGGAACATTATATTACTTGAAGACAAGAAAGTGCAATATGTGTATGTAGCTTTCAATACTCTGTCTTGACTTTTATATGAGTTAAATAAAAGAGAACAAAGACCACTCAAAGGACAGGTTCACTTCATCCTGTTTTTGATAAGCTTAAATCTTAGCAGCCACTGCCACTATAGAAAATGCATCTACATTTTATTATTTATTTATTTGTTTATTTATTTAATGTTTATTTATTTTTGAGAGACAGAGAGACAGCACGCAAGCAGGGAAGGGGTGGAGAGTGAGGGAGACACAAAATCTGAAGCAGACTCCAGGCCCTGAGCTGTCAGCACAGAGCCCGACGTGGGGCTCGAACCCATGAACTCTGAGATCATGACCTGAGCTGAAGTTGGATGCTCAACCAACTGAGCCACCCAGGTGCCCCTGCATATACATTTTAGGATGCACATTACTGCTCATTCTTATGATTTTTCTCAATATTATATGTTGAAAATGAAGGGGCGCCTGGGTGGCTCAGTCGGTTGGGCGGCCGACTTCAGCTCAGGTCATGATCTCACGGTCCGTGAGTTTGAGCCCCGCGTCGGGCTCTGTGCTGACAGCTCAGAGCCTGGAGCCTGTTTCAGATTCTGTGTCTCCCTCTCTCTGTGACCCTCCCCCGTTCATGCTCTGTCTCTCTCTGTCTCAAAAATAAATAAATGTTAAAAAAAAAAAGAAAAGAAAAAAAGAAAATGTAAGTGAGACTTTGTGTGGGTTAAGGAAAATAGATTGGCTTGTTGCTGATTCCTGGTGAAATGGTCTTGTTTTAGGGATTCAAATTTGTAAAAACACCAAAAAATTTTTTTTGAAAGCTTGCTAATAAGTTAAAAACAATAAATAATACGAATTCTGTAAAAACTTGATATATTTTATTAACTTGAGTACAATAATTTTTTCTCCATTTGACATTTTGGAATTGGCATACTTTTCCTGTAAAGAGCCACAAAGTTCATGGGTCCTGAAGATCACTCCCAGCTCTAATGATTTACTAGAACAACTCACACAACTGAGAAAAGCTATTGTATTCATAGTTACAGTTTATTACAGTGAAAGAATGCCTATTAAAACCTGCAAAGGTAAAATGTGCAGAGGGTCCAAGAGAAATCAGGCTCAAGCTTCCATTGTCCTCTGTTAATGGAGTTGTATGGACAATGCTTAATTCCTGTAGCAACAATGCATGACAATGTAGGTTAGTTCTTGCTAACTATTGAAACTTACTCAAGCCTTGGTATTCAGAGTTTTTATTGAGATTGGTCTTCCAGGTTCTCCAGAGGTCATAAACTGACCATTGTGACCTAAGGACCCCACCATAAATTGCACATTTTTAAAACATTTTTTAAAGTTTATTTATTTGTTTTTAGCAAGAGACAGAGAGAGGGCAAATGGAAGAGCAGAGAGAGAGAGAGAGAGGGAGAGAGAGAGTCCCAGGCAGGCTCAGATGTGGGGCTTGAACTCATGAACCATGAGATCATGACCTGAGCTGAAGTCAGATGCTTAACCAACAGAGCCACCCAGGCGCACCCGCCCCCCCCTCCAATAAATTACAGTTTTAGCATGAACTGTCTCGCATGGCCCAAGGTCTCAAATAAACAAAGACACTGTTACCAGAAAGGGTATTCCAAAGGCATAGAGGCTATCTTCCCAGGGCCAGTCAAAGGCCAGAACTTTCTTTGGAAGCTACAAGGTTTGAACACCTCAGACTGAAGTCTACCCTCTTTCTGTAACGGGCCAGGTGGTAAATATTTTTGGCTGTGTGGGCTATGTGGTCTCAGTCACAGCTACTCAGTTCTGCCATTATAATGCAGAAGGAGCCATAGATAATATATAAATGAATGAGCATTATTGTTGTTTCCAATGAAGTTTTATTCACAAAAACAGGTAGAAGGCCAAATTTAACCCATAGGCTATAATTTGTGAACCCTAGAATAGGGAATGCAACAGAAAATTGAATGTTGGGAGCTCCAGACTGAATCCCATTGAGTGAATAGCCTTGCTTTATCTTCATTTCTAAAGAAGACTAAAGATATGATGTTGCAAGGAATTGCTTCTAACATGATGAATAGCTGGTAACCTGAAGAACTTTTTATACTTTTGGGGTGCCTGGGTGACTCAGTTGGTTAAGCATCCCACACTTGATTTCAGCTCAGGTCATGATCTCATGGTTCATGAGAACAAGCCTTTGCTGGGGATTCTCTCCCTGCCTCTCTGCCCACTCCCTGCTGCACTCTCAAAATAAATAAATAAACTTAAAAAAATTACACTTTTCCAATAAATTTTAAACTGTATGTCTGTTACATAAATAATAAATGACAATCCTCATACTTAAAAAATAAATTTATTTTCCCCTTTAGGAAATACCAAAATCATCTGAAATAAGGCTAAACAGGGAATTGTAACATTCCCAGGTAAAAAAGCAGATTGTTTGTAGTAAAAGGATGGTGGAGTTTTTAAATAATTTGGTAAAATTGATAATTTTGTCACATGGTCTGTTGCCTTTTTTGTTGTTGTTTTTCTTAAAGTTTACTTGAGATAGAGACAGAGCATGTTGGGGGGGGGGGGGACGGGCAGAGAGAGAAAAGAGAGAGAGAATTCCCAAGCAGGCTTTCTCCACTGTCAGTGCAGAGCCTGATACGTAATTCTCTCTCTCTCATGCACTTCGAGATCATGATCTGAGCCAAAACCAAGAGTCAGTTGCTTAAGTGACTGAGCCACCCAGGTGCCCCTGGTCTGTTTACTTCTTTGCAGAATCCTTGTTGTTTTAATTTTCTTTCATGAGTTAGTAAAGGTTTCAAGCTGAGTGTAACACAAAGTTTTGAAAACAATAGTTATTTTCATTATTATGTGGGATTTTCAGATCATAAGCCATCAGAGAAAGACACATCGGTTTGGTTTTATTTTCTTAATAGAGCTAAGAAATCCTGGTCTGGAACTACTCAAATGTTTGTCCAGAACAGAAGATGCCAACTCTGCAGATGAGCCTCTGTGTCTGATCGGAATAGGTGGATGTGCAGAGCTGGAAACCGGGGGCTAGGAAACATGGTCAGGGTGGGAATCCCAGCAAGCTGCTCAGTGGCCTAGTTGTGACCTTGGGCATCTCTCATTTCACTCTGAGTCTCCTTAGACTAACCAACAGATTAGATGGTTCTTACAGGTTTGTGAAAAGATTTAAATCAGGTGTTATAACTGAAAGTGCTCAGCACATAACAGAAAATCAGTTGCTATTATAGTAACTGAAATTTACAGAATATTTTCTACGCAGTAAGCATGATGCTAAAGTAGCTTTCACACATTTCCCCATTTAACCCGCGTAGCAACTCAGTGAGGCAGGCTCTACTGCTGTTCCCACTTTACAGAAGAGAAGCACGTATAGCCTGATTAGGAACTGAAAGCACTGCGTCAAAGGAACAATTGGTGATAGAGCTGTCTGCTGAGCATTTAGTTCTCTCTCCCTGAATCCCCAGTTCATGCTCCTGACCACTGTCCCAGCGCAAAATAGCAGCCTGGAGTTGTGTCATGACCATAATGCTTTGTTTTGTTGTTTTGTCTTTTAAAACTCATCAAGGTTCACATCAGTGTTAACTTTCTGGATTCTCTTACATACTGTGAATATACATAGCAGCAACCATCGCTAGCTGAGAAGTAGCTCTTTCCCCTGGGGTGAGGTGAGTGCTCTCCAGTGTATCTCTACTCCTGACTGCGTTATGCTGGGCAGCCTGTAATCATTCCCTTATTTAATCCTTGCAACACCACACTCTATTCATGTTACTTAGTTTCTTTCCATCAGAGAAGTTAAGGGACAATCTTAAAATGATAAGTTATAAAACTGTGGATTGGGAAAGGCCCTCCAGCCATCTCATTTGGTGGTCTCTAAATTAAAAAAAAATTTTTTTAATGTTTATTTGTTTTTGAGAGAGGGAGACAGTGCACGTGCACGCTAGTGGGAGAGGAGCAGAGAAAGAGGGGTACAGAAGATCTGAAGTGGGCTCTTCACTGACAGCAGAGAGCCTGACGTGGGCTCAAGAACTGTGAGATCATGACCTGAACTCAAGTCAAATGCTTAATGAATGGAGCCACGCAGGCACCCTGCTCTCCAAATTTTTTTTTGAAATTTTTTTTTAACGTTTATTTTTGAGACAGAAAGAGACAGAGCATGAACAGGGGAGGGTCAGAGAGAGGGAGACACAGAATCCCAAACAGGCTCCAGGCTCTGAGCTGTCAGCACAGAGCCCGACGTGGGGCTCGAACTCACGGACTGAGAGATCATGACCTGAGCCGAAGTCGGACGCTTAACCGACTGAGCCACCCAGGCGCCCCGGTCTCCAAATTTTTTGATTGTATGTCTCTATCAAAAATATCTTAAATTTCTGCTCACAATACATGTATATTTGATACCTACAATATTGTCAATTCATAATCAAACTTCATTTCTTTTAAACTACACATGTATTTTTAATGTTTTTAAACTTTTAATGTTTATTTTTGAGAGAGAGAGACAGAGCGTGAGTGGGGGAGGGGCAGAGAGAGAGGGAGACAGAATCTGAAGCAGGCTTCAGGCTCTGAGCTGTCACCACAGAGCCTGATGTGAGGCTTTAACTCACTGACCTCAAGATCGTGACCTAAGCCGAAGTCAGATGCTTGACCAACTGAGCCACACAGGTGCCCCTCTTTTAAAGAATATTTTATGCAAATATTTTCTAATATTTTCTTCCTATGCTCACTTGATTGTGTTGCACAATTCTGCAGCCATATGCCTCCTGCTTTGGGATTCTCCAAGTGGCCTACTTATAGAAGCCAGGGTCTTCTCTGAAACTAGTCTGGCATTACTTATTGCTAATCTAGTCCCTTTGGTTTTTCTCTGTAATTCCCTATAAAATAGTAAAAACTTGATTTCAGAATCAAAGTTATGCTAGATGACAGAAATGTTCCAACCAACATTGATTTTTAATTTTTTTGATGGAATAAGCCTTATGCTTCTTTTGACAGGTAGGTCAAAAAATCAGATGATATGTTATTACCAGTATGTTATTACCAGCTTGTCTTAGTTATTACCAGCCTTAGTTCTGTGGCTAAGTTTTAAAATAATTATGGAAAGGTAAATCTTGTTTTTAAAAGCTCAGCAACATCTTAATTTTAGGGTACTATTAGAGATCTCAGGACAGATTGAGATGATAAGAGAAGAAAGATTGTTTTTGATCACTTTCTTAACTTTTACTTCAAAAAATCATGGAGGATAAATTTTTTATTATATGTGCATTAAAATATCAATCATTAAAAGTAGACAGATGTCTTTTCAGCTATCCAGAAAAAGAACATAAATACGGAGAAGTACTACTCAGCTGCAATGATACTCTACACAGATGTAACATTCTATCATTTCTCAACATTGACTCAATGTTTCTCAGGCAATTTTATCTCTTTTATTTATTTATTTACTTTTTTGAGAGAGAGAGGCTGCAAGCAAGCGAGGGACAGAGGGAGAGAGGGAAGGAGAGAGAGAATCCCACGTGGGGCAGAGAGAGAGAGAGGGAGAGAGAGAGAAAAAAAAGAGAAAGAGAGAGAAGCTGGGCTCACCCGAAATGGGGCTCGAGTTTACAAACTGCGAGATCATGACCTGAGCCAAAGTCAGACGCTTAACCAACTGAGCCACCCAGGTGCCCAATTTTATTACCTTTAAAGGAATTCTTTAACTGCTTTTGTTCTTTTAACTTAAGAAATTTAATTTGGGGGAAAGATTTGGCAACATAGTCCCTGTTGAATAATAGTTTATTTTCTGACTTTTAATTAATCAATAGCACATAAATCTGAATACTAAGATTTGGTATTATCACAAGATAATCAGTTAATCCTATTAAATTGATGATATGTTTAAAAACAAGCACATAGGCTTATTTTTCAACTTGTCTGGTATTTTTGAAGGTAAATTTCTGTTTTCTTTTTTGTAGTTGTCAGGCTTTGTGAATCACTAAAATAGTTTTACGCTTTTAAAATAATCTTTTTTGTGAGCGACCCCTGCCACTCAGGGGACTGGAAGTGGATGTCTTGTTGGGCTCCCCGGTCCTGGGAATTGGTCTTATTTTATAGTTTGGAATTATTTTTTCTATAGGGAATCTTACACATCCAAAGCTTATTTGATATTACTGATCTCGAGCGTTTGGTCTGAATTTTGCTATAACATCAAATTTTTTTATACTAAGACTTGTGGGGTTTGAAATCTGTTTACAAATGTGACTTAGGGCTAACCAGTGATACATGACGACCAGCTACTACCCAGTGATGGTTTCTTTCTTCTCAATCTAATTGGGAAAGGATTTGAGAAATGAACACAGCAAGAATAGAAGTCTAGGGTGGATTGGACGCTATGCGGTGTTTCCTGTACCAATGAATCTTTTATATCTTACACCAATTAAAGGTTGCTCGATGGCTGCTCTTGCTGGATTCCCGCCTCTTATTCCCCAGCTTAAGTCCCTGTGTTGCCTGTCGGCATCCTTATTTTCCTACAATTCTAGTTCTGCAAACATTTCACAGTTACTCATTATGTCACTGTCTTCCATCATTTACTTATTTATGATAGAATTTTTAACATTTTTACATGAAAATGTTTCTTTCCACGTGAGGTTTTGAAATCCTATAAGGGATGGATTTTATCACTAAAAAAAAAGGGGTGAGGGTTCAGATCCCTTTTAGGGCTCCTAGCAACTGTACTCATTTTAAATTTACCAAACTGCAAAAAATGCGTGTTTTTTTTTTTTTTAAATATTAGTTTGACTTAAAAATTAAGTTTTAACTTAGCCAGTCTCTATTTGGATAATTTCTAGAGCACTAAGAATCTTGGTCACACATTCTCTGTTCCATGCTTCCTTTTCTAATTGGGTTTGATTTTTATTCTGTATCTGATTGTTTTCCCTGATGTTAATGATCTGTATATTCCTTCCTTTTCCTTCCTATTCATGCCCTGAGGACAGACTATTTTCTCCCCTCCACTCTCCCTCCTAACTTCAGCCTCAGGAAGGTTCATTTTAATTCTTCATTTTATTATTTCTCAGTTTGGCCATTTCACAGTATTGTCTTCTTAGTTTGCTGTCTATAAAAAACGAGTCTTCAGTTATTTTGATACTACCCAAGTATTTTAAAATAGCCCAACAATCAAATAGAGTGTCAGAAACTAGCAGGAGACCTTCAGTTGTCCATTCTCTCCCTGTCCCCAAGTCACAGGATCCCATGTTTTAGCAGAAGCAAAGGCCAGAATCAAAAGAACATTTTTCTGTCTTTGTGGCACCCACAAATGATTCTGTGACTACATGTAAACATGTGGTGACTTCTGTGAATGTGTCATAGCCTTTTTTCTCCATTTTTTTAACCCCTCTTTATTCCTGCTGTCCGAAACATGAATCTGATTCCTGGAGTTCTAACGTCCCTTGTGAACCATGAAGATGAGGACTACACCCTATAGGTGATAAAGCAAAGAGCTGAAAGGGACCTTGATTCCTAAAGGCTCCATGGACCAGACCTTCCACTTTCCTCCAGCTTCTTAAGCAATAAAATCTCTCTTGCCTGAACCAGTATGATTTTAGTCTCTGCTACTGTTAGGTGATTCTAATTCTAACTGATATACGCAGAGTTAAATATATTAATATATATTTATATTATATTATGTTTATATTTGTATTATATTATATATATTTATGTATATTAATATATAAAATTCCTTAATTCTCACACAAGTCCTCTAGAATTTCTGAGATATAGGTCATTTATTCAGTAGAAGTATGATACTCTTCCTAAAATAATCATATATATATATATATATATATGTGTGTGTGTGTGTGTGTAGATGTATATGTAATATATACACATATATGTGTATATGCATATATGTGTATCTATATATAATAGATACACATATATGTGTGTATATGTATGTGTATAGAGCTCCTAGCAACTATGTATATGTATATGTATATATGTATTAGTAGCTTATTCAAATTTATGGGGTTGTTTATTCATAATGAAATCTGAAATTTCTAATCTGTAGAAATAATGCCAAAATATGGCAGTTATTTACAGTCACAGATCATTTTAGAGCCACGTCTCACCGGTAACCTTGTTTTCATCTTCTCTTTTGCAATCATGAGCGGTGCTTTCACATCTATCTCTTGGGTCCTTCCTTGTAATCTGCAAAATTTTAATTAATGCTTCTGTTACTTGAGTTGACTTGTATAATTTTTAAGCTACTTGGATGAAAACAGTCATTTGACAGAGATGACTTGGCAGTTTTATAAACTGGTAATTGGAAATCAATGCGTTCTCTGCTTCGGGCAGAAAACATAATGAACAGGCCAGACTATAGGGACAAAAGTTTATATGTTAATACTATTAAAAGGTCAGAACTGTACTAATTAAATTAAACCTGTGAGGCATTCCCAGGACCACCTCTGAATTATAATGTCCCCTCAGAGAATATAAGGTTGGGCAGGTGATAGTTGTATTCCCCTGAGTTACTCACCAAGTATGCTTAAGAGATATTGTGCATACATTTAAGTATAGTGTATAGTATGCATGTAATAAAATGTAAGCAAAAATAATTAAGTGAAATAAAATTTCTGTTAAAAATGAGAAAGGATACCACCCTTTAAAGTAATATTCAGGGGTACCAGGGTAGCTCCGTCGGTTAAGCTTCCAACCTCGGCTCAGGTCATGATCTCACACCCCGTGTCCAGCTCTGTGCTGACAGCTCAGAGCCTGGAGCGTGCTTCCTATTCTGTGTCTCCCTCTCTCTCTGCCCCTCCCCTTCTCACACTCTGTCTTTCTCCCTCTCAAAAATAAATAAACATTAAAAAAATAAAAAATAAAAAAAAATATTATTCAGATCTGCCAAGACTTAAAATAGAAATACATTATACATTTACATTTTAGGTTAAAGTTCATTTCTTTAAGAAGGCTCCCTATTGCTTATACTTATATAGCTGTTTGTATTTACCTATAATATAATGCCTCACAAACTTATCAAAGTTAGTGGTATTTATTTCTGTTGTCCCTGATTAAGTAAAAATGTTCTTTGAAGGTGGGGTTGCTTTTTTTATATTCTTCACTTCAAAGATCAGTTTTAGACATATGGCGGATAATCAGAGGGTGTGTTGAAAACATTGGATGAATAAATACATGAATGAATGGCTGAAGAAATGACTGAATGAGTTTGGAGAATGCTCCTTGTTTACCTTTAGCTTTGTGAAACATGGTGGTGGTGAGGTGGTTTTTGTCGGTTGTGTACAAGAGTGTAGAAAAGTGTCTGGGTCATAATAATGTTATTTTGTGGAGCAAACATTTATCCAGGTAATGTTATCTGGAACTTTGTTTTTGTTCATTTAATCATGTCAACAGTTTTATGAAGTAGATGATATTATCCCACTATCTTTATTTGGTATATACACCACAGCTGCCTTGCTGGAAAAGTCCAGTTGGTGGGTCTGTATCAGTCTCCTAGGATGGCAGTAGCATTCATTTCTTTAGCCTGCCCCACCTGATTGGCTGCCTGGACCACTGTTGTGACAAAGATTCTGAAGCGTCCTCTAGGAAAGATAGCCTTGTAGGTTTTCCTATCAGGGATGGGCACGTGGGGAATGGAAGAAGACATACCGTATGTCACAGAAATGTGTTTGAGAAAAGTATTCTTCAGTCTATTTTCCTATAATTGAAAAGCACTTGGGGTGCCTGGGTGACTCAGTCAGTTGAGTGTCTGACTCTTAATTTTGGCTCAGGTCATGATCCCAGGGTCGGGGGATCATGCCCGGTGTCAGGCTCTGTGCTGGGCGTGGAGCTGGCTTAAGATTCTCTCTCTCATACCATATGATTTCACTCATATGTGGAATTTAAGAAACAAAACATGAACATATGGGAAACGGAGGAAAAACAGAAGAGAGGGAACCAAACCACAAGAGACTGTCAATGGTAGAGAACAAACTGTGGGTTGATGGAGGGACGTGGGTGGGAGATGGGCTAGATGGCTGATCGGTATTAAGGAGGGCACTTTTTCCAGTATTGGGTGTTGTATGTAAGTGATGAATCATGAATCACTGAATTCTATTCCTGAAACCAGTATTGCAGGGTGCCTGGGTGGCTCAGGCAGCTGAGCTTCCAACTTTGGCTTAGGTCATGATCTTATGGTTCAGTTTGTGAATTTGAGTCCCGCATAGGGCTCTCTGCTGTCAGAACAGAACCTGCTTTGGATCCTCTGTCCCCCCCCTCTCTGCTCCTCCCTGCTTGTGCTCTCTCTGTCAAAAGTAAACATTAAAAAAAAGTATATGAGTTTCCATTAAAAAAAACCAATTTAGCTAACTAAAATTTAAATTTAAAAAAGGGGGGAAAACATTCTCTCTCTCTTCCCCTCCCCTCTCTCTGTCTCTAAAATAATAATAATAAATAAATAATTCAAAAGCTTTCATTTTCTCATCTTCTCTGAGATTGGCATTTAATTCTTGGGTTTCCTTTTTGATTTCTGAGTTAAATGGAATTAAGCATCAATCCTGTTCTCAACATTAATACTTATATATAATGTGATCTTGAGTAAGTTATTCATAAACCTTAAAAACTCAATTTTGTTCTTTCAAAAAAAGGATGTTAATAATAGTACTTATCTCATAAGACTTTTGTGATGATTAAATTTAAAGTATATAAAGCACTTTGATTTGTGCTTGGTTATAAGTAACTCTTCAATAAATGTTAGCTGTAATAATTTTATTCTCATATTAGTGCTTTGAGGTTTTAAAACCAATAAGGAAGCTTTACTATTAAATAGATCTCTGGCTTTTTTTTTCCCTCTGAGGGTGGCCATGCTTCCAAAAGTAAGTGATTTCATGTAGAGAATTGCTAGGAAAGAGAAGCTTGACCTGTAAAAAATAAATTGGAAAATGTCTGTGAGAGATAAGCCTTCATGACAAGTATTTTGGAGAAGTGAAATAGAAGTCAAGAAATTCCAAAAGTTTAAATTTGATAAATTCAAGCCCCTGAATGAGATTTGTAGTATTTTAAAAGTTAAAGCCAATGCCAGAACCCAGATATATCTGTGGGCTTAGTCCAGGTATTTAGCAAGCAGCTGGACACTGAGATGGGCAATCTACCGTTTCCTCATAGTAAGTTTAAAAAGGATAGGCAGAAAGTGTCCCTGGGTCATTTTTTCTTTTAATTTTTTTTTAATGTTCATTTATGTTTGAGAGACAGAGAGATACAGATTGTGAGTGAGGGAAGGGCAGAGAGAGAGGGAGACAGAGAATCTGAAACGGGCTCCAGGCTCTGAGCTGCCAGTACAGAACCTGATGTGGGGCTCAGACTCGTGAAGTGTGAGATCATGACCTGAGCTGAAGTTGGACGCTTAACCCACTGAGCCACCCAGGTGCCCTGAGAGTGTCCCTGAGTCTTTGACTGTGAAATTGACATTCTAAATGGAAATAGATGAATGGGCCTTCTGGAGTGGGTACAGAATAAACTGATACAGTGTGCATTGGTGTTAGAGTTTAACTGGCTTTCATTCTTCAGTAGATGCCAAAGGTATGTGCTCTTTTAAAGAAAAGAAAATTTCTTACATCCATACATTAAAAAAATTTTTTTTAATGTTTATTTATTTTTGAGAAAGAGAGAGAGGCAGAGCACAAGCAGGGGAGGAGCAGAGAGAGAGGGAGACACAGAATCTGAAACAGTCTCCAGGCTGAGCTGTCAGCCCAGAGGCAGATGCGGGGCTCAAACTCACAAACTGTGAGATCATGACCTGAGCGGAAGTCGGATGCTTAACCAACTGAGCCACGCAGGCACCCCATCCATACATTTTTTTAAACTGTGAAATTATATTCTGTAGAGAATTGATGATCAGATAAACACATTTTTCTTCTAAAAGCTGATAGTGGGAAATGTGGTTAAATACCTTTTGTCACTCAGTTAATAAAATGTTAAGAAGCCATGAAAATGATAATTATTTAGGTATCGCCATGGAAAATTACAATATTAAACATTAAATGAAAATATAGAACAGAGCAATGAATATGAAATTTGAACATAATTACATAAAATATGTGACTAGACAAAATCCTGGTAGGAGATATACAAATGTTAGAATTGGTATCCTATTAAGGTAGAGAGAGATGTCATAGTTTTCCCCCAAACTTAAAGCTGTACAAATCAGTAAAGCTGCTATTTGATAATTTTTGTTTTAAAAAATTAAAAGATGAAGGAAAATGATTTTGTGGGGTGATCCAAAAGGTTTCTGTTACAAATACATGGTATTTAAAAAATATAACTTACATTTTTTCTTTAAAAAATTTTTTTTTAATGTTTAGTTTTGAGAGAGAGAGCATGAGCAGGGGAAGGGCAGAGAGAGAGGGAAACATAGAATCTGAAATAGAGTTCAGGCTCTGACCTTTCAGCAGAGAGCCCACTGCAAGGTTTGAGCTCATGAACTATGAGATCATGACCTGAGCTGAAGTCGGATGCTTAACCAACTGAGCCGTCCAGGATCCCCTTAAATTGTTTTCTTGTATAACAACCTTACATGCACTTTTATTCCCAGGTATCCATGTACTAGCACCTAAAGAGATGCTTTACATCTTTCACATTACTAAAGCCCCAGTTAGGATGGAAAGATACCCAGGTAATCGAAGGAGAATCTGAACTAGTTTTTTTAAGTTTATTTATTTATTTTGAGACAGAGGGAGCATGAGTGAGGGAGAGACAGAGAATCCCAAGCAGCCTTCAGGCTGTCAAGGAAGGGGCTGACATGGGGCTCAATCTTACAAACGGTGAGGTCATGATCTGACCTGAAACCAACAGTCAGATGCTTAACCAAATGAGCACATAGGTGCCTCAAATCTGCACTGACTTTTGGGGGTTGTGTTTTTTAAAATTCCCAAGGTATTTGATAACATATAAAAAACACTTATATTGTGAATTGTTATGGAAAATAAGTTTCGCAATTCAATAGTGTGCTCTTATACTCCTATGAGATGCCCCCTCAAGAAATGTCATGAGGTTGACGAGAGTGATACAGAATGAAAGTGGGAGGGAAAAGCTGAGTTATTACGAGGTAGGAACTACCTTGATGCCATGTAATTTAGACCTAAGTTGTGGAAGATTTGTTATCCATTAGGCCCCTAATAACAGAATTCTTTAGAAAATCTGACCAAATCTAGTTTAAAGAAATAAAATAAATATCTTGGTATAAGGCTCAAAGATCTGACCAAAACACAATTCTTTTTTCTACTTCTTTGGTTTTGACTTGATTTTCAAATTGACTCTCTCCTTGTGACCCCAGATTTGGCTACAAAAGTGCCCATGTCTGGGTAAATTATACATTTAGAGCCAGCAGAGAAAAAGACATCCATTTTGATACTCCTGATAAAGAAGGGGGGAAAATTTCAATCCACAGGAAATGTTTCTTCAAATCTAGTTAATTCTGAATGACACACTCCTGTTCTTGTACAATCACTGTGGGCAGGAAAATGGAAAGATAAGATTAGCTTAAAGTAGACAGAGCTTCCTACTGGAGCAGGGAGTTGAATCAGTTCTTCTAAACAGGATGTGATGAAGGAATATTTTAAATATAATTCAAAATTCTTTTGGTAGAAGAAAAGATAGATGGATACTGAAAAGGCAACTCACAATGGTTTATTACAAATGACCTAATGACCATATCCTATCAATTTTGGTAGAAGCCAAAAATTCTTTCATAGTTTAAAAATAATGAAGACTATCAGAAAACATTGTTTTAGTGTGGTTATACTTTAATTCATAGAGCAGGGGACTTTATTAATTAAATAGTTGGAGACTTTATTACCCCACTTAAATTGAGGGGTGGATCATCCAGACAGAAAATGAATAAGGAAATTTTAGCCTTAAATAACATGTTAGACCAGATGGACTAAACAGATATATAGAGAACATTCCATATAAAAGCAACAAAATACACATTCTTCTCAGTTCACATGGTAGTTTTCCAAGATAGATTTTATGTTATGCCACAAAACAAGTTTTAATAAATTAGGAGGCATGAAATCATACTAAGCATATTTTCCAACCACAGTAGAATGAAACCAAAAATTGATTACATGAACAAAACTGGAAAATTCAAAGATATGCAGAGACCACACAACATGCTATTGAAAAATTAATGGGTCAAGAAGAAATTTAAAAATACCTTGAAATAAACAAAAATGGAACTATACCAAAAATTGTGGAATATAACAAAAGCAGTCTTAAGAGGGAAGCTTATAGCTATAAATGCCTATTTCAAGAAACAAAAAAAGCTTCCAATAAACAACTTTATGCCTTAAAGAACTAGAAAAGAAAAACAAAGCCCATAGTTAGTAGAAGGAAGAAAATGACAGAGATTAGTGCAGAAATAAATGAAGTGGAGACTAAAAAGACAATAGAAAAGATGAATGAAACTAAGAGGTGGTTCTTTGAAAAGAAACAAAATTGACAGTCCTCTAGGTAGACTCACCAAGAAAAACAGAAGTCAATAAAATGAGAAATGGAAGAGATATTACGGATGCCACTGAAGTACAAAGGATCATAAAACCACTGTGAACAATTATATACCAACAAATTGGACAATGAAGAACTGGATAAATTCCTGGAAACATATACGACCCACCTAGACTGAATCATGATGAAATAGAAAATCTGAACAGACCATTTTCTATTGGTAGATTAAATAATTAATCAAAAGACTTCCCAACAAACAAAAGTCCAGGACCAGACAGCTTCACTGGTGAATTCTACCAAACATTCAAAGACTTAATACCAATACTTCTCAAACACTTGCAAAAAATAGTAGAGGAGAGAACTCTTTCAAACTCAGTTTATGAGGCCAGCATTGCCCTGATACCAAAATTAGACAACGATATCACAAGAGAAGAAAATCACAGACTATTATCTCTGATGAACATAGAAATAAAAATCCATAAGAAAATATCAGCAAACCAAATTCAACAATATGTTAAAAGAATCATATACCATGATCACATGGGATTTATTCCAGGGATGCAACGATAGTTTAACATCTGCAAATCAGTCAGTATAATACCACATTAACAAAATGAAGGATAAAAATCATATGATCATCTCAGTAGATGAAGAAAAAAATACTTGGCAAAATTCAGCATTGATTTATGATAAAAACTCTTAGAAAGTGGGAACAGAAGGAACATATTTCAAGATAATAAAAACCAAGTTGCCCATTCTCACCACTTCTATTGAACATACTATTGCAAGTCCTAGCTAGAGCAATTAGGCAAGAAAAGTAAATAAAAGCATCAAAATTGGAAAGGAAAAGGTAAGATTGTAAGTTGTCTGCAGGTAATATGGTAATATATATAGAAACTCCTAAATACACCATCAAATATACCTGTTAGAACTAAATGAATTCAGTAAAGTTGCAGAATACAAAATCGGTATAGAAAATCTGTTACATTTCTATATATTAATAATCAAGTAACAGAAAAAGAAATGAAGAATATCACATTGAAAATTGAATCAAAAAGTATAAAATACCTAGGAATAAATTTATCCAAGGAGATAAATGACCAATATATTGAAAACCACAAGATATTAATGAAAGAAATTGAAGAAGACACTAATGGAAAGATATTCCACGCACATGAATTGGAAGAATTAATATGGTAAAAATATTCATACTACCCAGAGCAATCTACAGATTCAATGCAGTCCTTATCAAAATTGCAATAGCATTTTTCACAGAAATAGAAACAATAATCCTAAAGTTTGCATGGAACACCAAAAGACCCTGAATAAGCCAAAGCAATCTTGAGAAAGAACACACCTGGAGGCATCACGCTCCCAGACTTTAAACTATATTATGAAGTTACAGTAATTAAAACAGAATGATATTGTCATAAAAACAAACACATGGGTCAATGGAACAGAATAAAGATCCCCAAAATAAACACATGCATATATGGTCAATTAATTTATGACAAAGGAGCCAAGAATATAAAGTGAGGATAAGATTGTCTCTTTAATAAATGGCATTGGGAGTAGACAGTCAGTCAAAAGAATGAAACTGAACTATTATTTTACACCATACACAAAAATTAACTCAAAATGTATTAATGACTTGATGTAAGACCTGCAACTAGGAAACTCCTAAAAGAAAACATAGGCAATAAACTTCTTGACATGGGTCTTGGCAATTATTTTTTTAATCTCACATCAAAACCGAAAGCAACAAAAGCAAAAATAAACAGGTCAATACATCAAGCTAAAAGCTTCTGAACAGCCAAGGAAACCATCCATAAATTGAAAAGGCAGCCTATGAAATGGGAGAAAATATTTGCAAATCATGTATTTTATAAGGAGTTAATATGCAAAATATATAAAGAACTCATACAACATTGAGTTGTATGAGTTCTTTATAACTCTGATTAAACAATAGTCAGAAGATCCTAACAGACATTTTTTCTAAAGGAAACATAGAGGGCCAACAGATATGTAAAAAGATGCTCATCATCATTAATCATCTGGGAAATGCAAATCAAAACTGTGATGAGATATCACCTCATATCTGTGAGAATGGCTATTATTAAAAAGACAAGAAATATCAAGTGTTGGGGAGGATGTGGAGAAAAGGAACACTTGTGCACTCTTGGTGGGAATGTAAATTGATGCAGCCACTGTGGAAAACAGTACGGAGTTTCCTTAGAAAGAGAAAATGTGGTACAATATGATCCAGCACTTCTAGGTATTTATTCAAAGAAAACACTAAACACTAATTTGAAAACCCTCCATGTTCATTGCATCATTATTTACAGTACCAAGATTTGGAAACAGTGTAAGTGTCCCCTGAAGGATGAATGGATAAAGAAATTGTGGACTGTATATACAATGGACCCCTATTCAGCCATATGGAAGGGCAAATCTTGCCATTTGTCATTTGTAACAATAAGGATGGACCTTGAGGGTATTATACTAAGTAAAATAAGTCAGACAGAAAAGATAAATATCATATGATATCTCCTATATATGGAAACTAAAACAAAACAAAACTTATATGTTGGTGGTGGAGAGTGGGAGAAATCGGTGAAGGGGGTCAAAAAGTAAATACAAAAAGAAAAAATTTAAAAATAAAATACAATGAAAGTAGTGATGACCATCACAAAACATTGTCTTATTTTAATATGAAATTTATTGTCAAATTGTTTCCATACAACACTCAGTGCTCATCCCAACAGGTGCCCTCCTCAATGCCCATCACCCACCCTCCCCTCCCTCCCACCCCCCATCAACCCTCAGTTTATTTTCAGTTTTTAAGAGTCTCTGATGGTTTGGCTCCCTCCCTGTCTAACTTTTTTTTTCTTCTCCTCCCCCATGGATAGTCTTTCCTGCTTTGTCAATGATGAGTTGGCCATACTTTTGTGGGTCCATTTCTGGAGTCTCTATTCTATTCCGTTGGTCTGTGTGTCTGTTTTTGTTCCAATATCATGCTGTCTTGATGATTACAGCTTTGTAGCAGAAGCTAAATTCTGGGATTGTGATGTCTCCCGCTTTGCTCTTCTCCTTCAAAATTATTTTGGCTATTCGGGGTCTTTTGTGGTTCCATACAAATTTTAGGATTGCTTGTTCTAGCTTCGAGAAGAATGCTGGTGCAATTTTGATTGGGATTGCATTGAATGTGTAGATTGCTTTGGGTAGTATTGACATTTTAAAAATATTTATTCTTCCAAACCATGAGCACAGAATGTTGTTCCATTTCTTTGTATCTTCTTCAATTTCCTTCATAAGCTTTCTATAGTTTTCAGATAAAACATTGTCTTAATGTGTTTAGACTTTAATTCACATAGACAACAAAGTATGAAAATGGCTTTGTTAGATAAACTTAATAACATATTTTATTTTTATTTTTTATATTTAATTTTATATTTATTTATTTATTTAATTAATTAATTTTTTTCAAGAGAGCGTAAGTGAGGGAGAAGGGCAGAGAGATAGAATCTTAAGCAGGCCTCACGCTCAGCACCGAGCCTGATGAAGGGCTCAATCTCACAACCATGAGATCATGACCTGAGCCAAAATCAAGAGTTGGACGCTCAACCACCTGAGCCACCCAAGTGCCCCTACTTCCTTTAAATTAAAAAAAAAAAAATCTTTGGGTTATAGGCAGTTCATACATTAGTAAGAGGGCTATTCTTACTTGTTGCTCACACGGAGTGTCCACTAAATGTTCCCCATACACACACTTATTAAAAAAAATCCCTTATATATTTTGATATAAGAATTTATTGTGATATCTTTCCTTAGTTGATTAATTATTAATTATTTTTCCCTATTTCCCATTGTAATGAGATCTTCATGAGGGCAGGAATTATATCTTTTTTTTTTTTTTTACCTCCATAGCCCTTTACCTTCTAGCCTAGTATAATAATATTGAATGATGAATGAATGAAATAGATTTCAAAAAAACATTTAGTGTTATTATTCTAGTCTGAACGTAGATATAATATCCATGCCACTTTTCACTGCTATAGCTACCACGAATAACAACAAAAGTCTCTATATTGTGACCCATTTTATTTTCCCAGAGTTTACAATCCTTTGATGTTTGCTTTTAAAAAAAATGGATTTCTGGGTTACTTTATATTCTAGTAAATTACCAGTCTAGCAGTTTTCTAGTGTAATTCTTGGCACAACATATAACTGGAAATCAATTAAAAGGGTCATTCATTATAAAAAATATATAAATTTCTTTCTGTACCCGTTGGAGGAAAATTTGAAGCTTTGTCTACCCCTGCCCTCAACATTCTTTACTTCTGGGTCAATTTTAATTGTCTTATATTTGTAAATATATATTTTATTTCATTTTATTTTTTTATGAAAACTATGAAGAGTTATACAGTTCTTTTTTTTAAATATGAAAGTTATTGTCAAATTGGTTTCCATATAATACCAGTGCTCATTCCAATAGGTGCCCTCCTCAATACCCATCACCCACCCTCCCCTCCCTCCCATCCCCCATCAACCCTCAGTTTGTTCTCAGTTTTTAAGAGTCTCTTATGTTTTGGATCTCTCCCTCTGTAACCTTTTTTTTTTAATATATATTTTAAAGAACTTATCAGTTAGATGACAAAATAGCTAGTTGTCAAATACCTCAGGTAGGTGGTCAGCATGTTTTTTTTCAAATTCTAAGATTAGAAAACAGAGTAATTTACTAGAAGAATGTGATTATGTGACGTAAACATCAATGGCAGAGGCTAATGGGTCCTACAGTTTTTGGTTCCAATTCACTTTCTTCTGTATGTGTATTATTGAAACGCCACTGGCATTAGATTTCTGATTATAGTATACTTCAAACAATCCATGTTTTGCAAAATTTATTTGTTAAATACTTTTTGTATCACTGCAATATTGTAAATTCACTTTGGGAGTTTCTCTCTTAAGAAAATCTTTGATAGGGGTACCTGGTTGGCTCAGTTTGTTAAGCATCCGACTTTGGCTCAGGTCACGATCTCACAGTTTGTGAGCTCAAGCCCTGCATCGGGCTCTGTGCTGACAGCTCAGAGCCTGGAGCCTGCTTCAAATTCCGTGTCTCCCTCTCTTTCTGTCCCTCCCCCATTGATGCTGTGTGTATGTGTGTGTGTGTGTGTGTGTGTGTGTGTGTGTGTCTCAAAAGTAAATAAAGATTAAAAAAATATAAAAAATCTGTCATAAACTTATTTAAAATAATCATTTACAATATAAGCAGTATTTCCTTAAACTAGTTATTTTGCAAAGAGTGTAGAGATAGGGAAACAGTATGAGATTTGGGATTGAAAGTCTTTGAGTTTAAATGCTGTTCCACTACTTACCACATGTTTTATTCAAGATAAACTGATAAAACCTTTTGCTATCTAGTTTCTTCATCTGTAAAATAATGATAATAATCACTATCTTACACCCTGCTTTTGAAGACAAATTAAATAATGTTTGTAAGTTGCCTGACATGTGTAGGGACTAAATGGTAAAATTTCCTTTTCTTTTTCTTTTTTCAAATTTTAATAAATATATTTTCTTATTTTGTTTTTGCTATATTAAAAATAAAATGAGAAGATGTGGGTTATGTGGACCACCAAGTTGTAAGAGAAAGATAAGAAGAGGAGTACAGAAGAAATCAAAAGAAAAAAACCTAGATCCATTTTCTTTCCCTAATGTATTTCTTTGGTCCCAAGTTGTTTCTGTGACTCATGAGACCATGCTTGTAATGTTTATTTGTTTTTGAGAGAGAGAGAGAGAGAGAGAGAGAGAGAGAATCCAAAGCAGGCTCCAGGCTCTAAGCTGTCAGCACAGAGCCCAAAATGGGGTTTGAATCCACAAACCAGGAGATCATGACCTGAAACGAAGCTGGGCGTTTAACCAACTGAGCCACCCAGGTGCCCCAGTGAGACCAGGCTTTTAAATGGTAAGTTCTTTCAAGATTTTGAAGTCTGCAGTCTCTTTTGCTGGTTGTGGAAGCTGTGTAAGTGTTTCAGACGTTTTAAGTATTCATATATTCAGTATAGTTTATTTGGTACCTACAATGTGTCCGGCGCTGCACTTAACCATTGGAGGTACAAAAATCAAACTTTGTCATCCCTGCTTCTAAGGGACTCATAGTCCGTTGTTCTGGAAGGAGTGCACCCCCAAGAGCAAATGGAGCGCTGTTTGCTCACTTGGCCTTTGTAGTTTTGTGTCCCTGATTGAACTAACGGGCACTCCTGCTTCATGATTTTAGCTTCTCATGCCCACTTTCTGACACAAAGTTTCTGGTTCTTTCAGACATTTACACCTTAACTCAAACCAAATGCAGTATGGCTAGATAGAAGATTGGATTATATAATGACTGCTTTGATTGATTTTATATAGATAGATTTTTGAGAGAGAGAGAGAGAGAGAGAGAGCGAGTGAGGAGGGGTGAAAAGAGAGGGGGAGGGAGGATCTAGAGCAGGCTTTGCTCTGACAGCACAGAGCCCGACGCAGGGCTTGAACTCACCAACCGTGAGATCATGACCTGAGCGGAAGTCAGACACTCAGCTGACTGAGCTACCCAGGCACCCCTATATATATTGTTTTTGGTGGAAATAAATTCATAAAATGACTGAGCACAAACCATGTGTACTAAAGAGCAAGAAAGTGGAAAATATTTATGAAGAAATCTGGATTTATAGAGTAATAAAAAAATCTTATCCCTGTTCCTATTTACTCAATATAACTGCAACCCAGAACTATCCCTTGAAATTCTAGAATTTTTCCAGGGCATCAAACAATAGTTTATCTCAGATAACAGATTTTTATAGTCACATCCTCTAACTTGGATGAGTTAAACTTTGGATTTTACTTGAATTCACCAAAAACGTCATTCTTTCATTTGTATTCTGGAGTTGAACGATATAACACTATCCTCTTATTTTCTTTTTCCTTCTCTCCTTTTTCTTTTTAAACTCAATCCTTCATTATTGCTTTAAGAAAACATATTTTAAGAAAAGTATATCCAATTTAATTCAGAATTTTAGTTTTCGTCTTAGTTCTAAGATTGGGGGCTAGTTCCTCCAAGAGAATGTGAGAGTAATTAGAGCAAATAGTATTATCTGTGTATATTTATGATATTTTTAAGGGACTTAAAGAGTCATGGGTATTGATTTCTACTAATGTTATATTACACATGTAACTTGAGCAAAAATTTTTCAAGAGAACTTACAAGCCAGTATTATTTGGCAGTTGTGAGACATTTATTTATTTATTTTTTGAGTATAATTGGAACCCCAAACATTAGAAATGCATGTAGAAATGTGGTACAGGTAGATAGATATTCTTCTGAGAGAGCTTTTTAGAGAATTACTATTTTTATTTAAAATGTGTGTACTTTTAGGGCATCTGGGTGGCTCAGTTTGTTAAGCATCTGACTCTTGGTTTTGGCTCAGGTCATGATCTCAGTTTGTGAGTTTGAGCCCTGCATTGAGCCCTTCGCTGACAGTGTGGAGCCTGCTCAGGATTCTCTCTCTCCCTCTCACTCTTTCTCTCTCTCTCCTTCTCAAAATAAATAAATAAACTTAAAAAATTAAGTGTGTGTACTTTCTCATTGTACTGTCACAGCAGCTTTGAATACGGGCATTTTCTTTCACTGTAGGTGAATTCAGATCTGAGAATTGACAAATAGTGGAAATTCTTTGATGTAGCAATTAACAGAGAATCCTCAGAACTATGACAGACAGATGAACGACTTACACTATTGACAAATTTCCTTATTCATTTCGAGAAGAGAGACAAGTCAAGGAACACGGTAGAGCTTTGTTCTTTAGTCTCCCTTACCTGTGAACTTCCATGGCCATGTTTGTGAAAACATTCCTCAGGACTAACACTGCCATTGTATTAAAACTGATTCTCATAGCTTTATGCAAATTCCTTATGGGGCCTAAATTCTCTTGGTTTACTCATGCTCAGTCATGCTGGGATCTCTGGAGCTGCCACTTCAGAGCGACAGAAAATTAGAAGGCATCTTAGCTAGTGTGGCTGCCTTTTTGAAGTTTTGATTTTGCCCCCCAGCATTTTCTTCTCAGGATCAATTCCTGTCCTAGAAGGGAGCCTTTTTGGTCAGTATTGACATTTCCTATAGGTATACTGCTTTAGCTTTTTTCAGTTATCCAGTAACTCTCTTGCAGTGACCTGCTTGTAGAGTGGGAACGTACAGTGCAAGATATGAAGAATAATGGATCAGAGATGAGAGAAGAAGGGAAAAGCCTTGAATGACATACTTTTTAAAAATCTAAAATTTTTTTTTGAGAGTTTAAATGTTTTTAGCATAAAAATACAGAGGTAAGCTGGGGCGCCTGGGTGCCTCAGTCGGTAAGCATCTGACTTCGGCTCAAGTCATGATCTCACGGTTCATGAATTCAAGCCCCACATCGGGCTCTGTGCTGACAGCTCAGTGCCTGGAGCCTGCTTCAGATTCTCTCTCTTTCTTTCTCTCTTTCTCTCTGCCCCTCCCCCACTCGTGCTCTGTCTCTCTCTTTCAAAATAAATAAACATTAAGAAAAATTTTAAAAAATATATACAGAAATAAGACTTTGTTAAAAAAGAATCCCATTGACAGTTGAACAGAGAATAGTACAGGGTGGTTCAGCCAGAGACAGAGAAAGAATAATTAATAGGAAAGATCTAATATCAGATATTTTACTTTTCTTTTCCACAAATGTAACATAGATGTTCTTTGTAAAACATTGAGTTATTAATACGTATAATATTAGTGAATTAATATGCACAATAATCAACAGCAATGTTGTCCTCTTTCCTGGATTGTGCTTTTGATGTTTTACCTAAAACCACTTCACCTAACTGAAGACTACAGAGATTTTCTCCCACGTTTTCATCTAGATATTTACGGCTTTAGGTTTTGCATTTAACTCTGTGGTCCATGTCCATTTGAGCTAATTTTTGGAGACGGAGCAAAGTAAGGGTCAAGGTTCATTTTGTTTGTGTATGTTTGTGATTGTTCACTGCCACTTGTTGAAAGGAATATCCTTTGAACTGCACAGTTGTAGAAAATCAGTTACCAGTGTGTGTAGGGATCTAGCAGTGGAGTCTAAATTCTTCTCCATTGATCTATATGTTCATTTTTTCCTCTAATACCATACTGTATTGATTACTGTGGCTTTATACTAAGTCTTGAAATCTGGTGGTATAAATCTACCTTCTTTGCTGTTCTTCCTTACAAGGATTTTGGCTATTCTACTTTTTTGCTTCACCACATAATTTTGGAACCAGCTTGTCAATTTCCATAAGAAATGTTGCTGAGATTTTGACTGGAATTATTAAATCTATAGAAGAGTTTCCAGAGAATTGAACATTTAAAAAATATTTATTTATTTATTTATTTATTTATTTATTTATTTATTTAGAGAGGGATAGAAAGAAAAGGGGAGAGACAGAGGGAGAGAGAGAATCCCACTCCACTGAGTGTGGAGCCTGCTGTGGGGCTCGATTTCAACAAAGTGAGATCATGACCTGAGCCAAAACCAGGAGTCAGACACTCAACAGACTGAGCCGGCCAGGCACCCAGAGAATTGAACATTTCAACAATATAAATCATGCAATGCATGATCATAATTTATTTGCTTATACTTTGTTTCGTTAGACTTTTGAAATTTCTTTTGTCAATGTGCTGTAGTTTTGGTGTGCAAATCTTGCATTTTTTTAAGCTTTTAACTAAGTATTTAAAGTTTTCTGTACTTTTCAATTCCAATTTACAATTGTTCATTGCTAGTCTAGAGAGTCCCAATTGATTTTTGTATATTGACTTTGTATTCTGCAAACTTGCTAAACTCACTTCTTAGTTTGAGTAGCTTCTTTGGTAGAACCTTTGAGATTTTCCACCCAGACAAGCATGTTGTCTACATGTAGAAACACTTTTTTCTTCTTTTCCAATATGTATGCCTTTTTCTATTCTTACTTCATTGCTCTGACTAGAGAACCTCCATAATGATGTCGAATAGGAATTATGTCAGTAAAAATCCTTGTCTTGTTCTTGATTTGGGGGAGAAAGCATTAGTCTTTTGCTAGTAAGTGTAATGTTAGCTATAGAATTTTGGACAAAATTCCCTTATGTTCTCAGTTTGATGAAAAATTTTAACATCAATGCATATTGACTGTGTCACTTTTCTGTACCTATTATGAATTTTTTTTTGCTTTTAGTGTAGTGATACTGTGAGTTATACTGATAAATTTCTGTATCTTACACCAATCTCCCTCCTGCTAGATTGTAAGCTGTACAGAACAAGGCAGTGTTGTACTTGAGCTTGTTCACACTGGCTTGTGAGAATTTGTAATATGGAATTTTGAGAATCAACCATTAAACCATTAGTAGATGGAACTCAGCTGTAGGGGGGTATTCACACAATAGAAATCTGCAAATGACACCAATCAGGCTCTTCTTCTGGTTTTTTAATACTGCATACCCAACCATCCCTAAACTTAATAACTAAACAAGAGCATTTATTCTCGTCCAAGATATGCCACATGACAAGGTTTCATTCCCACCATTGTCGGTGTCTACTGGTCCCATTCAGTGTCAGCTGGGCAAGATGAGGTCTAGGGGCTGGAATCATCTGAAGCTTCAATCAGTCACATGTTTGAGGCTTTAGATGGAAAGGTGTGTGTGTGTGTGCGCGCGCGTGTGTGTGCGTGCATGTCTGTAGAAACCTTTAATGAGGATTCAAGATGGAGGAAAAAAATTGTTTCCATGTCTCCATGGAGATTCTCCAGGTTCTCAAGCTGGTGTTCCGCCTGCTGCTTGCCAGCCTTATCTCATCTGTGTTCCTTGTAAATGTCATCACCAGTGGGCAGCCCATGGAGGTATAAGGGGCAGGAACTTGTCTTGTTTACACAGGGAAGAATGTAGTCGGACTTGAGGCTAGAACATCTGAGGTTACTTAGGCACCTCTTATTTCGATGTAGCCACGATGATCTGTCTGGTGCACAGCCTCTGGGTAGCCAGACTTCTCATATACTGACTCAGGATTCCTTAGGTGTATATTCCAGGAGAGATACAGTCAGTCAGAAGCTATATCATCATTTATAACAAACCCCAAAGTCACACAAGAAAACATGTAGGATGGATTTATAGGTACAGAAATATTTGGAAAATACAACATGCCATTTCAGTAATGTGTCTTAAATGTCTATGTCAATGCTTTGTACAAAGGAAGTACTCAATCAATATTTGTGGAATAAATAAATAAATCATTCATTCATTGTGTTCAGCTGACATTAAATGGAAATGAATGCGTTGTTCTGCAGTCTGGAAAGGACTGTGGTCTGGAAAAACATAGAGATCTCACCTCGGGTGCTCAAGTAGATCGATCTGGTTTCATGGTAACCCAGGCAATTCATTGCTGAGATTTCTTATTCTCTTTGCTACTGTCACAGTCTGTTGGCTCCACTCACAGGTGGGAGTAAACAGGGAGTAAGAGTATTATGTAATTTTATTTTTTCTTGAAAAGTAACTGTGAAGGAAATGAAAAGAAAAAACCCTTTCAGTGAAACACAATAAAGTTAAATGTTTTATAACATTTTTATCTTACGTTGGTCAAGGGAAAGGTTTTTTTCTCCGCATAATTGCCTCCCCTTTTACGAGTCCAAGTTGTTCAAGTGCTTGGCGTCTGGATAACAAATTCTACACACTGAAGGTGGGTCTGATGGAGCATATGGAAGGACTGAGTAGAGTCCCATCTAACTAGGCAACTGATGAGCCATGCATGACTGTTGGCAACACTCATACCAGAAGGCTATGTATGTAGTAGCACAGCATGAATTCTGCTTGGATTCCTGCCCTCGATGTGGTTGGTGCTATTGTGGTTTCTGTCTCTTGCTTTTTTATCTGTGTGATTTCTCTCTCCTCAATTTCCCTGGTCCTTAGAATCTTTTTAAAATCTTGGCTCCAAAATTAGGAAGAGAGAACATTTGCTGTGTGCCAATCTGAATCCCCTAGTTCCCACACTTGTAGTAGAGGGTTTGTAGCCTTCATTTTTGGTTTTAGAGTCATTTGTAGCTATACAGGCTGAGAAGGGTGGAACGGGGAAGTCAGTGACGTGAGGGTTTGAAAGTAGAGGGAACCTGGTTAAAATAAGGGATTCCCTGGCCATTAATTAGAGATAGATTCCCAGTGTGTGTGCATGCATACATGCACGTGCACATGCGCACGCACACACACACACGTGTACTCACATATACACACAGCATTAAGATATAGGAATGTTTTCTTTATGTGTGTCCAACCCATAGGATTACCAATTAACTTATCTTCTAAACCAGAGTATCTCAGAGATAATAAGGGCTATTATTAATTAAGGGCTATTGGTAATTACCTGCTGATAACAAGCATAAACCAGGGCTGTATTGGGCAAACTGGGGCTGTGTTCACCCTAACAATAACCCACGCATCTGAAGTAAAATTTCAGTGGAAATGACTCCCAGAAACAAAACATTTTTTAATATCAAAATCCTTCATGGATGGTCAGGTTTTATCAATTTTATATGAAATGTCCTGCAAGAATCATATTGGCTGGTTGAGCAGTGGTTCAGATGGTGCTGGACAATTTCTAGTTGAATAAAGTTTTTAAAAATAAATACCTTTGGGCATGCATTGCTTCTCAGTAATAGTTCTGAAACTATGGCAACAGTACGATGTTCTTCAAAACCATCTCGGGCCAAAAAAAGAATATCAGAAGGTAGGTTTTATGTGATTTCTGTATGTCCAATATATTTGCAGTATAGTGACCTAGATTGCTATCTTTGGAGCTGAGCACTTGCATTGGAATCCTAGGCTCCAGTATCTGCGGAGTTGTGTCGTCATGGGCCACTCGTTAAGCTTTCCACATTTGTGTTGCTACAAGAGTGAAGTTGGAATAATTCCAGTACTTGCTTCATATGGTTGTTGTGAAGATTAATTTGCTTAATAGGTAAAACAAGTACATCCCTGGCACAGAGGAAGTGCTTGATTGTGCATTTATTATTACGATTCTTTGCTTTAGTGAATAGCATTACCATCCATTTACTGCCAGAGCAAGAAACCTGGATATGATTATTGTATTCTCCTGTTATTACCAACCAATAGATGTCCAGATAATTGCCAATTATGAAAGTGTACCATTCTCTCAATGAGCTTTCCTCGCCCCACTATTGTGTCTCATCCATGTGATATCCACAGGATAGCTAGCATGGCTTTTATAATGCATAATATAATAACCGCTTTCTACCTAAATCCCTTCAGTAGCTCCTCATCCTTAGAATGGCTTTACAAGAACCTTCACAATTTGGTTTGTGCATCCTTAATTCCCTAACCTCATTTCTTGCCACATTTTCCTTATACTAACAGACTAGCCAGACAAATTTTCTTAAAGCTCCAAGAAAAACTGCGTCATTTGAACCTGAGTTCTTTCATGTAATAGTTTGCTTTTTTCATTCTCTTTCCTTACTTTGGCTTTAAAAGTGTCTGTTTATCCTTCAGGGCTCAGCTTAGCTGTTAATTACTTAAAGAGCTATTTGGCCCACTTAAGTGAGGTTAGGTGCCTTCCTGATATCTCTCCAAATTATCTGTGCATGCTTTTCTCTAGTATAAGTATAGACAGTACACAGTCTGATACTTCTGGTAGAATATATACTTCTAGGGATGAGCTGGGGTGTTCTTTGTTGCATATATGCTCCATGTACAACATATGGCATAGAATGTTTATTTGAATGATCCTGGTTGAATGGATGAATGAATGAATGAATGAATAAATACTTGACTGTGGTGTTGCTCAGTGAATTATAGGAAAAGATTTTTGTATTGGTTATTGGCTTCTTAAAATAAAAATGCTAGTATTTTTTTCCTATACATTTTAAGGCTTTTCTAAAATGACCTTTAAAAAAGTAGGGTTTTCTACTTAGAAAATCCTTATGATGAAATCAATTCTCATTAAATTTGTAGAGTTGTTTAGAGATAAGGAGACAAGAGAGCATAAAAATTTAATTAAGGAAACAAGAATTCGTGGAAATGTTATGTCATCCCTGAAATTGCAAAGAGAATTGAAAACACACTAATTCTCATGCCTTGTTGTTATATATTCTTTTCACTGCAAATACTATCCCATTAACCTGTCTTCCCCCGTCCCAGAGCCATATATCCATAGAGCAGCCTGGGCAGCTTTATGTGGAACATCCAGCCAGATGGATGCCTAGAGAGAGAGATCTCAAATTTTTATCTGGCGGCAATAAGAATTCAAAACTATAACTTGTGATTACATGTCGATACTGGACAACTAGTACATTAAATGAGGACTTGTTTTTG
Source organism: Panthera tigris (assembly GCF_018350195.1). Lineage (NCBI taxonomy): Eukaryota > Metazoa > Chordata > Mammalia > Carnivora > Felidae > Panthera > Panthera tigris. The sequence continues at coordinate 99,482,884 of NC_056660.1, read as the reverse complement.
GTGAGATTAAAATCCTTTTAATTATTTCAGAATATTAATAAGCTTGGCATTTTGTGTTATTTTCATTAAGGAATACATTCTCATTACAGAAATAATTCTTTTTATAGGAAATTGCTAGTATTCATTCCTCTAAAGCTGTGCTGTCAACCTGTCGGCCCCTAGCCACATGAGGCTACTGACCACTTGAAACGTGGGTAGTCCAAGCTGAGATGCACTCTAAGTTTAAAATTTGAAAGACTTTGTTTAAAAAATGTAAATTATCTCTGTTTTTTAAATTATCTCAATGATTTTTACATTTTATTATATTTTTACATAAAATTGATATGTTCGTTGAAATAATATTTTGGATATATTGGGTCAAATGAAATATATTATTAAAATTAATTTCACCTCTGCATTTTTATTTTTTAAGTGTAGATACCAGAAAATTTGAAATTATATCTATGGCTCACATTATATTTCGGTTGGGCAGCTTTGTTCTAAGTGGTTCCATTTTATAGCTTGTTTTGTGTGCATAGGGTCCTGAAAAAGTTTGAGATAAAAGGGCTTCAAGCCAAGCACTGTTAACAAAGCTAGCAAATATATTTATGTCACTGTGTCCCATAATTAGTCTGCACTGTAGATTAGTGCACATGGGTAGAATATTTTTCTTTTTTAAGAGTATTTCTTTTCTGTTTAATATAAATAGTATTTTTAAAGGAATCTCTACACCCAACATAGGGCTCAGGCTCACGACCCTGAGATCAAGAGTCACACGCTCCACCAACTAAGCCAGCCAGGCGCCCTAAGTCTATTTCAAACAAATCAGTCACATGACCTAATATTTTTATTATTATTATTTTTTTTAATGTTTATTTTTGAGAGAGGGAGAGAGACAGAGCGTGAGCGGGGGAGGGGCAGAGAGAGAGGGAGACACAGAATCTGAAGCAGGCTCAGGCTCTGAGCTGTCAGTGCAGAGCCCGATGCGGGGTTTGAACTCACAGACCATGAGATCATGACCTGAGCCGAAGTCCTGCGCTTAACTGACTGAGCCACCCAGGCACCCCCACATGACCTAATCTTGAATAGTTACAGTCTACCATCATATCCGAATCAGAATTTTTATGTTCCTTTAAATCTTTAGATATAAAAACCACACTTCTGAATCTTCAGCTGAATTTGTACTTATTTATGCTATTTTCTCTAAAATCTCTGAAGTAAATTGGGAAATTGTAACTTTTATTGCAGTAACTCTTGGCCTTTGCTGTCAATTTCCCTCCTGTCCTTGGGAACAGTGAATCAGGCTTGGGGACACTCACCAGGGAACGTGATGGATTGGGAGGGACTTGCCTACCAGAGGCAATGTGTGACGCAAGGCCTTCTGGGAGTTATGCCAGGGGAAGCTGGAACCCAAGCCCAGCAGACAGCCCAAGTGTGCCAGTCAGTAAAAAGAGTGACAGATTCTACAGAGGTTGTAACAGTTGGGAACTTTGGAGACTAGACCAGAGTGAGGGTAAACAAGGATGGCAGACAGAGCTGGAAAATCCCTTGAGCCTGTAGGACCAGAGGCAGATGGTGTTTTTAATGGGGCATCAGTGGCACTGAGCTGTGTGTAGAGGGGCGGGGAGGTTGTTAGGACACCAGCCCATTTCAGACAACCAATTGCTATTTGTACGAGCTTAATTGTATTGGAAAATAAAATTTCTATTTGATACAGAGATAGTGAATTTAGTTTGTGAACTGTGTCAAACAGTTTTTCTGCGTTATAAAAATTGAGCCAATGGTTGTACATAATTGAAAGCTATGGTTGTGCCCCACAGAAGGATAAAAGCCGATATGATCTTTTGCATCAAAATTCTTAACTGAGCCCTCTTGTATTTGCTTTTCATTTAGGCATTATTGTCAAGTGTCTGCCCTCTGGGTTCATTTATATACAATACATGGTTTTCTAAAATAGATAATAACCTACCTGTTTGGGAGCTCTTCAGTAATGTGCTTCCACAGCCACAGAAAACAACTACAATAATCTGTGTTTGTATCTTGCTAACATGATAGCAATTTTAATTCTATTTACTCTTCTTAGATATGGCTTTAGTATAATCGATTTGTGTCTGCTAATATTTTGGCATTTTAACTGGTTCTTTGATAGTTACTCTAAGAATGATGTCAGTTACCTATCCTAGTTATCTCTAGAGGGATAAAATGATTCAATGCAAGTGACTTATTGGCTGTGACAAGAAGAATGTGGTTGAGCTGGGGTGTGGTTTGGGAAGAGTTTCTAACAGGGTACTCCTTTTTTTTTTTAATTTAATTTTGCTTTAGAGAGAATGAGAACTGGAGATAGGGGCAGAAAGAGAGGGAGGGAGGGAGAGAAAGAGAGAGAGAGAGTGAGAGAGAGAGAGAGAGAGAGAGAGACAGAATCTTAAGCAGACTCCATGCCCAGTGTAGAGCTTGACACAGGGCTTGATCCTAAGACCCTCAGATCATGACCTGAGCTAAAATCAAGAGTCGGCCACTCAACCGCCTGAGCCACCCAGGCACCTCGGGGTGCTGCTTTTTAAGTTGGTGTAGAGTTGTGGAGAAGATAAATTTTTATTCTCTACAAATCTTTCTTGATTGATGATGCCTCTATGAAGTCACGGAAGCACATTCATGGAGACATTTTTCTCCTTAAAACTTTTAGGAAAAGCCTGAGGAATCAATGCTCTCTGGCTCCCAGAATGAGATGGAGACTGAGGAGCTCAATTATCAAACTTCTTCGTTTATGTATCAGCATTATGAGATCAAAGAGGAAGTCAGAAAGTCTAGAACCATCTATTTGAATTTTAACTTTTTTAATGTTTATTTTTTTACAGAGAGAGAGAGAGAGAGAGAGAGAGAGAGACAGAATGCAGAGTGGGAGTAGGGGAGGGGCAGAGAGAGAGGGAGATACAGAATCTGAAGGAGGCTCCAAGCTCTGAGCTGTCAGCACAGAGCCAGTTGGGCGGCTTGAACTCACGAACTGTGAGATCATGACCTGAGCCGAAGTCTGACATTCAACCAACTGAGTCATCCAGGCGCCCCTCTTGAATTTTAGTAGAGACTCCCCTGCTCCCAATCTTGTCTCTATTTTTTCCCACACCACAGAATTCTCACCTCTCCAAGTCCCCTTGGGTCTCTCATTTCCTACTTTCCTAATTGCTTTAGTTTTGCTTCTCTGCATAGAGGACACGGATGATACATTATGGTGATCCAATTCAAGAGTGACCTCATGTTGGTTTTGTTCACTGTCTGTGGTTAAAAGCCAGGAGGAAGGGCATATAGGAGCTATATAATTCAGTTGATAAAGCATGGATTCTACAATCAGACAATGATTGGATTAGAACAGGAGTTCCAGTATTTTCCAGTTAGGTAACTTACTTAACTTCTTTATGTCTGTTTCCTTCATGAAATGGCATTAAAAATAGCACTTTTCTTATAGGGCTGCCATGAGGATAGAGTGAAGAGCAAATGAGAAGTGATTAGACAGTTCCTTGTGTGTAATAATTACTGAAAAATGCAGTGTTATGTGTTAGTGTTATATGTGTTAGTGTTATATGTGTTAGTGTTAGTGTTATGATTGAAGAAAAAAGAGTGTCACCGTTCACTGCCACTCATCTTCTTTGAGCTCCCTCTGAGTAGCATCATAGGTAGACAGAGTTATAAAGAAGGTTGGACAGTTTGCAGTGTATTGACAATGGACAAATATAATCAGTCGATGGACAAATATAGTCTTCAGGGAATCCTATGTCTAGCATACAAATACACACTATAACAAAAGCCTGTAACTATCATTAAATTTTTGTATATGCAGAAATGCCATGGAACTCAGCTATTTTTAATGAAATTCCCAAGTTCTCAAAACATAAATCATGAACAAGTTTAAACAATTAAGGTTGCCTTAGAGACAGTCAAAATGTGTCTCTACACTGACTTAGATTTATCAATTCTATTTATTCATCTTTTCTCCTTTAATTAAAAGCTGGTGGATAGTCAATCATGCCATGAATTGTACACTCTGTCACTTCTATCAAAGCCTTTGAAATGAGACACAGAAACAATTTCCTGATTGGAATTTTTTTTTGTTATTGTTGTTGTGTTGGCATGATTTCTGTTTATCTGATTAAATACTACAAAAAGAAGAGTATTTGGTGGATTGAATATCTGTCTTCAAACTGGATGAGTCATAGCATAGCAGAAAAATAAAATCTGAGGAATTAACAAGAATACCTAATGAAGGAGTCAAACGAAATGACCCCATTTGTTTAAACATTCAAGAAAAATACTAGCCTATTTCATGCTACTACAATCATAAATATTTCAAAATAAAGGCTGTAAGAATTTTACAAATCTGCTAGCATCTCGTATTATTGAAAAGGATTTTTTAGGCCAGTTAGCTCCAGAGATTTACAACTTTTCATTGAATATTGGATAGCTAAAGAATGGTAAACTGTTTTCCTCTCATTTTTAGAGATACGGGCCAGATGTTCCCATAGAAATAAGACTCCATTTCTGAGAGAGTAATAGATAGGATGGCATAGTAGATAAAAACAAAGCTTTTGAGTCAGACATTTATGCCTAGAAAATACTCTGCACCCTCAAGCAAATTTATTAATCATGGATAGGCCTTAGAAAAATTTGTCTCAAAGTAATCATTCTACCAATTAATATTATCATCAATGTTAATATTATTATTGGTATTACTATTATTCTACATAAAGGAAATTTTTGACCGAAGTTAGAAACTAATTCTTGTCTACTCAAAACTTACTTTAGGGTTCATTCCTAAGTGGTTTATTCTAAAACAACAGGGGAGGGCAGGCTTGGGTGGCTCAGTCAGTTGAGCCATCAACTCTTGATTTTCGGCTCAAGTCATAATCAGGGTTGTGGGATGGAGCCCCAGTGTCAGGTTCTCTCTTGCTCTCTCTCTCTCTCTCAAATAAAAAAATAAAAAAATAAAATAAAATAGAATAAAATAACAGGATAAAAAAAATGAGATGAAATGAGGCTATAATGGGCCAGATACTTCTCATCATCTAAATACACCAACACTAAAATTCTAATAATCAATATTAGTTTTAGATAAATATGCATTATCCTTACATTATTTGAATTGGTGGGGTGTTGTTATATGTGTCTTGAGTTATGAGATAAGTTACGGATTCATGTTGCTTAATTTCACTTTCTACATGCCTTCCAGAAATACTCTAAGTCTTTTTTTACCTATTTGAGTACCTGCCACTCCCCTTCTAGTCCAAAATTCTACAATTCTGAATATAATAATGAAATTTTTGTAAGGACTGTAATTCACAGAAGTAAATTAATATTAGATAATTAAATCTAAGGCAAACTCAATAAAAAGCATAAAGGCTTCAATTACACCAAGAAAAATAAGAGTTAAAATATAAGGAATCTTATTTTTGAAAAAAATCCGTGGTATAAATTTTTATTATTCCTTATTTATTTATTTATTTACTTACTTACTTACTTATTTAGAGAGCACAAGCAGGGGAGAGGCAGAGAGGGAAAGAGAATCTAAAGCAGGCTCCATGTCCAACACAGAGCCTGACGAGGCACTTGATCCTATGACTCTGGACCGTGGGATCATGACCTGAGCCAAAATCAAGAGTCAGATGCTCAACTGACTGAGCCACCCAGGCTTGTGAAGTATATAAATTTTTAAAGCCATTCTATACTAAGTGCAGTAAAACCTTGGATTGCGAGTAACCTGTTCTGCAAGTGTTCCTCAAAACAAGCAAACATTTCTAATAAATTTTAACTTGGCAAATGAGTGATGTCTTGCAATAGGAGTGGTACGTGATGCTGAACATCACATGATCAGAGCTGAGCCAATGGTTCTTCTCTCTCTCTCTCTGTCTTGCTGTGGACTGCAGGTGATTGTCTCCTGTGCGCCGATGCTCCGTCTCATGCCTCAGTGTTTGACAGAAATCGGTGACTTTTCAGAACACAGGAAGGTGCCCACAACTGACACTAGTGTATTTTTTGTCACTTCAAAGTACCTGTGGACAGTCATTTGCTTTTCCATACAAGATTAAGCTTACGAATGCTTTGCTTCATTCTAGGTCAGTCTGCCTGCAGATATAGACCCTTTCCTCTGCTGCCTTGTTGCCAGTTACATTAAATACAGTATATGACAAGAGTTTATTAATACTGTACTGTAGTCAACATCTGTGTGAGTGTATACAATGGCCCCATGTAGAAAAAGATTCCACTGGGCCAATAGATAGCAGTGATTCTGTTAGTGATAGTGAAAGTCGTCCTCCACAGTAACCTTCCTCTCTCTTGTCTCTCTCACACCAGCCATGAAAATTTTCGTTTGTTTATTTTTCTTTATATTTTGTATTTTCTTTATTATTTTGTATTATATTACAGTATTGTAATCATTTTGATATGAATATTTTGGGGGAATGAATCGCCTGAGTTTCCATTATTTCATATGGGGAAATTCACATTGATATACAAGTGCTTTGGATTACAAACATGTTTCCAGAATGATTTATGCTCACAAACCAAGGTTTTACTGTATTTAAATTCTACTTCCACATGTTGTGCACAGGAGAGGGAGGTTGCTAAAAATGTATCTATGTGGCTTTGAAGTGTATGTTCTATTTCCTTAGTTAGGGTGTATATATCTTAAAATTAGGAAGCTCAAGCATGGTATGTATAACCTAACTGGAAAAATGGGATACGTACTTAAATGTTATGTACAGATGGTTTTAGTCAATAAGTGGCTAATGTCATTTTTTAAAAGGTACCTCTAAAGTTGTATAAATATTGTATATTCTAAAATGTGTATTATTCTACTGAGATACGTTTAGTTGAGGAAAGTATACATCACAGGCGAGGAAAATGGTAAGAACTAAGGCTTGATAGTAAAGCTATATATGCTTTGTGTAGGAGTAGTGTGTAGACTGGTTTGGATGGAACAGAAGGTTTGGGGGAGTGGACAGAGAGCTTCAGAGTAGGATGGGGAACATGTTGCTGAGTGCCTTGAATACCAGTCAGGATGTGTAACATCATTCTGCAGAAAAAGTGGAATGAGTACAAATTTTTGAGAAAGACAGTAACATATGCAAAGTGTTTTTGCTGAGATTTATCTGGGAGCAATTTTTAGGATACATTGGATGGGAGAGAGAGTGGAGTCAAGAAAGCTAGTTAAGTTTGGTTGAGCAGCGGTAAAAATATAGACGAAGGAATAAATGCAAGCGTTGTGAATTCATGAGATGCCAAGTATGATAGTATTCATCTTTGCACCCGAAGTACACAGTATACAATAAATGCCTGACTTTTTAAAATATAAAAACACTTGATTACTGACTAGGTGTTGGGAGTTTGAGAGAGGGTTAAGTCAAAGTAATTCCAATTTTTTTTTTAATTTTTTTTAACGTTTATTTATTTTTGAGACAGAGAGAGACAGAGCATGAACGGGGGAGGGTCAGAGAGAGAGGGAGACACAGAATCCAAAGCAGCTCCAGGCTCTGAGCCGTCAGCCCAGAGCCCGACGCGGGGCTCGAACTCACAGACCGCGAGATCGTGACCTGAGTTGAAGTTGGACGCTTAACCAACTGAGCCACCCAGGCGCCCCAAAGTAATTCCAAATTTTTAAGCCAGGGTGTTTGAAAATAATACTGGCAAATGGATTTACCTCTGGGGTCAGCTGATTTGGGGAAAGATCACATATTAAGTTTTATGAATTTTGAGTTTTTGCCAAAATGAATCAGTGCCTAATCTATACTGAATTTAATGGAGAATATGTCAACCTACCTACTCAGATAATCGAGGAAGGTTTAAAAGAAATCCTTATGAAACTAGTTTCTTTATTTTGTTTTATTTTTTTAATTAACGTTTATTATTTTTGAGAGAGAAAGAGAGAGACAGTGCAAGTTGGGGAGGGGCAGAGACAGAGGGAGACAGAATCTGAAGCAGGCTCCAGGCTCTGAGCCTGACACAGGGCTCTAACTCACAAACAGTGAGATCATGACCTGAGCTGATGTCAGACGCTTAACTGACGGAGCCACACAGGTGCCCCTAGTTTCTCTATTTTAGACTTGGAATCAAAATTCCAGTTAGAAAATAAGTCGCTTAACTCAATTGTCAGTAGTGACTATGTATCGATAGTGTGGCTCTTGTTTTAGTTCGATAAAAGATTTACTTTTATTTAAGTTCTTATTATAGTTATAATAATCAAAGATACCAATATTTTTATGCATGTTTGACAAGCGTTGTATATTTAAAGTTATATAGTGGAGGGGGCCACTTTACTAACTATGAATCAATAGGCTGATGATGGCATCAGCATTCTATTTATATACCATATACCATGTTTTCTTTATCCAGTCATCTATCGATAGCCACTTAGGTTGCTTTCATATCCTAAGCCACTCTAAATAATGTTGCAATGAACATAAGGGTACACACATCTCTTTGAATTGAAGTTTTTTGATTTTTCAGCTAAATACCCAGAAGTGGAATTTCTGGATCAGAGGATAGTTCTATCCTCTGGATAGTTCTATCCTCTGGATCAGAGGATAGTTCTATGTTTAACTTTTTTGAGGAAACCCCATACTGTTTTCCACAGTGGTTGCACAAATTTGAATTTACACCAACAGTGTATGACAGTGCCCTTTTCTCCACATCCTCACCAGTACTATATGGCAGGAGCTGGGGTTGGTACAGGCTAGGGAGTCCCGGAGTTCACCATTCTGGTGGGGAACACCTTGGCAGAGACAGCTGGATCAGGCGTGGGATGACATGTCCCAGGGTGCACTGCAATGTGCCTCCTTGAGGGGCAGCTGGAGCTGGAATAGGAGCATGGGAGTGTGGGGGGTATCTGCCTTGGGAGGACAGCTGGAGCTGGTATGGTTCAGGGACCTGGAGTACATAGAGGCTTCTGTCCATGTTATTAAGGTGGAAGGGAAGTTAAGAAATGGTGCTTGCCAAAATCTCCGACTCCAGAGAGAGTTCCAGTAGGTCCCTCACCTGTTTGGTGGATGATCTAAGGTTAGAAAATGTTATTTCCTTTATTTAGAGTGTAGTTGCCCTTTAGACCACTAGGGGTTTTGTTGTTGTTTTCTTTTCTTTTCTTTAACTTTCTTTTCTTTTCTTTTCTTTTCTTTTCTTTTCTTTTCTTTTCTTTTCTTTTCTTTTCTGTTTTGTTTATTTTTTTGTTTGTTTGCTGTGCAGGCTTGCTGTGGGCAAGTCTGTGTGTGAGCCCCCCAGTGATATTCCTTTTTATGGAGGGTTGTAACGTTAGTATGGGATTCCCATCCTTGCTATGTCTCCATCTCTCTGCCCTTCCCTGTGTGGTTCCTGTGTTGTTTACTGTGCAGAAGCTGTTCTGGTCAGTCTTTGGTTCTTCTTCAAGAGGAATTGCTCTATATGTAGGTAGCGATTCAGTATGTCCATTGAAGGAGATGAGTTCAGAGTCTTCCTACTTTGTAGTCTTGGACCACCTCCCCCAACAACTGACATTTTAGAAAATAAGGAAGATAGAAAACAGATGTTAAGCAGTGAAGCATTACCATTCACAGACAATTTCTAAATAAATATACATTACAAGAATAAATGACTTAGGCAAACAAACTATATTTGGCAATATGCTTTCACAATGACCTGCTATCTGACACAACTCAGCATCTAATTGTTCTTCTCTACTGTGGAGAGGGAGTGATTCAGAGTCATTGCTTCAAGTAATTTCATTCTTGTGGAAAAGCTCTCTTAGGGCCTGATTCACAGAGATAGTTATTCAGTTACCTTCTTTTTTAAGTCACTTATAATATCAAATAGTGATTCCTCTATGCCATGTAGTCTTTGAAAAATATTAGTATTAATATACTCTTCAAGATTCCAGATTAGCTGAAATGACTTGTAACAAAAGTAAAGAAATTTGAAACACAATTTTGTGTCCACTGTGAGAAGACTGAAACTTCAGATACTGGGTTACCTGATTAATAAGTTTATTATAGGATGTTCGTATCTCATTATACTCGTCTTCTTAATGAATACACATTGTGCTTTTTTAAAAGAAAGAATTACATAAGCCCATGAAAAGGGTACAACTGTTTTATTTCAGCAGTAATTACATTTATTCATGTACTCTAAGTTGTGTTCTGTGGTGATAGGTCTACTAAATCAATGGAGAAAGTGGCTTTCAATATCACTTATTTTATGAAGATAACAAATTTATATCTCTGGCTTTGATTCTCTGCCCTGAACTCCACATTTATATATTTAACAGTTAAGCTTTATTAGACACTTGACTGTCTAATAGATGGGTCCAGGTTGTATTTAAAACATGACTCTTGGTGTCCCCTTACAAGCCTGCTCCCCTACCTCTTGTCTATAGATCCATAAATGGCTCTTACATACATCCTGTTGTTGAGTCTAAAATTTTTGAGATATCCGTACTTTCTATAATCCCCTCAAATAGTCTACCATTGGGTAGAATTGGCAAATTTTGTAGCTGTTCTTTACAACTTTGACTCAAATCTGAAAAGACTTCAACATTTTACTTGTGCCATAGAAATATCATATGTCAGTTGACATAAAGATATTGTGTCTATTTTCTTGGAAAATGTTTACCTATTCTCTTTTCCTAATAAGATCTTTGGTTGGGAAACATGTCATATGGAAAAACAACCATATAGTATGGGTGAACTCCACTCACACGCCTAACCAAATCAGGGGGGTGGGATCTCATTCCCCTGATCTCCACATTCAATGGTTGACAAGGGAATTGTTTGGCTCAAGGAAAAGACAGCCCAAGACTTAGTGCAGGAAGAGAACATATTTCATATTCCTGGTCCCCTTATTTTGGATAAAGAAGTATAAAACTCTGATTGAACCTGGTAACTAATTTGAGAGCACAAGGATTTGGGGGTATTAGGTAAAATTCACATAGTGGAAAAGGATGGAGAGTCAGAATGAAATTGGAAGCTTATTAACATTATGAAGCAACTATTTCTTTAATTTTCAGTTACCTGAGCCCCTAAATACCTTGTTTTCCAATACTTCAAATTGAAGACAATTTACCTGAGAGAAAATCAAATAGGGATTAAATTTCCTGTTTCTTTATGAGAAACAGTTTTTTGAGAACTGTATATATTTAAAAAATTGGGACCAGATTTTTTATTTATTAGTCATCTATTACTTTCCTCCTCCTGTTTTAGAAATGAAACTTCATAATTTAGTAGGATAAATGGGAAATAATCTGAAAATGATAGGTAACTTTATGTTGAGATTAAGTATTTTCTGTGAACATAGTGTCAGTTTTTGATAAATAATGATTTTATTCTCATAGTAAAACACAAAGATTGTTTTATTCCTTGGTGATTGAGTTGACATTCAACGTCACCAAGTTTGGTTTGCATGCCAAAACAGCCCTGTGTCAGAGGGCATAACTGTTGGTAGCAGTTCAAGAATGATGATTTGCAATATGCTAAACATCCAAATGCAATTTGGCTTTCCAAATCAGTTTATATATGTAAATATTGGAAATATTTACTTCAAACTTTCTTTTTCTTTTTAAAAATGTTTTTTATGTTTATTCATTTTTGAAAGACACCGAGAGACAGAGCACAAGCAGGGGTGGGGCAGAGAGAGTGGGGCACACAGAATCAGAAGCAGACTTCAGGCGCTGAGCTGTCAGCACAGAGCCCCATGCGGGGCTCGAACTCACGAACTGTGAGATCATGACCTGAGCCGGAGTTGGATGCTCAACCGACTGAGCCACCCAGGCGCCCCCAAACTTTCTTAACTGTAGTGCTAAGGAAGTAGATTTTTTTTTCTTACACAATGTAAAAATTGAAATCATTTTGTATATTCTTTCACTGACTACCTATCGTCACCATACATATTATATATGTATGCTTATTTATATAAATAATCATTCTCTTTATACATACATATAAAATATATAAGGACACAGTACCTATTTCTCAATAAACTTATATTTTCCTGAATGTAAGCTATTTTCTATAGTCTCCTTTTACAAATATACATCAATTGTTTTTATACAACTATTCTTATGTAAATACAAATAAATCTGATTTGAAGGCATATTGTTTGAATAATGTGGCACTGACTCACTAGTACAGGAATGTCATCAAGTTATACCACAGTTATAAGGAAAATTGTTCAATGAAACATTTGATAGTTTTTTTGGGAATCAATTAGACTTAATTATAATGTAGAAACTGTGTGTATGTATGCAGGTCCTCAGGAAATCTGTGGATAGTGGTAGACAAGTCAGAAGGATTAAAATAAAAATAAAAAGAATGTTGTTGATAGAAAAATTTGTTCAGTAGGTGTTAAGGTAGAGAAATTATGGAAGATATTTTATTTTCAAAATGTTTTCTTAACATTGAAGTATATTTTTATCCCAAAAAATGTTTTGCTAAGAGGTAGAATTATCACCTTTTATTATCAGATGGTTAGGAATCATAGTTTTAGAAGGCATTTATTTAATCCTCTGATTCTATGTAGTCATTTCCCTGTGATATTCAAGACAGATAAGCTTCTGAAAAAGATGCTCAACATCATTAATCATCAGGGTAACACGAAGGAAAGCCACAATGAGATATCACCTCACATATGTCAGAATGGCTAAAATAAAAAACAAAACAAAAAGAAAACCAAAAACAAAAAAAAGCAAAAAACAAGAAACAACAAGTGTTGGTAAGAATATGGAGAAAAAGGAACGCTTATGCACTGTTGGTGGGAATGCATACTGGTGCAGCCACTGTAGAAAACAGTATGGAGTTTCCTCGAAAAATCAAAAATCTAATTGCCGTGTGATCCAGTAATTTCACCACTGGGTATTTACCCAAAGAAAATGAAAACAAACAAACAAACAAACAAACTAAAAACCCTAGTTTGGAAAGGTACCTGCACTTTTATGTTTATTGCAACATTATTTACAATAGCTAAGATATGCAAGCAACCCAACTGTCCATTGGCAGATGAATGGATAAATATGTGATATAGATATAGATGATATAGATTATATAGATATAGATATTATATATATACACACTAATATTACTCAGCCATAAAAAGAATGAAATCTTGCCATTTGTAACAACATGTTTGGACCTGGAGGGTATAATGGTAAGTGAAATAAGTCAATCAGAGAAAGACAAGTGCCATATGACTTCACTCATATGTGGAGTTTAAGAAACAAAACAATGAGCAAAATAAAAAAGAGACAAAAACACTCCTGAATACTGAAAACAAATTGGTGGTTGCCAGAGGGGAGGTGGGTAGGGGGATGAGTGAAATAACTGAGGGGGATTAAGAGTACACTTATTGTGATGAGCACTGAGTCATATATAGAATTATTGAATCACTATATTGTACAACTGAAACTAATATAACACTGTATTAATTGTACTGGAATTAAAAATTAAGAAAAATAAGGTAGATAAGGTGCATGGATTTGATATCCACTGACAGCAGACTAGGCTCACCAGAAAAGTAGTGACTTCAGGAAGCTGAGTTGTGTTGGCTTCTCAACTGTTCTACTGCCTTAATCCCGTATTGACATTTTGGGGTCTCAGAAAAGATAATAATAACCTCTAAAAAGAAATAACAATTTCAAGTGATTAAAAATGATTGAAAATAGCTCAAAGCCATCCTTCACATAAGTAATGAATTAATCTGCCCCTAGTGATATAGTAATTCATAGATAAAGACAACAATCTAACGTTTCTAGAAATGTTCAGTCTACGATAGCTGATGTTTCCCTAATTTTAAGGAAAAACATAAATGCTGATTTAAAAATTAATCACATATATCCTTTGAATTTTTTTAAGTTTAATATTTAAATTTAATTTTGTCTTTTTATTCAAAAAAGAATATGTGCAATTTTAAACAAATAAATACATTATTCGGTAACACTAAACTAATATCCCAGTTTCCTAATCTTGATTATCAGAGGTTATCAGAGTTACTGGTTTCTTATACATCCTTCTATAAGTATTCTATATCCATCTGTATATGTATTCCTTTTTTTAAAAATATTTATTTCTGAGAGAGAGAGAGAGAACCAGGGAGGGGTGGGGAGAGGGACAGACAGAGGATCCAAAGCCAGCTCATGCTGACAGCAGAGAGCCCAATGTAGGGCTTGAACTCATGAACTATAAGATTATGACCTGAGCCGAAGTTGGACACTTAATCTCCTGAGCCACCCAGGTGCCTCCATCTTTTATATGTCTTTGTTCAGATGTGTAAGTCTATTAGATAAATTTTGCAGTGGAATTTCTAGGTCAAGGAGTATTTATGTCAGGGATGACTAGGTTGTGTTGAAGTAACCAATAGTTTCAAAGTTTTAAAGACTTAAAGCATAAAAGTTTAATTCTGACTCCTGCTACATGTTCATCCATGGTCATTAGAGGTCCCCATACTGCCCAGAGTAATGAAGCAGCAGATATTTGGAATGTCACTGGTCAAGATAAAGCTATGGAGCTGATTCTCATTTGTGGATTCTTTATTTGCAAATTCACCTTCTTGCTAAAGTTTACCTCTAACTCCCAAGCCAGTGTTTACAGTGCTGTTGTAGTCTTTCAAAGACATGCACAAAATGGGGGAAATTTTCACTTGCCAAACGTGCATTTTTCTAGCTGAGGTCAAACAAGGTAACACTCTCCCTTCCTGTTTCAGTTCTCAGATTGTAAACAAGTGTGTGTGTGTGTGTGTGTGTGTGTGTGTGACCTATTTGGTAACATTTTTTCACATTTTGTTCTGTTTTGTTAGTAATTTTTCTGTTTAAAATGGCCCAAGAATAGTGCTGAAGTGCTGACTACTGTTCCTAAGCAAAAGAAGGCTGTGATGTGCCTCACAGAGAACATAATGTGTGTTAGATAAACTTTATTTAGGCTTTAGTTATAAGGCTACTGGCAATGAGTTCAATGTTAATAGATCAATAAAATAGTCCATCTAGAAAAAGGAAGAGGAAAATTGCCCATAAGTACCAGAGGCTGCTCCAGAAAGTGCTAAAGTAATAGCTATAGTATAAATATTCAAGCTATAGAGTAATATCTGAAGTTACGGAAAGTATTGTTAAAATTGTGGATTCATGACATGTTGACCAGTTGTATTGACAGGTTGACAAAAATGTGACCAGAAGCTCATAGGAACATAACCCTATGTTTCTCTTAGGAACACTAACTTAGTATTTGCTACTTTGTGATTTGTAGACTTTACAGAACGTAACCAACTTGAGTACTGAGAGTTGACTATAGCTTGCATTTGCTCTTAAAGCTCAGAAATGACAGGTCATTTCTGCTCATATTTCATGGTTCAAAACAAGTCACAGGGCCATTACTGGCTTCAAAGGAGTAAGGAAGAATTATTTTCTTACAGGAAAGAGAAGTGGATATTTGTAAACAATAACACATTGACCAGAAAGGTCTGAAATA
The DNA here is from genome assembly GCF_018350195.1 of Panthera tigris. Lineage (NCBI taxonomy): Eukaryota > Metazoa > Chordata > Mammalia > Carnivora > Felidae > Panthera > Panthera tigris. The sequence continues at coordinate 99,467,450 of NC_056660.1, read as the reverse complement.
GCCACAGTTCCACCAGGCAGGCTGTATTCCTAATGATGGTTAGAATATCTTTGTCCCTATACACTCACTACTGACACTGGTGAGGTGTCAAAAGTAGGCCAAATATTGCCTTTCACCACACAGTGTGAAACTTCCTATAAATGTACTACTAACCAAGGACAAATACTACTCCTCCTTTGAGAGTTTCCTCTGATAAATTGTTTCCCCCCATTGTCATTTTTCTTTACCTTGTCATACTGCTTATATATCTGTCATACATGTGGGGAATGTCGGGGAAAGATTATTTCTCTGGTTGGCAAAATTAGATTACCTATATTTGATTAGTATATTTTACCTAGATGATTGTGTTTTTAAGAAATATTGAGCATTTTTAGGGTCATAGATGAATTTTGGGATGTAGTGATGTACATGAGCCTCTGGAAGGCTGCTGGAGAAATGGTTTCTAGCCCGTTGTCTGTTTAATGTATTAAGATGTATTTTTAAAAATACCCATTTAAAAAACTCTTACTCATAGTATTAAGTGGTGGCAACACCATTCTTATTTTCAAGGTGAGAACTCAGAATCCGACTTGTCTGTCTGTTCTATAAATTACTGAATGGGATATATTCCTTTGTTGTTTCTGTATTCATGTATTTTTTGCAGCTTTTTTTTTTTTTGCAGTTTTTTTTTCAAGTTTTCCTTTACATGTTTTGAGACAATGTTATTCAATGGGAAGAATTTTTTTTTTTTTTCAACGTTTTTTATTTTATTTTTGGGACAGAGAGAGACAGAGCATGAACGGGGTAGGGGCAGAGAGAGAGGGAGACACAGAATCGGAAGCAGGCTCCAGGCTCTGAGCCATCAGCCCAGAGCCTGACGCGGGGCTCAAACTCACGGACCGCGAGATCGTGACCTGGCTGAAGTCGGACGCTTAACCGACTGCGCCACCCAGGCGCCCTCAATGGGAAGAATTTTAAGCTTTCTCTTCCTGCCTCTCTTGAAGTAGTTCTAACTCACAGAGTTTTCCAAGAAAATCCTTTCTGTGACTATTCAGTCTTCACTTTTTTTTCCCTTTGGTGAAGTGGCTGACCTTGAAGGATCTGAGTATATTTCTCATGCTCTAGCATTCATGAACTACTATCTCTCTGTAGGATATATGGGTACTTGGCACCTGTGCTATTGTTTTCAGCCTTTGGAGCCTAAGCCAAATTCTAGGTAGAAAGATTACCATTTTATTTTATTAATTTTTTAAATATAATACATGTGACATACCATATTATATTAGTTTTCTATGTACAACATAGCAATTCGCCATTTATATGCATTGCCAAATGATCACCACACTAAGTCTAGTTATGAAAGATTATCATTTTAAACTCCTATTGCCGGGCAACTGGGTGGCTCAGTAGGCTCAGCACTAGACTTCAGCTCAGGTTATGATCTTGCTGTTCGTGAGATCGAGCCCCGTGTCAGGCTCTGTGCTGACAGCTTGGAGCCTGGAGCCTGCTTTGATTCTGTGTCTCCCTCTCTCTCTCGGCCCCTCCCACACTGGTGCTCTGTCTCTCTCTGTCTCAAAAATAAATAAATATTTAAAAAAAACCTATTACATTAGTTTCTTAAGGATGTACTACATCCTTTTTTTTTTTTTTTTTTGTAGAATTGTACTTTTAAACTTCAGGATTGGTATAGGCTTTTGTATTCCCTTTAATATTACTTGCCTACATTGAATTGCAGTAGTTTCCTTTTTTGATAGTGGCTATAACATATTTCATAAAAAGCATGCCAGAAAAGTGCAAGTATGATTCAAGTGAAATTAAAAACCCAGAGTTTAAGGGCAGCCTAAAGATTATGTTAATAGAGTGAGCTTTAGATTTGTTTAGGTAAAATTCATAACTGTGGTTTGAAAGAGACTGTTGGCAGTAAAACTCATTCCCGAGTCCTGCAATGGAAAAGATTACTTTCCTTACAAAATTAATTGCTCCTTGCCAACGGCCAAATAAATGGGTCTACTGAGAATTTCAAAGTTGTGATTGCTGTCCCATCCCTTTTGTACCAGGAAAAGAACATACAGTAAAACCCTGGATTGCAGGTGACTTGTTCTGCAAGTGTTCTGCAAGATGGCCAACATTTCTAATAAATCTTAACTTGATAAATGCGTGACGTCTTGCAATACAAGCAATATGTGATGCCAAATGTCACATGATCACAACTGAGCCAACGGTTCTTGAAATTCACTTTGATATATAAGGGCTTTGGATTACAAGTGTTTCCGTAGCAGATCATGCTCGCAAACCAAGGTTTTACTGTATTTGTATACAACATCCAAACCGCTAGACCGCAGACTATATTGTAATTGGCCTGGGCACAGGCACTGTCCCTTTCACATTCTGTCTTTTTCTGTTGCTTACCTATATACATATATGAAGTAGAAGAAAAACTTCTTGAGATATGTAGAGTTCTCCCCTTTAGGATGCTTTTGACTGATTCGTAGAAGGTCATGAAAAATTACTAGCCACATTAATATTTAAGTTCATAGATAGAGGTACATTAGGTGATTAGTAACGATAAAAGGAAAAGTTCTTGATTTTGTAATGGAGCCCATGGATAGTGTGATTTTATTGGAGATGATGTTAATGGATAATAAAAAGGCAATTTGCTAGTCTACTAGCATCTACCAAATCCTTGTGCATTTTGCTGGCATTCAGTAAGCACAAGCTGACTTGTAACTGGACAGCCGAAGATGGTTTTGACGTTATCACTGGTATGTCTGAATGAGCATGGTAGCTTACCCGTATTAGGCAACTTTCTTTTATCTTCTGCTCCCCATAACAGATGAGTTTCACAAACACATTTCTTAATATATGTAAGCTAAAGTAGATTTGCTTTGGCTGCCAAACCTACATTGATCCTACACATTTCCTCCACTTCCAGCAATCCTAATCATGGTTAGTGGCTTCTCATATCCCTGGAGAATGCAGACACAAAAACTCGTTCAACCTGAAAATTATTAGCTGGGCACATGGAAGGCAAATTGTGAGCTAGATATTGGGATTTATGGGTTTTTCTCCCTCTGGTATTCATTAGCTTGGCTGGAGAGTGAGAAAAAGCACTTCTCAGATTCATGCTTAGACAAGAAGAAAGAGGCAGCCTCTGTGAAACAAAACTTAGATGAATGACATTTATTATTTTTATGTTCACTACATGGATGAATGAAGAGAGGGTTAAGGACTTTGAAGCATTTTTATTTAAAATCTAATGGAAAGATATTATTCTTTTCACAAGTTTCCTAACTTCATTCTTTTTTTAAAATATTTTTTATTTATTTTTGAGACAGACAGAGTGCAAGTGGGGGAGGAGCAGAGAGAGAGAGGGAGACACAAAATCTGAAGCAGGCTCCAGGCTCTGAGCTGTCAGTACAGAGCCCAAAGTGGGGCTTGAACTCATGAACCAGGAGATCATGAGCCACTTAACAGACTGAGCCACCAAGGTGCCCCTCCTAACTTTATTCTTATACCACACTAGGTTATATATCTTTAGAAGTACTTTATTCTTATACCACACTGTGTTATGAATCTTTAGAAGTTTCCAGAGGAAATGGCAGTAAGCGTTCTTTTCAAATGCATATTTCCAGGAAGTATCTGAGAGCCTAATTAGCATTCAGAAAGAATCATATAATTTTTAATTTATAAAAGATCTGTAAAATCATCAGCTGCCCTAATTCCTCATTCAATTGATAAGGAAATTGCTATTTCAAATAACTAGATGATTTGTTCAAGGTCACACAACTAATTTGGAAAGCTTTTGATTCCTAGTGCTGTGCCTTTATTTTTATAACACCCGTCACTTCTGCAGTTGAGAGTTTTTTCCTTCTGCCACCAGTGTCGTAATTCTTAACACTGAATATCTGCTGAATAGAAGGAGTTTAAGATCTGTGCCCAAACTAGTCCTGCGTTTGAATTTCAGCTTCTGCATTTAGTGCTAATGGCTCCATAGCTGACCAAGTTTCTTATGAATCTCCAGCTCTGATTACCAATCTGTAAAAGAGGGATAATAACACCAAAGTTGGATGGCTGTTATTGTATTAGGCAATGCATATGTAATGCCACTATATATTAATGCTATTTATTGCACACAATAATGCACATAATAAATAATATTTGTTTTCATCTCTATATATATTTTTTGTTATGCCTCAAGCAAGCTATCTCACCAGCAACATGAGTGATAGAGAGCAGAGAAGCTTTTCATTGGCTTTTCCATGAGCTGTATCAGAAAGTCATTGTAAATTCTAATGAAGCAAGTATGGGTGTAGAGTGTAAGACTGAAGAGTCTGACTGACAGAACAGATATAGATACAAAACAAATTCAGAGAAGGACAATGTTTTGTCACCTAGTGGGTTATGGTCTTGGTGAGCAATCCACTCACCCTGGGTCCTCAGCAATGCAATTGTAAGAGCTAGGGTCTTTTGCACAGAGCTCCGGGCTCATCAGGGAATAAGGATACTACGAAGTTGGACAAGACAGACATGAAGTTTCTCTGGATGGCCCAACATGTAATGAAGGAGAAGGGAAATACTCAAGTACAGAGACCACATAAGCAAGCCCTTGATGCTTAATCCTAGAACAATGTCTACTTGTCCTATCAACAACATTATCATTCCACGTGAGGAGACTGAGAGTCCTGATCTATATACAATCCAGCAAGAATCTTCCCAGGAGCTAAGAAAGGGGTGAACCTCCCCTCCCTTCTCCAGATAGGATCAGCTCCTCCTTGCTCACAGATGACAGAAAGACTCCTGGATAACTCCACTCCAAAGCTACAGAGGCTCTAGATTTGCTGTGTGTGTGTGTGTGTGTGTGTGTGTGTGTGTGTGTGTGTGTGTTCATGTGTTGGGACAGGAAGGGACCAGTGAAGAGTGTAGAATGAAACAATAGTGTTATTTTAAAAATAGAATGGTCTGTATCTTCTATATCTGCTTCAACCATAGTACTTGGCTCTGGTGTTATTAAATTTAGATTTTTGCATATATATATGGGGGTGTGTGCATAAATATGTTTAATATATATTTATATATGCATAAAATATGTAGATGTGTATACATACATATAAAATGTATAAAATGCATATGTATAAATATGTATAGAATATATAGAATCCATTTTATACTTAAATAAAATGTAATATATATGCTCCATTGAAACAAAGGCAAAAGAGTTTTTAAGCCCTGGGGTGAGCAGTGAAACAGTGCTGGAGGACTTTATCCGGTCGGTTAAAGTGATTAAGTCATCTGTGATTGCTAATTGGCGCTTATCAAAGTTAGGATCCTATCCTGTCACAGAGCTTGAAGATGGGCTCTATCTTTCTTGATGTCTGCATTTCAAACGGATGGCCCCCAGGTCCTTGAGAAAGACAGTCCTGAATCCAAAGACACTGGCAAGAAGTTGGGACAAGATTCACATCTCAAAGGACAAAGAAATAATTTATAATTTTAAGTTTTCTAAAATATGTCCTCTAAAAGAATAGAAGTCAGGGGCCTGTAGTCAGGAAGGAACCTATCTAAAATTTAGTCAAACTGAGGGAAACATTAAGGCCATCTATATGTATATGTATATGTATATGTATATGTATATGTATATGTATATGTATATGTATATCTATATCTATATCTATATCTATATCTATATCTATCTATATAATATATTATATCATATGTATATATATCATATATGATATCAATATATATATATGATACGATTGGTTAACTTCAACGTGAGTTGGTTAACTTCAAACAGAAGTAGAATGCAATGAATATTCTAATTTTGTAATAAGCTGTAAACATTTAAATATATTTCTATTATCTTGCTTTCAAAGATTAAGTTTGGCTTATAACTTAAAAAAGAAAAAAAGTGTTAGAGTAATCAAACTTGCTTTCAAGGGAAGCACATAGACTTTAGTTGATTAATGGCAGTAAAAGATTCAACTTCTCAGACAGCATTGAATCCTTCCCCTTTCAAGCTCAGGTATTTACAAGCCTCATGCATCAATAATGTTAGACAACACACCATGAGTCATGCAAAAACAACGGAATTAACAAACACTTTGTTAGGATTTTTTGCAACCAGAGCTAAAAATAATGCAGGCAGAAAAAAATATTTCCTGGGTAAACAATAACCAGATAATCACAACAAGGAAAAAAAATGATTAAAAGTTAACTGAAATAACACCCGATTTAGCAAGAAAAAGAAAACCTGTATTTTAAAATCCTGATGGGGAAGTTAAAGAGACTGAAACAAATAAGATGGTTTTGTTTTAACCTTTTATTCCAGGTTGTTACGCTCCGATGTCTTTTTGTATTTACCATAGTGCTCTCTGTCCCTTCTCGGTATTTGTGAAAAGAAAGAAAAGTGGTAACAAAGAAGGAGAGAGGACAGAAGGATGGGGAACTAAAACAACCTCCACACCAGTGAAGAAGAGAGAAAGAACACATTGTGTTATCGAGTAAACATTATCAGGTTTACAGGCGTGTAAGTAGCATGAAATCAACTACCAAATCTGGACAGGATTTCAAACAGATTTATACAGTAATGCAGAAGATAATTAAGATTTATCTCCTCCAGATACAAGAAGACTAATTTAGGGGTTATGTCCTGTGTGTCTCCTGAGAAACTTTAAGCTCCATTTCAGAGGTGTGGGTTTATAGTCCCACTAGTTAGAAGGCCCTGGATCTTGCCCTGCAAATCAGAAGGTTGGATCCCTAGGGGTGCCTGGGTAGCTCAATCAATAAGCATCCACTTCAGATCAGGTCAGGATCTTGAGGTTGGTGGGTTGGAGCCCCATGTTGGGCTCTGTGCTGATAGCTCAGAGCCTGGAGCCTGCTTTGGATTCTGTGTCTTCTCCTCTCTCTGCCCATCCCCTGCTTGCACTCTGTCTCTCTGTCTCTCTGACTCTCTCCCCTCTCTCTCCCTCTCAAAAATAAATATACATTAAAATATTTAAAAACAGTTTGGGCCTCTAAAATTTACAAGAGGACACTTTAAGCCAAAGGGGTAGGAAACCAGCTACCTCCTTCCTCTTTATTAAGCAAGCAAACAAACAAACAAAAAAACACATTGTCCCTGTTTGCTAAGGAGTTGAAAGTGGATCATTTCTTTACCTTTAAAGAAGGGAGAGTGGGAGTGAAGAACAGAGGGAAGGAGAGAGAAGGGATGTGAGAGTAGGACAGGGGTAGGAGGACACGGAATGGAGAAAGGGTACAAGGGATGAGAAAGCTGAATCATGGCCTGAAGCAAAATGGGCACCTTTCATTACCCCCTGTGTCAGGTGTGTTTTTCAAGAGCAACAGGCTTCTATTTCTTGAATCCTGTGACAAGACAAACTGCAAAGTACCTTGATTCAGGAAAATGTTCCCTGACCCTCTGGTCCAAACCTGCGAGAAGGGACTAGTGTTTATGAATAGGTTGCATGTGATTTTGTCAATTTCCTGTTGGAGCAGATTCTATCTTTCCCGGGCAAGCCCTGGGATCCTTAGTGCCACAGTTTTCTCCGCCACTGCTTTTCCAGCAAAAGCAAACCCTTTCCTGCCCCATTGCTCTTTCGTTCCTCATTGGCTGCTCATTCCCTTTTTCCACCATCACTGGGCGAATCTTCCATTAAGTGGCCTTAGTTCTAATCTCACATGCAGGATGGCAAAGAAGCAAATGGCTGGAATCTGCCAATGGGACATTCAGAGGGTGCTTGCTGGCCTGCACACCCTTAAATGGGTGGCATGGGCCGTGTTGGTCATTTAGTGGTTTGGGATCTCCTAACTGAAATGAGGTGTAAAAGGAATGCCTTTTCTCCATCTGACAGGTGTGAGGCAGGTCACATGTTCAAACTTGATGGTAACAATTGTAGTCATTAATTGTAATTTACTAAAAAAAAATTTTTTCCCCTCAAGCACCTCACTGTCTGAGAAGATAAATTTTCAGAACTTGAAAATGTAGTCATCGATGTGTTTGTGATATTATTTCTTGGGTGGTTGTGGAAATCCAAGGAATTGCTTCTGTAAATACTGCAATAGGACTTTTGGAAAAAAGTTCTTGCCTGGTATCAAAACAAAAAATACTTGTCATTTCCTGTATTCTATTTTTTCTCCAAGGAACCTGTTTTTGTGCTGTATTTCTTCTAGATGAACTGATCATATTTTAAAAATTGTATATCGAATGCAGATTTACTTTCATTTACCTGCTCAAGATACCATGTTTCATAATTAAATTTATCTTTATCACTAATAAACTCATCTTCTATTGAAAATGAAATATTCTTTATGAAATATGCACACTCTACTTTTAGAAACCCCGTTTCCTTTGTTACCGGGAGAAAGAGATTCTATTCATTTTAATGTCATAACCACCTGTTCCTTGAAATTTCTGTTTGGTAGACTGCCAATGTAATTCACCAATGTGGCTATATTATATATATATATATATATATATATATATATATTTTTTATTTCACAATCATCCAAACAACTTAAAACCTAGGCCAATTTTTGAAGTACAATAAATCCCCAAATTGAAGCACAAATGAAGCTTCTCAATCAGTCCCACTGATCTTTTCCTTGACCATTTAGTCAGGTGATTAAAGAAACATTTCTTTACCGTGTACAGTGCCCCTTCAAACAAGCTTTTGACTTTTGAACATGGCCGTCAAGTCTGGTTCATTCAGTGCCCATGAAACTCAGTGCACTTGTTTCTCTTACTGATAAGAGAGCTCTGATTACATATTTCCACCAGAATTTTCAGAAAGCCGTTTTGCCAAAATCCTGGAGAGGAAGAGTTCAGGTTTAGTGCAATCAGCAATAAGAAATTTTGTCTATTAGCTAGCTAAATTGGCAGGAAATCAGAAATTCTGGGTCTTGTTATGTTTTCTAAAATGGCTACTGCCTGCAGCTGAAATTAAAGAAAACAGAAGCATGTCTGTGAGATGCCGATTTTCAGGAATTTGTTTCAGGAAACAGAGAGACCTTGTCTCAGAGACAAGAGTATCCCTTTTTGACGGGTGACTAACACTGTTCAGCTTTTATGTTAGAACCTGTTTATCAGAATTTACATTTTACTGGTACTTTGGGTATTGATTCTTCTAAGAAAATTGATAAACTAGTAAATTAAGAAAGGATGCACATGTACAGGCTGTGTAAATTAATAAAAATTCCCCAAATTAAAAAAAAAGAAGTTTTAGATCAATTATAAAATATATAATCTGGAAAATAGTAATCCTTCCTGTCGTATTCATCCAATTTTGGCGGATTTATCAAGTAATGATTTTTCTCTAGGACACATGACAACAACAATAGAAATCAACTGACAAAATAGGAAAGGCAGTGCATTTCTGAGTTCTATAAAAATCCTCATGCTTAATATTTTCCTTTCTATTCAGACTCCTATTAATCTACTACCCATCTAAATTTCTTTACTATTTATATACACGTACACACACACACACACACACACACACACCTTTGCACTCACACAAATACCATATATTTAAAGCAAAGTTCTGTCTCAGTCGCAATACACAAATATACTTAAGCTAAACTGATAGTAGTTCTTGTCCTTCTGTAGCCACACTGAATTTACATAACGTGTGATAGGTAGAAACCCTGCCCAACTTAAATTTCCCATGAACTGCGTTAAAGACAGACATGTGGGCAAACTAAACATCTGGTTGTCTGTGCCTTATCTGACATTAAAAAAAAAAAGAAAGGGGGGTGCCTGGGTGGCTGAGTCGGTTAAGCGTGCACTTCGGCTCAGGTCATGGTCTCACAGCTTGAGAGTTCTAACCCCACGTCGGGCTGTGTGCTGACAGCTCAGAGCCTGGAACCTGCTTTGGATTCTGTGTTGCCCTCTCCTTCTCTGTCTCTCTCTCTTAAAAAAAAAAAAAAAAAAAAAAAAAAAAAAAAAAAAAAAAAAAGAAGAAAGAACCAGAGGTTTTGATTTATCTGGTAAAGGTAATTGACATAAAGGAATCCCTTGTTCCCCAAGAATAATTGTTACCTGGTACAGTCACAAACAGAATCCATCAAAAATAGAAATAAAAATGTCATCATGACCAATAGAAAACATTTAATTTAAATTCTATGTGGAAAAATAAAGCAAATTTATTTATTGTGTGTATACCAAAAATTTGTCCTCTTAAATATTTGATAATTACAAATAGAAATAACATATGAACCAATAATTCCACTACTGGGTATTTGCCCAAAGAAAACAAAACACTAATTTGAAAAGATAGATGTCCTATTTTTTTTTTTTTATGGCTCATTAGTGTTTAATTATTTGAACAGGGGAATGAAAAAAAAAGCATGGCAAGACAGGCCTGGATTTAAGATTTTTTGTATTCAGTTCATGCTACTTTCACATCATCTCCAATTAGCTGCTACACATAAGTGACAGCTGTGGAAGGCTGGATATCCATCAACATGAATGAAGGAATCATGTTTGTTTCCAAGGCATTATGTGCTCCAGTGGCAGGACCTGGGTTAACATAAAATTTATTTTCATGCTCGAATGCTTCAAATTTGTGTGTGTGTCCTGAGATAAGAATGTCCACATCAGACACACTCTGCAACGGGGCTAAGCTGGCTGTGCCTCCCCAAGGAATAACTTGATGCCCAGGGAACCAGCCAATTCTAAACTGCCTATCAGTCAGCCCTTTCTGTTCTGGATAATTCAGATTCCCACGAACATCTCCTCTCACAATACGAACCCCACTGATCTGAGTTTTGAGATAGTCATAACTCTCTTTGCTCCAAAGGTGTCCCGTACAGAGAAGGGGCTGAATCTTTCCTGGCACCACCAGTTTCTTGAATGTAGCTGGCAACCTGTTGCACCAGTGTGGGATGTAAAGTCTCCTAATACACTGTGGTCCTGTCACTGGGCTCAGCCCAGTCTTGGCAATCACCACCACCTTCTTCCTCTGTGACCTAGTTTTTAGGATGGACTTTGAGGGTAATTTTGCTGACAAATGTGTAAGACAACACATTACTAATTCCTGTGTTTTACTGTTGACCTTTGCCATGTGACCTTAAGAGAGTATTTTGCAAAAAAAAAAAAAAAAATCCAAAAATTTTACAAATTGTTTTCAAGGTTGCTATGGATCCTTTGATATTCCAGTCATTGTTTCTGGAAACACCTTTCCTTCCACCATTCTTACTGACCCCTTTTCAGTTAACTGGTATAATTTGATTAGATCCTTATCTATGAAGAGTTTTGATATGATTCAAGTCATTCTCCAATACAAATTTTATGCAATCTCTGAAGATATTTGCAAATTTACTGCAGAATTCCTTTCCTTTTTTTCTTTTTTAATTTTTATTGGTTGGTCTTTGCAGTACTCGGCTACCTGTGGGACGCTTTCTAACAAAGGACTTGATGAGATGAGGTAAGTTACTCACTAGTGATAAGCCACAGAGGGGTGTTTGAGTGTAGATTAAATATTTACAAATATTCGGATAATTGGAATGTACTTTCAACATCTGGAGCTTCAGAAACTTGTGGAATAAACACTACATATAATGGGCAATCTTAGAGCTTCAAGAAATCCTCCCAAACATAAAACATACTTTTTCAGGTGATGATAACCAAACACTGGTTATAAAATAGAAATTCTACCAGCAACTGCCAGGTAAGATATATTTGGCTTGCTTGTACCAGTTTTCATCTGCAGCTATAGTTTTAATCAGTTTGTAAAGGAGGATAGCTCCCATTAGTACCCCAGGTTCTTTGGAGCTCTTTCTTTAGTTATAAATTGCAATTATTTGGGAAGCCAAAATAGTCCATTTCACAGTGCAGAGGAGCTGGTGATGATTAATTACAGAAGGATTTTCAAAAACTTGTGTACAACATGGACAGTTTCTTTCCATTCACAAAGTTGCCATTAGCTTATGAAATATGTTATATTGTAACATTAATTAGTTGACCATGACATAATGATTTCAAAAAGATAACTATAGTTGATCAACCTTAGAAAAACTTCCTGGCAACCAAGGGAAATTGTCTTATTGTGATATAAAAAGAACACCTCTCAGAAACAAATAATTTAAATCTTAGCTATCTTTTAAAAGCCGCTAGTGAGTTATATAAGCTTAAGAATTAAAGGTTCTGGTGTGCATGGGTGGCTCAGTTGGCTAAGCGTCAGACTTTGACTCATGTCATGATCTCACAGTTCAAGCCCCACAATGGGCTCTGTGCTGACAGCTCAGAGCCTGGAGTCTCTGTCAAATTCTGTGTCTCCCTGTCTCTTGCTCTCTGCCCCTCCCCCATTGCACTCTCTCTCTTTCTCTCTCAAAAATAAACCTTAAAAATTTTTTTTTTAAAATAATGGTTCTATCTTCCTAAAACTACCACAGTACTAATGTAATTTTCAAAAAATGACAATTAATATGAGGTTCTTCTTCCAAATGATTTCTCAGTACATTTTCTTAAAAAATGAAAGTTCCTTTTAAGATTTTTAGGTTATAATTATATCAAAAGTGGTGAGAAATCAGAGCTTGTGTGTGACTCACACCCTGAATGAAATGAAATCAAGCATCATAAATTAATTAGAAAGGCTATTACCAGGTCAATCCATGATTGCATGCAGAGAGAGAGACACACATTTCTCTGCCCTTTGCCTACTAAAATGCTGAACTCACTTACCTGGCAGGTATTACTTGAAATTTATGATTCTTATCTTGCTTTGTTAAGAAACATATTTTATTTATCTCTGTACTCGATTTATAACAACAATCAACAGGAAATGGAATTAGATGTTGATTTTGATGGTGGAGACCAAAATATGAGGGCAAAACTAATGGCCACTGGATTTCCTTCGTATATGTCATTTAATTTTTTTTAAGTTTATTTAAGAGAGTACAAGTGGGGGAGGGTCAAAGAGAGAGGGAGAGAGAGAGAATCCCAAGGAGGACTTGCATTATCAGCACAGAGCCCTATGCAGGGCTCGAACTCACAAACCGGGAGATCATGACCTGAGCTGAAGTCGGCTGCTTAACTGACTGAGCTGCCCAGATGCCCCTGTTATTTAATTTCTTAAATAGAAGTGAGAGCTCTGGTTAGTTCCTTGCCTCATACTTAGTTTTTGTTTTTAGCTAGCCAGATCCTGTTTAAAATGCTATATAGTACAGACATAAAATTGTTCATGTAGAAAAAATAAAATATAAGCTACCTTGTATCAACTTTAGTCATGGCCACAAGAAACTTCTGATCTTGAAGTTTTTCTCAGTCTACATGAGGTCATTCCAGGTAATATTCTCCATCATGTAAGAACTTCAGGGATTCTTGAACTGACTCAGAAATTGCTAGGTTGCTACATTTCATTTTTCTTTTCTGGTTGCCTCAGTGAGTTTAGCTTCATTCACTTTTATTTTTATTTTTTTTTTTAGTTAATGTTTATTTTTGAGAGGGAGAGAGAGAGAGAGAGATCGAGATGACAGGGAAGGGGCAGAGAGAGAGAGGGAGACACAGAATCTGAAGCAGGCTCCAGGCTCTAAGCTGTGAATACAGAGCCTGATGTGGGGCTTGAACTCATGAACCACAAGATCATGACCTGAGCCAAAGTCGGATGCCTAACTTATTGAGCCACCCAGGCACCCCAACATTGTGCTTTTTAACAAGGTTGCTTTTATCACCCTCACTAGACTTTGTGCAGGGCCATGTTGTACGAGTTTGTAAAGGTACAGCATAGGGAATGTGGCCAACAGTATAACAACAGTATTGTTTGGTGACAGATGTGGCTCCTCTCCTGGTGAACCTAGTCTAACGCACAGAGTGGTCCAACCACTATACTGTATGCTTGAAACTAATATTGTGTATCAACTATACTTTAATTTTTTCTATTAATTTTTTTAAGTTTACTTATTTTTGAGAAAGAAAGAGAGAGCACAAGAGGAGGAGGAACAGAAAGAGAGGGAGAGAGAAAATCCCAAGCTGGCTCTCCACCATCAGCACAGAGTCCGATGTGTGGCTCAAACTCACCCAGTGTGAGAACATGACCTGAGCTGAGATCAAGAGTCGGACACTTAACCAACCTAGCCACCCAGGCACCCCAACTATACTTTAATTTAAAAAAAAAAAGACCAAAAAACACTGATGAATGCCTGAACACCTGTCAATCTTCGTAACATTCTCTGGGTGGGAACCTGAAGTTAGGAACCCATCAGAGGTCTCCAGTGGGTCACCATCAGTAGGTAAATTTCACCTGCACCTGCAAAGCTTGTGATCAGGTACCTTTTCCCGTGCACGGTCAGCCTCATATAAATCTGCAAATTTTTCTCTCCTTGCTTTTGATTCTCCAGTCTTTCAGTCACATGTTTGGGTGGGAGTTTGAGGAAGAGAGGTAGGATAGGTCTTCATTTAGAATGTGGCTGCTTTGGAAGGGCTAACATTTTAAAGGCAAAATTTCTGGAAGTTTTGAGTCCTTTCTAGATCATTTCACTCTATCCCCTGCAGTTTTTGCTAGTTACCTTCACTCCAGCCTCTCAAAGGGACTGCAGCTATCAAGCGCTAACTCTTGCATATAACTTAATCTTCGCCTTGAAGCATCAGAAGAGTTCTATCTATCTCATTGCTTCAGAGGAAGTACATGCCTCTCCATGTTCTAGGTCTACTTCCTTGTTGCTCTCTGTGTCATGCTTTCATAATCATCCCTCCTGTCTTCAGTAACTTCAGTTTCTGTCTTTTCATAGGCTTCTTCCCTTCTGCTTTTCTCATTAACAATAAAACACAAAGTCAGGAGTGCTGGAGTGGCTCAGTCCGTTTGGTGTTGGACTTTTGATTTCAGCTCAGGTTAGGATCCCAGGGTCTTGGGGTCAAGCCCCATGTAGGGCTCTGCACTGAGCATGGAACCTGCTTAAGATTCTCTCTCTCTCTCTTTCTACAGGGCACCTGGGTGGCTCAGTTGGCTAAGTGTCCGACTTCGGCTCGGGTCATGGTCTCATGGTTCATGGGTTTGAGTCCCACATCAGGCTCTGTGGTGACAGCTCAGAGCCTGGAGGCTGCTTCACATTCTGTGTCTCCCTCTCTCTCTCTCTGCCCCTCCCCAGCTCACACTCTGTTTCTCTCTCTCAAAGAAAAAAAAAAAGATTCTCTCCCTCTGCCCCTCTCCCCCACTTGTGCTCTCTCTCTTAAAAAAAAAAAAAAGTCAAACTCTTATACACTTACTGTTACCCTTTTATTTCTATACTTATTTATTTAAAAATTAATAAGGGCTTATTTAATTGCCACCTTGGTGACAGACACATCTTTTAGCACCTTCCTAGCTCTGTCTTTCCCTTCTTGGTTCAGTGTCTGAGGTACCTGATCTAAAACTATTTCATCTGAATTCCTTTATAACACTGTACAATTTAGCTTCATTTCATCACATTGATGATGCTCTTTTTTATTCCTCAGCATTTATTCTTATCTTCATAGAATTTGTCACTACCAAATACCCTTCTGCCTTTTTGTTGGAATACTATGATTTATTTATTTTTTTTAGTTTTGCTCTTTCTCTATTTTGATTCTCTTTACATGAATATCTCCTCTCTGTTATTTCATCCCCTTGAACCTAAATGTGAAAATTCCTCAAGATTCCACCTTGGACTCTTGCTTGTCTTGTTATACTATTATCACTGTTTAACCACTCTTTCTGTGACACCCAAATATGTATCTTCAGATATGATCTCTGACCTTAGCTCCAGGTGCAGGCTTCCAGTTGTCTGTCTGAGTCACTCCATTTCTATTTGTGCCGTTAATTGTATCATCTGAAAACTCCTGCATCTTAGCAGGTCCTGGGCACAGTGAGGTCATACGAACAGGTAATAACTTAAGTTTTAATGGCTCTGACGCCCATGTGCATAACCCGGGACAGTAGTGTCCCTCTGGGGTCTCCCAGTTGTGTCTGGGTTTGCCTGCATATCCTGCATGTGCATATCTGTCCTGTCTTACTCTTTTTTTTCTTTTTGCCTAGTTCCCTGACAGATGTTCAGTGTCTACCGAGAACTGAAAGGAAGCTGCCGCTGTTAGAGATGCCCTTAGTGAGAACCACTTCCTTGCCAGATGATGCCCTGAGAACCCATCTCTTCCTTACTCGATTCTCTTACTTTATTTGAGTTCTTTTCATAGCTTTTATTGCTACCAGACATGGTTTTCTTTAGGTGCTTTGTTTTTGTTTTTGTTTTAAGCAGGCTCCATGCTGTCAGTGCAGAGCCCAATTCGGGGCTCAGTCCCACAACAGTGAGATCATGACCTGAGCCAAAATCAAGAGTCAGACACTCAACTGACTGAGCCACCCAGGAACCCCTCTTTAGTTGTTTTTTTTTTTTTTTTTTTTTTTTTTTTTTTTATTGTGTAACTTTTATTTGAAAAGACTGTCTTGTTCACTATTCTATACTCAGTGCCAGCAATAGTACCTGACCCTGGAGCGGCTGAGTAAACACTTGTTAAATGAAAAATGAATGAATTAATGAAGAGTTAGGATGCCAACCTAGAATGCCAAGGTGGTGCCATTTTCCCTACTGTTTTAATTGGTTTGGATACACTTTGAATTGGATTCAGACTGAGAATAATGTCTGTTTCAAAACTCTGTATCACATTTACTACCTGGGCATCAAAACAGTGCTTCTGTGGCCCATGCTCTCCACATGGCAGCCCAGGGCCAATCTTGCAAGTAGACTTTCCCAAATACGGCAGTCTCAGGTCTACTATGTAAGCATAAGAAATGAAAGCCAATAAATAAAACCTCAATACAATTTTTAAGTCTAATTAACATACACTGTTATATTAACTTCAGGTATACAGTATAATGAGTCAACAGGTCTATATGTTTATTAATCAATGCTCATCAAAATAGGCATACTCTTAATCCCCTTTATGTATTTCACCCATTCCTCCCACCTACCTCCCTTATGGTAACCACCAGTCTGTTCTCTTTGCTTAAGAATGTGGTTTTATGTTGGTTTCTTTATTTTTTTGTTTCTTTGTTTTGTTTCTTAAATTCCACATATGAGTGAAACCATATGGTATTTGCCTTTCTCTGACTGGCTTTTTTGCTTAGCATTATACCCTCTAGATCCATCCATGTTATTGCAAATGGCAAGATTTCATTCTTTTTTTTTTAATTTTTTAATGTTTATTTAATTTTGAGAGAGAGAGAGACAGAGCACAAGTGGGGGAGGAGCAGAGAGAGAGGGAGACCCAGAATCCAAAGCAGCCTCTAGGCTCTGTTCAAGCCCTCAGCATGGAGCCCGATGTGGGGCTTGAACTCACAAACTGCTAGATCATGACCTAAGCTGAAGTCAGATGCCCAACTGACACCGAGAGCCACCCAGGTGCCCCTTCATTCTTTTTATGGCTGGGTAATATTCCCTTACCTGTGAATAATATCCATTTCTCCATTTCTCAATCTATTCATGGTCATTTACGTTGCTTCCATATCTTGGCTTATTGTAAATAATGCTGTGATAAACAGAGGTGCATATAGCTTTTTGATTTTGCTTTTTTGTTTTCTTTGGGTACATCTCGGTAGTGGAGTTACTGAGTCATATGGTATTTATATATTTAATTTTTTGAGGAACCTCTGTACAGTTTTCCACAGTGACTGCCCCAGTTTGCATTCCCACCAACAGCACATGAGGGTTCCTTCTCCTCCACATCCTCACCAATACTTGTTGTTTCTTGTGCTTCTGATTTTAATCATTCTGATGGGTGTGAGGTGATACTCATGGTGTTTTCAATTTGCATTTCCTTGATAATCAGTTATATTGAGCATCTTTTCATGTATCTGTTTGCCATCTGTATGTTTTCCTTGGAAAAATGTCTATTCGCATCCTCTGCCCATTTTAACTGGATTATTTGGGGAGTTTTTTGGTGTTGAGTTGTGTTAAGTTCTTTATGTGTTTTGGATATTAATCCCTTATTAGCTATATCATTGCAAGTGTCTTCTCCCATTCAGTAGGTTGAAACTTCAATAAAAATATACAATTGCAAATGTTATACTGAATGTATATCCAAATCAAAAGGGCTGATGTGCTTATTCACTCCTGGATGCATGATGTCTAGTCTTTTAGCAGGTTTTTATCCTTCAGTATTGTAGTGGGTTTCCTAAGAATTCTTTGTGCCTCCCAGTATAGTCCTGGTAGTCACTGGCCACATTAGGCACATGTCGTGTTGTGGATTAATGCTGATACTTCCAATGGTCTCTTTTCCCTTCGCAAGTTGCCTGCTGCCATCTCAAGGCAAAGTCCTCAACCTGCTCATCCTCTCTCCTGTGAAAATGGAGGTAAGGTCGTAAGTTGTAATCAGAACACAGAAGGATTGGGAATAAGGGAAGGGAAGTCTGATGCAAATAAATTAGGATGGTTCCTGAATGTGACTGTATGCAGATGCCACCAGCTGCGATTCGATGTCAGAAGGCTTCCCAGGATGCTCTTCAGCGCAGGTGCTAGCCTGACTCTGCTTGACAAAACCAAGTTTACCCCTCACGGGCATTTTATTCACCTCTATTCGGAAACCCCGCCTGGCATTCTGGGAACAGCTTCTTTGGCAGTTTTGTTGGGAGTTGAATGGCTTACATCTTTGTTTTTCATCTTTTGTCATTGAATGACCTGTAGTCAGAATATCCACTCTCCTTAGTTAAAATCTTGCTCATACCCACAGGGAAGTGGTCTGGTCTTATGCTGTCAGTGTAGTCATTTGATATCAGAACATCTACTGTGGTCTGAATCATTCATCCTTAAATACAATCACATTTGATGTAGCACCAGGGCAGAACAACATATTCTTGGGTAGAAGATGAGGTTAGCAGGACTTTCCTGTGGCCTTTTGTGTCTCTGCTCATGATCCCCTTGGTCAAGAATCTATACATATGACCCCCCAAAAACAAACAGTACTATACAGATACAGGGAGGAAAAGAGCCATACAAGAAATATGTCAAGGTTATAGGGTCCAAATAGTTGCAAATCTGCTCACCTTCCAGACAAACTCTTTTATTATTACTTTTATTTTTTTCCCAAACAAAGGATAATTCAAGTCTACACTTCTTGCAAAGAGTGGCGCTTAGAGTTCTGGGATTGCATGACGTCTTGTTTTTTAAACTGTGACACAGCCCTCCCCACTGGAAAGAAAAAAAAAAAATAGGTGTTTCTCTACTCTGCATGAGTAAGTAAAGGATTATCTTTAATTTTTTATTAAAATTAATAAGATTCATTTTAATTAAAATTTTAATTAAAACTAAAATTAAAAATTTTAATTGTCTTTAATTACCATTTTCACATAACTATGTTTAGGCTTTGTATTCTTGATTTGCAAATCATGAATGAGAAATATGGCTCAAGGTACACTAGGGGACACTACAAATGTATTGTTTCAAGTTTCAATTATGTTTACAAAAATGATGCCACGTAGGCAAGTTTTGTCATGTTACAATAAAACTTTTTATAATATAGGGGCACCTGGGTGGCTCAGTCGGTTAAGTGTCTGACTTAAGCACAGGTCATGATCTCACAGTCCATGAATTCGAGCCCCGCGTCGGACTCTGTGCTGACAGCTCGGAGCCTGGAGCCTGCTTCCGATTCTGTGTCTCCCTCGCTCTCTGCCCCTCCCTGGCTCATGCTCTGTCTCTCTCTGTCTCAAAAATAAAAATTAAAACATTAAAAAATTTTTTTTAAATCTTAAAAAAAAGTATATAATACACACACACACACACACACACACACACACACACACATACACTTCCTGGAAGCTTCCAGTTATTTGTAGCAAAGTCTTATTACAAAATCTGGATTTTTAGCTTAGCTTTACAGACTTGATACTCTAGAAGTTACTGCTGAGGAGAAGCAAGCTTTTGCAAAGCAATACCAGTTATATTGTCCAGAGTAATACCAATCAAGAGGTAAGAAAGTACCGTCAGAAAACATAATTTTGAGCAGGCTTTGTAAGTACAGAGGACACACCTTGCTGACTTTTTACATTGCATTCATTTAATGTCAGTATGTAAAACAAGGAATATTTTAGATCTAAAATTCGGATATTCAAGTCTTACTTCCCTCGTTGACCTTACCGAAGCTTTGCCAATACATTGACTAAACGCTTGCAAAAACTCTTTGAAGAACCTCTAGCAAATTCAGAGAGATGAAATGTAACGCTTGTAAAGAGATGACTTCGTCGGGAGCAGAAGCAAGGGCAGAATGAACTCATTTTGGAACATGTGCTGATGGGGTTGACTCGCTGGCTCATCTGTAAGTCTTTCATAAAAAAACTTGTCAGTATTTCACTGCCAGGTTGAAAGCTTAATGCATTGGGGTTTTTTAATAATGGCTTTTTAATTAGGACCCTAAAGAAAATGTGGCAGTCGGAGTTCATGGAAGCATTTAATTAATTTTTGTGGGGAGTGTCTGACACCAAGTGAAAATGGATGAACATTATTATTGCCATATCACTGTTTTAAAGAATGGCTCCCAATTATGTTATCAGGTTGAGAATAAATATAAAAAAGGCTCCTAGCTGCTTATATTATTTTAACTCTTGCTTATGAACCACAACTGTGAGATATATGACAAAGAACTTGCCTAAAGAAACTTACTAAACAAAGTTAAAGGAAAATGGTTTTAGAAAGCCAGACTGTGGATCCTTCTCAAAAGGAGCAGTTAGCCATTGGCTTGAGGTTTAATTGTAAAGGCCAGTAATGTAGGCCAGTCAGGGAAGCTGGAATTCTGTGATTTGGGTTCACGGAGAGTAAGCTTACTGTCAAAGTTTCCTGGAAATTGAAATACCATATGGTTTCCCAAGTTTTAAAATATGTATATATTGGCCTCAAAATTGACTCTCAGGAAGGAATTTTTTTCAGTTTGGCTATAGCAGAAGTATTTTAAATAAGACTTTCAGGGGAATAGCATCAGGCCCTAACCACAGCTCCAAAGTATGCCAGGCTTAATTTCCTCTTGAGATCATGGGAAATAATAAGTGGAAATATTTATAAAATGGAAACTGGTATTGAATAATTTGTTTATTTTTCGAAGGGAGGAACAATAATTTACCAAGTTAGTGATCACAAAGTAACTTGATTTAGTCACAATGACATATTAGAAAATGTAATTATTTGCTTTCTTTCCTTCCTCACTTACTATTTCCTGATTAGGAAAGTATTTTGTTCTCCTTTGTGGTTAAGAAAATACATAAAGGAACAAAGAAGAAAATTAAAGTCACTCACAATCTTTTATCCAAAGAAATAAACATCTTGATATATTTTCTTAAAGTATTTTGTTTAACGAATATACTCGAGGGACTGATGTTTTACATTTTAGCAACTACTCATTCCATTGTATGGTGAAGCTCTGGGCTCTAGCAAAAAAGAATTGCCTCTATTTTAAATTTAATTTATGATCCATCTTGCCCCCAGGTCACTGTTTCTTATTCCTTAAAGATTTTAAGTTTCAGCTTACTGTCCTTTTTCCTAGTGTCAGTCTTGACACTATTCTTGATTAAATATTCATATGTTTTATCCGTTCAAGCCTCCTTGCTTCCACTGATCTTGTCTTGCACTCTCTCTCTCCACCCCTTGTCCTGTGTTACCCTCCAGATCTTGTCAGTTTCAAGGACCATACCTCTGACCACCACTGTTTCTCTTTTCCACTCACACCCTCTATTTCCCCCATCCACATAATCCTTTAAGCCTGTCAGCATCTTCAGACCAATGAGCTTCCTAATATTTCGTTGTCCCTTTTGTCCCTATGTGCTCTCCTTTCCCCTCAATTGTATGTCCTTAAGTTTCATGGCCCTTCATTTTCGTCACCTCTTGGCATGCGTCCTTAACTCTTTTGTCCTTCTGTTGTTTAATTATACTCAGTGAAACCACAGTTCTAGTTAAATCAAACTCTCTGACAACCCATAGGGTTGCAGCATGAGAAAAATACATAACTGGACTGACAGATCTAACCTTCAATTCATGGTCGCTCATTCATGTTGGCCTTTAATGTGATCAAGATAAGCTTAACTGTTTCCCTCAGCCTGACTAAACTTTTGACAGGTTAGAAAAGTAACGTAACTATCTGTAACATTTTGATCACTACCTTCTCCTTCAAACAGTTTCTTTACTTGTCTTAGAGGATACCATACTCTCTGTTTCTCTTCTTACCTCTCAGGCCATTATTTTCTTTCTGCTTTATCTATTTTTTCTTATCTCCCTGTCTCCCTGGTCTCTTAATGTTGGAGTGTCCCAGCATACAGTCATTTTTTTTTTTCCTTTAGTTTTCTTCACAATTCACTTCTTGGGGAGTTTCATAAAGCCTTAAGACTTTTAATATCCATCTAGAAGCTAATTGATCCAACGTGTATTTCTACAATCTACCTCCCTTCCCAACTCTAGAAATATGTCCAATTGACTTCACAAATATGTCCTGCTAGTTGTCTCATGGGCATCTCAAACTTGACACTAAAAAGTCTCTCCTCCTCTAGCACCACCCACAAAACTCTATTCCTCCATCATGGGCAACTTCCTCTTCCATTTGCATTGGCTAAAACTTTTGGAGGCATCCTTTTCACTTAAATTATCATAACCCATGTTCTATCTGTCATCAAAATCTGTCACTCTGCCTTAAAATATGTTCCAAATCTGACCATGTCTCCCAACTTCTATAACTAATGCATTGCCCCAAGCTACTACTGTTGTTTTTCTCATTTTCCCCTTTGCCTTCCTTTGGTCTATTTGTAATAGAGCCCCCAGAGTAATATTGTTTAAAAAGTAAAATTAGATGGTATAATATCATGACCATCAAGTCCAACAAGGGCTTCCCACATCATGAGACTAATATCCTTACAAATCACAGAGAGGCACCACACGATTGTTCTTTGACCTATCATCTCAGTTCACTCTTCACCAGCCTCCTTGCTATTCCTCAGTCATTTCAATCAGATTCCCAAACCAACGTTTTGATACTTGTCCTTCCCCCTATCTGAAACATTCATTTCCTGGACGTTCACTTGAATTTCTCCTTCACTTCCATCACATCTTTACTCACATGGCCCCATCTGAGTGAAACCAGACCTACCCACTCCATCACAAACTGCACATGTGTTCAACTTTATATTCCTCCTGTTGCTTTATTTTTCTTCAGAGCACTCATTACCTTCTAACATACATGTTTATTTTTTTTTAATCTTATTTATTGTGTTCTTACCTACTAAAGAATAAGATTTTTGAGGATGGGGATTTGTTTTGTTCTATTTTAAGTTGTAATGCCAGTAGCTATAACAGGTACTGTTTCAATAGATAATCATTTCATGTTTGTTGATGGAATGATAGAAAGAGACTACCAAGGTTGCAGCAGAATGTAATCTGATCTGGTTCTTTTTTTTAACGTTTATTTATTTTTGAAAGACAGAGAGAGAGTGCAAGGGCAGAGACAGAGGGAGACACAGAATCTGAAGCAGGCTCCAGGCTCTGAGCTGTCAGCACAGAGCCTGACATGCAGCTTGAACCCATGAACTGTGAGGTCATGACCTGAGCCAAAGTCACATGCTTAGCCAACTGAGCCACCCAGGTGCCCCAATCTGACCTGGTTCTTAATCAAAGTTTAATTCTCTTAAAGGAGTTTCTGATACAGTATAATGAGAAAGGAAATAAATGGGAAAATCAAAAACCTCTGTGGAAAAAGAGTTCAAACTGAGCCATTCTTGGAATTCAAACTGGGGAGTTTGCTAGGGAAGATATTTGACCCAGAACTAGGCAAAAATCATAGCACTAAAAATCTATCATGTGGGAGTCAAGTTATGCAGAATGATTTAATGTAATATATCCCCTTGTATCCATTCCCAGGAAAATGTAGCCAAGGAAATATATTTTCATGTGGGTGGGAAAGAATTGCAGTCTCAAATGAAAAAAGTGATTATTTTAATATTTTTTTCTATTTCATTGCTTCTAATAGATGGCATATATCTGAGTCACTTGCAGGGTGCTTTGCACAGAACACTTGATCATGGTGTAGAGCTCGGCATGCAGTCAGGATCTTAGGAGCTACATGGATATTTTAGGGATGCAATAGGGGGAAAGTTGGACTCTGTATATAGTTTAAATTAATACAAAAAGTCCATGGGGAGCCTGGGTGGCTCAGTCAGTTGAGCGTCCAACACTTGATTTCAGCTCAGGTCATGATCTCACAGTCGTAGGATTGAGCTTAGCATTGGGCTCCACACTGAGCATGGAGCCTGCCTGAGATTCCCTCTCTCTCTCTCTCTCTCTCTCTCTCTCTCTCTCTCTCTGTGTGTCTCTCTCTGTCTCTCTGCCCCTCCCCCCTCTCAAAATGAATAAATAAATAAATATTAGAAATAAAAGTCTACCTGATTGGTGAATTACTAGGAAATCAGAAGCTTGGAACAAAATACGTATACATACATTAGAAAATACATATATCTTGGACGTCCAAAAGGAGATTTCAGGAAGTGTTTATCCCATAAAAGGTTGATGTTCAGACCAGAAATTCCAAGAGAAGGTTAGCTTGAAGAAAAAGTTTCTATATTTTAATGACACATGGAAAATGTATTTTGATGATTAACATATCATGAGACATCTAAAGAACTTGCAGTATCTGCAGGAACTCTCTGGTCACTTACAACTGAAGTAAGATATAGACAAATTGGAAGGAGGAACACGTAATCAAAGCCAAGAAGAATAGCCTCATATAAAAGCAATAATTGTCTGAAAGAAGAAAGCCAAGATTAAGCTAAGTTTTCAAAAAATTATACAAGGATAATTTAACGGGTTTTACAGACCTGCTCAGAACAAAGCAAACAATATATATTTGATCATGTGCTTACCAAAAAAAAAAAAAAAATTGAATATGCAGCAATAACATGGAGAAAGAAAAATTAATCAATTCTGATTTTACCTCTGTGTCATTAAAGACGGTGGAGTTTTAAAGATGCAAATTATAACACAGCCATAGTTAAACTGATCTGAAGTCTAAGATAAGTGACACAAGGCATAATCTTAGTATCGGGAAAGAGTTATAACTGAAATGAATTGGGGAGAAATGTTTGCCTAAGTTCAAACTTTTTACTCTGGGTAGACTTAGAAGAAAAAACCCCTGTGAAGTGAATCGCACCATTGCAGATTCCCTTCCTCATGTCTACGTCCCAAGGCTTCCAATCTAACGTAAAAAAACAGAGAAATCTAAGATGTGTTGATATCTACAGTCATCCTGTGAACATGTCTAATATCATTTCTTTCTAGGAAACTATATTTTCCATTACGGATTTAACTCCCCAAATCATTCCAGCAGTTGTTACAAAACCATATTTATCTTCCTCATTGACTTCATTTTGTTTTCTCCTTTATTGAGATTTCCCTTCTCAATCCCTTCTCAGGTATGAACCTGAAGTCTCAGGGCCCGGGTAAAGCAGCAGTCCACAGTGACACTTGGTGGCGGCCACAAGTTATGGTGGTGAGGACAGTGGCTATGGATACCGGGACCCTTCCAGAATTGGCACTCATTGCTCCCACTGTATAAATTAGAGGGCTCGAGTATTTTCCTGGGAAAGATTTAGGAAATGGGGGCTGGAGCATGTGAAAGATACTTTCATTCTCTCTTGGAATATGAGCCCTGGAACCTGGATTTATTAGAGTCGTTGGACAACCGAGATGTGGATTAGTATGCTCCCCAAACTAAAAAGCAATTAATAGCGCTAAAATCTGTGATGGTGGAATATTTGCCATATCTTTCTTCCTCGTCCAAAGTTTTATCGTATTCAGCTAAAAGATGAGATTAATGGCCATTTGTTCCCCAGACAGTTTTCTACCAGTTTTCTACCCAGACAGAAAAAGAAGAGTCATGTTCTAGCTTTATTTAGGTAATGTGTGTTATTTCAACATGATTTCAGATTTTGTAATGTGGCGCTTGAAATTTGGGTGAATTTGGGTGAATGAGAGGCAGAGAATGTTCCAGTTAACCATGTGAGTGACTCAAGGCGCTTAGCTTTTTAGTCAAATTTTGTTTTGTGAAGTTTCAGATCATTCTACTAAAGTTGTAACCTTAGAGAGTTTTTTTAGCCCACCTTTTAAGGTCACTTCATTGTTTTCTTTTTCTGAAGGAAATCATTCAAAATGAAAAATAGTAGCTTTTATTATCTAGGTTCATATAGTTACTATTTAAAAAGATAAACTGTTTTGGTATGTGGTTTAGCTCAATGTTTAAAAAATAATCTCGGATTGTGCTCACTGTCCTGAGGTGGTACACAAATCTAAAGTCAGGGTTGTTTTTGTTTGTTTATTTTGTTGTTTTGTTTTGTTTTGTTTGTACCTGGTGAATGCTATTCGGCATTGTCACTCGGCTTAAAGTCCTTTTATGAAATTAAGTCTCTTACCCTGCTCATGTGTACTATTCTAAAGTACACATTTCTGATGCTAATGAAAACTATAAACCTGTTAGGGAGAATGTTGGCTAGTGAGCTGAAGAATTCGAGGGTGTAAACCCAAATTTAGTTAGCAGCTGCTCTTGAAATGATTGTTGTCATGAATGTGTCTCATCATCTAAACTAAGGGTCAAGCTAAAAGAAAAATGTGAGAAACTTCCTCTGCTGATGGTTTCTCTTCATTTAGAAAGTGATAGAATACTTTGCTGTTGTTCAGACAGCATTTAATTTGTTGGCTTAAAAATGGATTAATTATGTTTGTAATCATCAACTGGACCCAAACAAAAAATTCTAACTTAAGAAAAGTAATTGATAGAGTAATTAACCAATAAAATAGTGGAGGAGCGGGTTCTGTTGTGAAGGACCAGGGTGGAGGTGAGACCCACAAAGGGCCAAGCCCTGAACTCAAATCGAAGGTGTTCATTGGCTTTGTGATTTCCTTTTCAGGATGACAGCATAATTCCTAACTATCCTGCTGTGGCTCTTCCCAAACGGGAATGTCGAGACTTTCTATGCTGAGTGGATAATCCAGCATTTCCTAATATAACATCTGTTCTAATCCGAATGCACAGTATTTTTTTTTTAATTCTTCCTTAGAATATAGTTTAGTTCTTGATTGTCTTCTGGTGGAAGCAGCACAGTTAATCCAGATAGCTAATATGAATCACTAATTTCCCTGAATGGGTTTGCTTGGAATTTTGCCACTAGAGGATTTTTCTTACATTTTAATAGAGATGAATCAAAAGTAGTCACTTCTAGTATACCCAATTGGCTAAAACTCAATGCCCTTTTTAATTTAAAATATTGTAGTCGCATCTCAATCTAGCCTCGACGACCTTCCACTCTTCTTTTAATTTTTTCCCCCAACATATGAAAGGTAAATTCCCCCAACATATGAAAGGACCTATTCACATCTGGACAGTTAATAGGTCATTTACAGCATTACTTCAAGTAGTATAAAGCAATAAAACGTAAACACATTAACTTCGTACCCATGGCAATTAATTTTCCATAAATGAAGCATTGTCATGCCCATTAACTTAGGAAAAGCTAAATGTAATCAACAAAACTCATTAGAAATTTGTGAATATAGCTTCTCAAAGTTAGTGTAAAATAATCTGAAGTCATTTATCTTAGGGAAGAGAAATACCTGGCAAGGGGGGGATGTGAAACTGCTATCCTTAGAAAACTTGGCTTGCGAGGTTGGTCTTTGGCTTGTATCTGGGCATTTGAACTTGGGGAGTATTCCCACTGGTCCGTATCTAATAAAGGTGGCTCCCTGTGCCCAGACTGCGCAATCAATGTGGCTTAAGCTGAAGAACTGTTTTCCTTCTAGGAGTCAAGAATCCTGGTGTGTGCTAAGTAGAATGTGACCGTGTGGCCTACCCCTAATAAAAATTTAGATGCTGAGGATCTAATGACGACACTTCACGCATGTTGTCACAATTGGATGCTGGAGGAATTAAGCATATCCTGTGTAAGTCCAACTGGAGAGGACCCTTGGAAGCATGAGATGGGAAGTTTCTTCCCATCTTTGCTCCATATGCCTTTCCTCTTCGATGCTTTGGTTTTGTATCCTTTTATTGTAATAAATTATACTTGTGTACATGCTGAGGCTTGTGAGTCCTTCTGATGAATCACTGAACCTGGGGTGGTCTTTGGGACACTCATCACAAAAGTTTAATCAATCTGTCAGTACTTTGCATTAGTTAAGCTCTTAAGGGTTTTGAGGGGGAATCTTATTTGGGATTCCTTTGAGACAATATTTATTGCAAAGCTAAATAATGACCATGAAGGACCAAGAAATGATACAAATTATAGCCCCCTTTTTTGACAACCACTCCTGAACTGAGCATTCCCAGCATTGAGCTGTACAATAGCTTTTAGAGAAACAAACTGATGGGGATGGTCTGGTGCTTATTTTTATGTCATAAGCCCAAGGAATCGGGTCAGTTTATCACCATTACATATACAGCACCCCTATTGGGCAGAATGTAGGCCAAGTCACTTCAGAGACGGGCAGCCTTCTTCACATCCAGCCTGGGCTTCTTTGCCCTTGATTTTGGTACCACCTTCTGATCTTATCATTTGTAGCCAGTGTATCAGAGAGAGTATGGCTTGTATGTCATAAGATAGAAAAAAGATAGAAAAAATTAGGGAGAATGATTCTTTTGGGTTCATGTTTTACTGATAGAGGCTTCAGTTGAGGCAGATACTTAGATCTTAATATTCTCTTTACCAGTACAGACAGAAAGAGCTGTGATGAGTGCATAGTTATTCTCTATTTCTTGGAAGGGGAGAGGCCAGTGGGAAGATCTTCTGGAGCCAGGGCCGGAAAGATGACATTAATTAAATCTGAATTAATGAAAAGACACCTATTAATGTTTAAATAAAAATTTCTTGATTATCCTAAGGGTAGCAGGGCAGAGGAATATAGGAGACTCTAAGTTCTGTGAGAGAAGGAACATGGCATCTACTCGGTCCCTCCTGAAAAAGATTGGTCTACTTTATTTTTTTCCATCCTTTCAAACTCTGTATAAATTGAACCGTATTTTACTTAGTCTTGCATATTTTCACAATTCACCTACAGTAATAGCAGCCTTTCCTGATTCCTTCAGTGGACATCTTCACCTATATTATGCTCTGGCAATAAAGACTCACATCCAGAATAAAAATGCCAACTCCTAAAGTTGCAGTGTTTAAATTACATTAACAAGGACATGTTTAAAAAGCAACAGGCTCCTAAAGTTGCAGTGTTTAAATTACATTAACAAGGACATGTTTAAAAAGCAACAGGTTCCCCAATCTTGCTGAAAGAAGGCAAAAGAAGGATGGAACTTGACTATTAAAAATAAATCAGTGCCTTTATAAATTGCGTTCTTTAGAAGGATTACCAAAACATTCTTGAGAGGCTCCTGAGAAGATATATATTTCCCTTTCACTTAGAGCCATAATAGATGACTTGAGATAATTAATACAGCTTCTGTAGAAAGACCATTTAATCCATAGAGATTACTGGCAAAAAAATGGAAATGGTAGAGGTCATAGGGGCTTAAACGATAATGACATTTTGTGTTGAAAATGCCACAGTATATGTGGGCAAATATTAATGGCCCTTTTACTTGGTTACCCGTTAAAGCATTCCCAACTATGACTACTGGGTATTCAGAAAGAGTCATTTTATTCATGTCAAGGGCAGATAGCTGTTCAGAGTGATCCTGAATAGTGAAAGAAATCAACATCAGAAAACAAAGTGGGAAGTAGTGAACAGTAGACCCTATAAGTATAGGCACAAAAATCATTATCTTAAAAAGAACATCCTGAGATACAGAGGCAAATGCATGAGAATTCTAACTTCAGTATTATTCTAATAATGCCCAGTTGAAGTTCTAGATATCATGGAATGAAACAAAGCATTGCTATTGTATTCTGCCTGAATCCCCAACTTATAGAATCTATGAAGAAAATAAAAAGGACATGTTTTATACAATAGTGGTGTTTTTTTTTGTTTTTGTCTCTGTTTTTGTTTTTTGTTTTTTTATTTTGCTGCACAGCATTAACTAAGAGGACAATTAGAGTATGACTCTACTCCCTTGCTTTCCCAGGACCCTTATTATTCTAAGTATATTATTCTCCTACCTCAATGAATCTTTCACGCGGTCAGATCTTTCATTCACATTGTGTACTCAGTAGATGATCAACCAGTGCTTACTACTAACTTCTGGCAACAGTAGAGACCAATTTTAATTTCCCTAAAAAACCACAAGGCCTTGCTTTCAGAAGGAGTCATTCAGTAAATTTTATTTCAGCCATCTCCCAACCATTGTGACAGCATCAATACTAATTGCTACTTATTTATTTTTTTGGCATTTACTTCTCTCTCCCACTTTCCCTCCCTGCCAAAACCTCGCTTATTCTGTTACTCAGCTAGTGCTTATTACAAACTTTCTCAATGTCAAGCTCTATTTCTGGTCTTAGAGAACTTTCACTCTAAAAAATGTTTGACAGGCGTGTGCCTGGGTGGTTCAGTCGGTTAAGCGTCCAACTCGAGATTTCGTCTCAGGTCATAATCTCATGGTTCATGGGTTCGAGCCCCATGTCAGGCTCTGGGCTGACAGCTCAGAGCCTGGAGCCTGATTTGGATTCTGTATCTCCCTCTCTCTCTCTGCCCTTCTCCCACTCATGCTTTGAGATATTTTCTCTATCTCAAAAATAAATAAACATTACAAAAATTAAAAAAATAATGTTTGGCAGTTTTTAGACCAGCATCATGGTCTAAACTCACTCTCTGCCTACTCTTTCTCCCTCCCCTTATATCTTTTATAGACATTACATTCAATCTCCTACATTGCTAATTCTATCTTGGCATCTATTTCTTAGGGGACCCAAGATGATGCCCTTCCCAACCTTGTTTGTCTGAATAGTTCTTATTCAAAATAAGTATGAAAGAGGAAAGTGTTGAGGAGTAGATGTTTAGTAATGCAGTCTTGATAGAGATAAAAGAAAGTGAGGCAAAAGAAGACAGTCTCTGACCTTCATCCATTATTGGACCTTGTATGAGGCAACTAATAGTAGAACTGGACTTTCCACAATGATTATGCTTCTACACGAGGTAATTATGGCTAGATCTACAAACATGTAAGCCTTTGTCATGGGGCAGGAGTTAAGACCAAATCCCTGTGCCTCTCGCTGTGATGTGGTACTAATAGCCGTTCCAGATTTTCCCTCCGAGGCACTCAAGCCACTAACTTGCTGAGAATGCTAACATCTGAAACCAAGATGCCATTATTTCTCTTTGTTCTTCAAGACTGGAAAGCCAGTTTGTTACCCTTCCTCTGTGCATGTTGCAATTAAAGGCTATCTATTTGACTTACTATTTCACTTGTTTATGAATCTTCCAGTGAGAGTGCTGGGCTGCCATTTCTTTAAGAAAAAGAAAGGAGCCTGGCTCATTCCTACACTATCATCACTTACTACAATGACTGGCAAATGGTGTGTCCCTGACATGTCTGAGTGAAATGACAAATGTTTCATTATTTGACTTCTCAATATAAAAACTCTCTCTTTGCTGAGTTGAATTTTTTTCAGGTAATGACTCTGCTGTCACAGATATCTAGTTGGGAATTTGTGTTAAGAAAACAAAGAGGAAGACGAAGAGAAACAGCAACAAAAAGCTAATTGCAGCATGCTATTTAAGACTGCATTGCTGAATGATTCCTGTGGTAATGTAAGTATCATTGTCAAAACCTATTGACAAAAATGATATTTAAATTTAGAATATTATTTATTAGCCACACTTCCTCAATTATTGAAAATTAGCATAAACATCTCTGCCAATGCAATGTGAAAGTTATTCTTTTCTCATTAATTATAGAGACATCCATTTCTTGGCATTCAAATCCACTTACACTATTACCATTTAAAAAATAGAAATTTAAAAAAGGAAAACAACATTTAAAGCTTCACTTCTGGGTTGGTTTTCTCCCAGGGCAGAATTCTTGAACATATGGTTACTTGATTATATAAATCTATGGTTGGTATCTACGATGCTATCTATCTATTAGTTGTGCGGTTTTCCTTTTATAGAAGGAATAAATGTCAAATTTAAGAATAAATATATAAAATGCTGGGTATAAGAATTTTTCTACGGATGGGAAAAAATGAAGTTGTATCTCTTCTGTTTCTATAGGTATTTAAGTACACCTGAGGTTGTGATCTGCTTATGGGAGCATCTCATGGTAAATGCAGGTGAAGGGTCCGTTAAAGAGTTGAGACCATGTGCCCTAGGGCTGTAGTGTCTTTGGGCAGGGGCCTGATAGGGGCAGGTTTAACCGTCTAGACCAGTCCTGCTGTAGAAGCCTCAAAACGGATATTTGGAAAATCCCTTATCCAGTTCTGCAAAGTCTAGACTAAAAACAAACTAGATTTTGTTCTTTTATCCTTAATTTTTCATAATAAATCCCTTTCCGCTTTTTATATCTAGAGTCCTTTTTCTTTCCTGTACAGTGAATTGTGGATGATCTTTATGTCCACAGACCCCTAGAACCACCTTCCTATCATTTGTTTCAAGATTGGTCAGGGATTTGGGGCTGAGGGTGATAAGAGAGTAGAGCTGTCCGCAGCCAACACAACTACTCCAGTACCTACTAGACAATACACAGAGAACTCACTAGGTACTCAACCATCACAAGACCAGATCACCTCCTTCTAGAATATCTAATGGTTTTCCTAGAAGGAGGTGGGAAATATGCAGGTAATACCATCTAGGAACAAGAAGCATCTCACACATACCAGCAAGAAATAGATGACAGCATCTCTTATCTATTGTGGGTGCTGAGGCAAGAGTTATGCTGAGTGGAGAGGTGCCCCAGGGACAGGAGGAAACCTCCCGGACACCAGAAGCTCTGGATACCTATGCCTGGGGTGCTTTCCATGGATCCGTTACCACCAAGGTGGGCTAACTTTTATGGCTCCTGGCTCTCTATAATGCTTCTTATATTTTTTGTGGATTAAAACATAGTAAGCATACTTACTTTATATTCTGTTTCATAATGCTGGTATTTTAAGTTTTTATAAGTCATTTGCTACTATCTTCTTCATTAAGCCTAGGTGTTTTATGATTTTTTTTTTTTTTTAATGTATGGTCGTTTTTATTCAGAGCCCATCCATGAGAATTCTCTGATTCTTCAATTAAAAGAGGTCCTTGTAGAGCATACTTATGTTTGCTTCTGCCAAGATATTGGAATATATTCCTTGCCAAACAGGGCCACTTCATACTAACTTCTCGCTGTAAGATTTTTCAGGCCTTTCAGGTTATATGGATTCAAGCTACAAACATATAAAAGCTGAATTAAGGTTGCAAATCCTTCGGAGGGATTTATTCCTCTTTAGTCAGTGATGTTTTGGGGGTAGACCATTTTCTTTGTGGCACCCTGTGTATGCACCTGTGTTTCCAGGACTCCCTTACTCTGATAATATTATCTTTTGGATTGGACATTCTCCCAATATGCTTTACAATTTGGACAGTATCTGGATTTTTTTTTTTTTTTTTTTTTTTGCCTCAAGGTTCTAAAAGTCCATTAAAAAAAAAAAAGAAAACAAAAACAAGCAAACAAACAAAAAACAAAACATAAATCACGGGTGTTAAGTCAGGCAATTGCCTTGAAAGTAAAAGCTAAATTTAGGGCTCCACCTATGTTCTAGACTCTATAGAGCAGAGGTTGGTTGACAAACTTTTTCTTCAAAGGGTCATATGGTAAATATTTTAGGATTTGCAGGCCACGTACTTGCAAGCCATGCAATTTCTGTCACACATTCTTTGTTTGTTGTTGTTGTTGTTGTTTTTCTTGTAAGCCTTTAAAATGTAAAAGCCATTCTTATCTCTGGGGACATGGTCTTATCTTTATAGACCACGGTTTTTATTCGGCCCATTGGTTTTGTTTTTGTTTTTTAAGTTTATTTATTTATTTATTTTGAGGGGGGGAGAGAGAGAGAGAGAGAGAGAGAGAGAGAGAGAGAGAGAGAATGAGTGGGGGAGGGGCAGAGAGATAGAGAGAGAATCGCAAGCAGGCTCTACACTGCCAGCGCATCATTATGGTCTCTTATCTCCATGAATTGACCACTCTACATTCCTTATATACGTGGAATCATATAGTAACTATCCTTTTATCTGCCCTACCTCACTTTGAATAATGTCCCCAAGATTTACAAATGCTGTAGGCCTGTGTCAGAATTTCCTTCCTTTTTAAGGCTGAATAATATTTCATTGCATGTATATACAACATTTTACTTATCCATTCATGCATCCATGGATATTTTGGTCGCTTCCATGTTTTAGCTATTGTGAATAAGGCTGCTATGAACATGGTTGTACAAATATCTCTTCATGACCCTGCTTTTCATTCTTTTGAGTGAATACCTAGATTTCCTGCATCATACGGTAATTCTGTTTCTGATTTTTTGGGGAACTGCTATATCATTTTCCCCACTTGCTCTGCCATTTTCCATTCCTACCAACAGTATGTGAGGGTTCCAGTTTCTCTTTGTCCTCACCAATGTTTGTGGTTTTCTGTTTGTTAGTAGCTATCCTAAAGGGTGTGAGGTGATACCTCCTGGTTTTATTTGTGTTTCCCTAATGATTAGTGATATTGAGTATCTTCTCATGTGCTTGTTGGCCATTTGTGTGTGTGTGTGTGTGTGTGTGTGTGTGTGTGTGTGTGTATGTGTGTGTGTGTGTGTTGGAAGAAAGAATAAAAAATATATATTTTCTCCTTGTGGTGAGATCACTTAGAATTTAATCTTTTAATGACTTTTCTATACATCATGCAGTAGCATAAGCTATAGTCATCACATTGTACATTATACCCCTAGTATATATTTACTTATATATACTTATTTATTTATAACTGGAAACTTTCACCTTTTGACTACCTTCCTTTAGTTTTCTCTTCTCCTAACCCCACCTCTGTATAACACACGAGTCTGATCTCTTTTTCTATTAGTTTAGTGTTTTGGATTCCTCATAAGTGACATTGTACAATTTTTGTCTTTCACTATCTGACTTATTTCATTTATTATATTGTCCTCAAGGTCCATCCACTTGTTGCAAATGGTATGATTTTCTCATTTTTTGTGGGTGAATAAAATTCCACTGTATGTATATACGTTGTGTGTGTTTGCATAACAACTCTTTTATTCGTTCATCCATCAGTGGACACTTAGGTTATTTCCGTGTTTTAATTATTGCAAATAATGCTGTTATGATCATGGAGTGCAGGTATCTTTATGAAATAGTACTCTCATTACATTTGAACGTATTCCCAGAAATGTAATTCCTGGACCATATGGTGGTTCTATTTTTCATTTTTGAGAATTCTCTATGCTCTTTTCCACAGTAGCTGCACCAATTTAAAATCCCACTGATAAGGCACAAGGATTTCCTATTGTTTACATCCATGCCAGCATTTCTATCTTTTGTCTTTTTTTTTTTTGATGCCCATTCTAACAGACATAAGATGACATCTCGTTGCACTTTTAATTTACATTTCCCCAATGACTAGTGCTATTGAGCATCTTTTCATGTACCAGTTGGCCTTTTATATGTCTTCTTTGAAAAAATGTCTATTCAGATCCTTTGCCCACATTTTAATATCAGATTACTTGTTCTTTGCTCTTGAGTTGTATGAGTTCTTTGTGTGGTTTTTGTTTTTTTTTTTTTTTAGGTTGACACCATATCTGATATATGGTATGCAAATATTTTTTTCCTGTTCTGTAGATTGTATTTTCACATCATTGATGATTTCTTTCACTGTGTGGGAGCTTTGTAGTCCAATGTAGTCCCACTTTATTTTTTATTTTGTTTCTTATGTTTTAGAAGTCATATACAAATAACTGTTACCAAGACCCAGGTCAAGGAGTTTGTTCCTATGTTTCCTTGTATGGGTTTGAGGTTTCAATTCTTACACTTAAGTCTTTATTTATTTTGAGTTAATCTTTGTGAAGTGGCTTAAGATTTGGGTCCAGTTTTATTCTTTTACATGTGAATATCCTATTATCTCAGCACTACTTATTGAAGAGACTGTCTTTTCTCCATCAAGTATTATTGGCTTCATTGTCAAATAATAATTTGTTATATATGCTTGGATTTATTTCTGGACTCTTGATTCTGTTACATTAGTCTATTTGTCTGTTTTTATGCCAGTACCATACTGTTTTGATGGCTTTAGCTTTATAGTATAGCTTGAAATTAGGAAGCGTGATACTTTCTGCTTTGCTCTTCTTCCACAGATTTCTTTGGCTACTCATAGTCTTTTGTGGTTCCATATCCATTTTAGGAGTGTTTTTTTTTTTCTACTTTTGTAAAAAATTCCATTAGAATCTTAATAGGAATTGCATTGAATCTCTACATGGTGTTGGTGGTACAGTTGATCTTAGAACAAACAGGGGTTAGGGGCATGACTCTCATGCAGTCAAAAATCCATGTATAATTTTTGACTCCCCAAAGCTCTACTAATAGCCTACTGTTGAGTGGAAGTCTTACAGATAATATAAACAGTCAATTAACACATATTTTATATATTCTATGTATTACATACATGATATATTGTATTGTTACAATAAAGTAAACTAGAGAAATGAAAATGTTAAAGAAAATTGTAAGGAAGAAAAAAATACATGTACAGTGCTATACATTATTTATAAAAAAACAAAACAAAACTGTGTAAGTGGACCCATGCAGTTCACACCTGTTTGTCAACTGTATTGACATTTTAACAGTGTTAATTCTTTTGTTCTATTAACATGGAATACCTTTCCATTTATTTGTGTCTTCTTCAACTTCTTGCAACAATGCTTTGTAGATTTCAGCATGAGCCCATTCACCTCCTTACTTAAATTTATTCCTAAATATTTTATTGCTTGCAATGTTATTGTAAATGGGATTGACTTTTAAATTTCTGTCACAAAAATTTTGTTCTTAGTGTATAGCAAGGCTACTGATTTTTGTATGTTCATGTTGTATCTTGTGACTTTACTGAAGACTTTGATTAAATCTAAGAGTTTTTTTGTTGAGTCCTCAGGATTTTCTATATGTAAAATCATGTCCCCTCAAATAGAGACAGTTTCAATTCTTTTCCAATTCTGGTAACTTCTGTTTCCATTTCTTGCTAGGACATCTAGTTCCATGTTGAATAGGAGTGGTAACAGTGGGATCACTAGTCTTATTTCTGATCTTAGAGGAAAACCTTTTATTTTTTCACTATTGAGTATGATGTTAGCTCCACAGCTAACATTTCTCCCGTATGGTGTTTGTTATGTGGAGATATGTTCTTTCTATGCATAATTTGTTAAGGGCTTTATCATTAATGGATGTTGAATTTTTTCAAATAATTTTTCTGTGTCTATTGAGATGATCATATGGATTTTTTCATTGTGTTATTAATGTAATGTATCTCATTGATTGATTTGCACATGTTGAAAGATCCTTGCATCTCACTAGATAAATCCCACTTGATTATGTGGTGTTATCCATTTAATGGGCTGCTGAATTCTGTTTGCTAGTATTTTATTGAGAATTTTTGTGTATTCATCAGGGATGTTGGCCTGTAGTGTTTATTTTGTTTTGTTTTGTTTTGTTTTGTTTTGTTTTGTTTTCCCTAGTAGTATACTCTTTCACTTGTAGTATCAGGATAATGGTAGTCCTGTAAAATGAGTTTTGAAAATGTTCATTTATCTTTGATTTTTGGAAGAATTTGGAGAAGATTGGTAATTCTTCTTTAGATGTTTTAGAACATCTAAAGAAATTAGAAATTTTAGAATTTGCTAAAATTCACCAGTGAAGCTAGGGGGTCCCTGGCTTTTCTCCTTAGGGATATTTTTGATTACTAATTCTATCTCCTTACTCGTAATTGGTCCACTTAGACTTTCTATTTTATTCTGTTTCAGTCTTGGTAAGTTTTTTGTTTCTAAGAATTTTTCTGGTTTTCCATGTTGCCTAGTTTGTTGTATGATTATTAATTGCAGCTTCTTATGATCCTTTGAATTTCTTGTGTTATCAGTTATGCTGTCACCTATTTAATTTATAATTTTGTTGATTTGGGTCTTTTTAAGATTTTTGCTTGGTTAGTCCAGCTAAGAGTTAGTCAATATTGTTTATCTTTTCAAAGAACCAACTCTTAATTTGGTTCATCTTTTCTATTGTTATTGTTATTCTCTATTTCATTTATTTCTGCTCAAATCTTTA
Organism: Panthera tigris; assembly: GCF_018350195.1. NCBI lineage: Eukaryota > Metazoa > Chordata > Mammalia > Carnivora > Felidae > Panthera > Panthera tigris. Next base: position 99,429,311 of record NC_056660.1, on the reverse strand, counting down.
TCATTTCCTTTCTTCTGATAATCTTGGGCTCAGCTTGTTCTTCATTTTCAAGTTCCTAAAGCAGTTAGGTGGTTTATTTGGAATCTGTTTTGTGTTTTGATATAGGTGTTTATTGGTATGAACATCTCTCTTAGAATTACTTTCGCTGCATCACATGAATTCTGGTGTGTTGGGTATGTTGTGTTTACATTTTTGTTTGTCTCAGTATACTCTTTTTAAAATTTTTTTAATGTTTATTTATTTTTGAGAGAGAGAGAGAGAGAGAGAGAGAGAGAGAGAGAATGAGCAGGGGAGGGGTAGAAAGAGAGGGAGACACAGAATCTGAAGCAGGCTCCAAGTTCCAGCTGTCAGCATAGAGCCTGATGAGGGGCCCAAACTCACGAACTGTGAGATCATGACCTGAGTCAAACTTGGACACTTAACCAACTGAGCCACCCAGGCACTTCTGTCTCAGTATACTTTTTTTAGTTATTGTGTAATCTCTTTTTTGATCCCTTGGTTGTTCAGGAGAGTGTTGTTTACTTTCCATGTATTTGTGAATTTTTCAGTTTTCCTCTTGTTATTGATTTCTAGTTTCAAGCCATTATGGTAAGAGAAATCCTTGGTATGATTTCACTCTTCTTGAATTTGTTGACTTATTTTGTGGCCTAACATATGGTCTATCCTCGAAAATGTTCCATGTGTCATTGAGAAGAATGTGTGTTTTGGTATTTTGGATAGAATGTTCTGTATATGGCTGTTAAGTACGTTTGGTCTATAGTGTTGAAATTCACTGTTTCCTTATTAGTTCTGAATGGTCTATCCATTGTTGAGAATGTGGTATTAAAGACCTCAATTATTGTTGTATTGTCTTTTATTTCTCCTTTTAACTCTGTTAGTTTTTGCTTTATATATTTACGTGCTCTGATGTTGGACACATAAATACTTACATTGTTATATTTTCTTAATATTTTGATTATTATGTAATAGCATTATTTGTCTCATTTTACAAGTTTTAGTTTGCAGTCTATTTTAACCGATGTAAATTTAGCTCTTCTGCTTTTATTTTTTTAGCTGTTATTTGCTTAAAATGTCTTTTTCACCCCTTTATTCTCAGTCTATGTGTGTATTTAAAGGTAAAGTGTATCTTCTGTAGGCAGTATATTGTTGCACATATATATTTTTTAAATTTCTTTTAGTCATTCTATAGCTTCTGTTTGGAGAATTTTATCTATCTACATTTAAATATTACTGATAGATTAAGACTTACTATTGCTATTTTATTGTTTTCTGGTTGTTTTGCAGATTCATTGTCCCCCTCTTTCTTATCCTTCTGTCTTTTTTTGTGTTTTCACGTCTTTTGGTTAGTTGCTTTTTTTCAATATTTTAAATATGTCATCTCATTATCCCATGATTTTTTAATTGAATTATAGGTAACATGTAATGTTATAATAGTTTCAGGTATATAACATAGTGATTCAAAACTTCTATACCTTACTCAATGATCCTCATGATAAGTATAGTCACCATACAACATTATTACAATATTAACTGTTCCCTATGCTGTGCTTTTCTCTCTATGTTTTCTTTATTTTATAACCAGAAGTTTTTCCCTTTAATCCCCTTCAACTATTTTACCCATCTCCTCACTCTTGTCCTCTCTAGCAAACACCAGTTTATTCTCTGTATCTATGATCCTGTTTCTGTTTTTTGTTTGTTTGTTTGTTTGTTTTGGTTTTTACTTTATTTTATTTTTTAAACATAGTGCTGACAACCTTCCAGAACAGCAGAGTCTCCAGGCAAGTGCTAGTTTGGGGCAAGCACGTTGCCTCTGCCAGAAGCCAAAGGTTCCATTTTTTTGTAGTTGTTGTTAATGTTTATTTATTTATTGATATTGAGAAAAGAGAGAGAGAGCGAGAAAGCATGAGCAGGGGAGGGGCAAAAAGAGAGGGAGAGAGAGACAAACCCAAGCAGGCTCTGCATTGTCAGCGCAGGGCTCAATGTGTAGCTCGATCCCACGAACCACGAGATCATGATCCAAGACTCAACCACTTACCCAACTGAGCCACCCAGGTGCCCCTGTTTTGTTTTTTTAGATTCCACATATAGATGCAATCATATATTTGTGTTTCTCTGTCTGATTTATTTCCCTTAGCATATGTCCTCTAGGTCCATCCATGTTCTCACAAATGGCAAGATTTCATTCATATTTATGGCTGAGTGTTATTTCATTGCATATGTTATACCACATCTTCTTTATACATTCATGTATTGATGGACACTTGAGTTGTTTCCTTATCTTGGCTATTTTAAATAATGCTGCAATAAACATAGCCTTGTGTATATCTTTTTAAATTAGTAGTTTTATTTTCTTTGGTAAAAAAAAAGTGGAATTACTGGATTATGTGGTATTTCTATTTTTAATTTTCTGAGGAAACTCCATACTGTTCTCCACTGTAACTGACCATTTGCTTTACCACCAACAGTGCACAAAAGTTTCCTGTTCTCCAAATCTTTGTCAACACTTGTTATTTCTTGTATTTTTCATACTGGTGATTCTAATGGGTATCAGGGCTATCTCACTGTGGTTTTGATTTGTGTTTCCCTGATGATTAGTGATGTGGAGCATATTTTCATGTGTCTGTTGGCCTTCTGTATATCTTCTTTGAAATAAACTGTATTCATGTCCTCTGCCCATTTTTTATTGGATTACTTGGGTTTTGTTGTTTGTTTTTTAATTTGGTGGTGTTGAGTTGAATGGTTTCTTTATATATCTTGGATATTAACCCCTTATCAGATACATCATGTACAAATATTTTCTTCTATTCGGTATGTTGCCTTTTTGTTTCACTGTTTGATTTCCTTCACTGTACAAAAAGCTTTTAAGTTTGATATAATCAAACTTTTTGTGTTTTTATGATGTTAATTAGTGTTTTGTTTTGTTTTGTTTTGTTTACTTTTAATACACATAAATGGTACATTATTCTCTTTTATCAGGCTGCTTTTAAAATTCTTTCTGTGTCCTTGACTCCTGATGATTTAATTGCAATATATCTTAATGTAGTCATATTTGGGTTTAGCCTATCTGGAGTCTTTAGGGCCTCCTGGTTCTGGATGTCCAGTTCTCTCCCCATGTAGAGAAGTTATCAGCCATTATTTCTTTAAATATACTTTCTGTCTCTTTCTTTTTCTTTTCACCCTTTGGAATACCCATATTGAAAATAGTGTTTCTTTTTTTGTTTGTTTGTTTCCCATAGGGACTTTAATCTTTCTTATCCTCCCCCCGCCTTTTTTTCACTTCTGAGTGGGTAATTTCCAATGTCCAATCTTCCAGGTCACTAATTCTTTCTTCCGCATCATCCAGTCTACTTTTGAAACTATTGAATTCTTCACTGCATTTATTGTATTTTTCAACTTTAGGATTTCTGTTTGTTTGGAAGTTTGCTATTTCTTTATAAAACTTCTCGTTTTGTTCATGCATTATTTTCCTAATTTCATTTAGTTGTGTATCTGTGTTTTCCTGTAGTTCATTAAATTTCCTTAAAATGATTATTCTGTATTGTTTCTCTGAAAGTTCTAGATTTTTATATTTTTAGAGTCAATTATTGGAATTTTATTAATTTACTTTGATGGTGTCATAATTATCTGATTTTTTTTTTTTTTTTTTTTTTTGTATCTGTGAACTTGAATAATCTGGCTCCTGTAAAAGACTTTACAGGTTTGCTTGGCAGAAACAGTTCTTTACCAGTCAGTTCAGTTTAGTTTTCTGTATGTGTCTGCTGGCGATGTGTTTGGGTGGTTATGGTCTATTATGGTTTATTTGAGGGTGTCAACTAATCAAGCTCTAGGGACGGGATGGGAGGATGTGCTACTGGCTGAGAAAGGCTGGATAGGACTGCTGGCTCGATTCCCTACCTATATGAGTCTTTAGGAAGGGCTCCATGTCTGTGTGGCTTCTCTGGTCACAAATATGGGCTATATTCAGTAGCAGATATAGCTATGAATTAGCTTCCCTTCCCTGGCATGGCAGCAGGACAGGACTCAGAGACTATAGAATTTGTTGTTTGAAGGCTCAAATCAGGCCTAAGTCCACCCTGAATTTCTTGGTCAGAGGCTAGCATTTTTGCTCTGCAGGTGGTAGAATCCCAGAATGTGTTCTCTGTTAAAAGGCCAATGCATGTAGGGCTGTTGAATGGGTTACACAGCTTTCTGTATGTTCTGATAAGTTTTCCTGGTTGGAAAAGCGAAACGCTGCATTCAGCAATGAGAAGGGCTACAGATTAGATTCCCTGCTCTCAGAGAAGCAGTTCTAAAACCAGTAAAACTCTTAGTTTATTGTCATTAACTCAAACTGACCCACACCACAAGGTCTCTGGCTAGACAAGGTCCCTGGCTTTACTCTGCAAACTATTAGCTCTGTTTGCCCTTCTCTGAGTTCGTGTTCCACTGGGCTGTACACTTTTCAGGCATTTCTACCACTTCTTTTGGCCAGTTGGGTTGAGAAGACACTCTTCCCAGTGGATGGGACTATGCTTCAGCTCTTTTGCCTAGGTGGGCGAGGAGAGGATGCTCTTTCCAGTCTCACCAGCTGGGGGGGCCTGCAGCTATGAGTTAATCAGAGTCAGCATGGGCTATGAGTTAAGCCTCTGTCAGTGTATAGCATGGGGAGCCTCTATGCTGGTATTGCTTTGGTATGCTGGTATCTGCTCATCTGCCTCTTAGCTTGATTGCCACTGAGCTGCACACCTTCCAGGAGTTGTCATTAGCCCTTGGGGTCAGATGAGGCTAGAAGGCACTTTCCACAGTGGTTGGGGCTGTGACTCAGCACCTTGAGTGGGTGTGGGTAAACTGGGCTCTAAGGCCAGCAGAACTCCTCATTTAATCAGGCAAATCTGCACCTCATCAAGTTTCTGGGTCAGAGTACATCCCCTGACTTGGTTCTGCAGATGAACATAGCTTCTGGTTGGGATTACTACTTTGGGCACTGCATGTTAAGTTCTGCCAAGATCCATGTGCTTGTTGTTGCGAGTCCCTGCCCTGCTGTCTCTCACAGTCAGACTCCCAGTGGCTGAGCCCACAGATTCCCCTATAATCTCTGTGGCACAAGATCAGAGTAGGAGTCCCCCACAAAGGGACCCATAACTTCTACAAAGGGAGGGGGCTGGTTGTCCCCTCTGAGTTTTCTTTTCCCTCTGGAGGAACCTGAGTCTCAGGGGAGCCCTCTCCAGGTGGTGCTGTGCTGGCCTGGGGGAAGGGCAGTGTGGCCAACATGTAGCCACATCTCTTACCCTTCTAATGCAGTCTGTGTAGGTCTATGTGGCCCCAGGGGTGCTTCAGCCTCACTCTCTTGTTCTAGGATTCTCTCAGTGGTGTTTTGTTTTTGAAGAGATTATGGTTGTTCTTATGAAAGGAAGTGAAGTCAGGAATGACCTGTGCCATTATCTTAGTGATATCACTGTTCTCATGTGTAATTTTAAATTCTAATTATTTGTACTACTTACAATGATGTATTGTCTTTCTGTGCTACATATTTGCCTGAAAAAGAATGTATTACTTCACCTTCTGGCAAGGGCAATATAGGAAGGCAGCCTTCTTTCTTAACCATAAATTGTTTAAAGTCCATTTGGTCACAAATACGTCTTGTTTCACAGTTATACAGTTGCATTTATGACTTAGAGGGAAATATTATTTTAATACATATATATTTTTGGGTTAATTGTTTGGTAAATACCCAACAAAATATGATATTAATGTCAGAAGACATATGACCAATTTAGTTCAGTAAGATTTTTTTCTAATTAGGTAAGTTTAAATAATTTATGACAGAGAAAATAGGACCTACTTCCAAAGAGCAAACTGAAAACAACAAATCATCCTGAATCAGAATTCAATTTAAAACATATGTAAGGAGGTTTTATTTACCTGGTTTTAGAAAGATATTATAAAAATTATTCCATTTCTTGAAATAGATAAAAATAGGTAATACTTTTCTTTCAGGTGTACTTCTAAGCACTTAATATTAATATATTTAAATATTTTAATAGTCCTGTGTATCTCTTTCCTACACACTAGGAAACAAACAATATAGTGTGAAAAGTTGCACAGGGTCATTTAGATCATAGAGGGTGAAGTCAGAATTTGAACAAGGCTTTAGAGTCTCTATTGCCTTCAACAGAGTCTTTTGAGAACTAATTTATAATTTTCTGTTCATATTAATAAAGTACTCTTTACTTTTCTTGAATATTTGAGATTAAAATATTTGGACTTTGGGGTGCCTCGGTGGCTCAGTTGGTTGAGTGTCTCATTCTTGATCTTGGCTCAGGTCATGATCTCACAGTTCCTTAATTCTGGCCCCTACTTGGGCTTAGCACGGTAAGTGTGGAGCCTGGTTGAGATTCTGTCTCTCTGACCCTCCTTTGCTCATTCTCTCTCTCTAAATAAAAATAAATAAATAAATAAATAAATAAACTTTAAAAAACTTGGATTTTAAAAGAATGCTAGATAGCTCAAATGAATTTTGTTGATGTACCTTCAGTAAGTATATAGTAAGGCAAAATAAAAGAATTTGAGACAATATAGAGGAACACATTTTATACATGGGGACAACTAGAAAGCATATTCTTTGCAAGAAGTAGTTCCTGACTTTTCCCAGTTGTCTTCCAGTGCCCCAGTCCTGATTCTGGTATCTCTCTAAGTCTATTGACCAAGACAACGTTACTCTTCCCCTCAGCTTCGCTAAATTTTAGACAGGTTTCTAGATTATAGGCCCCTGACCTCCTTTTCTAGGAGTGTTTACCTAAGTGAACTTTCAATTGTAAATTCTTTCTCTTTGAGATGTAAAACTTCTCACAGACTCTCAACAGTTTTACAACCTAGGAGTACCTGGGAACCTTCCCACTGAAAGGTAAACCTCAAGAAAGACAGCCCTGCCTTTCAGACTATAAGAGTACGAGCTTCACTTTGATAAGAACCAATTGGCCAACAGGATGGCCTCCTCACTTTGACCAACATTCTCTAGTACTTTTCCACTAAACTATAGCTCCCCCTAGTGTTTAAACACAAAAACCTTTTGTTTCAGTGGAGTGGAGTTCATTGCCTCTGCCCCGCTGTAATAGTCCTGATCTCTATTGTAATTTCTTTGAATGAAGTTTTTTTTTTTGCTCTTTTAAACCAGGGTCCAATGCAATTTTTCTTTCACATCAAGACATTCCATCACACCTCTGGAGCCACTCTGTGTCTTTTAATTAGAGATTTTAGTCCATACACATTTAAAGTAATTGCGGATATGAATGTACTTTTTGCAATTTTGTTCATTATTTTTATTTTTGACTGGATATTTTCATAGTTCCTCCCTGTTCCTTTCTTCCCTTACTCTCTTCCCTTGTGGTTTGATAAGTTTTTTTTCTTTTTCTTTTTCTTTCTTTCTTTCTTTCTTTCTTTCTTTCTTTCTTTCTTTCTTTTTCTCTTTCCATGTTACATTTAGCTTCCTTTCTCATTTTATGTACCTGTTATAGCCTTCTGCTTTGTAGTTACCATGAAGCTCACATATTACATCATATGTAAAACAATCTATTTTTTAAAAATGTTTATTTGTTTTGAGAGAGAGTGAGAGAAAGAGTGAGTGGGGGAGGAGCAGAGAGAGAGGGAGACAGAAAATCCCCAGCAGTCTCCATGCTGTCAGCGCAGAGCCTGATGTGGGGCTCAGTCCCATGTCCATGAGATCATGACCTGAGCTGAAATCAAGATCACTTGTTTAACCGACTAAGCCCCTTAAAAACAACTTATTTTAAGTTAATAGCATCTTAAATTTGAATGCATTCTAAAAATCTACATTTTTATTCTCCCTCCTACCATGTGTTATGTTTTTGATGTCATATTTTATATATTTTTATTTTGCATGTTTCTTAACTGATTATTATAGTTACGCTTACTTTTACTACTCTTGTCATCTAACCTTCATATCAGGTTTATAAGCAGTTAATTTACTACTTTTGCATTACTAGTAAGATTTTTACCTTTCTATTCTCCTTATGCCTTACCTTTTCAACTTTAACATTTTTGTAAGGCCAGTTTGGAGGTGATGAATTTCTTTAGTTGTCTGGAAAACTATCCCTACTTGTGAATGATAACCTGCAAAGGTAGAGTATTCTTGTTTGGAAGTGTTTTCCCCTTCTAGCACTTTGAATAGATCATGCTACCCCTTCTGGCCTGTTAAGTTGCTGCTGAAAGATTAGCTTAATAGTCATATGAGGGTTCCCTTGTATGTAACCCATTGTTTTTGTCTTGCTGAATTTTAATATTCTCTCTTTAACTTTTGATAATTTAATTATAATGTGTCTTAGTGTGGAGAAAGGACAAATCTGAACGAATTATTTTTCAGAAACACAATCTATTTCTGAGAGGAATTTTGTGCAAAACAACTTTGTTCTGCTATAAGCCTTAAATTAAATCTTGTTACTAACCCGAAAGTTATAGACTATTGATTTTCTTAACCATTAATTCATGTAAGGCATTATCTCTGTCTCCATAGTATTTAGTTACTTTACTTTACTTATCAAAGCTAAGGGATTTCCTTAGCAGTTTCCTTTCCTCTTTCCCTAGACACACTGACAGGGTAATTTTTTTTTTTTTTTTTTTCTAATGAGATACTCTTTACTGCAAAGAAACACATCTCACAGAACCCTGGCTGTTACCTTCAGATAACACACACACATACACACACACACCACAAAATCTCAATGTAATTATTATTGTAGTTTCATAAAGGGTGATTTAAAATAAAGTGAAATCTTTGCTTTGTGCACTCCGACACCATTAAACATCAAATTTGGGGTTTTTATTTATTTATTTTGTGTGTTTGTTTGCTTGTGCTTTCTCTGTGTGTAGGTGTTTCTGTGTATATGACAGATGTAAGAGTTAAAAAGTTGGAATGTATTGGGTTGTCCATTATGTTTACATTTTGAATTTGATTCATATCAAATTTAACTTCTGTGACAGGGAAAACAAAACCTTTACCCAGCTCTACAAGGCTAAATCTCTAGTTGAAAGTTTGGCATTTGTTCTTTTTTGAACTTTGGACACTATGAGCCCATTGTTCTTCTTTTTAAATCCACTTTACCAAGGAAACTCAACTCTCTTCAAAGTTTTCATTTTAATCTCCAAGGACACACCACTAGTCTTTCTAAACTTGAGCCTCCTTGAATCTCAGCCTTGTCATATTGTAAATGTTAATAATAAAGATAATAATAAAGCATCTTTAATATAAACTATGTTTACATTTACATATAAGCTATATGTAGTCTTGGAAAACACTTTCATACCTATTATCTTGTTTTACCTTTGAAATATTTTGAGGTTGGTGGAGAAGATAATATTTTTTTCTTGAAATACAATCTACGCAGACTTCTCAAGCCTAACACTGACAAAATTCACCTCAGTTGCCTTTCTGCTCATTTATTCCTACCAGAGGAATTCAAGCTAGACATCTCTGTTGCCTCTCTAGTTCTTTTCTTCCTGTCACCTGCTCTGTCGGGATGCATTATCATTTGTTGGCTCCTGAATCTGCACTTTCTCTACTTGCACATTCATTCTACATTTTTGGTCTTCAGGATTACTCAACTAACTCATTCTAACAACATCCAGATTGTTTCCTACAGTTGGCTCTACAATTTTCTGTCTTTACACTGCATATTGAGACCAGGTCATCCTCCCAGGGTGACAGCCAGCGGCCAGGGTCAAAGGACGTTGACATTTTTCCACTTTCGTTTGCATGTATTCAAATGTTTCCTGGGCATCGAAGGAACTCCATATTCTGGCTCTGTCTTGCTTTTCTCTCTTTATTATTGTTTACTGTACCCAACATGGCCACCTGATTTCTGTCAAACTTGACTAGTATTGGGATACCTGGGTGCCTCAGTTGGTTAAACCTCCAACTCTTGATTTCAACTCAGATCGTGATCTTGCAGTTCATGGGTTCCAGCCCTGTGCTGACAGTGCAGAGCCTGCTTGAGATTCTGTATCCCTCTCTCTCTGCCTCACCCCTGCTCTCTCTCTCTCAAAAATAAATAAACATTAAAAACAAACAAACAAATCACAAAAAAAGGACTAGTATTATTCCCACCCAATTTTTTTGATTTTGACACCTGGGTTTTGCTTATGGTGCCTGACTTCTGTGACAATATGCCCTTTCCCTCTCTTCATATTTGCTTTTATTCATACCTTAAAACCAAAGTCTCATCTCAGTTTCTGAAATCCTTCTGGATCAGACTTAACTCATCTTTCAGACTGTAGTTTTTGTAGTGTGGAATTTAGGTCTTCATTTTTCATATTGTATTTTCATCATTCACTACTTCATCCACTTAGAAGTCATATTGTAAACATAATTTTTTTCCTGTGTAATATTAATCATCTAAATAGCATGTTTTGGAAAACTAGATGGTATGTTTTTTGAATCAGCCAAAAAATCTTTTGTCCCTTTTATTTTTTTTCCTTTTGCCTGAACTTACATGATTGGTTAAGCTTTAACGTCCCACAGGGAGGTTTATATTAGCATCCAGATGGTGAGAGCTTTGCATTTGATATGGATCCTGGTGATTGTATGTCTCCCTTCCTCAGGCTAACAGTAATTTCCTAAAGCCTTAAATACCAGCATCATGGCAGCTTGAGGCTCTAAGTCACTGTGGTTTAGCATGACATTTTATCTGGAACAAACTAATTTATTTAAATGGCCAATATATCTGTAAATATCAATAAAATCATTTATTTCTCCCTCTTAAGATGGGCAGTACTTTACAATGAGTGTCATGTGTGTATCTTAGAGATGATTACTGAACATCTCAGGGGCTAAGTCTGAGGCTAAACGTCATATATGAGATCATTGCCTATGGCGCAAAACAATAACTAATAAGCTTACTTGTAATGTTTAGCTTCTAGAAAAGGGTGAAAAGGAGTCATGAGTGGAGAATTGTAGGAATCATCACTTTTAATCCTCTGTTAAAAATAGCTTAAAGAGATAATATTCAATAATCCAAAGCACTTACCTTTTTCGAAGTGGATAAATTAAAATGAAAATAAGTATTTGAAAGCTGCCTCTTTTACAACTTATGTCAACGACAAATATGGTAAAGAATGGACTCTGTCAAGCACCACAAAATTAACATGACTTGTGCTAGTTCCAGCACTGGATTTGCAGGTAGAAAGGGCACCATAGGAAGTGTGACACTGATGGAACTTATGAAGAGGAACATCAGTAAGATTCAAGGGTGGAAAGTTTTTAGCAACTGCTATGGAGTGTAGAGGGAAAAAAAATGCACTTTTGTTTTTGGAAATAATTACTTTCATCTGAAGCCACCTGTTTTCCTCATTCTATTTCTTTTCCTAATACTTAAAAAATTATGATAAAGTTCATATAAGATAAAACTTACCATTTTAACAATTTTAAAATGTTCTATTAAGTGACATATAATAAATATACGTTGCTATACAACAACTACTCTACGTAGTTCCAGAACATTTTCATTGCCCCAGAAGGAAATCCTGGACCCATTATGCAGTCACTTCCTGTTTTCCCTCTATTAGTGGGCCTTGGAAACCATTGATCTATTTTGTTGTTGTTTGCTTCTGTGAATTCATCTATTCTGGATATTTCATGCATATGCAATCGTACAATATGTGACCTTTTATATCTGTCATATTTCACTTAGTATGTTTTCAATCTTCCTTCATCTGATAGCATATATCAATCAGTACTTGGTTTTTTTTATAGTTGAATACAGTTGTATGTATTCAACTGTATTCGACTATATATATTCAACCATAGTTGAATATAGTTGTATGGCTATACCTTATTTGTTTCTCTGTGCGTCAGTTGATGGGTATTTTGGTTGTTTCCGCTTAAAAAGATTTTTTTAAGTGTTTATTTTTGAGAGAGGGAGACAGAGTGTGGGTGGGGGAGGGGCAAGAGAGAGAGGGAAACAGAATATGAAGCAGGCTCCAGGCTCTGAGCTGTCAGCACAAACCCCGATGTGGGGCTTGAACTCATAAACCATCAGATCATGACTTACACCAAAGTGGGACCCTTAACCGATTGAGCCACCCAGGTGCCCCAGTTTCTACTTTGTGACTGTTGTAAATAGTGCTGGTGTGAATGTTTGTGTGCAGATATTTGTTTTAACACTTGTTTTCAGTTCTTTTGGGTATCTAACTGAACATGGAGTTGCGGAGTCACATGGTAATTGCTTGCTTAATTTATTGAGGAACAATCAAACTATTTTCCACAAAGGCTGCACCATTTGATATTCCCACTAGTCGTGTATGACAGTTTTAACTTTACCACATCCTCACCAATACTTGTAATTTCCATTTCCTTTGAAAATTTTGTGTATAGTCCTAGGATAAGGGCAGTGTATTACACTGTGGTTTTTACTTGCATTTCCCTTATGTTGAATAATGTGGAATGTTGCGTCCTGTGCTGCTGGCCTTTATTATATCTTTCTGTTTCTTTTTTCTTTTAAATTTTTCTAAAGATTTTATTTTTACATAATTTCCACAGTCAATGTGGAGCTTGCACTTACAACCCTGAGATGGAGAGTTGTATGCTCTACTGACTGAGCCATCTAGGAACCCCATCTGCCTGTTTCTAGTGCTCGAAAATTATCCTGTGATTATAAACATTTCAATCTATATGTTAATTTTGTTTATTTTAATTTTTTTATGTTTTATTTATTTTTGAGAGAGAGAGAGAGACAGAGACAGAGCATGAACAGGGGCTCGGGGGCAGGGTACTGGGCAGAGAGAGAGGGAGACCCAGAATCCCAAGCAGGCTTCAGGGTCTGAGCTGTCAGCACAGAACCTGAGGCAGGGCCCGAACCAACGAACTGTGAGATCATGACCTGAGCCGAAGTCAGATGCTTAACTGCCTGAGCCACCCAAGTGTCCCTAAATTAATTCACTTTAAATCCTTTCAGGATTATCCCTAGGCTAATGCTGAAATATGTAAAAACTTTTTTTTTAACTAATAATTTGAGCAAAGGATTGTCTATATAATTTTATAAACTTTAATTCATCATTGAATTTTTGGCTTATTTTTATGCCAAATTTATTTTTATGTGCTATTTATTAAGAATTTTGTGCCATTCAAATGATATGAAATAAAAAACGTTTTCTGAAAACTACTCATTAACCAAAATAAGGTTCAAATCTTACCACTTTTTTCCAAAAAAAATTTTTTCCAGATACTTTTTATAAAATTCAGTTAAATAATGGGTAGTTCAGTGTTGGGTATTCAGAGGGGGCAATGTTTTCTCTAAAGACACTTAACAATAGCACAGTTTTAGCTTCGGATTGCCCCACTCCCTTTCTTCTTTCCTGTTCTATTACTATCTTTTCCATCTCTATCCTTTTTGGCAGAAACAGATTTGCCTACTTCTCGAAGTTAATATTCTGCCCAGAAAGGTGAGACAAATTGTCTCCTATTCTGATGATGCTTTTCTAGGATTTTAGTCATGTCTCTTGAAGATCTTTGCTTTCATACAACCCTTGACCAATTAAACAGAACCTGAGAGAAGACTTTGCTTATGATTACTAAGTTAGTAATGGAAATCTGACTCTTTCAGGGTTTCCATTTGGCCCAGTTTGGTTGGCCACAGGTGAAATGTGAGAGAATCCTGATGGATTTTTACATGGAGGGGTTGGATTTGTTGGAAACAGTGGTGGGCCTTGATTCAATCACGCCGATTTCCTCTTGGGTTCTCTGGAGACAAAAAGGAACGGCTAAATTCTGCTTTTACTGCTGGTTCCAGCTATTCTTTGTTTTCACCCCGAGTTTTATACTTTTGCTTATCAGTATACATGATTTTCCAAAGAAGAATCTGATGAATTTGACTCTTGTTACAATGGAAAGTTAAAGCAAATTGTTCCCAAAGGATTTCAATATCTCTTCCATGGCCCCAGTTGATAACCATAATACAGTGGGCTTACCATAAGCAATAGTGTATATTTACTGAACATAATATACCCACATACTTTAAAAGATGAAGCCAATTACATTTGTAATGCCTGAAACTTTTCTATTGTACAAAAAGTCCTGTAGATAATTAATACAGTTAATTAACTGTGGATGTAATTGGCTACTTTAGAGAGCAATTCACCACTTCACTGTCATATGAGAGCAGAAAAGACAAAACACATACAAATTAGAGGGCATTCATTTAATTATTTGAGGTTATTGTAAGAGAACTCTTGTCTCTATTAGACATTTAAAATGACCTTGCATCAACACAGGCAAATTAGAGATATCTATTTTGACACTTTGGAAAAATACTACTTTCGCTTTTTTCAACTAATCTGTTTAAAACTTTGAGGCAACCTTAATAACATTAAGCAAATTTAAAGATGGTAGGCAACCCTCAACGATGTTAAAAACAAATTATTTGAGGGGCATCTGGGTGGCTCAGTCATTTAAGTGTCCCACTTTGGCTCAGGTCATGATCTCACGGTTCATGAGTTTGAGCCCCATGTGGTGCTCGGTGCTGACACCTCAAAGTCTGAAGCCCGCTTCGGATTCTGTGTCTACCTCTCTCTCTCACTCTCTGGCCCTCTCCCCCCCACCCTTCAAACTAAACATTAAAAAGATTAAAAAAGCAAACAAATTATATAAAAAAATGTAGTGTTCATTTGTGTTATTTCCAGAGAATAGGAATTTAGAGAATTTAGAGAATTTCACCTTCTAATTTTATTCTATGGAGATACTTTTTAAAAAAAATATAGAAATATTTATAGCCTGAAGAACATTAATCAGCTTTGAACACAACTTGGTATATATACAAAGAATTGGCCACTATTCAAAGTTCAAAAATTCTGCTTTTCCTTAGCTGCAGAAACAAATCATTAGGGAAGAAATCCCTGATGGGCATTAACTCTGACAGATGGTCCTACACTCAAGTTAATACTAACCATTTTCTTGCTTGGAAAGTTGCTTTCTTTTAGAATTAATTTTCAAATGGTGACTCACTTGCAATTTACTGGAAAAGACAAAGTATGGTAGAGTTCATTAAGGGAATGGAAGAACAATACATCTGATTATTTTTGGCATATGATATACCCTTTAGATGATCTCCAAACAAAAGAATTGGGTATTGAAACAGAGCCAATTCGTATATTCCATCAAAACTTCTTTCATTATAATTGTGTCATTGGGGCAAATCAGTTAAAGTTTTGTATCAGAACCTCAGTTTTGTATCAGAACCTTTTAGCAGAGTCTCCTGAACATGCTTCAAAGAGTGGGTGTGATGATGAACATTTTCCTTAGTGAAAGGCCAAGCACACGAGGGGCAGCAACAGACTGAAGTGTTTTTGCTCGTGGACGTAAGGAATGGTTTGTACAATGCCTTTTGTGCAGTTTTGTGCAGTTTTACCTATTTCTGCTTCCTGGTGAACCACATAAACTTGCATAAAGCAGTGCTGTCATCAAGGAGGTATCAATCTGATTGGACCTCCGGAGTGTCAAGTTGCCCATTGTTTCACTCATTCATTCAACAGACATTTTTGAGCACCAGCTATGGGTTCGAAATCTTGTTGGAATGAATAAATCATGATGTATCCTCAGGGATCTTGCAGTCCAGTAAAGTGAAGGAATCAAATAAATACATTGGTATCTTAGTTTCTAATAAAGGTATGTGTAGAGGGTACAAAACACGGGGTCTATATCATAGATGTATGTCTCATGAAGTATAAGGGAGGGAGAGGACTGTGTTTGTTTGTTTTGTTTGTTTGTTTTATAGATTTTTTTAATTTTTTATTTTTTGCAAAAGACAGGAAAGATCTTATAGGGAAGTGACAAGAGTATGTCTGCATTAATTTGACAGCTATTTATAGGTTGCCTAGTATTTTCCAGGCTGGAGATAAAACAAGAAACAAGACACAATCTCTGTCCTCAGGAAGATTGTAGCATTTTGCAAGGTGGATAGTTATCAACAGCAGACGATGGGGATAAAAGTGTATTCCAGGTAGAAACACACAGGCTTTGTGTAGGTTAATCTGTGTACCTTCCACACCCATCTGCTGCTTCCAGCTTAGCTTTCCACCACCTACAGAAATAATGCTCAATATTTCATTTTGTTTTGTTTTGTTCTATAGAGAAAGACACAGTTAGTGAGTGGAGGACATAAAAATTGAAAAAATCAATACATGGTATGATCATCAATATGTTTTGCTAAGCAGTGATGGTTTGAGCTAGATTTTTAACTCAGTGACATGGAACAGAATAATTAATTGGTGATACGCTCTGGAGCTAGGAGGCATCTGGATCGTGGGCATGCACAAGGTGAGCCGAGTAGAGACACCAGGTCAAGAACCTGCAAAGACTAGTGCAGACTTGGGAGACATAGATTAGACACCATGCATTAGATAATAACTTAATAGAAATGTTGTAATTCAGAATTTCACTCCCTACAGCCTGAGTTATACTTCTAACCCACATGAGAGTCTATGAGCTGTTCATACCTTTATCACAAGTGTCCCTTTCCATTTTTGCCTCTAGATATTTTGGGTGACTTTTTGTTGTTTGTATCCAAAAGTGGCATGGGATGCTGGAGAATCTCCAGGTAGTTTTGTAAAACTGGAAAGTAGAATATAGTAAGAGATGAGTTTGGAAAGAAAAACAGGGCCATAACATAAACAGTTTTGTGTGCTATGATGAGAAGTTTGGGCTTCATAATATAAACAATTGAACTCACTGTAGGCTTTCAAGCAACATGACCAGATTGTGTTGTCTCAAAGTCACTTGGGTGTTTTGGAGGGGTCATAAATGGAGACAGAGGGGGCCTCTTAGAAGACTATGAGAATAACCATAGGTTGAGATATTAAGAGTCTGTAGTAAGGCAGTAGCTATGGGAATAGGAATTTTATTTAAGACATGTCCATGTTGTGGAATTTATGTGATGTGGACACTGATTTTGTGAACAGAAATAGTGGAAGATTACTTTAATGACAAAGGAATGCCAGTACTTTATCAGTAAAGGAAACTCTGGAAATAGTGTTACATTTGAGGGGTGAAAAAAGTATAGTTGCAGAGATGTTAAGATTGGGGTGTTCCTTCAGGTGGGAATCAGTCAGGGAAACAGAAAGCGCAGTAACAGTCATTTGTATTTAAAAATGGTTGAAAGGGGCTCCTGGGTGGCTCAGTCAGTTAAGCGTCCAACTTTGGTTCAGGTCATGATGTCATGGTTTGTGAGTTCGAGCCCCATGTCGGGCTCCATGCTGACAGCTCAAAGCCTGGAGCCTGCTTCAGATTCTGTATCTCCCTCTCTCTCTACCCCTCCCCTGCTTATGCTCTCTCTCTCAAAAATTAATAAACATTAAAAAATAGCTTACAGTGTCAACGGAGAGCAGAATTAAATACAGAGGTAAAGTAGCAAAGTAAAACTGGATGATAAGCACTTCTTAAGATCACTTATTAAATTACACCTTTATTTAATTAATTTTGTCCTTTTAAAAATTGCAGGTGCTTCCATTTGTAGAAGCTGGTAACAATTCATGTGTATTATTTAATTTTTCCTAATAATCATCCCCTGAAGCAGCTTAATATCACTATTTTTATAGGTGGGGTAATTTGGACATGCAAAGTTTAAATAACTCGCCTGAGGTGATACTAAATAAATATCCAAGCCACCTAAAGCCACTTGTCTAATTCCATACCCTGTGCAGTTAACGATAGTGCTGTACCTTGCCTTCCAAATATCAAATACCAGGTGAACTGAAGAAGGCATTTCTGTCCATAAGATACATCACACCCATATGTCATGTGAACACTGCAATTCTGTTATACCCTGGGACAAACTTTCTTGTGACTCTGTGGCCTTAGTAAGAATGTGCAGGGCAAGGGACGCCTAAGTGCCTCGGTCATTTAAGTGTCTGAGTCTTGGTTTCAGCTCAGGTCATGGTCGCATGGTTCATGAGTTCGAGCCCCGCATTAGGCTCCATGCTGACAGTGTGGATGGAGCCTGCTTGGGATTCTCTCTCTCTCTCTCTGCCCCTCCCCTGCTCTCACTGTCTCTGACTCTCACAGGATAAATAAATAAATAAACTTAAAAAAAATCCTTTATCTAAGAGGGCAGGGGAAGAAGGAAGAAGGTGCCACGGCGGAAAAGTAGATTGAAGGGCAGAGAATTAAATGATATTTTCCTCTTCTTTTGCCTCGTGTCTGCAACCTGTGAACCTTACTTTTAGCCTAAGCATCCTGTGAGTAGAAGAATCATGGAATTTGATTCTACCTGATGGTATCACCTTGGGCAGGTTGGGAGACAGACTTTGCTATTTAGTTCTGTATGAAAATTGTTTGCTTTTGTCAGATGACAGCATAGGACACAGACTTGACACCAGTCTTTCCTTTCTCTTCTCTTTTCTTTTCTTTTTTTCTTTTCTTCCTCTTTCTTTCTTTCTTTCTTTCTTTCTTTCTTTCTTTCTTTCAAGTAAGAACAATTTCTCTTTGTTGCAAAGAGTAGATAAGTCACAAATAGTTAATGTGAGTAACATCCTGGGAAATCTTTGCAAATGCCAACTCTTAGCTAGTTCTCTAAATGCAAATGTTAGATACCATTTGAGGAAGCATGTTCACATGTTTTAAATCACTTCTCTTTTCATTTAAACAGCTGTACGTACATATATATAATTCATTGTTTTGCATTAAGGAATAATGCCAAGAGAAGAAAATGACAGATAAATGAAGAAATCGAACTTTGGAGAGGGAGCAAGAAGCCAGGTCTGAACATACTTCTCCACATGCTGTAGTGCCTTTCTAGACAGAATATTACATAAGGCTTAGATGGTTTGTTTGGGGATAGAAGAGAGATAATCTGGTCTTGTACTGTCCAGTACCATACCTATTAATATAACCATGTGTGGCTGTTTGGACTTAAATTAGTTGAAATTAAATACAATAGTTAATTTATTTCCTCACTCATAGGAGGAATCAAAGAAACAGAAAACAGATTTTAAAAAACAGTATCAAGGAGAAGAGGGTTGTCACTTAAAAAAAAATGCTTAATTAGCCCTGCTTTATATATGGGAGATTATGTATCAAATACTTATTATCTAGTTTGACATAAAGTTATTCTTCATTTATCGATTTCCAATTTTTTAATACTTAAAAGTGTGTATGTTAGTAATTACTTCTTCTTGTGTTAGCTAGACACACTTTTGAACAATGCAAAACCTATGATCATTCACCTATCCATTCATCCATCCATCTGTGTTTCTAAAAATTTCTTTAGCTTCATAAATGTGAAAAAAATATAATGGTAATTATCATTTTCTATCTGTTATTTAAATTCTTTTAAAATAAATAAGTCCCCTAGTATACCATGAGAGATGTGTCTCCATAAGCATTATAGATATCAAATGACCTATCAAGTTAAATATATATAAATAATATGTATAATAGTTATTTATTATATATTTATATGTATCCCTCCTCAATTAATAATGTGTTTATTATATACAAATATATTTTATTATATACATATATAAAATAAGAGAATGTTGCAAAATTATTAATTTTTTGAAAGACAACATTAACTGAGGGACTGCCAAATCCTTGGACCTTTCAATAGGTCCAATATGTAAAATTGTTTGCTGTAACAAAAACTCAAAACTTCGGTTTCCCAAAGTGAGACAATTTGTGTTATTTAACATTTTTACCTACCTGGACTCTTCCCATTCTGTGTCTATTAATAAAGTTCAATAGATGTTGTTAAAAATACCATCCTACTCATTAGATCCTTTCAAGTTCTCTTATTGCATTCCAAATATCCTCCTTTAATAATCTATGACTATATTCAAATTATCCCATTCATGAGCTCAAACTGTTGAATATTTGATTTTGTTAGCATAGAAAAACAGTGTGAAATTAGATATTTATATAAAAGATTTGTCAACCTGTGGGCTAAATTAATTATAGGGTGAATTTGTCTAATAGTTTTGGCCAATTAACTATTGAATATTAAATTTTGGGGGTTGATATCTATTTTCAGTGCTTTATTATTATTATTTCTGTTGCAGTTTTAAATTCTTTGGACTCTTGCTCTGCTCCCATGTTTTCAGTTTCTTCCCACTACCCTTGAAAGAATGCAAGAATTTTAGTGCAGTTTTCTATAATTAGATAATGTAGTGAATGTACATGCAAACATGCAAAAATGTATGAAACTAACTTCTGAATTATTGATATTTCTTGTATTACAGAAATTGAGTGTCACATGTCTGAAAAAAATAGTTTTTTTGGAATTAAGTTGGATATGATATCAGTGGATGTGAAGCTTACAGATTATAAGATATAAGCTTCCTGTTAAAATTGCTACTTAATTCCTTCTTGGGACAATGAAAAATCTATTGTTTGAGAATGGAAATCTTCTTGATATGGTCTCAACCAGAAGATCATCTGTAAGATGATAGAGGACAGAATGTCCCATTTTCAGGATGAAAAAGTACAGTGTTATAAACAATGAATGATTCTTCTGAACGATTAATCTTTGTTGAATGTCAGCACTAATATTGCTAAGTATGTAGAGTTTTCTTTTTTTTAGCAAAGTTTTTGTCCTCGACTGAAAAGAATTGGCATTTACTGGCATTTTGTTTAGATCTTTCATTTTGGCTTTTAGGTAGCATGACACCCTGTTGACTGACAAAGTTGGAGGGGACCTGCAAGGCTATGCTTTTACTAAGTCATACTAGTCATCTCATCAGTGCTTGATCCAAAATGGTACACTGGACACAAGCAAGGCACATTAGCTTTTCTTTCTCATGGTAGGTGTGTATATGAGTGTGTCTGTGATACACCAATGTATATCACATCATCATATATATATATATAGTGCAATATAAATAGCATAATGCAATATAGCAATTTATATAATGTATATCACATTAGTACATGTGTGTGTGTATACACATATGTACTCAAAGGTGTATGTTTTTTGAGTTGAAATTAATCCTGTGTATACTTTCAGAGATGTGCCTTGATAAGCATTACAGATAAAGATATCAAATGATCCATCATATTAAATATATATATACATATATCCATATATCCATACATATACATATATACATACATATATACATATATAAATCTAATTATTTAAATCTTGTAATAAATTAAAAATTTAAATATAAATTTAAAATTATTTTAATTTGAGTTTAATTATAACATTATATGTATGTCTTTAAATAGAAATGCAGAATATGTACGTATACATACATATATATTACATACATATTATATATGTTCTTTGTATTATCACCACACACACACACACACACACACACACACACATACATATACACAGAGAGAGAAAGAAACAGAATCAACTTCTTTGAGTAATTGTATCTGTAATAATCCAAGAAGCTTTAAAAAGATATTTTCTATCACATGGCATGGTGCACAGCCGAAGCCAGTGTGTAGAAAGAAATATAATAGGACGATATGTGCAATGAAGCAGGAGTAAGACTCCGCTTCTGTGTCTCCAGCAGTATTTAGGTTTGCATTTGTGTAATCCTGACACTCTGCTACTTCCCCTCCCTCTCCAAACAGTCATTAAGTTCTGAGAAACAGCCTTATAGCTTTTTGACAGAGCTTCTCTGTTTGGTATGAGCTCCCTCTACACAAAATCAAAGAGTCCTAGATGCCATATTGGGGAAGAGAAACATTGCTTAAAGGGCAAGTAACCAGTTCTTCTGAAGATGCCTTATCTGTTTACTTGCTACAGAATGTTACTGTAGAATAAAGTACATTTTGAGTCTGGAGAGAAAGGCTTTATGTGTTTGGCTTTGCTTGACATTTAAAGACGTTTGACTTCTGTGAAAAAGTTTTCATCAAAGATGCTTATAATGGGCCACAGAGACAACTAACTGTTGGGGATCGTTGCTCTTTAATAGGCTCAGTAAAACCCATGGGATTGTCATTTCTGTAGGCTTATGGGCATACTGTGTCATGTAGTAAGAGGAGTTGTCACTGGTTTTTCTTCTTAATCTGCCTTTCTGTAAATATGGAAGTAGCATTTTGGAAACCTTGACAGAGATAGAACATAAGGGTTTTTTAAACTAGTCCTTAATGTTTATTACGTAGAGATAGCCATGTGAAAAATGTCCTCCCCAGAATTAAGAAATTAAGACCTTGATAAGAAATCTGCAGAACTGATTCATATTTATTTGTGATTCAGTCTCTGCAAGAGTGCAGAAAAGCTATAACACTAATTAACATTTTGGGTTCATAAATTCCATATTACCCATGGCGAATAATAAGATATTCTCTAATACCTCTCCCCCCAAAAAAGTTGATTTCAGTAAAAACCATTTAGACCCAGCCAGGGAAAGAGTGACTAGAAGGTGATCTGAGTGAACTGGAAAAAAATTGCCTTAACTTTCAGTGTACAATGTAAATCTTACGTGTGTTTTCATTAAACTTAAGTTAACTTCCCCTTTGCAGCCCTTTCTACCCAAGTACAGTACCATTGATAAAAATGTGTAAACAAGCAGACTTTTCTTGGTTTTCACAACCAAAGCTACCTTTTTCAACCAAATGACAGGCGATTTAATTCAACAGTATTTTATTAAGAGCTTAGTATATGCCACACGTTGTGCTTGGCACTGAGAACATTGAATGGAGTAAGACCCATACTTTCCAGGAAAAGATAGACACATAGGCTGGTGATCACAACAGTTGCAAGAGCTTTTACTGAAACATAGCAAGGTCCTAATCTAATACAAAGGAAATAAACTTAATGGAGACTTGAGGTTCATAGGCAGTTTTCTAGAGGAAGTAGCCCTTAATGAGGGAGACAAATTAGTTACATGGATCAGGAAACCATTTCATAGATTCCAAATGGCACACCAAAAGCAAAATCACAATAGAGACTGTTTTGTGTGGTTTGAAGATAAGGTATCTCTATGGCAAGGGGGGCAAAGGAGACCCAGAAGACAATTTGAAGTGCTTGTGAATTCTCGAAGGCATGGGGAGCCATTGAAAGATTCTATGTTGTGGAAAGACATGACAACACCAGAATTTCTAGGTAAGATATTTTTGCTACTGAAGTATGAAAAGTAGACACAGAAGTACATGTACCTAAACATCGTAACTCCATAAATTACTTCCAAGTGAACT
This sequence comes from Panthera tigris, assembly GCF_018350195.1. Lineage (NCBI taxonomy): Eukaryota > Metazoa > Chordata > Mammalia > Carnivora > Felidae > Panthera > Panthera tigris. The sequence goes on along the minus strand of NC_056660.1, from coordinate 99,406,180 downwards.
CCACATATGTCAAGAAATTAAAATATCAGGTGCACATCAGAAACTCTTCTTATTCTCCATCATAACCTTACTTCCCTCCCCAAGGTAACCACCATTTTAACCTGAAACACTAAAGTTTTAAAACTTTATACAAATGGGATCATCCAGTATGCATCTTTCTGTCTGATATTTTTTCACTGAAAGTTTTATATTCTTGTTAGATTTATCCTATTGGCTGTGGTGGCTGTTGTTCATTAATTTTATTTCTGTATAGCATTCCATTTACATAGTGGCATTCCCTAGTATAGCCCCACTTATTTAACCTTTCAACTGCTGATAAACATGATCATATTTCTAGTCTGGAGATATTATAGATGCTGCTGCTACAGACATTATTGTACTTAGCTTCTGGGTCATGCAAATCTATTTCTGTTTGTTAGGAATCTAGGAGGATGGATGTATCATGTTCAAAGTTAGTGTATCCTGCCCAACACTTTTTAAAGTGACTGCGCTCATTTATATTTATAATTCCATTAATAGTGGACGAGCTTCCAGTTGTTAAATACCTTTGCCATTATATAATATTGTTAGGTATGTGCATTTACATTTTAACCATGCTGGTGGATTACACAGTGGCATGCTATTGAAGTTTTAATTTGTGTTTCCTTGATCAATATGAATGTTGAGCAACTTTTAAAATGCTTGTTGGTGGGGCGCCTGGGTGGCTCAGTCGGTTGAACGTCCGTCTTCAGCTCAGGTCATGGTCTCGTGGTTCGTGAGTTCTAGCCCCTTGTCAGGCTCTGTGGTAACAAACAGTTCAGAGCCTGGAGCCTGCTTCAGATTCTGTATCTCTCTCTCTTTCCCCCTCCCTTGCCCATGCTCTGCCTCTCTCTGTCTCTCAAAAATAAATAAATATTAAAATGCTTATTGGTCATTTGGCTCTCTTCTTTTACACAGTGCTGATTCAAATTTCTTGCCCACTTTAAGTATTGATTTTTTTATTTAATAAAAGATCTTTATTATTTTCCTAATATGAAATCCATTGTCAGTTACATGTATTGTAAATATAACCTCCCAATTTAGGCTTACTTTTTTATTCTTTTTGTGTTTTGTGGGTTTTTTTAAATGGAAGTTATAATATTAATGTACTCTAATTTATTTACATTTTTCTTTGTGTTAGATCATTTTTTCCTATTTAATGAAGCATCCCATGCTATGAAGTCAATTTATCTTTACTCTAGAATTCTTATTTTTTAACCTTTTGCATATATAGCATCCACTTGGGTTTGATACTTGTGTATGTTGTGAAGCAGGAATTTCACTTTTCATTATTTATTTATGTAGTTCATTCATTTGTAATTTACCAAAAACCATTTATAGAAAAGACTGCTGTTTTCTTCACTGCTCTAGAATGCTAATTTTGTCAAAATCAAAGTGGTTCTAGTTCTGGACGATCTTAGTTCCACTGTCTTGTTTGTCTCTCCTGGCACCAATAAACACACTGGTTACTATAGTTTTATAACAATTCTTGGTGTGTTAGGCATTCATACTTTGTTCCTGGCAATTTATGGCTCTTTGCAGACCTATGTTTTTAGAATCAGCTTGCCCATTTCCACAAAAATGCTGCTTAGGTTTTCACTGGGTTCACATTGTATGTGTACATCAATTTGGAAAGATTTGCAGATTTTCAGTCCAAGGACATGATATTTTCCTTTTTTTTTTTTTTAAACTAAGATAGTCTTTAATTTTACTCAATAAAGTTTTACATTCTCCTGATGCAAAAGGTTTTGCATATCTTTTGTCAGGCCTATCTTTTATTATTTTATTTTTTTGATGTTATTACAAATGGTATTAGTTTTAAAGTTTTATTTCCTAAGATTTTGTTCTGACAGAGAGAAATGTAATTATTATTATTATTTAAAAAAATTTTTATGTTTATCCATTTTTGAAAGACAGAGAGAGACAGAGCACAAGCAGGGGTGGGGCAGAGAGAGAGCGGGACACAGAATCCAAAGCAGGCTGCCCACTCTGAGCTTTCAGCACAGAGCCCGACGCGGGGCTCGAACTCACGAACAGCGAGATCATGACCTGAGCCGAATTCGGATGCCCAACCGACTGAGCCACCCAGGCGCCCCTGTAATTATTATTTATATTGACTTTAGATCTAGGAAGCTTAATTAACTCCCCAATAACTTAAGTATGTTAGATTTTTGATTTTCTACATGCCTTCTTCAAACAAGGATGATGCTGTATATTTCCATAAGCCTAGCTTGAGCCATATACCACAAATTTCAATGCTATATTTTCAGTGTCATTCAGTTCAAAATATTTCACAATTTCCATTTTGGTTTCTTCTTTCACTAATGGACTATTCAGCAGTGGACAACTCAGCACTCCATGTCAATAATATATGGTTCTTTTCCATTACTTACTGCAATTGATTTGTAGCTGAATTACGCCATAGTAAGAAAACATGCTCCATATAATTTTATATATATGAAACTTTTGAAACTTGTTCTATGGCTGATAATGTTTGATGTATGACATCCTAGGCCTTCCGTCATCCAAGTTTTCTCCATTAGCCTCTCGAATCAGTTTAAACCAGCTCTACATCTCATTCCAATCTAATTATTTTTGGCACAACATCATATTCATTTATTTCTGATATTTACCACAATTTATTGTGTGTGTGTGTGTGTGTGTGTGTGTGTGTGCACGCTGTATGATTTCAGGGACTATGCCCATTTTTTTCAGGGCTTCTTCCTGTGCCAACTGTGGACCATCAAAGATAAAGGCATTGAAACAATATTTGATGAATTAAGAAATCTATGTATTGGTAGTGCTTGAATCTAGGTTCACCGAGGTATAGGTGAAATAGGCTAGGTAGTGCACGTGGCTGTACAGAGACAGGAAGGACTTGGCATAAAAGTAGATTAGGACAGTACCATGGCATGCTTGCCAAAGGAGCAGAATATGTCACAAGGCAGCAATCAATAGCCAACTGTCAAAAGTTACCAGGAGTTCAAGAATATTAAGAGCTGAGGTATGTCTGTTTGAGGTGGGAAGGATATACTGATAATAAGGGTAGAAAATAGATTAAATGATGGGGATTCTGGACTTCAGCAGATTTAAAAGAGTTGTAATATAGTTTATTTGGCTACTTTCTAAAAGTAAATATATTCTCATTAAAAGATTCCTTTATTTTCACTTTATACATTGTATGTAGGTATTGATTAGATTTTGTGGCTAGGAAAAAACTTGGTTTAGCTTTTCTTTTTGACAAAGGCAAGAGCTAAAGCCTGATATTGTGGAACCAAAACTAATTCTGTGCCTTGTTCTGGTTCCATTCTGTTTTCCTCTGACACCACTTGGCAAATGCAAGTCAACCTGCTCCCGGTGGAAAGCGCAACATCAGACCAGCGACCAAGAGCAAGGTTGGCCTCAGGAAACAGAGCTGGTAGTTTGCTGGGGGTACCATTTACTCTGCTGGCTAGGGTGGTGTCTGAATTTTCTCACACTGTCAGTGCTCTTCAGGTCTCCTTTAACAGCATAGGACTTTGGAGGGGATGAATGTACAGAGCCAATAAAATACTGGCAAGGTTCAGTTGATCTCAATGCTAAATGTGGACAAGATAAGGTGGCCAGTTCAGGAAACAACATGCAAATTGAATGAGGAGATAAAAAGTTCGTGTTGTGATGTAATATGGGACCAAAAAGCAAAACTGGAAAGAACATGATAACCTGGTGGCAACAGAGAGATCCTGAGCTCCTGGGTGTGAGACAGAAGGAAATGGGGAGGAAGAAACTCACATGTAGTGAGGACCCGTTCTATTGGGCATTTTCCTAAGCAGTTTAATCCTTACAGTGAATCTGGGAGTAGGGATAATTGTTATTATATTTACTTTTTAAAGGGAATCTCCAAAGTACAAAGAAGATATAGCAAGTACTCAAGCGACTGACAATTCTGGGATCTGAGCATTAGCGTGTCTCTCTTCAGAGACTGTCCTATCCGCTGTGTTCATATGGCGGGTGAGGAAACTGAGGCTTGGAGAGATTTTTACTACCTAAACCTGTAGTGTGACAACAGCATAAACCTGAATCTGTGTCCAAGTTTGTCTTTCTCTGCAGTTCGTGTACTTCCTCCTCCACCTGCTTTGAGAAACTATTCATAGACACTCTCATTCTTGGGGGTTCCTCATTCAAATTAATGTATGGAAAGCTTAGGGAAATTGTGCAAGAAAGCCCATCTTCTTGTACTCAACTCAGCTTTCCTGGTGTGTCCCCAATTTTTTTTTACCACGTTTTGACTATTTTACTTGTAGAATCTTTAACTTTGCGTCAATATCATATGTTATGGAATGCATTGAGAAATGGTGCTTCAGGGCAGTGGCGTCACAATTGACCAAAGGCTGTTTAATGAAGAAACAAAGACAAATATCTCCCAGACTTCCCATAAAAGCTTTCGTGATGATGGTTGAATATGCACCTCTTATACTGTTGGGGAGGTGGGGGTAATACTGTTTCGGAGACTGGGGCACCTGGGTGGCTCAGTCGGTTACGTGTCCGACTTCGGCTCAGGTCATGATCTCACGGTTTGTAGGTTTGAGTCCCACATAGGGTTCTGTGCTGACAGCTTAGAGCTTGGAGCTTGTTTCAGATTCTGGTCTTCCTCTCTCTCTGCCCCTTAACCACTCACACTCTGTCTCTCTCTTTCTGAAAGATGAATAAACCTTAAAAAAAATTTTTTTAAAGAATATTACCAAGACATTTGCTACTTTGTTTGATTCAAGTCGTCTACTCCTGAGGGTGAGACATATTGAATGTTTATGATTTCATACTGTGCAAAGAATATTTTAAAAGACCAGAGGGGGGAGACTATGAAAGTATTTTTGATACCTGAAATTCATGTGTACTGACTGAAACAGAGATATTAGGGGTGGAGCTGAGATTAGCATTCAACTCTCATTCCTGGCCTGGGCATAAAGTGGAATTATGTAGCTTCCTGCCCAGTCTTTAACAGAAAACCAGACTTTAAAAAAAATTTTTCACACTAGGGATGAAAGGGATTTAACTTTAAAAACAGACGATCAAAGGAATTTGACTGTTGTTGTGGGAAAGTGTTGTTATTTCCACCATCCCTGCGAAGAATCTGTTCCTTAAATACCTAAAAACAATTTAAATGCAATCAGATAATATGATGAAGTGTTTGGTGAGCTGTGGCTTAACTCCTACTTGAAATCCAATTGAGTTTGAAACATGATCTGGGTCAAGCGTAGCTTTGTGAAAATGGGAGAGGCAACATCTTCTTACATGATTTTTACCTAAAATTGTTTCATGCAATTGTGCATTACATTAGGATTAAAACTGTGTTTAAGAAAGGCAGACATTAAGAGTATGCTGTATAGGTTAGAAGAAGCACGAGATATTTAAAGTCTATAGTAGCTGTCCACGCAGCTTAGTAGTTAAACTTGTCTGCATAATTAATGAATCCCAATTGAGTACTCAGAATATGGATTTGTATTCAGCCATGATAGGATTTGCCTAAAAATATTATCCTAAATACCATTAAGCATATTCTACTTACCTTATTTTTTCTTCTTTTGTGTATGTTTGCATTTGCCCCATTATATAAATGTTAAAAATCATCACATGAATCATTTCTGGGGGAGTCAATATTTTGTTTTCAATTTTGAGAGAGAGCGAGAGAGTGAGCGCGTACGCATATGGGCCGGGGACAGGCAGAGGGACAGGGAAAGAGAATCTTAATCAGGTTCCATGCCTACCACAGAGCCACAGCCTCACGACTGTGAGATCATGACCTGAGCTAAAATCCACAGTCAGATCCTTAACCAACTGAGCCACCCAGGCACCCCTGAGGGAGTCAAATTTTTCATTACATTGTATAAAGGGGGAAAGGAATCTTTATGTATAGACTTTTACCAAACATAGTCCCAAAGATAAAATGCGTTGTCGTGGAGCAAGAAAAAGTAAATTGTTTGTTTCCATTTATGGTTAATAGGTTTTCTAAAGTTATCAAAATAAAGCTTTGTTTTCCAAAGCTAAGAATTCATAAAGAAGCAAAAAAAACCAGAAAGATCAGAGTGTTATATTTTATTTTATTTTATTTTATTTTATTTTATTTTATTTTATTTTGAGAGAGAGTGCGAGTGGGGAAGAGGAGAAGAGGAAGAGTGAGAGAGAATCCCAAGCAGGCTCCACACTCAATGCAGACCCTGACGCAGGGCTCAATCCCAGGACTCTGGGACCATGACCTGAGCTGAATTCAAGAGTCAGATCCTCAGCTGACTGAGTCACCCAGGTGCCCCCCAAAGTTCAGAATTTTAAAAATCACTTTTCTAGAGCGTATTATTGGGGGCTGGTATTATGGAAAATGGGGTGACTAATATTTATTACGAACATGACTGATACGGGGGTTGGCACATGAAAAAAAGAAAAAGATTTGGAATAGTTTGTGTTTGAGATTTGGAGTTGAGGGGCATAACTGAATTGAGAGTATGTAAAAACGGGGCAGTATTTGTCTTGTTTTTCCTTTGTCCCTAACCCATTCCATAAACATTCGTGTCGCTCGTGAATGATGTACACACTAGAATGTGGGTGGGGAAGGGACTATGTGTATTTCCGCTCCCATCCTTCCTCTTGCATAGATGCTATAGATGGCATTTCTTCTAGTGAGAATTTGAAGTCATTTCTGAAGTGATCATCAGAAATGGCATGGGGTAAATTCTTGCTGCTTGATTCCAAAGATTGAACAAGCCTTTAAAGAAGCCACATAGATGAGATGACTTTTCACATGGCTTTTCAGTATGAAACAAAGCCTTCACTGTTCAATTCTGCTTTTTAAAACAACTTTTCAAGGCATTGTAATCCTTGTGTGTGCATAGATGAGTGATAGCATTATTCTTTGGTAGTAAAGTGACTTGCCAATAAAGCTAAGCATGACTTTGCATCTAGATAGCTCATTAGATTATAGAAATGGAAAGAAAACATTGTTTCATGGATATTGCAACATAAAAAAGTAAGAATATAATAGAATGTAAACTGGGGCAAACTATTGATAGATTCATTGATTTTTTTTAAATGTGTGGGGAAAAATGTATAGGGAAATGTTTTTTTTTTCAATAAATGGATCAATGTAATCATATTTGAAAGTCATAAATCACTGAAATTTTCCTTCCTATTTTGGGTTTTCCATAATTTTTATCTACCCTGTTAGCTCAAATTTCATGTTCACATAAATGACTCATTAGCCAGTGTATCTAGCTGTGCTCTCTCTTGAAAACATTACATACATTGACTTCTTCATTAACAAATTAGATAACAAAATACAATAAGGTTACTTCCCTAACTTTTGATCATTTGCAGTGTTGTAGCTCCTTTTTTTTTGTTTATTTATTTTGAGAGAGAGAGAGAGAGAGAGAGCAAGTTGGGGCGGGGCAGAGAGAGAGGGAGACACAGAATCCAAAGCAGGCTCCAGGCTCTGAGCTCTCAGCACAGAGCCCGACACGAGACTCGAACCCACGAAACTTGAGATCATGACCTGAGCTGAAGTCGGCTGTTCCACTGACTGAGCCCCCCAGGCGCCCCTACAGTGTTGATGCTCCCGATACTGTGCCAAGACCTATAACATTTACTATCACGTACATTCCCTAAAAAGTCCCACCAGAAGGAAGGTCAAACTAGTTGTGATAAATAAGAAAACAAATAACTAGAAATTGTCAGAACTGGATTTCACATTTAGCTCATGACATTTTTACTGTAGCTTTTCTTTCTGGTAGCATTATTCCAATAATCTATGGGAATCTGTCATTTCATTAATTTATAGCAAATCAATATTTACCGACAATGTGCTTAATGTTATTATGGTAGCAATAAAACATTAGAAACAAAAATTAAGAAACCTGACATAAATGTTATTTATTTTCTTTGGGAAAATCTAACTGAATTCTATCATATCGTCACTGAAGACTAAGGAATATTCATATCAGTAAGGCTCTACGGAAATAATGTAAAAGCTATTTGTCTCTGCCTTATCTTTAGCACAGGCCACCCTGTTTACTAATACCCTTTCAGCAGGCTAGATACTGCATGCCTAGTGGTGGCTGTAAGGACCTGCTTCTTTTTCTACCTGTGACCCTCCTTGCCTTGCCTAGAACTTTTTGAAAACTGGGCTCCTTCTCCTTGGCTGAGTTCCAAGGTCGGTGGTAGGTGCTTGGTGGATGGAACAGACTTTGGCCTGTCATCCTGAATGTGATTCTCTAGAGGGAGATGCAGATTGTACATCCATCAGTGTTGTTTGTGTGTGTTTATGTATGTATGCATATACATATTTATGTATACACAAGCATTCTTTATACACACATATATGGATATGTATGTATATACACATGTATACATGCCCATACACAGATACATATGCTTGTGTCGATGTATTCATAAGTGATGTAAAAGTAAAATGAAATAGTTTCATGAGAGACAATAAAAGGTGGGGATACAATTTAGATGGGGTGTTTCTGGCTGTCATTACTTGGAAGTAATATTCAGGGTGAAAGCTAAAAGATGTGCAGGAATTAACCCAGTGAAAGGGGAGGGGAGAGGTCTGTCCCCTTGGAAGGCACTGTAAGAGACCGTGTGTCTGGAGCATGAGGAATGTGTCAGGGGCCCATGATGTGTTATTGGAGAGGTCCTCTGGCCTAGATCATGTGCTAGTCTCCGTTCCTTAAAACACTTTGGATTTAGGTGGAGGCACATTAGAATGGCATTGGGAAGAGAGGCTTTTAGCAGATGACCTGATTTCATTTTTTTTATCTTTTTTTCACGTTTTTATTGAAATTCCAGTTCGTTAACGTACAGTGTAATATTAGTTCCAGGTGTGCAGTTTAGTGACCCAACACTTCCAGGCAACACCAGGTGCTGATCACAGGTGTACTCCTTAATCCCCGACACCTGTTTAACCCACCCTCCCCCACCTCCCCCCTGGTCAACGATCAGTTGATTCTCTATAGTTAAGAGCGTGTTTCTTGGTTTCTCTCCTCTCTCTCTCTTTGCTCATTTGTTTGGTTCCTTAAATTACACACGAGTGAAATCATATGGTATTTGTCTTTCTCTGACTGACTTACTTCACTTAGCATACTACTCTCTATATCCATCCACATTGTTGCAAATGGCAAGATTTCATTCTTTTTTATGGATGAGGAAGATGTGGTGTGTGTGTGTGTGTGTGTGTGTGTGTGTGTGTGTGTGTGTGTTTGCATGTACATACACACACATATACACAATGGATCTAATGTCATTTGCAAAAGAATACTCGAGCTGCTGCATAGGAGATGGATAAAAGGAAACCAAAAGCGAGGACGTCAGTCATGAGGCTGTTGTGTAAGGTGAAAGGTATTCCTGCTCTCCACCAAGGAGGCAATAATGCTGTTAGAGAGACACATAGAGGTAAATGGATTCAAAATATATTGCCGGTAGGCTAGATGTCAGACAAGGGTCCAGGCTGACTCCTAAGTTTCTGAATTGACTGACCAGTAACTGTATCATTTTAGCATGTTTCTGGTTCCCGTAGAGGAGACTTTAGTTGGAATCATCTAAACCTCGATTTTGGACTCGTTCAGCATGAGAGATCATGGAATATGAAAGTGGCTATCTCAATGACACAGTCAGAAATATGTACCTGGGACTAAGAGCGCAGGTCTGTAGCAGAGATGTGCATGTGGCGATAACCAGGTTAGAGGTGGTATTAAGAGCCAAGGGAAAATAAAATCAACTATGGGGGAAGTATAGAAAAAAAGGAAAGAGGTCCAAGGCCAAAGCCCTGAGAAATTCTAAATTTAGGTGATTGACGCAAAGGGAGATCCAGAAGTGTCTGGTGATAATAGAAAAAAAATAGGAGATTTTAGTTTTTTAAAAAAAGCCCTTATATTTCAAGAAGGGAAAAATTGGTAAGTGTGTCAATGCTTCTATAAATTCTAGTCAAGAGAAGAACTGAAAGGTGTACGTGGGATTTGATAACATAGGGAGGAAAACACAGCATTGGCTGCAAGCGACAGTAAAGAGTAATGTTTATTCCCCCACATAAGAAGGGCAATCAGAGTTGGTCTAAGGTCGTGTGAGACTGTGGCACAATGAAGTAATCATCTTTTGTCTCCATAGTCTTTGCCATGTTAGCTTCACCTTCAGGCCAGACTCCAGGCTGCCACACTTTCAGGTGTCATATCTAGATACAGCAATTGCTGCAGGAAAGAGACGACCTATGTTTCTGTGAGAACATCTTTCCCAGGATCCTGCACCAGTCTTAGCACTCAGCTTGCAATGGCCAAAATTACATCACACATCTAAACCCAGACCAATTGTCAACGGGAATGTAATGACTGAGACTGGCTTATATCATTTAGGACCCACTTCTTGGGGCTACAGATTGTTCCAGACTTCCCAGAAATGTCAGGATGCGACTGGATCCATGAATAAAATCATATTCTTTAAGGAAGGAGAGAGGGCGTAGGAGTACATGGGGAAGCAATCAACAGTGTATCCTACACAGGAGTACAGGGTGGAAACCAACCATTTCACTTGGCTTGGAATATTCCATCGCATTTGAAAATTCTCAGACTGGGATAGGGTCCTATTTTTCAAATATACAATACACCCTCAGGAGATAAAATGAAAGGGATAAATTACATCTTTGCCGCCCACATTTTTCCTTTCTGTTACCTCCAGCTTTCCTGTCATCATCAGCTTTTGGCTTTGCAATCTTACATTATTGACCTTCTCTCTTCTCTTCTATGTCTGAATTTACCAAGCCAGTGTTCCCATCCTCTCCCTAGGGAAGTATTGAAGTACTTGAAGGTGTTCATTTAGCTTCTCAGAGTACCCCTCACAGGCAGTGTTTGAAATGTGAAAGCCATATTTAACATTAACAGGACAGAATAGAATCGAGGAGGTGTAGTCTGCCCTTGGTAGTTGTTCAGTTAATATAACTAAGTAATACCGACATGCATAAGTAGATAAGTATTCTTTTTGCTTCCACTCATTTGTACACAATGAACATACGCTGAGTTCTTTGTGTGGGCACGTTCATTCAGTGAAATGGGAAACTACGCACAGAATCTTTTCGCTATTTCTCACTTCAGAGGCTGTCCTAGTTCCATTCATACTACCAGCTGACAGGCCATGAAAAATATACATTCTTTTTTTTGTTTGTTTGTTTTTGGATCTTTTATGTACTTTGAGAGAAAAAGAGAGAGAGCAAGAGAGCAGGAGCATGAGCAGGGGAGCGGCAAAGAGAGAGGGAGAGAGAGAGAATCCCAATCCAAATCCCAGTCTGAGCTCCATGCTGAGCCCAACACAAGGGCTAGATATCGTGACCATGAGATCCTGACCTGAGCAAATGCTTAACCGACTGAGCCACCCAGGCACCACCCCCAAAAATACACATCCTAATTGTATTGTTCTTTGTCACAGACACTGATTGTGCATTGTGTGTTTAGTTTTGATCTATTGAGTATAGGGTTCTACTTTCTAATAGAAAGAGGAATGCTTTTTAACATTACCTGTGGACGTTAAATCTATATATTTTGAATAAGTGAACATTTATTTGTTGCTAGCCTTCTCTTTATATATCCTACATAGTATAGGTTAATCACCCCCATCTGGATTTATCAAATTCTTATCTTCAAAGTTACCTAGAGCATGATGATGATGTTTGGCCAATGTTATGAAGTATATGTTTTTTAATGTTTATTTACTTTTGAGATAGGCAGAGAAAGTGAGCAAGGGGCAGAGAGAAAGGGAGACACAGAATCCAAAGCAGGCTCCAGGCTCTGAGCTGTCAGCACAGAGCCCAGTGCAGGGCTCGGACCCACAGACCGTAAGATCATGCCCGGAGCCAAAGTTGGATGCTTACCCGACTGAGCCACTCAGACGCCCCATAAAGTAAATTAACTAGAGATAAATAATGTTTTATAAGCATGGTTTTGTAAATTGTTTCAGGAGTAGAATGTACCAGCCTATCAGACAGAACTGTTTAGTAATTATAATTGAATTTTTATGATTTGTACCTTGTTTCCATGGAGTATGACGGATTTCAATAGTTAGGGATGGTGTGGTATTATATGTTTGCCAAAACTGGAATTTCCTGAGTAATAAGAGGTGTTTTTGGTTTTGGTTTTGTTCTTTTAATACTAATGAGATGACTCTTCTGGATGGAGGCTGGTCACCAAAGGAAATAGCCATTGGAACTGGTAACTCTTCTGTCTCCCGATTTCGGGGGAGGTGGGGGGGGGGTCTGGAGATTGGGTTGTATAAGCTCTTGAATGATAAGATTTGGAGAGCTTCCAGGTCGCTGAACACATCAACATGCTGGTAGGGTGGCATGCCTGCCTGAAAAGACCTTGGACTCTCTGCATCACCTTTGTCCCTCTACTTTGCACCATACGTCCCTTCCATTTAGCTGTTTCTGATTTGTATCCTTTATATTAAGCCTGAAATAATAAACACAGCACTTCGCCAAGTTCTGTGAGTTGTTCTAGCAAACTTTGGAAGCTGAATGGAGAGGGTCATGGGAACCTCCAAACTCGTAGTCAAGAAGGCTGAAGTGCAGATAGCTTGAGTACCCCATTTACAGCTCATATCTCAGGGCAGTCTTGTGGGACTGCACCCTTAACCTGTGGGGGTCTTTGCTGATTATGGATACTTAGTGTCACACCTAATGTTGGGAAGTAGAGAATTGGTTGTTGATGTTGGGAAACGCATCACAGATGGCCACCTAGCTTGAGTGTGCCTAGAATATGCCTACATGACCAGCTCACCTCAACAGACCTTCCTCTTCACCAGGGGCAGATTTTACACTTCTTGGTATCAAGGTGTTTTACATAGGCATAGGTAGTGCTTCTCTACTAGAAGAGAAAAAGTATGTCCTTTGGACCTAGATGTGAGAGGACAGGAGGGGCTATATCTGTGGCCTCAGATGCTTACTGATGCATGTTTCTCTTGCTGTGGTTGCATTGTATCTTCTGCTTGTAACTGAGCTCTTCACTGTGTAGAGAGGGTTTTAGTACTGTGAATCTTTTCAGCAGTTGAACACAAGGTGATCAATACATTGTTAATACAGATCCTTCCAGCAATCCTCCATAACATTCTTAGCCATTTCAACAAACAGATGAAGGGAATCAAATATTTAAAAATCCATACTATCCAGGGAAATATCAGCATAACTGGCTACAATGTGTTTATTATTTTATTTTATTTTTTTTAAGATTTATTTATTTACTTTTGAGAGAGACAGGAAGAGAGAGAGAAAGCACAAGCTGGGGAGGGGCAGAGAGAGTGAGAGAGAAAATCCCAAGCAGGCTCCGCACTGTCAGTGCAAAGTCCAACGCCAGGCTAGAACTCATGAACCGGGAGATCATGACCTGAGCCAAAATCAAGAGTTGGTTGCTGAACCAACTGAATCATCCAGGCACCCCCAATTATTTTAATCCTCTATATTTCCAAAAGTGAAAAAATCAGTATGCCTCTGAGGATTTCCCTAGAATATTGAGTTCTTTCTTTTTAATCAAAGTATAAAACTTGTAAAAAGAATGCAGAATAAAAATTTTAGTGTAAATTGTAGCAATTGAGCGCACTGAATTATTTTCAGCTAGTCATTGTATTTATTAATCTTTCTAAAAGCTATTATTAACAGGAATGCAAGGAGCATGGTCACTGGTAATTATAGGCATTTATTCATTTCATATGCTATTTGAATCACAAAGAAAATTTTGGTAGTCCTGTGAATTTTACACGGAGTTTAGTCAGAATATGTATTTATCACATTCATCTTTCTGTACCATTCCTATAAATTACAAAATTTACATTTGATTCTTTTAGAATTTTTGTGAGTAGATATAGTTTTACCACAACATTGCTAGCTATTATGAATAGACTTTTAAAAAATATATGTAAACAACATCTGCATGTATAAATGACTAATGGAAGGATATATTAACATCTTAGAATTTAATTGTGGCACCTGGGTGGCTCAGTCGGTTAAGCGTCTGACTGCAGCTCAGGTCATGATCCCGTGGGTCCGTGGGTTCCAGCCCTAAGTCGGGCTCTGTTCTGACAGCTCAGAGCCTGGAACCTGCTTCAGATTCTGTGTCTCCCTCTCTCTCTCTGCCCTTCTCCCTCTCGCACGCTCTCTCTCTCAAAAATGAATAAACATTAAAAGAAATTTTTAAATATCATCATCAAGCACAGATGAAGTTTTATGATATTTAAAAATACTGACGAAGTGAATGATAAGTGCTTTATTTGCTAGTAATGAAATTATGTGGAGTATAAGCACTGTTCTATAATCAGTGATTAGTGTTCATGTGTCTACTTTGAAAAATTAAGAAAATTCAGTTACTGCGGCTAATTAAGAATTAAAGTGTTGTTTTCAGTACTACATGTCGACACAACTGTCTCACTCAAATTACATTGTCTATCGACCAGACAGTCTGTGTGTGGCAGAAAAACCCAAGAGATCTCTTGGCAATAAGCAGTTTTATTTTTTCAGGCATTCTGTGGGCATCATCTGCTTTTTGACAGACAGCCATCCTCCCCCATAATCACCCACACATGGCGAGGAATGAAGCAGAAGCACCAGGTTCTTATTATAAAGGGAATAAGGAGTTCCAGATAGGCACTACATTAAAAGAAAAAGAAGAAGAAAAAAATACCATACGGCCATTTGTCCACTCTTGGATTTCTTCCCACACTGGCTACTATTTCTCTAATATCAGTCTTGGAAAATGATTTATCTGGATATGTTTTTCTGAGTCATAGATTACCAAGGAAATGGGGTTTCATATTTTCTTTGTGGAAAATTCCACCTCCTATTTCTTCCTCTGTAACTTACCAATGGAAACTTCTGAAATTACTTTGGTATATGACATATGTCACAACTTTTTTTTATATGTTACAACTTTAGAGGACTTGGTAATTCATTTAAGATCATCGATATGAAAATGTCTGCTTTTAACCAGAGAATGCAGTGAGCGTAAAATAATTTTTAAGTGATTTGGTCTAGGTCAGTTAGAAATAGAAGGCAGAGCTCTAAAAGTAGAATGCATAGTTTTTTCTACATTTGAATTTTGATGACTTGAATTAGAATAATTATTCTTTTTATTACCTCTTAGCTGGATGAATATGGAATAAGCAAATGGATGCTGAGAGCATTTATTAAGTGAGGATAATAGTCACCTCTCTTCTGTGTATCTTCTAAGATTACTGTGTGGATAAAAGCATGCCATGAAGATTATTCATGGAGCCTTTCCTCATGCTTCTGGTATTATTTACCTTTTTCTTTTTTTTAAAGAACATTCATCCCCGGAAGACCTTATCTTCTTTGAATTATATTTACACAGTTGTTTACTTCAATATTAATGTTGAACGTTAAGCTCTTTTAGTGCAGAAACTACCTATTACTACTGTTGTATCTTCAACAATAACACACAGAGTGCTTTCTGTACTACAGTGATGATAAAAAAAAAAATCCTATATATCACTTTAGGAGTATATTCACATTCATTTACCAGTTTATTAGATTCAGTTACTAAGAATATTTGTATAAAATCAAACCATTAGGATTATTTTTAGAGTGTATAGATCCTCTCTCTCTCTCTCACACACACACACACACACACACACACACACACCTGTATATCTGATATATCTGATATAAGTAAGACTTTGGAACTATGACTTTCTAATGTTAAACCATTAGGAACATTGAAAGCGGAGTTTCTTCTCCATCCTCAAGCATACAGCACTAGAAGCAAGCCTGGAGATCACTTTCACCAAGAGTGGTTATGAAGTCTGGAGTGACGTAGTTGAACTTCTTCTCGCTAAATCAGAGTAAAGATACCTGTGTTTTTTCTATGTGTTTCAGGGTTTTGGGGGTGGAAATGGGATACTTTAGTAATAGGCTGTAAACCTTTTTCAGGTAGGACATGCACGAAAGGTAATGGTCTTGGAGGAAAGCACCCAGGACAGAGAGCCAGAAACCCAATAATCACACCAGGGTCTGGCTTGTTACTTCAGTTCCATCAGTTAATCTCTCTGTGCCATCCTTTCCTTGTCTGAGAAATGATACAGAAGAATGTTTGAGTTTGAGACAGGGAATGGTTGAAGGAGTCATGAAGGGTGAGAGTGAGATTTTAGTCCTGTTTTTAAATGGAATCCAGATCTTGTATTATTTCTCAGGGCAGGTTAAAAAAAAAAGTATGTTTTGCATTAAGAACTACTTATCAGATATGTTATATCCAGGGCAATTTATTGAAATCACTGAAAAATATGGCAGGTGGTTCAGTTTTCTAAAAGTTGATCATTCTGCCCAAAGATCTGTAATTACATCCCAGCTCAGAACAGAAAGCCCAAGTTCTCCCTGATAATCTCCAGACTGTCATCTTTAAAGGAATGGAACCCTTTGACTACCAGGATGGTAATAAGAGACACACTTAAAGATACAAGCTGAGTTAAAAGTAAAAAAAAAAATGCAAAAGGTATTACAAGCACTCGATAATGATAAAATTCAGGACAAAGAATACTATTATTAGTAGAGAGGGCATTCGTAATGAATGACAAAAGAGTTTGTTCACCAGAAAAATATATCATAAATGTATATATGTATATATATGTTAAAAGCTCAACTTCTAAGGGGCACCTGGGTGGCTCAATCTGTCAAGCGTCCCACTTCAACTCAGGTTATGATCTTGTGGTTCAAGAGTTTGAGCCCCGCATCCGGTTCTCTACTATCAGCTCAGAGCCTGGAGCCTGCTTTGGATTCCGTGTCTCCTTTTCTCTCTGCCATTCCTCTGCTCACTTTCTGTCTCTCTGTCTCTCTCTCAAAAAAAAAAATAAATAAAAACATTAAAACAATAAAAAAGCTCAACTTCTAAATATGTGAGTGAAAAAGAGACAAACTGAAAAGAGAAATACATTCATGATTACAGTTGGTGATATCAACAATCTTCTTTCAATAACGGAGAAGTAATCAGAAAAGCTGTAAGGATATAAAAGAGTAACAATAATGTTAATGGATTTGATTTAAATGACATTTACAGACGTTCACAGAACTCAGAGAAGTCACTGTACTAATGGTTAAGGTTTATTACTGAGGTAATATGCTAATATCCAAAATTCTTGAAGTGAACTAACGTTGTTTGCTGAAAGCCCTCCAAACCAGTGTGTGTCCAAGTTCACGAAGACTGGAAAGTTGCCTATTTCTGAGCCTGTCTTTAGGCTTCACCTGCTAGAGGCAGTGAGAAGTTTCCCATTCTTACCTAACCTTATGGCTAAACTAAAGAGATTGATTGTCTGACATTATTAAAGATGAAACTGATGTCCGAAGAGAAGTTAGTACGGACAAATCAATTTTAAGGTGGAGTTTGCTTAAGGAACGTCTTTGGCTGTATCATCCATCTGTAGACTGTTTCCAGGCTACCATCGGACTATGAATGTAAACGGCCTTATTAGTCCTGTAGATACTCCAAACAGATTTAAGAAACTGCTCTCCAAATCCATCCTCCTCTCTGGATGTTCTTGCTTGACAGGCTGAAAGGAAAAGCCCACAATAATCAGCCAGAATAAAGACTTGGGGAAAAAATAGTTTGAAGCAACTATGATTTTCTTGAGATTCACCATTTTCTCTTGATACACTGTTTGTAGTTGAGAAAAACTGAGTGGTTTATCCTTCCGTGGAAGGAAAGGTTTAACCAGCCTTAAATTAAACATTATAAGGGTTTAGAGATGTATTATTTTTTTTAAGTTGTTAAAAAATGTTTATTTTTGAGAAAGTGCGAGTGGGGGAGGGGCAGAGAGTGAGAGAGAGGGAGATGCAGAGTCCGAAGCAGGCTCCAGGCTCCGAGCTGTCAGCACAGAGACTGATGCGGGGCTTGAACTCACAAACCCTGAGATCATGACCTGAGCTGAGGTTGGATGTTTAACCGACTGAGCAACCCAGGTGCTCCAAGATGTATCATTTTTTGCCAGAGGTCATGATATCTTTAATTTCTAGTCATACATATGTCCTAGTGCTCAGTTTTGCAGTTTGAAAAAAGGCAGAACTCTCACTAAAAATGTGTAAAACTGAACTGCTATAAAATTAAAGGAATTCGTTGTTTTAAACGTAGGCAGTTTATTTTTTTGTAATAGGGAAAGCAAAGGTAA
This sequence comes from Panthera tigris, assembly GCF_018350195.1. Taxonomy (NCBI): domain Eukaryota; kingdom Metazoa; phylum Chordata; class Mammalia; order Carnivora; family Felidae; genus Panthera; species Panthera tigris. The sequence goes on along the minus strand of NC_056660.1, from coordinate 99,387,994 downwards.
AAATATTTGGTTTGACGAGAACTTTGTCATTTTCTCCCAATAGACATCCATACCCTGTAGGATTATCTAACTTTGATTTGTTTTCAATATTGGTTATAAAGTAACTACAATAGTGGGGCACCTGGGTGGCTCAGTCGGTTAAGCCTCTGGCTTTGGCTCGGGTCATGATTTCATGGTTTCTGAGTCTGAGCCTCGTATCCGGCTCTGTACTGACAGCTCAGAGCCTGGAGCCTGCTTCAGATTCTGTGACTCCCTCTCTTTCTGCCCCTCACCCACTCATGCTCTCTCTCTCTCTCTCTCTCTCTCTCTCAAAAATAAGCATTAAAAAAAAAAAGTTTATTCCACTGATCCAGTCACGAGAAGCCCTGTCTCTGGTGCTCTGTGTATGAGACTTGGTGAATGAGTCTGGGTGATATGTAGTTTAAAACAGAAACAGTTTCTTTCTACACCTTTCCTCCTCACCCACTCTCCTATTGCTCATGCCTTCTCTTTTCTATGTTTAGCACCAATGTTTTTTTGAAAGATGGGCCTCTATTTTTAAGAAGAATTTTTTTTCCTCCCCATTTTCTTTACTAAGCATCTTCCCCAGACTGGTTTTAACTTCACTGAATTGACAGGATTGTTTTACTTGTTGCTATTGCTGTTTTAATTTTGCATGAATGAACAGTCAGACCATGTTGTGACTGTGTACCTTTTTATATTTGTTACTTGAAAAGGCACTCAGAGTAATTGCTTTTGTGACAAGTATATGTGACAACCACAGCATTTCCCAGAAATGAGATGTCAGTTCAAAGAAGTTCATATTCAATTTTGAAAAATGTTTCTTTTATGTGTGTACCAGAAAATGAATTTTGCAAATACAAATGGAGTGAAATGCTGTGCAGTGACCAGGTTTATTATAGTTTCAGGGGTGTGTGAGGTTTTTTTTTTTTTTTTTGTACATCCATTAAAATTGTTCAATTATTTCCAAATGCTCATGATTTCCACTTAGTTTTAAAGACTTTTTTTAAATGTTTATTTATTTTTGAGATACAAAGAGAGACAGAGTGTGAGTGGGTGAGGGGCAGAGTGAGAGAGAGATAAAGAATCTGAAGCAGGCTCCAGGCTCTGAGCTGTCAGCACAGAGCCTGATGCGGGGCTTGAACCCATGAACCGCAGGATCATGACCTGAGCCAAAGTCAGACACAACGAACTGAGCCACCCAGGCGCCCCAGCTTTAAAGACTTTTCAAAAAACTAAATTTTTTTTCATGATTATTATTAAGATATTATACTTCTGTGTCCTTAAAATGTGCTTCATAAAGTCAATTTCCATATTTTTATGTACCACCAAAATCCTAAAATAATCTATATCCATCTCTTTGCCATTTCTCTAAACTGATGATTTTTTACTTAAAACTCCAGTTTTGAATAAGGGGGATCTCCCTAGGGCTATATATAGAATAATACTCATTTTCCAACTTGTGGGAAAGCACAGATTGTATAAAAATAACTGCGTAGGTGATCACTTTCCAAAAAGGTGTTGTTTGTATTTTGACATAATCTTGTATTAATCAGAAATTACATCTACATGTCAACAAAATAACCATTTCCATTCTGTAATTTAATTTTTACTGTAGGGGCATCTGGGTGGCTCAGTCAATTAAGCGTCTGACTCTCGATTTCAGCTCAGGTCATGATCTCATAGTTTGTGAGATCGAGCCCTGCATCAGACTTTTTGGTGACAGTGGGGAACCTGCTTGGGATTCTCTGTCTCCTTTGCTCTCTGGCCCTCCCCAGCTCACACTCTCACTTTGTCTCAAAATAAATAAACTTAAAAAATATATTATTTTTTACTGTAGTTGCTAACTGATCATATTATCGTTGCATAGTTGCATCCCTATCAAACTCATTCTACGTTGAATAAATCCTAAGATTCCATTTCACATGCTTATTGTGACGTAAAATAAAAATAATTTCACCCACCGCTTGAGTAAAGTGTGGAGGAGCATGGAATTTCTTAACTCTCTCTTTCCAAAACCAACCAAAATCAATATCAATAAGACACAGCAGAGATTAAAAAACAAAAGTTCCTCTGTAAAAACATAACCTTTAAGGAGCATGATTTATGAAGAAACTGACCTCTACAGTGATCGTTGGGCAATGTGCAGTAAGGATGTTTGGCAACAGTCCACACCATGGAGAATTTCAGTCATGAGAGAGTAAAGAGCTCACCAAACTGAAACAGAGAAAGAGCAAGTTGGACCAACAATGAGAAAAGCAGCCCAGCAATGATTCAGTCTAGAGAACATACACAGTAAAGCCAGTGGCAAAGTTAACGTGAAACATCGTTCTCCCCAAAGGCAAGTTGTGTTGCTGGTGAAGAATGCGAAACAGCCCCCCTCTTTGACTGATGACTGCTTTGTTATCAATGATGATCCCAGTCCTATATTTCTACACCCATGTATTACTGAGGATACCTTATTGCTAAGCTATTCTTACCACAGAGTAGTGCTCCATCACTAGATTGTTCCCACCTTCCCTAATCTCAGAAAGAGCAACCAATCCTACACTGATCCTTGCATCTCTTAGGGTCTCCCAAAATGATTCAGAATGCACCCAAACTGAGCAGAACAGCCTTCCCTTCTTCCTCTTGTGAACTATCATTAAATGGTTCCCCTGGTGTGCTGCATTGAATTATACAGAAAAAAATGATAATGACTAATCAATATATAAATATAAATCCTGAGAAGAAAGCCAATTTGGTAATTCTTTCTCGTTGAAAGAAAGGAATCCCTAAAAAATCCAAGGGAAAAAAGAGAATTGTGTCCCTAGAAAAGAAAAAGACACCTAAATTATAGGTGTCTTACCAGGGGAGAAAAAAATAAAAAGGAAAGAAGAGACTTGATTACAAAATTGCTCATAGATCTTCCTTACTGAAATGGCTTGGTCTCATTATGGGTTGACTTGTGTCTCTGCCAAAGATATGTTGAAGTCATAGCCTCTGGTACCTGGACACAGGACCTTATTTGTGAACGGGGTGTTTGCCGACACAGTCAAGTTATAATATGAAGTCATAGGATGGGCCATCACTCAATATGATTGGAATCCCAGTTAGTAGGGAGGAATTTGGATGGAGACACGCAAGGAAATGACATGGGATGACAGAGGCAGAGATTGTAGTGATAACAGCTGCACACTAAGAAACAACAAAGGTGCATAGAATAACATGGATAACCTTGAGGGCATTATTCTAAGTAAGTCAGACAAAGACAAAAACCCTATGATCTGACTTATATGTGGAATCTAATACAACAAAAACTGGGGTGCCTGGGTGGCTCAGTCAGTTAAGTGTCTGACTCTTGGTTTTGGCTCAGGTCATGATTTCATGGTTTCATGAGTTTGAGCTCCACATTGGGCTCTGCACTGACAGCGTAGAGCCTGCTTGGGATTCTCTCCCCCTCTCTCTCTTTGCCCCTCCCCTGCTCATGTTGTCTCTGTCTCTCTCAAAAATAAATAAACATGAAAACATTATTTAAAGAAACAGCAAAACTGAACTCACATATACAGAGAACACATCGTTGGTTGCCAGAAATGGGAGGTAGAGGGTGGGCAAAATGGATAAAGAGATTCTAAAGGGATTGCGACTATAAAATAAATGAAGTCATGGGGATGTCATGTACAGCATGGTGACTACAGTTAATAATACTCTATTGCATATTTGAAAGTTGCTTAGAGAAAATCTTAAAATTACTCATTACAAGAAAAAGTGATGTAACTATGTGTGTTGATGGTTGTTAACTAGACTTACTGTGGTTCTCATTTTGCAATATATAAAAATATGGAATTATTATGTTGTACACTTGAAATGAATATAATGCTCTATGTTAATGACATCTCAAATTTTAAAAAAATCCTAGAAATAGAAATTTTCTTAATATAACAAATGTCATAAATGATAAGCCCACAGCTAACATCATACTCAAAAGCAAAATATCTGGAAACTCTAGGATCAGGAACAAGGCAAAGATGCCCACTCTCACCATTTCTAGGCAAGCTAAGACTGGTTCTTAAAGAGTCACAATATTTTTCTCCGTGAATCAGCCTCTCCTTGCATTCTTATTAGCACCTGTTAGGGCTCCTAACAGTGGTTCTCAAGGTGTGGTTTAATGATTAGCAGGATTGGTTTTACCTGAGAACTTGTTAGAAATGCAAATTATTATGCTCCCCCCAGGTCAACTGAATCAAGAACACTAGCTAGGGGTTGTCATCAATTGTATTTAACGAGCCCTTCAGGTGAAATGGTTTCACACTGAAGTATAAGAACCGTCTTAGCATTAGTCAACAGAGTACAGCCAGCCTGCAAAGGGAGGAGCTTTTGCATGGTAGGCTTTACGAAGTGGCAGCCTACAAGATGACTACTTCTAGTATTTGTTTTTGTAAATGAAAGGAAGGGGAAAGGATGTAGAAACAAAGAGTAGTGAAGTATTAAATCCAGTAATTAAATTAGCCACACTGGCAGTAGCAGGTCAGATTCCTGAGGACAAAACCCCAGAATTGTTTGGTGATTCAGTCATCTGCGGAGCATGGATTGGTGTTTGGTGCATGGTAAGCTTTCAAAAATATCTGTTAAACTACCACAGGCCAATTTTATGGCAAATAATGTGGCTTATTCATATATTTTAAATATAAGTGTGTGTGTGTGTGTGTGTGTGTGTGTGTGTGTGTGTGTGTGTGTGTGTGTGTTTTAATAGTTCAGGTCTCTTGCTGTACAGCAGAGGGAAAACCAGCATGAATACTGTCTCAGGGAGCAGATTTGAGGACAGACAACTGAGAAGGGACTCCTCCAGGTGTGGGCCATTTTCTTCTCTGGAGTTCATCATCAAAGCATATCACTTCCCTCTGGTGTGAAATTCACGAAGGTATGGAAGATGCTAAGATTTTTGTTGGACTACAAATTCTAAAACAATAATGCTCAAAATTCAGCAGGCATATTTTCTTAATTGTTTGATTAAAAATGCTTTTAAAACTATTGGAAGTTGAGAAATTGATCATCATTTTTATAGAGTGTACAATTTAAGTTTTGTCCTGTATAAACATCTGGGAAATAACCACTACAATCAAGGTAATGAATATATCACATCCCCGGAATTGTCTTGTGCCTATTTGCAATCACTTCTGTCCATATCTGCACCTCCTTGTCCCCAGACAGCTATTGATGTGTGTTGTGTCATGAGAGAAGTTAGAATTTCTACACTTGTGTGTAAACAGTTCTAGACCGTGTAGGTTTTTTTGGTTTGTTTGGCTATGCTCTCTTTAAGAAAGTTTGAGGTTGATCCACAATGTGGAGAAAATGTATTTAATTGTAAGAATACATCAGCATTTGTCCCTTGATCTTTATTGGCTATTTGGATTATTTTTAGTTCTTGGCAGTTAGAAGTAGAGGTGCTATCAACGTTCATGAACAAACCTTGGTGTGAACAGATGGTCTCATTTCTCCCGAGTGAATGCCTTGACATGGATTTGCTGGCTTATATGTCTTTTGTATGTTTCGCCTTTTAAGAAGCTGCCAAAATACTTTACGAAGTGTTTTCTCATTCGTTCCTTAATGTTTGAGTGTTGGAGTTTGTTAAAAATCTCACTAAACTTGGTATGCTCAAGCTCCTTTTTTTTCTTTTTAAGTAGGCTTCGTGCTCCGTGCGGAGCCCAACACAGAGCCGGAGCCTATGACCCCCAGACCAAGACTTGAGTTAAAAGCAAGAGTCGGAGGCCCAACCAACTGAGCCACCCAGGTGACCTGGTATGATGAAACTTTAAAAATATTAATTACTTAAACATGTGCATGTTATTGTTTCATAGTTTTAATTCACATTTTCTTAATGCTTTTGAATATTTTTTTTTCATTTAGATGTTGGTGATTCTGTATCTACTTTGGTGTATTAGGGGTTTAAATATTCAATTCAGTATTGGGAGTTCTTTTATAGTCTGTATAGAAGTCCTTTATCTCATACGTGGCTTGGAAATGATTTTTACCGTCTGTATCTTGTTTTTAATTCTTGTAGAAGTGTGTTTTTTTTTTTTTAAGTGCAGGCATTGTGAATGTTGATGAAGTTCAGTTTATAAATTGGGCTGATTTATTTATTATTTTTTCTATTAACGGGTCATAGTTTGCCCTGCTCTACCTGCCTAGGGATTTTGTAATTGGATGCCTTTGTGGATTTTACCTTCATGGGTGCTGGATTCTAATGTGTTTCCATAAATATTTTGGTGCTCTGTTATGAGATGGAGTCAAATTACTTGGAAGCTTTTGATTCTTTGGGGTCTTTCTTGTAAATTGTGTTAGATTGAGCGAGGACAGTGGTTTATTTAGGGACAATTTAATCCTTGTTCTGAGGCAAACCTCTATTGAATGCTGGACGTGTGCCTCTTGAATTAGGTTTTCTGCACAAAAGAGGTTTCTTCCTTTTAATACATTGAGGTGACTCCTTCCTGCGTGTAAGGTAATTTCCTCACATATGTGTGTGATGATTCTCTGTAGGCTAGTGTCTCTGCCCTTTATGATAAGCTACCCAATTAATTTTAGCTGCCTTGGTTTCTCTAGACTTCAAGATCCATTTGGTTAACTGAATGAGATGACTGGGCTCTGCTTTTCCTCCATATTGTGGTTTTCTCTTCACTATACTGTGACTATGATCTGTTCTCTGGGCAGTAAAGTGGGACAATAAAAAGGGATTATTTCTTTTGTTTCTCATTCCAGGCAAAGGGTGACTTCGATAATGTTTACTCTTTGCTTCCTAGAGCAGTTGACCTATTGAATTTCTAATACTAAAAACAAGAGGAATAAAGGTAAATACATATTACATATGATTTCATACTTATGTGCTATTGTGTTTAATTGACAGAAAAGTTTAAGAGAAAGTATATGGTAATCATAAGTTTTTTATGTAAAAAACAAAATGGCTGGGGCTTCTGGGAGGCTGAGTTGGTTAAGCATCTGGCTCTTGATCTTGGTTCAGGTCATGTTATCATGGTTCATGATTTCAACCCCTGCATCACGCTTCCTTGCTGTCAGTGCAAAGCCTGCTTGGGATTCTCTCTCTCCACATTCTCCTTCTCTCTACCCCTCCCACACTCAAACATGTGAGGGTGTATGTTCTCTCTCTCTCTCTCTCTCTCTCTCAATCAATCAACAAACTTAAAAAAAAAATTAAAATGGCTGCTGTAGTAATTTCACTGAAGCGTTAAGGTTGTCAACCTTCTTCACAAAACAGACAAGTTGCTGGTAAAATACATAAGATAGGAAAAATGACAAATTGAAACTTGATACATGATGACTCTTCAGGAATATAGTTCTGCATAAATCTGAGGTAAGTGGGAAGAATGGTATTGGAGGGATTGCAGCTGTTGGAGAAACCTAGGGAAAACAAATCCTACTTAGCCCAAAACAGAAGCTATGGGAAATTTAGTATTCCTATTTACACCAACATCCTCTAGGCTGCATAAACATCCCCCAGCCCAGAGCTTCCCAGTGTGCTACACATGGGTGATGGACATGTTTGAGATTCGGATCCTGTAGCCCTTGACATGGTTTTATAGAGTGGGAAATTTACAGAACTCCCTCCAGCTATAACTGGCTTCACCTTACCATGTTGTACTTATAAATGTTACCTTTCCCTGTGTGTGCTCTATTGTAAAAAGGTCAGGACACTATCCCAGCATTTAACTGTTGCGGGTTTTATCTTCTATAATGCTGTGCACAGTTTATAATACGTCTTGATTTTCTTCAAGGGATGACTGACTTCCTTGGACAAGGGATTGAACCAGTGGCAAACAGAAGAATGTGTTTTCTTTAACAGTCCTATTTGTGAACTCTATTTTAGGGAGATACTATTGTTAAATAGAAACTTCCATGTAGGTGTCTTGCCTAATTCATATTTATAGTGGTAGAGGTAAAACAATACGGTGTAATTCAATGCTGCATGTGCTTAAAAAAATGATTGTCTTTTAAAATTACCTGAAAAGAATTTAATTATTTTAGAATAGATTGGATAATAAATCCAAATATTTATGTCGTTGATTATGATACCCGAAGAGAAAAAAACTGGAACACAGGTTTTGCCATGGATAAAATGTCTACCTAAACCTTGTCATCATTACTGTACAAGGATTTATGTGAAGATGTGGAAAACATGGTATCAGTTTTCAAAGGAGCATTGTTCTCAAATGAGCAACTGAAGTGGAAAAGTAAAGGGAAGCGATACTTTTATTAGGTAGAGGGAGAAGTCAGTAGAGTGGGCAACTTGACATATTCTGGCCTTCCTGTACACAGTGATCATAAAGAAACAGGTGCAACAGTATGATGGAGGTAGAGATAACCTATGATAAATGCATAAATTTCAAGTACATAATCTGATATTTTGACATAGATAAATAGACATGAAGCCATCACTGTTAACCAGATAATGACCGTATCTGTTAATGCAGAGTTCATTGGTGCTCTTTGTAAACCTTGAAAACCACTGAACTTATTCCGGACCATCATGGATCAATTTTGTTTTTTGTTTTTTGTTTTTTGTTTTTCCATTTTAGATTAGTTTTTATTTTACATAGTTTGATACAAATGTGACCCTATAGTATGCCCACCTTTTCATTCAGCATTATTTCAAATGATCCATGTTGTTGCATTATCATTAGATTGTTCAATTAATTACTCAGCAATGGACCCTTTTTTTGAAGGTTACATAATTCATTTATGATTCACTCGTTGATGGAAATTTGGATTGTTTCCAGTTTGGGGTTATTAGAAATAAGAATGTGATTAACATTCTTGTACAAGTCTTTTGTAGGAACACACCTTTAGATTTATGTTTTATCCATATAGCTAGAAGTAGAATGGCTGGGTTATATGCCAGGCATATGTTTAACTTTGAAAAAAAAATCAAAATTATTTCTCAAAGTGGTTGTACATTTTCTATTCCCAGTAACAGTGCTGAATTTTCTCCACCTTCTTTCCAATGTATGCTGTCCTTCTAATTGTACACATTGTAAAAGGTGTAGTATCGCATTGTGGTTTGATTGACATTTCACTAGTGAAGCATGATGTTGAACAACTTTTCTTATGGATCCTTGGTATGTCTATTTTGGTAAAGTATGTTTTGACATATTTCGTCTGCTTTTTATTTGTGTTCTTATCGTACTTTGATTTTTTTTTTTCAAAGAGATACATTCTGCATTATAAAGACTTCTTCAGATATGTGAGTTCTCATTATGGACTTCATTTTTGTTTTCTTGAGTGGTTTTCAAATAGCAGATGTTGTTAATATTGATGGAATACTACTAGTCATTACGAAATTATGCTTTTTCTGTTTGATCCATGAAACTTTTAACCTTAAGTCAGAAAAAATTTTTACCTATGCCTTCTTGAAGAAATGGTACAAGGTTCCCAGCTTTTACATTAAGGTCTATGATTGATTTCGAGCTTATTTTATATGACGGGAGATAATATTAGAGAATTTATATTCATATAAATATCAAATGATTCCAGGAATAGTTTTTGAAAATACTTTTAAATTGCTTTTGTACCTTTTTTGGAAACCAATTGACTCTAGATGTTTTAGTGTATTTTTGGACTCCATTTTCTGTGTATCTATCTTAATGCCAATACTCCGCTGGTTGCTTTAAAACTTTAAAATCGGTAGTGCAAATTCACCACCTTTTTTCTTTATCAATATTTTCAAAATGTATGGGCCCTTGACATTTCTATATAAACTTAAGAATTGGGTTATCAGTTTCACTATAAACGGTGGGATTTTGGTTGGACTGTAAGGACTCTAAAGTTGGGGAAGGGGCATCTGAGGGGCTCAGTCAGTTGAGCCTCCACCTTCCGCTCAGATCATGATCTGCAAGTTGGTGAGTTTGAGCCCCACCTCAGACTCGCTACTCTCATTGCAACACCTGCCTCAGATGCTCTGTCCCCCCCTACTCCCTGCCCCTTCCCTGCTTGGGCACACACTCTCAAAAATAAAATTTAAACAATGAAAAAAAAAAAACGTTTGGGAAAAAATGGCATATTAAGAATGTTAAGTCATCTCATCTAGGAACACCGTATGTTCCTGAATTTCTTTCATGGTTCATTTTCTCTCAGCAGTGTTTTGTGCATGATCATGTACAGGTCACCAGCATCTTGTGTAACACATAGATCTTTTTGATAACACATAGTAATTAATAAAGTTTAAGAGTTTAAATTAAGCCTTGTCATATATGTACATGTACACAAATGACCAATAAAACTTTCTGTATGTTCCCCTGATTATAACAGAATCTTTGTTGTTAACATGTGAAAAGCCTTGTTTTTTCTTTGATGCAGTGTGGGAAGAAAAATACTTCAAAATCCTTAAGCATCCTTCTTGGGCTTTGATTTTGGTTTTTTTTTAAGGAGCCATATTTAGTTGCCCATTTCCAAACAAACAAACAAAAAAAAACACCTTGCCTCATTCCATATTTTTTGAGATACTGCCCTATAATGGGGAATAAAGATATATACTGTAATTTTTGTTGTAAGAGGCTAAGCTTCCATCAAAACCTCATAATGAAGGATTTTTCCCCTAAATATCTTCGGAAAATAACTTTTAAGTCATAATATCTTAATGCTTAAAGGAGTTCTGGGGCTTATCACTATTGGAGATACGAAATTTTGATTATATGAAATTTTCTTTTGAAAATGTTATAACAGTGCATGTTCATTAGAATAGTTTTCTGGCTGTACTTTGAAACTTACTTGGCTTATTAAATAGAGTTGGCTTGATTTCACATAATTTAATGTACTAAAATAGAGTGACGTAGACTACAGATTTTACAATGGACTTCTGAATCAGTTCCTCCCATGAAAAGTTGTGTCAGTGCAAGAAACCCATCTGCCATGAATATCTGTAGAGAATTTTTCTGAGTCAACTAGTTGTTAGTTTTGAGTTTCCATCTTGACAAATATTTATAGTTATTACATTGACAGTGCTAAGGTGAATCATGTATGTTTGCCATTTACATAACTCATGACATTATTCATCCTGATGTCCTATTAGGCATAGGATTGTTAATGTTTGTGAGATTTGGGTATCCAGGTTTTAACATGCAAACTTCATTTTGATGTTTTATGGTACATTATGATCTCACTGCTTTCATTTGCTACGGTAAGAAAACCTGATTGTCTATAATGAACAGAACATAAAAGTGGTATGATACCTATTACTTGGTTTTAATGAATGTAAAATCAAGGGAAGTTAGAAAAATATACCCATGGAACAAATAATAAGTAGCATAAACAAAAAAGTACTAATTTAATAAAAGCCTGAGTGTAGCTTCATGTAATGGAAAACTTACAGGTTTTTACCTAAAGTGAATTTCGTTTCCATTTTTTCCACTGGATGAGTCATCTTTGAGAAGTCAAGTGCCCACTACAAAGATTCCACATCTGTCATTTGGGGACAATAGTACCTACGTATCTCATAGGACTGTTGTGAAACTTAAATGGAACAGTAGTTGGAACTCTTGTACTGTCTGTGCTTACCACATATATCCTCCCTTTGTTCTAGTTCATTCTACGGTGTTCTAAATAATATGATAAATGCAGAAGTAAAATATATATTCCTTTTTGCTAATGACTTACTGAGCAATACTGACAATTTGAGATATGTATTAACATTATAGAAATGTGTAACAGACATCGAGATAGAAAATACAGATACCTTGAAGGTTTTCAGATGGGGTAGGCCAGGAGTAAAGAAGCCATGCTGGCCTTAGATGTATTTATAAAAGATGCTAGTAAATAGGATATTTTCCTAAAAAATGATAGTACCTTATCCATTCACTTATATCAATTAAAAATTGAAAAGATGTTTGGGACACCTGCGTGGCTCAGTTAAGGGTCATACTCTTGATTTCTGCTTAGGTCATGATCTAATAATCATGAGATCAAACCCCACATTGAGCTCTATGCTGACAGTGGGGAGCCTGCTTGGGATTCTCTCCCCCCTCGCCACCTGTGTGTGCGCTCTCTCTCTCTCTCTCTCTCTCTCTCTCTCTCTCTCAAATAAGCATTAAAAATGTAAAGATATGCAACATCACTAAGCATGAGGGAAATGCAAATGAAAAGTACAGGGAGGTATAGTTTGGTACAACCACTAGGAGAATGATAGGGAATTTCCTCAAGAAATTTAAATGTATTTATCATATGATACCCCAATTTCCAGTTATGAGTGTATACCTAGAGGAAATTTAAAAAGACTTTGGAAGTCAAACATAGTCTCGTGTTTATTATGGCATTGTTTATAATAGCCCACATAGGAAAACTATCAAAATGTCCATCAATTAATGAATAAAAAGATGGGGTATATGTATAAATGGGAATATTATTCAGCCATAAGAAGGGGTACCATTTATGAGAACACTCATGGACTTCGCAGGAATTGTGCCAAGTGAGATAAGCCAGGCACAGAGAGACCAGGACTGGATGATCTCATATTCGGAATCTAAAAAAGAATAAACTCCTGAAAAACAGTGAAATTGTGATTACTTGGGGATGGGGGCTGAGGTGATTAAATTGATGTTGTTTAATGGTACAAACTTGTAATGAGTAGTACATCATAGAGACTGCACATTATAATATGGACTAAAATATTCTATTACAATTACACAATGTGGTTGAGGTGCTAAATATTGCTATAACCACAATTGTTACAATATATACTTTTATCAAAATAACCTGTAATACACCTCAAATTTATACAATGCTATATGTCTAATAAGTTCAATAAAAATGAAAAAGAGTTAAATGAATTTATTAATCACCGATTACTGTTTTAAAATTGATAAGCATATCTAAAATCTGAATAATGAGGAATAGAGAAAACTAGATAGAATAAGTAGAGAATGTTTGTAGACCCACTTAAAACTCTCAGCTTAATCTGAGGATTCTACACAAGGAGTATGCATTTTTCTTCTATAGCAGTAGGAAAGTATTGAAGCTTATATAACACAATTATTAAAAATAAGAATTTAAGAAATACTGGAATGACTTTTAGTAATTTGAAAGATCGACAGAAATAGGCATGAAGATGGGGGGGGGGGGAAATCACATAAATACCATTCCAAGTGCAAAGAGAATGGTTTCCACTGCCAGTAGCATCCAAAATGGTTTTCTAGCAGAAAACAGTTTTTGACTGGAAAGCTACTGCTTTCCCCAGAAAGGATCCCTTGCCCCTACAAAACACCTGTAGAAAACCAGAAGATAATTGTTAACTTTGTTAATGCCCAGAAAGTATAACAAACAGAAAAGACATTTGCCCAAACAGAAAAGTTAGAAAGTGTAAGTATTTTCTGGAAGTATTTGGCAGAGGATCATAATATGGTGTATTTCTGAAAGAAATATATGGTAATGTAATTCAAATTGGCTCCTTGCTTCAGAAGTTAGTTGAGTAACTTCCCACTTTGATGAGCTATTGGAAAAAAAATAAAGGCCATTATTTTTTTAACCAATTTTTCAAATTTCTGTTGGCTAGTTGGAGGTCTTCTTTGGGAAAATGTGTATTTACTTCTTCGGGCCATTTTTTTTAAAGATTTTTCAAAGTGTTTATTTTAGAGAGCATGAGTGGGGGAGGGGCAAAGAAAGGCAGGGAACATAGGATCTGAAGCAGGCTCTGTGCTGATAGCAGAGAGCCTGATGTGGGTCTTGAACTCACAAATTGTGGTATAACCCGAGCCGAAACCAAGAGTCAGCCGTTTAACCTACTGAGTCACCAGGCACCACCATCTGGCCATTTTTAATCACATTATTATTTTTTGTTGTTATTGAGTGTTATGAATTCTCTATATTGTGGATATTAACCACTTATTTGACCTAGCGTGTTTGAAAACTGTTTCCTGTTTTGTAGGTTGCCTTCTTGTTTTAATTGTTTCTTTTGCTGTGTAGCAGATTTTAATTTTGATGTTATCTCATTTGTTGATACTTGTTTTTGTTTTGCTTTTGGTGTCATATCCAGAAAATCATTGTGAAGACCAATGTTGAGGAGTTTTTCTAAGATTTCTTCTAGGAGTTTTGTGGTATAGGGTTTCATGTTTAAGTTTTTGATCCTTTTTGAGTTAATTTTTGTGAGTACTATAAGACAGGGATTTGGTTTCATTATTCTTTGTATATTTATTTTGTTTTCCCCAACATTATTTGTTGAAGGGACTCTATTTTCCTGTATGGTGTTGTGTGTTCCTTTGTCAAATAATTGTTGACTGTATATGTCTGTTTAATTCCTCTTTGTGATTATTTTATGCCAGTGCCATATTGTTTGTATTACTAAAGTAGTGTAGTCAGAAATTAATAAGTGTCATACTTACAGATTGGTTCTTTTTCCTCAGGATTGCTTTGGGGTCATTTCTGATTCCATACTAATTTGAAGATGGCTTGTTTTTTTTTACTTCTTTGAGGAATGTCATTGTTATTTTGCTGGGGATTGCATTGAATCTACACACAGCTTTCATTTTAACATTAATTTTTTCCATCCATGAATATGTTTGTGACTTTTCCAGATTTTTTTAGCAAAGTCTTTTAGTTTTCATCGCACATAATTTAACTCCCTAGGTTGAACTTATTCCCAAGTATTGTATTGATGCTTTTGTGAATGGGATAGTTTTCTTAGTTTCTCTTTCAGGTGTTTGATTATCAGTGTACAGAAATGCAACTGGACTCTATATGTTAACTTTATATCCTGAAACTTAACTAAAATTGTTTATTAGTGTCAGCAGTTTTTTCATTAAATATTTGGGATTTTCTGGGTCGCCTGGATGACTCAGTTGGTTGAGTATCTGACTTCGGTTCAGGTCATGATCTTGAGGTGCGTGGGTTCGAGCCCTGCATCAGGCTCTGTGCAGACAGCTAGGAGCTTGGGGCCTGCTTGGGATTCTGTGTCTCCCTTGCTCTCTGCCCCTCCCCTGCTTTCTTGAATGAGAATGTGTGCTCTCTAAAGTAAACATTAAAAAAAATTCTTTATTTGGGATTTTCTGTGTACCAAATCATACCATCTGCAAATACTGGCAATATTACTTTTTCCCCTCTAATTGGTTTGCTTTTTATTTCTTTGTTTTGCCTCATTGCTCTCACTAGGACTTCTAGTACTAAGATTGAGTAGGTTTTGTTGTCTAGTTCTTGATCTTAGAGAAAAAACTATTTTCTGTTGAGTATGTTAGCTGTGAATTTGTCATATGCGGTCTTTAATTTGTTGAAATATATCTTTTAATATCCAGTCTGTTGAATTTTTTTTTATCAGAGGATATTGTATCTTGTTAAAAGTTTTTTCTGGAGCTATTGAGATGATCATGTGAGTTTTATATTTTATTCCGTTAATGCAATGTATTACATTTATTAATTAATAATATGCTGAACTAACCTTGCAACTCAAGGATAAATCCCATTTGGACCTGGTATAATCCCTTAATTATGTCTTGAATTTGGTATGCCAGTATTTTCTTGAGAATTTTTACATCTATATTTATCAAGGATACTGGTCAGTTTTCTTTTTTGTAGTGTCCTTATTTGGGTATAAGAGTAATGCTTGCCTCATAGAATGAGTTAGGAAGTATTCATCCCTATTCAAGTTTTTGGAAGAGTTTAAGGACTGGAATTAACTCTTCTTTTAATGTTTGTTAGGTTTCATCAGTGAAGCTGTCTAGTCCTGGGTTTTTCTTTGTTGTGAGATTTTTTATTATTGATTCATTCTCTTTATTTGTTATTGGTCTGTTCATATTTTTTATTTCTTTCTGATTCAGTCTTGGTAGGTTGTGTGTCTAGAAATGTATCTATTTTTTCTGGGCTATTGAGTTAACATATAATAGTTCATAGTAGTTTCTTATCCTATGTATTTCTGTAGTATCAGTGGGAACGTTTACTTATTATTATTTTCTTCTTACTCTTATTTTGATCCTTCTCTTTTTCTTATTAACATAGGTAATTTTATATATCTTTATGAAAAACCATATTGTAGTCTTATTTTGTCTGTTGCTTTTTAGATTTATTTATTTATATTCTCATCTTTATTATTTCTTCCTTTTGCTAGCTTTGGGTTAATGTGTTCTTTTTTTAGTTCCTTGAGATGTTCTTTGGGTTGTTTACTAGAGGTCTTTTAAATTTCCTAATATATGTATTTATTGCTATAAACTTTCTTCTCAGAACTGCTCTTGCCCCAATGCCCAAGATTTGCTATTATTTTTATTTTCATGTGTTTTTTGGTATTTTTAAATTTTCCCTTTTGATTTTTTTTTTTTTGACCAGTTGATTGTGCAGAAGTGTCTTACTTAGTTTCCACATACTTGTAGATTTTCCAGTTTTTTTCCTATTTATTTCTACCTTTATACCATTCTGGTCAGAAAAGATAGTTGGTATGATCTGAGTTTTCTTAAATTTGCTAATATTTGTTTTGTGTCCTATCATATGATCTTTCCTAGAGAATGTTTCATGAGGATTTGAGAAGAATGTGGACTTTGTTGATGTTGGGTGGAATGTTGTATCTATGACTAAGTCCATTTGGTTTAAAGTAGAGTTTAATTCCATTCTTAAAATTGATTTCTATCTCACTGGCCTGTCATTGCTGATAATGGGATATTTAAGTGACTTACCAGGATTGCTATTTGTGTCCCCTTTCAAATATGTCAGCATTTGCTTAAAATATTTAGAGGATCTAATAGTGGGTGCATATATATTGCTTCTCTTACATTATGTTATTATGCTATGCTCACAACAAGTGTAGCTACCCTCTGTCACCGTACAATGTTACTATGATATCATTTATGGTATTCCCTATGCTGGGATTTTTATTTCTGTGACTATTTATTCCATCGCTGGAAGTCTGTATCTCCCATTCTCCTGTATCCATTTTGCCCATCCTCCTCCCCGCTGGCAACCTCCAACTTGTTGTTTAGTGTATATGGGTCATTTTGAGTGATGGTTGATACATAAGGGCTTACCACTACAGGAGTATTGTTTGCCTTCTAATTGTCTTGTACATCTACTCTTCCCCGCCCTCCTCCCGCTCTGTTTCTGCTTACCTTTGTAAATTGGTGGTTTTCCATGGTAATGTGACCAATCTCTCTGTTCCTTTTTTATGTTTCCTGAGTCTACTCTGGAGTTTTGCTTGTGGCTACCATGAGGCTTACATGAAACATCTCACAGATAAAATAGTCCATTTAATGTTGATGCAGCTTCTCTTTGTTTGCCTGTAAATGCTCCACCTTTTTATTCCTCCCCTTTTGTATTCCTAATGTCACAACTGATCAGTTTCATTAATAAATTATAGTAGGTTATAGTTGTTTGTAATGCTCTTTTCCTTTAACCTTTTTGCCTAGTTTAATTGGTTAATAGATCATAATAATATACAGTTACAGTTTTCTACCATAGTGTTGTGTACTTTCACATGTTTTTCAATTCATTGGTGACCATTTCTTAAAATTTCTGCTTGAAGAACTCTTTGAAGTATTTCTTGCAAGGCAGGTCTAGTGGTAGTGAACTCCCTCAATTTTTGTTTGGGGAAAACCTTTATTTCTCCTTCCTATCAGAAGGACACCTTTACCAGATAAATTTTGAATATGCCCTTCTACCTTCTCCTGGATTATAGACTTGCTGCTGGGAAATCCACATCAGGGCTAATGGCGGTTCCTTTGTATGTTACTTTTTACCCATGGCTGCCATTAAGAAGTTTTTATCATTGGTTTTTGAGTTTTGTTATAATGTGTCTGGGAGAAAGCTTTTGTTTTGTTTTTGTTTTGCTTTGAGATGCTAGGGTGTTCTTTTAGCACTATGGACTTTGGTGTTTGAAGCCTACCCCAGATTTGGGAAGTTCTGCTACTATTGAAGTAAACTCTCTTCACCTTTCTCCCTTTCTTCTTCTGTTACACATTTATTCTTATATTTGCTTCTGATCAAATCTGATAACTCTCATCAGATTTCTTTGCTTTTTAAAATATTTTTAGTGTTTATTTATTTTTGAGAGACACAGCACAGCAAGGGGAGGGGCAGAGAGAAAGGGAGACATGGAACTGAAGCAGGCTCCAGGTTCTGAACTGTCAGCACTGAGTCCCACAGGGGGCTGGAACTCACCAACCACTAGATCATGACCTGAGCTGAAGTTGGATGCTTAATCGACTAGGCCACCCAGGCGCCCCTCTTTGCTTTTTAAAAATTATAATTCTATGTTCTCCTTTAACTGAATTTTCCTATATTTCTGTTCTCCAAGTCCCTTCTTCTCTACACATCTGGTTTGCTCTGTTAGCTATGTTCTCTATTCTTTATCTCGTTCATTGATTTCTTAAGCTCTCGTATTTGGTTCTTTTTTTTATAATTTCAATTTCTTTGGCAAAGAACCCCTTATATTCATTAATTTTATTATTGAGTTAATTGATTGAGTTATTATTGAGTTAATTATTGAGTTAATTTCTGAGTTTTCTTGAAGTTGGTTGATTTCTTTATAAGTACTGTTCTGAATGGTTTATCAGATTGCAGTATTCTGTGCCTTTGACTTTAGTTGCTGGAGAATTAGAATTTTCTTTTGTGATACCATAATTACTTGATTATTTTATAGTGTTTGATGACATGTGCTTTTGTCACATTTGAAGCAGCAGTCAACTTCCTTTGCTAAAAATTTATGTTTACTTTGTTTCTTGAAGTTCAGCAGATTGGTTATTCGATATCTTTCTTTTGTATTCCAGAAGGTGGTGCTATAGCCCAAATTTGTGGTTTCTCCTGCTAGAGCTGGATCTCTTGGCAACAGATTAGGGGAAATGTGGGCTTAGTACCTGGAGCTCTGGGGGGTGGGAGGGGGTTGGGGGGGGTGGGGCGGAGGGGGCTGATTACAGCCCTGTAAGGGGATCTTCCAGTGGGCACTTTCAGAGGTCCATCATGGACCCATAGCAGTGAGACAGATATTTGTTCCCTTTGATAGTCTTGTCTGTCTTTTTCTTTCTTCTGTGTCTTCCAAGTTGCAGTGGTCCCACCTCAGAAATCGAGATGCTACTGGAAGAAGGGGGCACCTGCACTTGCAACCTGAACATCTGAGACGGCTGGGTGGTTACTCACCACTTTGGCTTTTTGCCTCCTCTGCCAGAGTGATCACCTCAGGTAACCACTAGAAGCTCAACACCTTGCATTGTCACTCTGGAGAGGGGGGATGACTTGGCATGTTCGTCCATCTCCGCTGTCTCAAAACTCATCTCTTTCATGCTCAGATGGCCTGCTGGATTCCTCTAATAGACAGGCTGGATCTCCACAGATGCTCCATACCCATGGGTATCTGCCCAGTCCTGCACTCTCCCAGTTGCCCTTTTCCAGATCGCAGTGAGTTTGGGGGTAAGCAAGCTCACTAACTCGGCTACGTGCTCTCGCCAAAGTCCTGTCTGCCCACTTTTGGAAACACAGGTGTGTAGAAACTCTTGGAAGTCTTGGTGTAGTGTGTAAAGGTAGTTAGTTTTGATTATGAGTATCCAATTAGTTTTAAATCAAAGGGAGAGGGAAAGGCATGCCTCATGCCACGATAAAGCTGACATCACTCCCCTACTCATTCTTGATAGTTGTACTTTGTGTGTGAGGTTTTTTTTTTCTTGATCAGTTAAAGTTCAATGAATTTTACTGATGTTTTATAAAGTAATTCTTGGTTTTATTGATTTATTATTATTAATTTCTGTTTCCAATTTCATTGAATTTGCTTTTGTCATTATTACTCTTTTCTGCTTATTTGAACTTTATTTCTCTTTCTAGCTCTTTCTGGTAGAGGTTTGGAAAATTGATTTGACACCTTTATTCCTGTTACGAGTACTTAATGATGTAAATATTACTCTAAGCACTGTTTTAACACTAAAACACATAAATTTTGATTATGGTGTCTTTATTCATTCTTGTTAAGACATTTCCTAATATCTTTTATGGCTTTGACCCATGAGTTACTTATGTGCATTGTTTAATTTCTAAGTGATATCTGAAAAAATTCTGAAATATACTGGTATCGATTCCTATTTTTTTTATTGTCGTCAGAGTACACATTCTTCTATCTTTATGAGTTTATCAAGAATTAATGTTTTGTCTCGGTGAATATCCCTTGGTGAACATTCCCTTCAAGAATATACTTGAAAATGTATTCTGCTCTTTTTGGGTGCAATGTTCTTGAAATGTCAACTAGATCAAGAGAGTAGTTTTGAAAATTTTAAGGATGATAGTAGCTTTGCTTCTTTTTTATTTTTATGTTTAACCTTTTCAAATAGAATCTGACAATCTATTCCTTTAATAGAAAAAATTTAGGCTATTTATTCCTAATGCAGTTTTTTTGTGTGGTTGACTTCGAACTTAACATCTTGATTTTTACTTTCTGTTTTGTCTCCTCTATCTTTGTGTTTTCAAATAGTTTCATGTCTTTTTTGGGGACCCTGAGTAGTTTTATGATTCAAGTATGTTTCCACTATTGATTCATTATGCAAACTTCTGAGTTTTAAGTTTTAAAATTTGCGTGAAAGTTTACACTGTACATCTTTGAGATTTTTCTTGTTTCTTGAGATAGGCCTGGATTGCAATGTATTTTTCTCTATCAGAATTTGTCTACAAATGATATTCTATTTTATATATAGTGTAAGAATGTTCAAACACTTGTGTTTTTCTCTTCCCATTCTTTCAGCTTTTGTTATGATACATTTTACTGTATTATGTGTTATAAGTTTCACAATGCTATGTTACTATGTACATTTTGGACTTTTACTTTCAGAAAAAATACAAGAAAAATACCTACATTTGTGTCATTTCACCATTTCCATTTTACTGTTTCTTTGTATGAATACAAATTTCCACTGTGTGTCATGTCATTTTTACATGGAAACCTACTTTTTGTATTTATTGCATCACAGCTTTACTGAAAGGAATACTGTAAGCATTTTTTTTTTTGCTAAAAATGTTTATTTTTATCTTTGTTTCTATTTACTTTTATACTTTGATATCTGGCCCAAAATAAACGTTTTTTTATTATTATTTTTTTAACCCTCTTTTAATTTTGAGAGAGAGAGAGAGACAGCACAAGCAGGTAAGGAGCAGAGAGAGAGGGAGACACAGAATCTGAAGCAGGCTGCAGACTCTGAGCTGTTATCTCAGAGCCCAATGTGGGGCTTGAACCCATGAACTGCAAGATCGTGATCTGAGCCGAAGTCGGATGCTTAACCAATTGAGCCACCCAGGCACCCCCCAAAATAAACTTTATTTCTGATTATAGTTTTAGATTTTCAGAGGAAGGAAGACCTAGATAGCATTTTCATATACCCTCCACCCCATTCCCTCCTCTTATTTACACCTAACATGAATGATTTCTTTGATACAACTAATGAATCAGTATTATTAGTAGTAATAAAAGTCCATACTTTCTTCACTTTTTAACAGTTTATGTATTCATTTTGAGAGAGAGAGTGAGTGGAGGAAAGGCAGAGAGAGAGAATCCCAAGCTGACAGCATGGAGCCTGATGTGGGGCTTGAACTCAAGAACTGAGTTCATGACCTGAGCTGAAATCAGGAGTTGGAGGTTTAATTGGCTGAGCCATCCAGGCACCCCCATACTTTATTCACTTTTTAAACTTACTATCTAATGTTTTTTTTCTGTTCTAGAATCCCATCCAGGACTACATTACATTGAGTTGTTAGATCTCTTTAGACTCCCTTTGACCGTGAGAGTTTCTCAGACTCTATTTGTTTTTCAGGTTACTGACAGTTTGACAGAGTACTGGTCAGGTATTTTGTAGTATGTTTATTTGTTGGAATTTGTCTGTTTTGTCATGATTAGATTGGCATTGTGCATTTTGGGAAGGAAAACCATTGACCTAAAATTCCACTTTCATCATATCATTGCTACATACTGTCAACATGATCTACAAAAGTTGATATTGACCTTAAGCATTGTATTATGTATTCTTTGCCATTTTCCACTGTAAAATTACCTCCCCTTCCCGAACTGTATTCTTTTGAACTAAGTACTATATGCAGCCCACAGTTAAGGAGTGCAGAGTTACATTCATATCAGTATAGCCTCATAGATATTTATTTAATACTCTGGATTATAATCTGCTACTATTTCTTTTTTGTTGTTTGTTTCTCACAGTGTTCCAGCATGGGCCCCTGGGGGATGTTTCAATTGGTTCCTGGATTTCTTTGATGTATCTCCATTTGTGTGTGTGTGTAGTGTGTGTGTGTGTGTGTGTGTGTGTGTGTGTGTGTGTGTGTGTATACACACGTGTGTTGAGCACTTCCATAATCCTGGCACTGAATACCATTTCCAGCTCATCTGTTAAATTTCTTGCCCAAGTCCTAGAATTAGACATTTTTCCAAAGAGTCTTGGTCCCTTTTATTGTAGAATCATATTAGAAAACAAGATTTAAGAACTGGGTGATCTCATTGCTCCTACATGGCTTTGCTTTTAAGTTCTCTCCTCCGACAGAGCAAGGGAATGTGGGTTTATGAATCCATGTATAAATACATATCTATAAATGTTTCTTGATGCAATCATCTATATCTATATTAAACATGAGTTTATACCAATGTCTGCCACTTTAGTCCATCACCACCTAGATCATTCTAGTCTGCTTCTTTGGCTTATTTGTAAATTCACACTCCAGCAATGAAACACCTGGCTTCCACCATCTGTCATGCATTTACTTAATTGTTCATTTCCAGTATCCATATATAGCATTTCAGAATTATTAACTTCAACCCCCATGTGGCAGAAATTTATCAACTCGACTACACTCCTTCCCCGGTTTCTTTTGGTGAAATTGATGGACTCCACTTATTCCAAAGTTACTTAGCACATTTTCTCCAATCACCTTCTTGGGTGAACTTATTTCATATGTTTCCCCAGTCTGCATTCCCTTCTGGGGTCCAGTGAATTATACACAATTTTTATTTTGTAAGTAGTTCACATTAAGGTTTACTCTCTGTGTTGTCTTGATAATTTCATGTCATGTATCAGCTGCTGAAGTATCATACAGAATAGGTTACCCTAAAAGTTCAGCTGTGCTACATGTATTCAAGCCTGCCTCACTTATTCCAACCCCCCAGCAACCACTGATCTTTTCCAGAATGCCATATAATTTGAATCCTACAGTATGTAGTTCTTTCACACTGGCTTCTTTCACTTAGGTGAACTTTAAATGTATATCACTATCTGTTTTTATGATTTCACAGCTCGTTTCTTTTTACCACCGAATGATATTCCATCATATGGATGCACAACAGTTATCTATTAACCTATTGAAGGACATCTTTTCTGCTTCCAGTTTTTGACAAATATTAACAAAGCTGCTGTAAATATTTACATGCAGGGTCTGGTATACACATAACTTGTCATATCAGCTGGGCAAATACCTAAAGCACTAGTGTTGGGTCATATGATAACTATATTAAACTTTGTATGAGACCACCAAAGTCTCTTGCAAAATTCTTGTACCATTTTGCATCTCAACTATAAATGAATAAAAATTCCTCTTGTTCTGCATACTCGCCAGAATTTAGTATTGCCTATTGATTGGATCTGAGCCATCCTAACAAATGAGGTATCTCATTGTTTGAATTTGCAATTCCTAAACGCCAAATGATGTTGAGCATCTTTTCATATGCTTATTTACCATCTGTATATTGTCTTTGGTGATGTATTTATTCAGAAGTTTTGCCCATTTTTAACTTTTTTTTTCCCCCCATTACTCTTCAGTTTTAAGAATTTATTGTATACTTTGGACTTAATTCCTTTATCAGAAATGTGTATTGCACATATTTTGTCTCATTCTGTGGCTGCCTTTTCTCAGGAGTTTTTACTGGATCTTAAGTTTCTAAAGGGCCACTATGGCTGTTGAACAGCACCAGTTTCTCCCTATACCTCTTGTCCCTACTCTAGGCACACTACTTTTGATGAGTACTTAGTACAAAGTATATGGCAGGGTCAGAGTTTCTCAGTTCTCTCATAAAATGTCAATCTTTGTTGTTATCTGTGTTTTCAAAAGCTCCGTGGTCGTATTTTTCAGCATTTCTGTTGCTCTCCTATTCATAGTGTCCTTGTACTAGTTGGAGGTATAGAGTAGAACATGTGTCCTGTCCCTCCCCCCATGACAGCAGTCTTTCACCTTATATCTACTTAGGATCATGAGAACAAGTGGATTTTCTCCCACTCCCTCTGCATGAGACTGCTTTTACTTTTACACAACCACAGGGCCAATTTTGCTTGGGATTAAGCTGGAGGAGGAATTTTCTCTTGTCCGTTGCTCCAATGACTGACAAGTTTCAATTGGCAGGAGAGAAGGAACTTGGTTTCACGCATGTCTGTCGGCATCATGCCATCACCTCTGGCATATCTGTGCCACTTTCAATTTTCTTCCATGTCTGTAATCTTTTCTCTTAATGCTAGTTGAGAGCTTTGCAAAATAGCTAGTGAGTAGTGAAAAACAAACATCCCTTTATACCTGGTATCTCAGAGAATCTAAACTATTTTATACTAAGTCACACGTAGCCCCTGAAAGTTTATTAAAACCTCAGTTTTCTTTTTACATCTTTTTTTGATCTCTCTCTTTCCTCTGTTTGTCCATGGGGAAAAAGGTCTATGTGTTTTGTCTTTCCTCAGAGGAGATTGTTACTCCTTCGAATTCATTATACCTGGTAGTCTGAGGACCTAAGTTTTCTGATGGAAAAGAAAATAGTTGTAAGTTTTAGATTACTTGACTTTTCCTTGTTGTTAATGTGAGAGTAACACTCCTGTATCAATTTGTTTTTTCTTTGCCTTCATTGGTAATATTTCTTCTAGTTTGACTTATACACTGATATACAACAGTGTATAAGTTTGAGGTATACAGCATAAAATGATTTGAGATATATATCATGAAATTATTGCCACAATAAAGATGAATTAACATCCATCATCTCCTATAGATACAATATAAAAGGGAAAGAAATAAATATGTCTTGGGGCACCTGGGTGGCTCAGTCGGTTAAGTGTCAGACTTCATTTCAGGTCATCATCTCACAGTTCATCGGTTTGAGCCCCTCATCAGGCTCTGTGCTGACAGCTCAGAGCCTGGAGCCTGCTTTGGATTCTGTCTGTCTGTCTGTCTGTCTGTCTCTCTCTCTCTCTCTCTCTGCCCCTCCCCTGCTCATGCTCTGTTTCTGTCTCAAAAATAAATTAACATTAAAAAAAAAGAAAGAAAGAAATCTTTTCCTTGTAATGTAAACTCCTAGGATCTACTCTCTTTTCTGTATATCCTACAGCACTCTTCACTATACTTAACATGTTTTTAATTTTATTTCTTGTACTTATTTTTCTTATAACTGAAAGTTTGTACCTTTTGGCCATCCTTACCCAATTCGCTTCACTCCCCATGTCTGGTAACCACAGAAATGATCTCTTTTTCTGTTTTTTTTTTTCTTTTTTACATTATATACATATGTGAGATCATATAGTATCTGTCTTCTTTGACTTATTTCACTTTGGACAATGCCATCAGGGACCTTCCATGTTGTGACAAATGGCAGGATCTCCTCATTTTTTATGGCTGAATAATATTCCATTGTATATATGTTTATGCCACAATGTGTTTATCCATCCATCTCTCAAAGAGCACTTAAATTGTTTTCATGTCTTGACTATTACAAATAATGCTGTTATGAACATGGTAGTTCATTTATCTCTCTGACATAGTGTTTTCATTATCTTTGGATATATTCCCAGAAGTGGGGTTACTGCATCCATGTTAGGGATTTCTACATCCTGCAAGAAAGCAGAAATCTTCATGTTGGTTTTTAACAATTATGTTTCTTAGCCATTAGATTAGTGAGATGTTGTCATTGGTTTGACCATTATTGAAATTAGGACTTCTGACAATTAATAAATTATTTGCATGTTTTGGGCAAGAAGTATAAAAGTAGTATTACTATAAATGAGGTATGAAAGTATGTATAGTCCTATACTACTGAAAAATTCATATTCATGCACATTTCAAGAGCAAAGGCTTGATACATCTGAAATGTTCCACTTTACTAAGCAAATGTTAAATTATGGTACATTCGCACTATGGAATAAAATATAAATATGGAAAGAACAAGAGTGATATATAGTGATTTAGATGAATTTGTACAGGTGAGATTGAAAAAGACAAATTACAGAGTTTATGTACCCATTTTTGAAATAAAGAAATAACTATGTATGAACCCCTATTTGCACAAGGAAAGGAAAAAATATGAGATATGTAATTGGACTGGAACAGGGAGATTTTCATTTTATTTTAGATAACTTATAAATAGGTTTATTGTTGCAAGAAACAGGGCTTAATTTTGTAGGTCAAAGCCACATGCCTCCAAATATACTTATTTGGTATGTTGACTAATTTCAATTTTAATGTAGAATTTAAGAAAACAGATGCTTCCTTGCTGTGATTCTTATTTTTCCTGTGTAAGTGAGGATGCAAAATGGCTTTGCTGAGAGATCTTGTACCTGTAGGTCCATATTTGTCATCTTTACATGTTTTGTAATTTGTCTCCATATTCCTACAACAGTATGTATAGTATAAGTTTAGAATGACCTAAGGGGAAATGCTACCTGAATAGTTTGGTGGCAAAACTTTGACTCTGGTTTATCCCCATGATGCTAAGTAATGTATGTACTTCAGCATAAATCTTTTAGCAATTGGTAGAATTAAGAGAGCACTTAACATAACTTTGATACACTTCCAGAAAATGATAATTTAAAAAGTGCTCAGTTAATGGCAACTGAAAAACTGATCCTTCAAGGGGTTCTGAAAGGTTAGATGATACGTCGTTCTGAGTCTGAGAAACATACACAGTAAAATACAAAGGTCAGACCATTGTGCTTCTCAGCACTCAGTATTTGACTCCACTTTTCTTGGTGGCTGAGTCTATTTCAAATGAATCCATGCATTGTTGATAGTTCTTTTTTTCTAGGACTGATCATGATGTCAGAATCATGAATGATGGTCTGCTTTCTACCAGATAGATAACTGTTAACATGTGTATAGTTCTCCTGCATTGATTACCACACGGTTATATGTTCCATGTGCTCTTTAAGAAAAGTGTGAAACATGTCACCTTTCATGTGCTAATCTTAGGTGTCTGCCTTTACCTTTCTGTTCCCCATTCTCATCTCCACTTTGTGTATTCTTCCTTCTTTCCTTCCTCTTCTTATTTCTTGTCTCTCTCCCTTCCTTGCACTATCACTTCCTTTGTTTTCTTCTGTTGTTTTATTCCCATTTCCTCCACCTTCTTATTCTTCTACTTTACTGCTTTCTTACTCTTATCCTCCTCTTCCTTGTCATTTAAATGGATCTTCTTATTTCCTAGATTTTCTTTTTCTTGACTTTGGTCTCTTCTTGAAAAAATACTGAATTTGGAGAGATGGGCTTTAAATTACCTACAGCTATAATTCCTAAAACATTAAAAAAAAGAATTGATGTATAATGACATAAACACTGTATAAGTTTCAGGTGTTCCTCATAATGATTCAATATATTGTGAAATGATCACCACAATAAGTCTAGTTATCATCTGTCACCATACCTAATTACAATTTTTTTATGTGTGATGAGGATTTTTAAGATTTAGTCTTTTAGCAACTTTTAAATATACAATGAAGTATTATTAACTATAGTCATCATGCTGTATATTATATCCCCATGACTGACTTGTCTTATAATTGAAAGCATATAACTTTGATGACCCCCTTTTGACCTGTTTTTCTTAGATTGAAAACCATCGTAGAATGTATTGATCTCATGAACAGTTAAGGAAACATTTTATCAATGTGGGTGGCTGAAGGTAGTTAATCAAGACTTATTTTCTACATGGGGTGAATAGACAGGCTTGGGGAAAGTGAAAGAGATAGAAGAAATCATGACATGGCACATTTCAATTAATGGAGTATAAATTAAAGAGGAGTGATTGTATAAAGCTGATAACCATTCTTCCCCCATATAATCAGTAGTCATTCTAGACCTTTCTTGACCTAACTGAATTTTATACTTGACTGCGGTTAACTCGATGTTCTGCTTGTGACAGGCTCCTCTCCAGGCCTGGAGAGTGAATTTGGGTGGACTTGGGGTAGGCATATAATGCAGTTTTAGATAATTATTGTGAAAGCGGGACATCTACCAGAAGGCTCTAGGAGAGGTTTTTTTGAGTTTTATAAAGAGACTTTTATTTTTTTATTTTTTATTTTTTAAATTTTTTTTTCTTAACGTTTTATTTATTTTTGAGACAGGGAGAGACAGAGCATGAACAGGGGAGGGTCAGAGAGAGGGAGACACAGAATCTGAAACAGGCTCCAGGCTCTGAACTGTCAGCACAGAGCCCGACGCGGGGCTCGAACTCACGGACCGCAAGATCATGACCTGAGCCGAAGTCGGCCGCTTAACCAACTGAGCCACCCAGGCGCCCCATAAAGAGACTTTTAAATAGTTTCTATTTTTCAACTTGTATTTGACATGTCAGCATGTGGACATAAAATTTTAGCAACTGTCTTAGGCCATGAGGGAAGTGAAACTGAGGAGAACATGCTACAGACGATGGTGGAAAAGCGGAATGTACTTGAATCTTAAATAAAAGTACTGAGGCCCTGTATTAATTAACCTCCATTATTAGTCTTCTTCAGATTTCTGATTATGAAGGATCGTGTATTCTCTTATTGGTTAAACCTTGGCCTTGGTTTGTTACCTGTAACTACAGACTTTATAACGGCATCATGTTAAAAATTATGATTCCATAGGTAGTAAGATGTTTGGGGGAAGAAAGCCAGTCTATTTTTGTAAAGAAACTGACATTAAGGAAAGCCAAACGATTGAAATCCTTGAGGAGAGAATTTACATAAAAGAGGCTTAGCAATGAATACCAACAGTAGTATCTTAAACAGTGAAAACACTTAATGAAATCAAGTGTTTTAGAATAATTATCAGAAATTTGCAGAAGAGATGGCAGTAGAAAAATTTAGATATTTAAAAAGATGTGGCAACACAGACATTGAGTCCCTGTGTTATGCTGTCAAAACAATTTCCAAGGTAGCTAGAGTTTGTTTGTTTTTAAGAATGCAGAAGTTATATTTTTGAGGTGGCCTAGGTAGAATTCTCATGCCAGGAAATACACTAAAATATTTACTACCTTTTGGCCCTTCATTTAAAAAAAAGTAAGCTAAACACTCACCATGTAAGTTCCTCATTGAAAGAGTGTGCCCTTCAGTTTTGTTTAATGTATTCACAGAATGTGCAACCATCATTACAATCTAATTTTAGAGCATTTGCACCATCACGCTACCGAAAAATCCCATACTTATTAGCAGTCATTCCCGAATCCTTTTCTGCTTCCATCCACCCACCTGCCTGAGCCTAAGGCTACTACTAATGTCCTTTCTGACTCTCTAGATTTGCCTCTTCTGGAATTTCACTTAAAGGAAATCATATAATATGCAACTTTTGTGACTGACTTTTCTCTCATAGCATCAATGTTTTCAAAGTTCTCCCATGTTGTAGGCAGTGTTTAGTTAAGTTTTTTATTGTAATTCCAGTATACTTAACATCCAGTCATGTTCTGTGATGTTAAGATACAGTTATAGTAATTTAAGGTGTAGAATATAGTGATTCAACACTTCTATATATTATGCAGTGCTCATGATGATAAGTGTCTTCTTTAATTCCTTATTTTACCCATCCTCCTTCCCACCTCCCCTCTGGTGACCATCAGTGTGTTCTCCAGAATTAGGAGTCCATTTCTTGGATTATTTCTCTTGTTTTCTTCGCTCATTTGTTTGTTTCTTAATTCCACATATGAATGAAATCGTATGGGATTTGTCTTTCTCTGACTGACTTATTTTGCTATTATACTCTCTCGCTCCATCCATGTCATTGGAAATGGCAAAATTTTATTTTGTTATGGCTGAATAATACTGCACTGTATATACACATAACTCCTCTTTATCCATTCATCCATCTCTCCTTAAGGGCAGGGATTCAGCTTCCTAATGCCCCCAGGCTTTCTCAGAGTTGAGCCCACTGATGTTTAAAATTCCAGGCTTTAAGTCCTGCTGGTTGTAAGAACTCATGTAAGAACTTTGGCCCCTCTTGCTTCCAAAGCCAAATGTTAATGGGGATTTGTGTGGGCTGTGTGAGCTCCCCAGTGTGAGAGTTTGTTTATTGTCCTTCCCTGCACCCCCTCCAGACCACAGATGGCCATGGTATGTTTTACTCCCAAATTGCATCTTTGCCCTTCCCACTTCTTCCAGGTTCTCAACCTTTAGTTGTGGAGTTTGTTCTGTCAGTCTTTGGTTCATTTTCTGGATTATTGACACCAAAGTGTTACCTAGTTTCAACCACGGGAATGGGGCAAGTTTAGGGTCTGTCAACTCTGCCATCTTCCCAACCTCTCATCCTCTGTTGTAGCTTTTATGGGTGCTTCATTCTTTTTAATATTCCATTGAATGAATATTCTGTATTTTGTATATCCATTTATCAATTGATGTACTTTTTGCATGTTTCCACTCTTAGTTATAATGAATAATGTAGCTATGAACAATCATGTATATGTTTTTGTGTGGAAATACATTTTTATTTCTATTGAGTATATGCTTTGGTGTAAAATTTCTGAGTCGTATGGTAAGTTAGCACTTAAGGAGCTGTCACACGATTTTCCAAAGTGGCTGCACCATTTGACATCCCCACCAGCAATGTATGAGAGTTTCAATTATCCATATCCTCACTAACGCTTGTTATTATCTTTTTAATTTTAGATGTGCTAGTGAATGTTAAATGATATGTCATTGTCCCGAATGATGTTGAGTATCTTTTTTCTTCTTATTAACTGATTGTATCTATTTTTTTTTTTGTAGAACTATTAAAATCCTTTGTCCATTTTTAATTTGGGTGGGGTCTTTGTGGGTTGTCATTTCACTTTCTTTTAAAAAAATTTTTTTTTAACGTTTTTATTCATTTTTGAGACAGAGAGAGACAGAGCATTAATGGGGGAGGGTCAGAGAGAGGGAGACACAGAATCTGAAACAGGCTCCGGGCTCTGAGCTGTCAGCACAGGGGCCCGATGCGGGGCTCAAACTCACGGACCGCGAGATCGTGACCTGAACCGAAGTCGGTGCTCAACCGAGTGAGCCACCCAGGCGCCCTGTCATTTCACTTTCTTAATGGTCCCTTGAAACAAAAATGTTATTAATTTTGATAAGATTCTGTTTATCTTTTTCTTGTGATGCTGTGCTTTTGGTGTTGTGTCTATGCAACTCTTGTCTAACCTAATGTCATGAGGATTTCCCTCTATTTTCCACCTTAGGATTTTTAGTTATAGTGCTTACATTTAAGCCTATGATCCATTTTGTTAATTTCTGTGTATGATGTAAGGAAAGAGTCTAAATTCATTATTTTGCATGTAGATATCCTATCTCATGGTAATATTTGTTGAAAAGATCCATACTGCTTTGTAACATGATTTTGTAATTCCTCCCAACAAGTGTAGAGTCTATTTCCTCACCCCTTAAATCTTGTCTTGCCTTGTGACTTTATTATTTTCATTAGAGAGGATTCCACCAAATTCCTTACTCTGCCATTCCCGAAGTTGGCTCTGGACCTTCAATTTCACAATAACTTTTCAAAGGAAAAAAAAGAAAACATGAAAATAGATTTGGGAATATTTTGGTAATTTAAGACTATTATGCATTAATGTGCAAATATTTGTTTTAAAACTAAACGTTGTAGAGAAGAAAAGATGATAACTTTTGAGGAGAATGTGATTAGATTTGTTTTTCCTCCTGGTATTAAATAGGAAAAAATTTTTCCCTAGTGCTAGTATATGCTAGTATAGTATTTGGAAGTAGAAAAGACTTTTTTGTTTCCCTAAATTTTTCTTGTTTTATTTTTTGGAAAAAATAGCCTGAATTAATCTGGGTATTAACACATGTCACCATTTCTATAAATAGTGACTGTTTAGACACTGTTAAGTGTTATCCAAAACATCCACAGAGATATGAACCCCTCTTGCCAAGAAGACCATTATATATCATCTAACAGTTGCTGAAAACTACATTCCAAGCTCTGCCAGCTGAGACACATGGTTATAAGTTAAAGGATAAAAACTGCATAAGCAAGCAGACAAAAAATTTCCACAGATATTAAGCCCTGATGATGGATAGATACGATTCTGCACACTGAAAACCACTAGTATCTTTATCTCAGAATGTGACAGATTACAGTGGTTTTCAAGTTCAGACACATGCCTATGCTCTAGAGGTAGAAGGAATTAAAATACTGCCTTATAGAATTTCATGTGTGGCAGCATTTACGTTATAGAAGTGACTTACTTATTTTTATCCTATTAGTGTCTGTGCCAAATAGGCTGTATGTGACCCTTGGTGAGTCCTCTCAATTCTCCTTTATGAATCACTTACTAATTTTTTTTTCTATTAGCAAAAAGACTATATATTTTTGACAGGTTATATGTACTTAATTTATCACAGTGAAAAAAACAACCATTGTTAAGTATTTATCATTAGTGACAAAATATACATTAAGTATGCATTACAGAGTAAGTGGTTAGCCTGGTGCACAGCCAATGACGTAACTTTCATTATTCTTTGAGACGTGTATTTGGGTTATTTTACCAGAGAGCAGAATATTTGCCTCTGAATGCCTAGGGAATGTACTCTTCAGATTTTACTTTTGTATCCAAAACCAGAGGAACATCCTCTAAATAAAGAATTGAGAGGTGAGCCTGAGAGTGAGTTGCAAAAGTCCAGGTTAAGGACATAATCCTCCACAAGACTAACCTCTGTTCAGACAGTAGCCACAAGTTCAGGGGTTTCTGGGCCGACCTTATTTACGGCTAGGTGGTTACAAATTGGGGAGTTTTCCCAACCACCCTCAGGCTTCATAGTTCACTAGAATGACTCACAGTACTAAAGTAAGTACTGTGCTCAAAATTAGAGTTTTAT
The DNA here is from genome assembly GCF_018350195.1 of Panthera tigris. Classification (NCBI taxonomy): domain Eukaryota; kingdom Metazoa; phylum Chordata; class Mammalia; order Carnivora; family Felidae; genus Panthera; species Panthera tigris. The sequence continues at coordinate 99,354,998 of NC_056660.1, read as the reverse complement.
AATAACAAAATAATGCAAGTTAGAATTGGCCAAATGGGGAGAGGCACAGAGAAAAGTTTCCAAATGTGAAGCTTCTGTTATCCTGAGAGATGTGTTAGTCTCCCAGCATCAGAGTGTGACAATAGAGAGTATGGCCAACCAAAAGGTTCACTTGAGCTTTATGTCTAGAGTTTTTATAGGGTTTCACTATGAAGATGTGAATAAGTAAATCCTTGGCCATGTGGTTGAACCCAGTCTCTAGCTCCATTCCCCACCATGGAGGTTGGGCTAATATAATATGGCTCAGATTCAAAACTCTGTAATCATGTGCCTGTTCTTTTTGATAAGATCATCCTCCATTTTGAGTCAGTTTAACATAAACCATCCAATAAACGGCTATTAGCCTAAAATATCAGGTGTGGTACAAAGGGGTCACTTTGGATAACACAAACACTTCTAACACTAGGAAAATCCCAAGGGTCTAGAGGTTACCTCCAAGAAACCCAGGAACAAAGATCAGGCAAATTCCTTATTATACAAACCTTGACAAGGTTATCCGTATAAGAGCTTGATGCACCTTTAATGTAGGAGATAAATATAAAGTAATTGTCAATACCTATTACTCTATCTTTAAGTCTGGGAAAAATGAATCCATAGATGCCAAGTTGAAATTTGTATCACCATTCTTTTATTCTTCTCCAATATCAAAACATTATTCTTTGTATAATTGTAAGATGGGAGAAAAAAAGAAGCTGAAGTTATAAAAATAAATATATAAAAACATGGAATGTTTATATTTCATTGGACATTTAGTGTATACAAAATTTTGGCAGTAATGGATGCTTACATTTTTCTTTACATTATATAAAAGTAAATGATTTTCTAAGTGACTTTTTGAGTTTCACTCCAAAAGCTAGTTTATTTTAACCTAAACAACATTAAATCAGAAACCATGAATTTGATGGGTTAATTACTCTTTTTCTGTTAATATGTAAAAAATTGTTAAAATCATAAATTTAAGTGTACTATGTAAAATCATATCACATATCACTAGTCACGTGTACAAAATTTAAGAACACCTTGTATAAATTACATCACAAAGTCCACTGAAATGTGATTGAAATTGAACACTATATTAGTTTCAGGTGTACAACATGATTAAACATTGGTGTGCATTGTGAAATGATGACCACAATAAGACCAGTTAACATCTGTCACCTTACATAGTTATAAAAAATTTTTTCTTGTGACAGGAACTTGAAGATTTATGTTCTTAGCAACTTTTAAATACTCAGTACAATATTAATTATAGTGACCAATAGGTACATTATATCCCCATGACTTAGTTATTTTATAACTGAAGTTTGTACCTTTTTTTTTTAATGTTTTTTTATTTGAGAGAGCTGGGGAGGAGCAGAGAGAGAGGAGAGAGAGAATCTCAAGCAGGCTCAGTGCTGTCAGTACAAAACCCCATGTTGGGTTCCAACTCCTGAACCATGAGATCATGACCTGAGCCTAGATCAAGAGTCAGATGCTTAACCAACTGAGCCACCAAGGTGCCCCTGAGAGTTTGTGCCTTTTTATCCTGTTCACCTGTTCACCATGTTATCAGTATCTATGAGATTGGTTTGTGTGTGTGTGTGTGTGTGTGTGTGTGTGTGTGTGTGTGTGTGTTGTTGCTGTTTAGATTTCACATATAAGTGAGTCATGTGGTATTTGTTCTTCTGTCTTATTTCATTTAGCATAACACCTTCAAGGTCCATCCATATTGTCACAAAGGGCAAGATTATGCTATTTTTTTATAGTTGAATATTCTAAAGTGCATATATATATATATATATATATATATATATTCTATAGCATATTTATTCCATAGCATATATATTCCATGTATATTCCAAAGCATGCATACACACACACACACACACACACACACACACACACCCCTATTCTTTATCCATTCATCCATTGATGGACACTAAGATTTCTTCCATATTGTGGCTATTGTAAATCATGCTGCAGTGAACATGGAAGTGCCTATAACTTTTTGAGTTAGTGTTTTTATGTTCTATTCAGATGAATACCTGAAAGTAGATTACTGGCTCATAAGATGATTTTACTTTTAGTTTTTTGAGGAACCATCATACTGTTTTCCATAATGATTGTACCAGTTTATATTCCCGCCAATAGTGCACAAGGGTTCCCTTTTCTCCAGATCTTGCTCACGGTTCCTTCTTGTTTTTGGTTTCATTTTTGTTTTTTTGATAATAGCCATTTTAACAGATGTGGGATGATATCACATTGTGGCTTTCATTTTGATTTTATAGATGCTTAGTGATGTCGAACATATTTTAGTATACCTCTTGGCCGTCTGTATGTCTTCTTTGGAGAAATGCTATGCCGATCCTCTACCCATTTTCCAATTGGATTGGTTGTCTTTTTGATATGGAGTTGTATGAGTTACTTATATATTTTGGATATAATTCCCTAATCAGATACCTGATTTGCAAATAGTCTCTCCCATTCTGCAGGCTGCCTTTTCATTTTGTTGGTGGTTTCCTTTGCTCTGTGGAAGCTTTCCCCACTTCTTTACTCTTGTTGCTTTTGCTTTTGCTTTTGGTGTTAGGTTTAAAAAATCCTCACTAAGATCTATGTTAAAGTCCTTGCTGCCTATGGTTTCTTATAGGAGTTTTATGGTTTCAGGTTTTATATTCAAGTCCTTAACGCATTTTTTTGTTAACTTTTTGTGCGTGGTGTAAGATAACAGTACAGTTTCTTCTTTTGCGTGTGGTCATCCAGATTTCCTAACATTATTCATTGAAGACACTGTCTTTTCTCCTTTGTATATTCCTAGTTCTTTTGTCACACTAATTGAACAAATAAGTGTCACTTTATCTTTTTATCTGTTCTGTTTCATTGTGCCTCTTTTTATGACAATACCATATGTTTTGATTGCTAAAGCCATACAGCTTGAAATCACGGAGGATTATAGCACCAGCTTTGTTCTTTCAAGATTGCTGTGGCTCTTCAGGTCTTTTAGGGTTCCATACAAATTTTAAAATTATTGTAGTTCCATGAAGAATGTCATAGTTTTCAGGGTACAGGTCTTTTATATTCTTGGTTAAATGTATTGCTAAGTATTTTGTTGTTTTTGATGCAGTTGTAAATGGGTTTATTTATTTAATTTTTCTTTCAGATAGTTCATTATTAGTGTATAGAAACTCTGTAGATTTGTGTGTACTGATTTTGTATCCTGCTATTTTACTGAATTTGTTGGTTAGCTCTAATGGTTTGGGATGGATTCTTTAGGGTTTTCTCTCTATATAAATGTTACCTGTTAATACTGACTTTTTTACTTCTTCCTTAATAATTTGGATACCTTTTCCTTTTTTTTTTCCTTGCTTAAGACCTCTGACTAGGACATCTCATACTCTATTGAATAAAAGTGGCAATGATGGGCATTCTTGTCTTGTTTCTTAGAGGAAAAGCTTTCAGCTTTTAAGCATTAAGTATATTAGCCCTAGATTTGTCATACATGGTCTTTATTCTGGTATGTTCACTTTGTAGACTTTATTATAAGGTGATGACAACTTAAGTTGGATCGTATTCTAAAGGCCTACATTTTTACTTCCCCCACCTTCGTGTTATGTTTTTCATGTCACATTTTACATCGTTTTATCTTTTGGATCCCTTCGCTAATAATTGTAGTTACAGTTATGTTTGCTATTTCAGTATTTTTCCTTCATACTGTCTTTATAATGTGATTAATCCACTACTGTTACTAGACATTTACCTCTCTCATGAGCCAGTGAGATTTATCCTTTTCTTTTTTTGTGTTGTTGTTGTTGTTATGGTTATTAACGAATATCCTTTCTTTTCAGTTTAAAGAAATCTGATGAATTTCTCGAGGTTTTCCTTGTCTTGAAAACTGTATTTCTCTTTCAATTCTGGATGATAACTGTGCTTAGGTAGAGTATTCTTGGTTGGTTGGTAGGTGTCTGGTGTGGCTCTCTTCGGGTGTGTCTTATTTGCTGTCTTTCTGGGTGACATCAGCAGGCTGGAGTGAGACAGAAGGAGAGCACAGAGATTGTGTCTACTGGCCTCTGTTCCCTAAAATTATTTCTGTGGCTCACTAGATGTGCATCAAACCATAAGTTTGTCCCCCAGGCCAAAGCTCCTGGACAACTGCATAGTCTTTTACCAAATGACTGAGAGCGTGTTTCAGGTGTCTCTGCGTTCATTGCCCTGTTGGTGGTAGCCTGCCAGAAACCATCCCTCCGAATATGATAGTCCCATGGGACCCAGGAACACAGGCTTTATGGACCACGTGAGCCAGGTAATCAATGGTGTCCCTGGGTGATAGCCATAAAATTCAGGGCACCAGACATGCATAAAAAATCCCTTCCAAGAGATACTGGTGCTCTAGAACATGGCAGAGGGGGGGGGTATAAAGATGGTGCCCACTGCAAAAAGAAAAAGATGGCCCTGCTAATAAGAGTAAAGCAGAGGGAGAGCCCAAATATGGTACCCACTAATGTCTATCCCCAGAAAATATTCCTGCTGGCTCTGACAGATGTGTGTGTTAGCTGCCTACCCCACATATTCAAACAACCCTCTCAGTTAAAGTCTAACTGCAATCAGGTTCCTTTGTGCCAGGCCCAACACTGGGGGGGCATGAGTGCATGAGCCTTCTGGGAGCCATTTCCCAGATCACTACAGTGTTGTGGGTCTTGTGGACAAGAGCCCCGCTATTTTTCAAAGCTAGATGTTGTAGGGGCTTGTCTCTCAGGTATAGGTCCTAAATTTTGAGGTGCCTGATGTGGAGTTCAAACTCTTCCCTCCTCAGGAAGAAACTCTCAGTTTAGACCCCTCCTGATTGTTGGTCACCATGCCAGGGGGGGAGGTATATGGTGAGATTATGTTTTCCAGCCTCTCCTACACAATTTGATGTGGTTTTATTCTCAGCTGTTCTTTGTGTGGTGATTGCTCAGGCAGACTTTCAATTTTTTTCAGAGGACATTTTTCTTATAAAGCTGTAGAGTCAGTGCCCGTGGGAGGAAGTGAGCTCCAGATCTTTCTACATTGCCATCTTGAACCTGAGCCCCTTAATATCTTAATATATATTCATAAAGACCATTCTTCTAATTCACAATTAACTATTCATATAAGGATATTCAGGTTACAACCCATTTACATGTATTTCTTAAAGGAAATCAATATATTTAACTGCTCTACCTACTTAATTTTTTCATCAGTAAATAGTTACTGAGTTGACTCAAATAATTGTTATTGGATTAAGTAATTGGTTCATTTTATGTGTCACCTTGACTGGGCCATTGGGTGTACAGCTATTTGGTCTAACATTAATCTGGTCATTTTTAGATGAGATTAACATTAAAATCAGTCTACCACGGCTGTTGCTGTCTTGAATGTGGGTGGGCCTCATCAAATTAGTTGAAGGCCAAGATAGAACAAAAAGACTGACCCTCCTTTAAATAAGAGAGAATTCTTCTGCCTGACTGCTTTTGAAGTGGGACTTTTTTTTTTCTTTTTTTTTACTGCCTTCAGATTCTCACTGGAGCATTGGCTCTTCCTAGGTCTCAAGGAAGCTAGCCTTCAGGTTCTCCTAGGTTTACTGCTTGCCACCTTACTCTGCAGATCTTAGATCTTGGGAATTGCCAACCTCCATAATTGTGGCCCGGCTTCTATAATAAATCTCTGTGTATATGTATATGTGAATGTGCATGTATATGTATTTGTGTGTATGTATGAAGATATATTGGTTCTATTTCTTTGGAGAATATTAGTACAATTCCTATGTGCAAGTAACTATATGTTTGCATCTAATTGGTCCTATTTGATTTACAGTCTTTTAAATTTAGGCATGCTTCTTGTATCTTTAATAGATAATTTTTAAAAAGACATTTTAAGATGAGTAAATTTCAATATATTTACAAAATTAGTGATTGTACCTTCTCTCTGGGATAGATGATTCCTTGAGTTTTTGATTGAATATTGAAATTTTTATTTATTTGTAAAGAGTCACTGATTAGATTTTCTCTGCCTTTATTGCCTTTGCAATTCTTCCCTCAGTACTTTTTTGCTATGGACCACAGAAAAGACTCTTTACATATATAGCCCTTAATCTCTGAGATGCTGGCTTATTAGGTAGTGTTTGGGTTGAGATTGTATCCATATGGGTTTTGTCCTCAGCAAGAAATGGTGATTCTTACCAAAAAAAAAAAAAAAAAAAAAAAAAAATCCCCAAACCCTGACAAGGCATTTTTAACTTATTAAATATGATTTTTTTCTTATTTCTGGGAAGACTTACACAGAAGTACTAAAGGTATCTGCTTTTCCTGTAAAGGCATAAAAGAAATATAAGTATATGGGTTTTCAGGAGTTGTCTGGCATGACATGAAGATTTTCTTTAGCATTTCTATAATGGGAGATGAGGTGTTGGAAAAATAATAGGAGCTTTGCCTCAGTCTAGTCAATGCTGCTCTCAAGACTTGGGGAACTAAACTGACAGATGTGATGTCTGACAAGAGTGTATTTTTAGAATTACTGGCGCACCAGCACATCAGGTTACCCATTCCTGAAGTAAGAGGATCAGTGACACTGGTCCTGGCTTTCTGATCACTTGTGTTGAAAGTTCCTGCCCTGTAGAGTTTTTGTAACACTCTGGAGGATCCACTTACCTTGTGTTGAAAGAAATGAGAGGATTTTTTTTTTCAAAACTGCCATCTACATTACAGAGGTTCTACATGATTTTATTAAATGAACAATTTAGTATAGAGAAAAATTAAAATAATGATGACTAGACCAAAGCTGGTAATTACATATCTATTGTACATAAGAATGTGAAACTTAGGGGGCCTGAGTGGCTCCGTTGGTTGAGCATCTGACTCTCGATTTTGGCTCAGGTTATGATCTCACAGTTCATGGGATCGGGCTCTGTGCTGAGTGTGGATCCTGCTTGGGATAGTCCCCACCTCTCTCTCTGCCCCTTCCTTGCTCATGTGCTCGCTCTCTCTCTCGCTCTCTCACTCACTCAAATAAACGTTTTAAAAAAACCTAGAAAGAATGTGAAATTTTCCTTCATGGTATAAAGTTCTATGTAAATTGATCATGTTACTATCCCATCCTTTGCCTATTTTTGTTATGGGGCATTTTTTTTTTTTTTTTTTTTTTGCTGACAAAGATACAGCATTGTAAGATACAGACCTTCAGAATCTGAGTGGGCAGCAGCTGTGTTTAAAAGCAGAGAGAAACCTGTCACATGACAGAGATCCTTTTCTGTTGTTAAGTTTTATTTGAGATTAGACCTTTAATCATGTGGATAAATCCAAAATCGACACCAAAAAAAAAATGTCACAAAGAAGTCGTAGCTTTTAATTTCTTATTTAGGTTCTTCCTCATAAGCTGTCTATATTTGAGGAAACAATAACAGAAACAGCTTTCCATTGACCAATTAATGGTCCCTGAGTCTCTCCCATTAGATGGTCTTTTTTGAATTATTCAATGTACTGAAGGAAAAAGCTTATCATTGAGATGTCCTTCGATCCTCTTCCACTATTTACTCCTCCATAAGAGGGCATCTGGAATGAGAGGGTATGGACACATGTTTCAGCTAAAGGGAGAAGGCTCTTAGATCCACGTACTTTAGCACTGAAGTACATGTCTCCCCGTGTACTTCCAGTCAGGAAGTCCCTGAACTCTGCAAACTCTTTGCCCTGATCTCAGTCTTCCATTGGTTTACCCATGCAGTCCATAACTGCCTGTATCCTCCCCCAACTAAAGAAAGGGAGAAATTTTAGATAATCTTTATACCATCTCAGGACAAGAAATTTTAGATAATCTTTACCACTTCTCAAGGTTACATAGTCACTTCCTTCTGATGAGGCTGAGGCACATATCTTGTACATCCTGGGAAATGGTTTCACAATAAATGTGAAGCTTCTGTTAGAAACCTAACCCTTACCCTTATTATCCCTAGGGAAGTAGGCTAGAACCCAAAGTATCTTCTTACTTATTTGCTTTCTTCCATTATCCACACTTCAAGGTCCAGCCTTAAGGCAGATAGAGAGCACAGAAGCATAGAAAACCCTGTAGCAACTAAATTCTTCAATTTTTCATTCGTATCTTATTACTTTTCCATACTCCTAAGGTTATGAATTAGACTTCTTATTCTTCTCAGGAACTTCCTCTATGTAATACCCTTTTTCTTTCCAATGACACAGTTTCTTTTCTTTGCTTTACCTTGATGCCTTATAGGAATAGGAAGAAAATAATGGTCTGATAATAAGAGGGCAACTGTAGGGAAAAGAGTGTTTATAAAATAGTATTTCTTTTATAAATTGTTATTGCTTAGAGAAATCCCTTATGTTATTGGAGAATATTTATTGTCACCTAGGGATTCCCTTACTTTTAAGAAAGAAACTGGAATTTCTACAGGTTCCAAACTTCTCAGTTCTGAATCCCTAGCTTTTCTTTAAAGATGTGTCTTGGTTAAGCCTGGATAATAGGTGAAATGATCACCTTTTAACACTGGGGCTCATCTCTAGGAAAACTGCCTTTTAAGTACTGGGTCAAAAACACTTTGCCCAGCCACCTAAGTGGATAAAAACATTTACTGCATGAAAAAAAGTCTCAGACTCTAGCATTATGCTATATCCAACAGCTATCATTGCTCAAAGACAGAAGGAAGTGTGGCCTCGCAACCCCAAACCCAAATTTTACCATAACCCATTTCCCCCAGAATTCAGATGAGAGCCTGTCAACTTTGGCTACACATTAAAATCATCTACGAAGTTTTTCAGGAAGAGGTGGCAAGGGACACATCCAGATCAGTTGAATCATAATATCTGGGAGGCTGATTTTTGTAAAGGTTCACAAGATGATTCCTTTGCATATGAAGATTAAGAGCACTTGAAGTTCTTGTCCAGTCTCTGGTCTTAGCTTCTGGCTTCAGAAGCAACGAGTATATGCTGGGTTAGTTTTGCACAAGTCCCATGGTCTATTTTCAGGTTTGACAGAAAGTTTTCAATCTGACTTAGTATTTGCATTTTTGGCTCTGGGTTCTGATTCCGGACTGATTGTGGAAGTTTGTCCTACAAAGCCAAAGTACACTCAAATGCAGCATAAGGACCCCTTTAATGGACAGAGCTTTTGCAACTGGAATTGAATTGACTTTCAAATTCACTGTCTACAAAGAGGACTTGACAGAAAATGTCCCAATTTCTCTGTCTGTCTCTCTCCCTTACTTGCCTCTTATTTTCTCTTTGACTCTGAACATTTGGTGTCACAAGGTCACATCTGGGGCCTTAGGATGCTTAGCTCTCTTACTTCAAGGTTGGAATAAACAGTGCAGAGATTTTAAAGAATCCCAGAGAAGCTCTTATATGCATTTCATTTTCTAGAACTGATTTAATATGCAATATGGTTGCTAGAAAAATGTGGGATATGGGGAAAGTGATAAGACAGATAAAACTTGTTCAATTTCCATTTCATTATTACCCATTGTTAGACTCAGTCTTTGTGGGGGGGGGCAAATTTCCTCATCCTGTTCCTTTCTTCTACTGAAAGGACCTTACTTGCTAAAGGAGATGGGTTTAGGTCTTTGGATGGTCAAGCTCTTTTCTGGTTTTTAATGTGTTCTGATCCATGCTGGTTGGTCTGCCCCATACACTGTACTACTGCCCCAAAAGATCACCTGGCTCTTATCTGGGATTTTGCAGACTTTGATGGTTGAAGTTTGTAGTCCACACCAGTTGCCTCCTGTTGTAAAGAGCTCATTCATGATACATTGCTCAGTCTCAAAACTTGGCTGTTCTACTTGTTCTCTTAAAAGTTTTCTGTCAATTCCCTGTGGCATGTGGAACCTACTGGAAGCCCTAGAACTAAATGCAGACCCAGGAAGCCACAAAATTTGTCTCTTTCTTATCTCTTGACACCCTCTTCTATCTGTGTCATCCTGGTACTCTAACTTCAAATTGGATTGAGGAATAAATCAAATGTCATTCCCCTCCCACGATCTTAAAGCTTCACCCAGGATACACCTTGGGAATTGTGTTACTCACCCTGATGTTCTCATGTTCCTTCATAATTCATCTAACTGCTGACCTGCTCTTCTATGGTCTGTCCCCTCTTCTTTCTATATACCCTCAGGCCAAAATAATGGGATTTCTCCTTTTTCTTTAGAGAGGGGTTCCTCTTTTGTTGTATCTTCCTCCTTTGTAGGAACACTAAGCACTTTGTACCTCAGCATTAAATGCACATGAGTTGGAAAATAAACTCATCTGATGAGAGAACACATTCTGAAAGAGTTTTATCAGTTGCACCTTCTTGAAAATCATAATTGTTTTTGGGCTCTGCTACTGAATGCACCTGGAGCTAGGAGAGAGATTCTGTTTGTTTGTTTTTTTGTTTGTTTGTTTTTGTCTCCTGGACTTTTAAACCCTGACTCTACCACTAAGAGAAATTACCACCAATATTTTAATGCAAATTAATCAGCAAATTGATCAAATGCATCCAATACGTCAAACATCATTCTTTAAATAAGATTATTGGGGTGCCTGGGTGGCTCAGTTGGTTAAGCATCTGACTCTAGGTTTTGGCTCAGGTCATGATCTCATGGTTAGGTGGGTTCAAGCCCCACATCTGGTGCTGTGCTGGCAGTGAGGAGCCAGCTTGGGATTCTCTCTCCCTCTCTCCCTTCCCTCCCTGCTTGTGCTGTTTCTCTCAAAATAAATAAATAAACTAAAAAAATAATAAAAAAAAAGATTATTAAACAGTGTTTCAGAATAAGTTGGTCTGGGGTTTTTGGTGGCTCAGCTTGTTGAGCATCTGACATCTGGCTTTTGATTTTAGCTCATGTTATGATCCCAGGGTCATGGGATTGAGCCCTGCACCAGGCTCTGGCCCTCTCTCTCTCCCCCATCTGCCCATCTCCCCCACTCACTTTCTCTTTCTCTTTAAAAAAAATAGGGGTGCCTGGATGGTTCAGTTGGTTAAACGTCTGAGTCTGGGTTTTTAGCTCAGGTCATGATCTCATGGTTTCATGAGTTGGAGCCCCACATTAGGCTCTGTGTTGGCAGCATGGAGCCTGCTTGAGATGCTCTCTCACTCTCTTTCTCTCTCTACCCCTTCCCCACTCATGCTATCTCTGTCTGAAAATAAATAAACTTTAAAAATAAAAAAAATAACTAAAATAAAAAAGAGTACTTTAGTAAAAAAAAAAAAAACAGGAGACATGCTACTTAGAGTTAATAACACAAGTGAAGCAACTAGAAAGTGAAGAGAAGGTGTCTTTTGTTCTACAGATATAGGGTTTGTATTCTTGAGTAATTCACAGTCTACAGGGCCAGGGAAACATTTTATTATTTTTTTTTTTAATGGGTAAATGGTCTAGACACATGAGTTACAAATTTGTATGGAAACCTGGATGAAAAAGTGGATGATTTTACTTGGGCAGTTCAGAACTAATGACTTCTTAGAAACTCTTGAATGCTGAACTTCTGTCTGAAGCAAGGCAGTTCTACTCAGCACAGCATGGTGGATTTTTCTTACAAGCCTTTACTCAAGCTTATCTTCTGTTTCTGAGCTGTTGTTAGGTTGGGAAAACTGTACTCACGATCATTCAGACTTAAAACATTACGTCTTTCACATTCAGGCACTCAGTTTGTCAAAGTGATTTTTTGGTGAACTGAAGTAAACTACAATGGGAACCCATGGATGCCTTACTATGAAGACTATAGCTCTACTGAAAATTTAAAGATATTATGCTTTCTATAATTTTAATAAAATTAACATTAAGTGGTTATGCCACTTAAAAATTTAAGTCACTTATGCTTTGGCTCTCTCCCACTCTAACCTCTTTTTTTTTTTTTTTCCTTCCCCTCCCCCATGGGAAACCAATTTGACAATAAATTTCATATATTAAAAAAATAAATAAATAAATAAATAAAATAAAGACAGAAATCCTCTGATTGGAAAAATAAATAAATAAATAAATAAATAAATAAATAAACAAACATATGAAAAGACATTCAGCTACAGTATAAACATCATGAAAATTCTAACAATAAGCAACAGGTTTTTCTTCTACCAGACTGGCAAAGAACAAAAATAAAATGAAATAAAATATTTTGTTGTGAAAAAAAAAAATTTAAGTCACTTAGGAATGTGCTCTTTGTAAGAAAAATCTGGACAAGGAGACAAGATGGGACAAATACTGCTACCTCTTATCAGTATCTGTCTTCTCTGCTTTTTGCTCATTCAATTAATATTTCCATGTTGGTCTTTAAAGTACTTAGAGCTGTCTAAGTTCTGACCATGATCCCACAAGCAGTTAAGTGGCAAGCTAAGGCATGAACTGAATATTCTGGTTTCTGCTTTCTTCCCCTTAACCAACTAATCCTAACTGTAGGCCTTACCAAGTACCGTGTGATTAAGGCATTGAAGGCAGGCCACTGTGTCTGGGTCCCAGGAGATAAAAGAGAGAGGAGGATGGGAGTTAAAGTTGGGACCGTGCTGAACCACTTAGGCCATAAATTTGGGATTTTTTTTTTAAAGAGCATTAAGAAACTATAGGTGGGTTTTAAGTACACTAGTGACAAAAATCTCATTTATGATTTTTAAGGATCATTCTGCTCTGTGGCAAAATGAATATATGAGAGTAAGACAACTACTGCAACAGTGTAAGTCCGAGGTAATAGTTTTAACAAAAGCTTATGGTAAAAATGAACAGAAATAGTTGGATTCATTTATATGCTAGGGATAGAGCTAATAGGACATTCTTTTACATTGGATAGAAGCTGGGAGGGAAGGCAACATCAAGAAGAATAACTAAGATTTTGGCTTTAAGGAGAAGGAGTGAGTGGTGGTGACATTTACTGAAATGGTGAAAACCGGAAAAAATAGGTTGGGGTTAAAATCAAGTTCAAGTTTCATCTTGAACATGATATGTTTAATAAGCCTAGTACCAATATCCATTTAGAAATGTATGCATCTAGAGTATTTCAAAGGAATTGAGCCTGGAGGTGTGCATTTGGGGATAGTTAGCACTGAGAAGGCATTTTAAGTCATTGGGCTAAATAACATTAAATGCAAAGAGTGTTCTAATGTAGAATGGGGGAGCAGAAACGGTCTGAGCAGAAATGATACAGCTTGCAAAGAGACTGGTAAAGAGAGGTCAGAGAGGAAAGAGAAAAGGTAAGAGAGTTAAAATGCAAGTAAGACTTATAAGAAGGACAGAGTAGTCCTAACAAATGCTCCTGATTGGTCATTTAAAAAGAAGGTACAGATGTGACCACTAGATCTGGCATCAAAGAAGACAGATAATTATTTTGTGTATATTTTCAACAAATTAATTGAGGTAAAATCAACGCATAATAAACTTCTCATATTTAAAATGTAATGCACTATTTGAAAAGTTTTGACCTAAGTCTACAACCATGAACCCATCCATCCCTGTGATCAGTTAACCTATCCATCACCCCCAAGAGTTTTGTTCCCCTTTGTGGCCTTTCCCTCCTGTTTGAATCTCATTCCCTCCTTGTGTCTCCAGGCATCCACTTACCTGTGGTCTGTTGGTATGTATTTATATTTTCTAAAATTTAATATAAATGACATTAGAGTTTTTCTCTCACCTCTTGATGAATTTGAGATTCATCTGCACTCTGTAGTCAACATTTCATGAACTTGTATGGTATTCACTAATCCATCATGTGACTATTCTACAACTGTTTATTCATTCACTTGTTGAAGAATAGATGAGTTGTTTCCAGGTTTGGCTACTAAAACTGAAGTTTCTAAGAATACTTGTGTGGAAGCGTGAGGGTGAGTCATGTGGCATGTCGAACTGCTTAAAACCTAACACAGTTTTACTTTCATGGCCTAGAATATCGGTGTTATATCCAAGAAATCCTTGTATAACACAAAACTGTCTTCTAAAAGTTGGATGGTTTTCAGTTTTACCTTTTGGCTTCAAGATTCGTTTTGAATTAATTTTAGCATGTGGTGTGAAGTATTCATTAAAAGTCACGCTTTCTGCTTATGGATATCCAATTGCAACAGCATAATTTGTTGCAAAAATTACCTGTCCACCACTGTATTGTCTTTGGATCTTGGTCAAATATTAGTTGCCCATTAATAGGTGGGTCTTTTCTGAACTTTCTATTGTGTCTCATTAAAATATGTGTCTACCATCTACCCTGACTCCAATATTATACTGTCACGATATTATAGCTTTAAAATAAGTCTTCAAGTCAAGTAGCATTTTTCTTCAAAGATGAAGCATTTGTCTTTTAAAATTGTTTCTCAAAACTACTCTGTCTATTCTATATCCTTAACATTTCCATATGAATTTTAGAACCAGTTCATTAATTTCTGCAAAAATCCCTGCTAAGATTTTAATTAGGCTCATGTTGAATCTATGAATCAGTTGGGGAGAACTGACATGTTGACAATATGCTGTCTTCTGACCCATGAATACAGAGTATCTCTCCATTTCTTTTAGATATGTTTAACTCTCTGTCAGAAATCTCTTGCAGTTTTTTTTAATGTTTGTTTATTTTTGAGAGACAGCATGAGCAAGGAGGGGCAGAGAGAGAACTCCCAAACTGAGATCATGACCTGAGCTGAAATCAAGAGCTGGACACTCAACTGACTGAGCCACCCAGGAGCCGCTCTTGTAGTTTTCAGTATATTATTCTTTCCTATCTTTTGCTAGATTATCCCTATGTATCCCAAATTTTGGAAGTTATTATAAACTTTATTTTATTATATTTCACTTTTCAGTTGCTGGTGGCTAGTATCTAGAAATACAGTTATTTTTTGTAAATTGAACTTGCAACCTGTAATGTTGCTAAAATGACTTCCTAAATTCTAGTAGCATTTTGTAGTTCTGTAGGATTTTGCATATGGATCTAGGAGTAATAGCAATTTTATTTCTTCTTCCCTAATCTAGATGCACTTTATTTCCTTAGATTGTATGAACTCTGGATAGTTCCTCTAGTACAAGGTTTAGGAAATTTGATAATTGCAGTCTTTGTCATCTCTTCTGCTTTTGAGCATTAAACATTTGGACTTGACTATTAAATGTGATGTTAGCTATAGATGTTTAACAGGTTCTTTTAAACCATTTGAGGAAATTGACCTCTTCTTTAGTTTGCTGTGAATTCTGTTTGTTTGTTCATGTGTTTATTTTTGAGGGAGGGAGAGAGAGAGAGGGAGGGGGGGGGTCACAATATCCGAAGCAGGCTCTAGGCTCCAAGCTATCAGCACAAAGCCCATACCAGTCTCAAACTTAAAACCACAAGATCATGACCTGTGCTGAAATTGGATGCTTAACTGACATTTTGCTGTGAATTTTTATCAGTAATAAATGTTGGATTTTAACAAACATTCTGCATCTTTTGAGAGATCATACAGTTTTCCTTTTTAGTTTGTTAATATGATAGATCACATTGGTTAGTTTTTAATATTAAATAAGTATTCTCCTGGAATATACCTCATTTAGTCATAAAGTAACACCCTTTTTAATATATTGAATGTTTGACCTGACAGATTTTTGTTAATTATTATTATTTTTATTGTTAATAATTTTTGTTAATATATTTTTATTATCTATCTATCTAGAGATTTGTGCTAGAAGTTTTATATTAATTATTGTCTGGTTTTAATATCATGGAAATGTTGACCTCACAGAATGAACTGGGAAGTATTACCTTCTCTTCAATTATCCGTAAGAGTTTCTTTAGCACAGGTATTATTTCTCCCTTAATATTTGGTAGGATTCACCAGTAAGGTCATCTGGACCAGGATTTATTTGGGGAAGTAGAGAGCATAAGGTTTTAATTAAAGATTTAACTTTCTTAATACATAGAGAGTTATTCAGGTTGTCTACTGACTCTTGAGTGAGCTTTGCTAATTTATGTCAATTAAGAAATTAATCCCTTTTATCTAAACTCTCAAATTTATGAGCATAAATTTGTTCATAATATTTCCTTCTTATTCTTCTAATATCTGTAGTATCTTCAGCGATATCACCTCTTTCATTCCTGATATTAGTAATGCTACTTTTTCCCCTAATGAGTCTGGTTGGAGGTTTGTACATTTTAGGGATCTTCTAAAAGAACCAGCTTTTGGATCTGTCAATTTTCTTTTGTTGTATTGTCTTTCCATTCCATTACAATTTCCATTCTGTTTATTTCCTTCTGTTTACTTTGGGTTTGATTTACTAATTAATTAATTAGGTTTCTTATGATAGAAGCTAAGATAATGGATTTGACACCATTTTTCTTCTCTGTTATAAGCACTTAGAGCCATGATTTTCTTTATAAGTACTAGTTAAAATACATTAGCCAAAATTTAATATATTATGTGACCATTTTCCTTTTGATCACAAGACTTTATAGGTTTTTTTTTACATGAGTGGTTTATGAGTATAATTTTTTATTTTATATTTCTTATAATTCTTCAGATATCTTTCTGTAATTTCTTAACTCCATTGTGGTCAGATAATGTAGTTCAAATGACATCATTTCTTTCAGATATATTGATATGTGTTTTGTTATTAATTGTATTAATGTATTCTGACTGTTGTATAAATGTGAGTTAGATTTAGTTGGTTGATACTGTTGTTCATGTCTACTATATTTTTACTGATCTTATGTTTACTTGTTCATTCATTTATTGACAAATGGGGTGTTGACATCTTTGTAATTGTGTATTTGTCTATTTGTCCTTGGCATTCTACCAGTTTATGTTGACAAAAGTAGTTGTGGAAATACCATTGTGTGAGTGATAAAGGCATGGGGCAGATTGAAATTCAACAGATTAATTAGACATGAAATGAATAGGGGGAAGAGAGGTAAAGTCTATTGACAAGAACTTTAAAGAAACCTGGATATTTTGAAAAATAGGATGAAAATTATTACAAAATACTGTCACCTATCTTACCTCCAGGCCTTAAGGTATGCATGGAGGTGCATATGAAAATGCCATTGTTAGAGAACAAGAAAAAGAGGTATATACTACTGTAGGGTAGACTACTATAGGTATAGACTGCTGTATAATAACTGCAAAGCCCATTTGCATTCTCTGTAGAAAAAAATGTAATTTTCCATATTTATGTAAGCATTTTTATAAACAAATATATATTTAGTACATTCACATAGTCACGTCTGTGTGTAATTTTCCTAGAAGTTTGCCAATGTGATCTCTGAGGTTCTATTTTTTGGTGAAGGAAAACAGATTCCAAACAAATTTGCCATAAGAACCTAGATGTCTCTACCTGGTCACGTTACTTAGGTGTATCTTTAGAGCACTGCCAAAATGGTGTATAGATCTGAAGCCATCAGTTTATAATTACGCGTATATTAATTTTTGCTATTTATTTATATACTTACTTAGTCTTAATTATTTTATGCATGTTTTCATGAACATTGTACACTTTATCACTCAATACTTGTTAAAGAGAGATATCTCTAACTTTTATATTAGTGCTATCTTTGTCATACTGGTGTTGGGATGATTCAAGATTTATTAAATGAGTAGGGAGGCTTTGATCTTTTTCTGTTTTGAAGTTAAAAAAATTGGTTTTAGTGTCAGCTCCCTCCTCCGGGGCATGGGGGGGGCAGGTAATAGATGGAGAAATAATTCTTTGATTATATTTTTAGATCTTAAACCTAAGATAATTTCACTTTCACAAAATCTAGGTTAATGTGTATATCTAGCAGATATATCTAGTGGGTCTGCTGGTATAAACAATATTCTCTTTTTCTCATGATCTCATACAATGTCTACAAGAAGATAAAGGTTTTTAATTTTAAAGAATTTGAAAGGACCTATCATACTCCACTCAGAAAATGTGTAATGCCCAGAATACACTTCTTGTCATTATTCTTCCTTTTTATTCCTGTGTAAATGTATCCTAATTTACACTTGCCACCTGTCAAGATAAAAATTGACTCCTACTCATCTTCTTTCCCTCTGATGTTGCCAGATTCCTAAAATCGACTGCTTCTATACATACACACAAAGACAGGTACTGCTAGAGGTGTGAGATGGGAGAGAGTTGTTCATATTCCTTCAAAAGTGTTATGTCATGAAAAGTGCAAACAGATTTGTGCTTCTTCCTTTTGTTTTGATAAACTGAGATAACTTTAAAATATCTGGGCATATGTAAACTGTGTAATAATTCTTGGTCCTTGGACCGTACTTTGCTTTTTAAAAGGTCAAGTCCTGAGAGAGTTGCTAATTATTTTTCAAAACAACCAATCTGTACTTGTGTTAAAATTGTCAGAATGTAGCATGTGATTAGACCTAGTATAATAAATAGAGCTTCCAGTGCCACTGTTCTTTTGCATCTTCTATATGTCTTTCAGTGGCAGGTATGAGAGGGTTAATAAGATGAATCTAGCTAGTGGCCAAAGAAAATCTTAAATAACTCTTAATTTCAACATTTCTGTTTTAATTTTATTTTGGGAAGATTTCTCCAGTACATTTTAGATGAGTATTGTAATTATATGAAACTAAATAACAAAACACGGTTTCTAAATGTGTTAGAAACCTATGAAGATTTAATGAAGAATCTAGAATTCATTGTTAGGCCCTACCTCCAACCCTCTTTCCGCTTATAGACTGTGAGTGGGTCTAAACCAGGAACACTTGCTCAGATTGTTTTTAATTCATGGCTCCCTAAAGATTCGAGCGTTTCCGACCCAGAAAGCATGACCACAATGAGATAGTTGGTATTGCTGTTTTTACTTAAGCAGCCCTGGTGTGAACTTCTTTAATTTTAATTTTGAAACGAAGGATCTAAGAAGAACTGTAATAATGGCTTGCTATGTATTTCTTGATTAGTTCAAAAATCAGTGCACAAATCTAAAACTGACTCAGTGCATCCAACGCATCCACATCTGAATTGCTGAATCACTTTCTCCTCCTCAAGTATGCCTGGTCTTCTGCCTTACTTGATTCTGCTGAGACTAAGGCTGTGGGGAATTAGTAGCAGGGCTTTTTAAATCTCTCTTCACACACAAAGATGGAAAATTCTGTTACTTACAGTTTTCTACTCTAAACGTTGTTGTTATTACTTCTTTTCTTGTTCACCTTTTATATCCTTCTCTTATCTGGCTTTTTTTGACATGTAAGCCCAGTCATATGCTGCTGGGTTAAGTGACTGAAACAGGCTCCTTTTTATAGAAGAAAAGTTCATTTTCTTTTTTTTTTTAATGTTTGTTTATTTTTGAGGAAGCACAAGTGAAGGAGAGCAGAGAAAGAGGGAGACAGAGGATTAAAAGTGGGCTCGCTCTACACTGACAGCAGAGAGCCTGATGTGGGGCTCAAACTCAAGAACACTGAGATTATGACGTGAACTGAAGTCAGATTCTCAACTAACTGAGCCACCCAGGTGCTCCAAAATGTTTATTTTCATAGTGTATGTTGGGCTCAGTTTCCTGATGCTACTCACCTGAGTTTTTATTAAATTGTGCTTCCTCTTGAGCCATTTCATCATCTATCCCCCAAGGCTCTTCTTTAGACTACTCTGTACACTGGGATTTGAAGACCCCATTGTGGTTTTACAGACATAGGGTTGATGACCTACTTGGACACATGACTACTTTTGAAATGGTCATTTCTGATACAGCTGCCCCAGAACTGTTAATAGAAACAATATAATATTAATGAATATTGTCCTTTTTTTCTTAAGGAGACAGTAGGTCTTTCAGAGTTATCTTAAAATAAAAAGAAAAATTTTCCCTGTTTACCAGAGTTTGGAATCATCCAAGGACTCCTCTTTCTTGATTTCTTTCTTTGTTGTTGAAGCATAGTTAACATACAATATTATATCATTTTCAGGCATACAATATAATGATTCAATAATTCTATACATTTCTGAGTGCTCATCAAGATAAGTATATTCTTTTTTTAAATTTTTTAACATTTATTTTTGAGAGAGAGAGAGAGAGAGAGAGAGAGAGTGGGGGAGGGGCAGAGAGACAGGGAGACACAGAATCTGAAGCAAGCTCCAGGCTCTGAGCTGTTAGCACAGAGCCGCAAGCAGGGCTCAAACTTAGGACACCAGGAGATCATGACCTGAGCCAAAGTCAGACACTCATCTGATGGAGCCACCCATACGCCCCAAGATAAATGTATTTTTAATTCATTTAAATAAAACCTTTTTCTACTATTACTGATTTTTCCCTTCAGGAAAGTGACTCCTTTAAAACTAAACATTGTATTGAAATATATTATTGTTTTAGTAGAATCCATTCTCTGAAGGAAGAAATCAGTAATAGTAAAGAAAAAGCCAATATTTAAATGAATTCTGAGCTCTCTTCCTACATATTTTGATTTTCAAAATAAATCAATTCAAGGACATTTTCTAGGCACTAAAAACAAAAACAGAAATCATAAGAACAAGCAAAATGTCTTGCTTTGTGGTTCAGTTTAATCCCTGCATATAATTGAACTCCGTTGCTAGATGTACAAGAATACTGCCAGAAATAGTCCTAAAATGATAAGCTCTAACTGTGGAATTACCGAATACAATAGATGCGAGTCTCATTAAGTTTAAGCAAATTCTAAGTAGCAGGTTTTTGAAATGCGGGTTTTCCTTTGGTGATAATGCATTTCTCTAGCACACTGATCAAAGCCCCCAAACAAATTGTTGTTCATAAGCCAAACTCTCATTTTCTTACTTCCTAATTTTGTACTGAGGGTACAACTCAAACAGGCCCAAGGTGACTCGACATGATTCTAAGCTTATATTGGTCAGACTTACAAACTGTTCCTTTGCTGGGAGTAGTAAATGATAAAACAAACAGATGGGCAAGTGACTGTTTACGTGCACAAACACAAACATGAATAGATACACTCTGGATAGACCAAGGGCTTTTCAACCCCGGGCAGATTTTTAAAGCCTGAGGCCATATCTGTGCTGTGAACACACAGCTTGGTATGTGCCAACATGAGACTATTGCAAACACTTGATCCAGACACAGTGGGTTATTTACAAGAAAACCAGGCATTATTTTCCAGTACCTATAGAAAATAAGTACTGTTTGTTTTTCTAAATTACCTTTGTATGCTACAGTAGCTTCAAGTTTGTATCTTACAGTAGTTTTAGGTTTAGCTAAAACCCAGCAAAGTATTTAAACAGAAAAGAGAGCTACCTGTGCAGTTGTGTATTGAGGGTTAGAAGGAAAGCATCCCTATTCCCTGTTATGAAATATAGACCCCTTCTGTTACGACTAGTTCAATATCTGAAATTCACAAATTTTGATCAGTATGCTTTCACACCTCTACTAATTGCTGATTGGGTAATTTAGGACATACCTTTTTAACATTGCTGAACCTTGGTTTATCCTTTTGCCAAAGGGGATAATGTATGGACATCATAATTGTTTTGCGGGCTCCCTGAAACAATTCATATGAATGATGGAATACTGTTCCTAAAGAGTTTCTGTGGCAGTTGTAATTATTATGACTTCCAGCATCATACTCATCAGGTCTTTACAAATCCTGATGCCTTTAAGAGGGCTCAATCCTTCCTGGTGGCAGGGTGGAGGAAGAAAATCAGTGGAACAATAACTACAGTTGTTAACAGCTCACGAATGTGATTTTCTGTCACCCAGGCCTGAGGATTGTGCCCATATAGTGGTGGATCTAGGAAGGATAAGTGAAGCCACCTTGATGTATGCAGACCCTGAACCTGTGCACTGAGTCTACTCATGTTAGTGAATGAGGCACAGATCAGCAGTGCATGCAAAATTTTCTATATTGAAACATCACTGGGGGCACCTGGGTGGCTCAGTCGCTTAAGCATCTGGCTCTTGATTCTGCTCAGGTCATGATCTCATGGTCATGAGATTGAGCCCCATGTTAGGCTCTGCACTGGGCGTGGAGTCTGCTTAAGATTCTCTCTCCCTCTGCGCCCCACCTTCTCTCTAAATAAATAAGTTGAAACTACTCCATCTACTGTGTATTACTGTATCCTGGATTAATGTCATCATTTACGAATGAATTACTTCATCAGCATATTATCCTGAGGAGGATGCCTAATGTCTAATACAAGACAAATGAAGACTAGAACATTCAGATCAGCTTAGGAAAACGAATGACATATGCAAGCTGAAGAATGAGATGCCCAGTTAACCATATCCAAGAGACAAATTATCCAGTGCTCAGGCCAAGTATGTGCTCAGTGCATCATGATATGATCATGTTAGTTATCATAGATCAATATTCTTTCTTTTATTGTTTTTCCTTCTGAGTTCCATTTTTTATATACACGTTTGAAGGTTTATTTACTTTGAGGGAGCACTCTTGAGTGAGTGGCGGAGGGGCAGATGAAGAGAGAGAGAGAGGGAGAATCTCAAGATGTCTGTATGCTCACTGCAGAGCCTAACATGGGGCTCAATCCCACACCCCTGGGATTGTGACCTGAGCCAGAACC
The DNA here is from genome assembly GCF_018350195.1 of Panthera tigris. Classification (NCBI taxonomy): domain Eukaryota; kingdom Metazoa; phylum Chordata; class Mammalia; order Carnivora; family Felidae; genus Panthera; species Panthera tigris. The sequence goes on along the minus strand of NC_056660.1, from coordinate 99,332,551 downwards.
CAGAGTCAGATGCTCAACTCAGTCCCCCAGGCACCCCAAAGTCTTTTAAATCCAGAAAGTCTTTTATCTTACTCGTATTCTATTATTTTTATGTAATTATATATTTTTGAGTTATAGTTGACAGAGTATTATGAGTTTCAAGTATAGAACATGGTGATCCTATATCTATGTACATCAAGAAATGCTCAGCATGACACAAGGTTCCCATCTGTCACCACAGAAAGTTATTATAATCTTACTGACTGTATTCCCAATGCTGCACTTTTCATCCCTTTATCTTATTTTATAACTAGGTGTTTGTATTCTTAATGCCATTAACCTATTTCACCCATCTCCTAAACCCCACCCTTCTGGCAACAACCATTTCCCTATATTTATGTGTCTGTTTCTGTTTGTTTTTCTTTTTTAGATTCCACATATAAATGAAATTACATGGTGTTTGTCTTTCTCTGTCTGACTTATTTCACTTAGCAGTATACTCTTTAGGTCCATCCATCTTGTCACAATATTTTATTTTTCCTTTGTTGCCCTTGCCTGAGGAGACAGATACAAAAATTTATATATATAGTGCTAAGATTGATGTCCAAGATTTTACTGCCTATGTTATCTTCTAGGACTTTTGTGGATTCAGGTTTCACATTTAGGTTTGTAATCCATTTTGAGTTCTTTTCTATATATGGTATATGAAAGTGGTCGACAGAGCACCTGGGTGGCTCGGTCTGTTAAGCATCAGAGTTGGACTCAGGTCATGATCTCCCAATCTGTGAGTTCAAACCCTGAGTCAGGCTGTATGCTAACAGCTTAGAGCCTGGGGCCTGCTTCATATTCTGTGTCTCCCTTTATCTCTGCCCCTCCCTTGCTTGTGCTTTGTCTCTTTCTCTCTCTCTTAAAAATAAACATTAAAAAAAAAAGTGGTCCAGTTTCATTCTTCTGCACGTAGCTGTTCTTTTCCCAATACCATTTATGGAAGAAACCTTTTCCCACTATATATTCTTGCCTACTTTGTCAAAGATTGACCACATAAACATGAATTTATTTCTGGGCTCTGTATTCTTTTCCACTGATCTATTTGTCTGTTTTTGTGTCAGTAATATACTGCTCTTATTAATACAGGCTTGTAGTATGGTTTTAAATTTGGGATTGTGATACCTCCAGCTTTGTTCTTTCTCAAGATCACTTTGACTTTAGAGATCCTTGGTAATTGCCTACAAATTTTAGGATTATTTTTTACACTTCTGTGAAAAACAGAACAAATATTGGTGTTTTGGTAGGGATCACATTAAATCTATAGATTTTTTGGGGCAGTGTGACCATTTAACAATAATGATTCTTGTAGTCCATCAGTATGGTATATATTTCTATTTATTTCTGTTATCATAAGTTTTTTTCATCAATGTCTATAGTTGTCAGAGTATGGTCTTTTCACTTCCTTGTTAAATTTCTTCCTACGTATTTTATTCTTTTTGGTATTCTTTTTAAAAAAATTTTTTTAATGATTTTTGAGAAAGACAGAGACAAAGACAAAGCATGAGTGGGGGAGGGGCAAGAGAGAGAGGGAGACACAGAATCCAAAGCAGGATCCGGGCTCTAAGCTGTCAGCACAGAGCCCACTGCAGGACTCAAACTCATGAACCATGAGATCCTAACCTGAGCCATCAGACACTTAAATGATTGAGCCACCCAGGCACCTCTTTTTGGTATTATTCTTAATGGGATTTTCTTAATTTCTCCTTGTGCTAGTTCATTACTGGTATAGAAATGCAGTAGACTTTCATACATCAAATTTGTATCCTGAAACTTTACTGAACTTACTTATTCTAGTGGGTTTTTCTTCTTTGGTGGAATCTTAAGGGTTTTCTGTATATAGTATCATGTCATCTGCAAAAAATTACAGTTTTATTTTTTCCTTACAAGTCTGGATGTCTTTTAATTCTTTCCCTTGTTTGATTGCTGTGGCTAGCACTTCCATCACTATGTTGAATAAAAGTGGATGAACATTCTTGTCTTATTCTTTATCACAGAGTCCAAGTTTTGGCTTTTTGCCATTTAGTATGATGTTAGCTGTGGGTTTGACCTATATGGTCTTTCTTATGTTGAGATATGTTACCTCTATACCCACTTTGCTGAGAGTTTTTATCATGAATACATGTTGAATTTTGTCAGATGCTATTCTTTATTGAGAAGATCCTATGATATTTATCTTTTGTTAGCGTTGTGTATCATGTTCATTTGTGAATATTGAAACACACTTAAATCTCTGGAATAAGTCCCACTTCATACTGGTGAATTATCCTTGTTATATGTTTTTGAATTTGGTTTGCTAATATTTTGTTGATTTTTTATTTATGTTAATCAGGGATATCAACCCGTTCTTTTATTTTCCTTTCTCTTCTCGCGCGCGCGCGCGCGCGTGTGTGTGTGTGTGTGTGTGTGTGTGTGTGTGTTGGGATGGTTTGGTATCAGGATGATGCTGGCCTCAAATAATGAATTTGTAAGCATTTCTTCTTCTATAATTGTTTGGAATATTTGAGCAAAACAGGTATTAACTTTTCTGTAAATGTTCAGTAGAATTTACCTGAGAAACCATAACATCCTGGAATTTTGTTTGCTGGAAGATTTTTTTTTTAACTGATGTAATTTACTGCCTGCGATCAGTCTATCTGGATTTTCTTTGCCTTCCTGGTTCAGTCTTGGAATATTGGTGTTTCTAGGTTTTTATCTCTTCTAGGTTGTCCAGTTGTTAGCATAAAATTTTTCATAGTAATCTCTTACAATTCTTTGATTTCTGTGGTGTTGGTTGTTAAATTCTCTGTAATTTCTGATTTTAGTTAAGCTTTCTTTTTGGTTGGTGAGTCTTGCTAAAGGTTGTATCTTTTCAATAATTATTTTTAGTATTTATTCATTTATCAGAGGCACAGACAGAATGCGAGCAGCAGAGGGGTCAGAGAGAGAGGGAGACACAGAATCTGAAGCAGGCTCCAGGCTCTGAGCTGTGACCATAGAGCCTGATGTGGGGCTTGAACTCATAACAGTTAGATCATGACCTGAGCCAAAGTCAGATGCTCAACCAATTGAACGACCCAGGTGCCCCAAGGTTGTATCTTTTCAAAGAACCATTCTTTAATGGATTATTTTCTCTCTCTCTTTTTTTTTCTTTCATTTTAATGACTTTCCTTAGTGTTATACTTGAGTTTCTTTCTCTAGATTGTTTAAATTTCTGGGCTATTAATTAGGGTAGCCACAAAGCTCCGATCTCTTGTAGTGGCCTCTGGCACTGCCTATTGCCTGGGAACACATGGAAATATATTACTAACCTGAAAGAATTGCATAGTCATCCACAGCATTTCCTGTCAGCCCACTCCCATGTTGATTATTCCCTTTACACTGTTCCAGAAAACTAGTTCTTTGGAGGTGCAAAATGCTCTCTCATAGGACATCATGCAAAGCATAGGGAATATGGTGTACTGGAACCGGTCCATCATCCCTCAACTGGTCCTATGTAGTTTTGTTAGGCCTATAGTGGTAATGGTAGCCCATTTATCCTGTTGAAGTTGATTCATAGCTAAGCTGAATTGTGGGTTTTTTTCCTAAGTGTGAAGACAAGATGAACCACTCAGGTGCAAGCCCATGCATTTTGAAAACTTTTCTCTACGAATATTTCTGCCTGAATAATTTTCTGAGGTTACTCCAAGATAGAGGATCAAGGGAAACCTATTTTTTTTCACTTACAGAGAAGCACTTTTTCTTAAGAGGTGAGAGGGCCTGTGCTATAGTGATTATCGCTCATCTACAAGTAGAGGATTGCATTGGTGTTGATAAAACACCATTTTATTTTTTATTAAAAATTTTTTAAATGTTTGTTTATTTTTGCTAGAGAGAAAGAGAGAGACAGCGTTAGCAGGGGAGGGTCAGAAAGAGAGGGAGACACAGAATCTGAAGCAGGCTCCAGGCTCTGAGCTGCCAGCACAAAGTCTGATGAGGGGCTCAAAAACACGAACCATGAGACCATCACCTGAACTGAAGTTGGACGCTTAACTGACTGAGCCACCCAGGTGCTCCAAAAAACATCACTAGAATTACAAGTAGTACTCTTCAAGAACATACTGAAAAATGACATCACATAATTTTTTCTTTGGTAAAAAATATTTTTAAGTGTAATACTCCAGTTTTCAATTATGATGTCTCTAGAATTCTGAAGCTCAATGCAAACAATTTCATGGTAGCTCCTCCAGATTTTCTGCTTACTGTCAGAGGTTTTAACATGTCAATGGCTATGTGAAGAAGAAGGTTGGAAGGTGACAATATTAATAATCTTGGAAAGAGTGGGTACACTGAGAACACAGTACGATTCCAGATTTCTAGGAGAGATGTAAGAAAATAGCGGCTCAGCAGATCTGGTACTGATAACGTCATAGAAATAAGCAAGTAATGTTTCCCACATCTCTTTTCCTGGTGCAAACAACAACTCTTCCCATATGGACTATGATAGGTATGGCATACTGATAATAGAACTCAATAGAGCTGGATTTTGCCAAAGTAAAGATAATGGGTGGTATTTTACGCATTCATTGACTTTGAGATTTATCCTCTAATTTTGTGATGTGCTTGTTAAAAGTACACTTGGTCAAATTCACTTTGATGTGGTGAGATAATGAAATAAAGCCCATAATTACTTTAATGGCTATATGCAGAATTTCTATTTGTTCTGTGGGTATTGATTGTATTTTCCTAGGAATTTTGTCATATCATCTCTATTTTTAGGACCACTGCCATAAATACTACAGTATCTTAGGATCTTTCAATGCCTGTAGGATCTTTAGTCCTCTCCCCTTTTTAAACTGCTCTTGGTGATTATTTATGCTCTTTCTTTTGTTCAGTCTAAACTGGTGTTTATCACTTATATTAGTTTTCACAAAGATGCAATTTCAGGCCTTGCTGACTCTCTTCTATATTTTCAGCCTTTTTTTCTTTTTCTAATATGTTTATTTTTCTTTATATCTACAACTTTAGCTTCCTCTACACATTTTCTTTATGTGGTACAATTGAGTTTAAAATATTTTATACTATTTATTTTATACTTTATATTGAGATATTTTCTTTGACCTGTGGTTTATTAGTAACCATATTTTTTTATTTTCAAGCAGAGGGAAATTCATGGGAAGTTTCCCTGGATTATCTGTCTTGCCATGTAGAAGTATAAATTTTTAAAACTCACGTTGCAAAATTAAATTGTCATAAAGTCCTTAATTTGTATATTTTAATCATTCTTGTTGTACATAAATATCTTAGAAAGTACTCTCCTTCACAAGACACAACTGCCAAAGTGTATATTTAGTTTGATTTCATAAAAGAAGAAAAAAGGTGTTCCATGTTTATTTCAGACAACTCAACCTTATACCTTGGATGAAAATAACCACACAGAATATATAAGATAGTATGTTAAACAACACATTTCTTACATTAAAATTATTTATATTTTATATGATGAAAAGATTGTTTACTCTGCATTCATATTATTTTTTACTTTTACATAAGTGAAAAGAAAAATACTGGGTCCTTTCCAGGATCTCTTGGCAGTTATTTTCCTGTTCATTTATTCACTTCAATATGATATGAACTTCTCCTATTTTTTTTTAAGTTTTTTTTTTTTATTTTTTTTCAGTATATGAAATTTATTGTCAAATTGGTTTCCATACAACACCCAGTGCTCATCCCAGAAGGTGCCCTCCTGAATACCCATCACCAACCTCCCCTCCCTCCCACCCCCCATCAACCCTCAGTTTGTTCTCAGTTTTTAAGAGTCTCTTATGCTTTGGCTCTCTCCCACTCTAACCTCTTTTTTTTTTTCTTCCCCTCCCCTCCCCCATGGACTTCTGTTAAGTTTCTCAGGATCCACATAAGAGTGAAAACATATGGTATCTGTCTTTCTCTGTATGACTTATTTCACTTAGCATCACACTCTCCAGTTCCATCCACGTTGCTACAAAGGGCCATATTTCGTTCTTTCTCATTGCCACGTACTACTCCATTGTGTATATAAACCACAATTTCTTTATCCATTCATCAGTGGATGGACATTTAGGCTCTTTCCATAATTTGGCTATTGTTGAGAGTGCTGCTATAAACATCGGGGTACAAGTGCCCCTATGCATCAGTACTCCTGTATTCCTTGGGTAAATTCCTAGAAGTGCTATTGCTGGGTCATAGGGTAGGTCTATTTTTAATTTTCTGAGGAACCTCCACACTGTTTTCCAGAGCGGCTGCACCAGTTTGCATTCCCACCAAAAGTGCAAGAGGGTTCCCGTTTCTCCACATCCTCTCCAGCATCTATAGTCTTCTGATTTGTTCATTTTGGCCACTCTGACTGGCGTGAGATGATATCTGAGTGTGGTTTTGATTTGTATTTCCCTGATAAGGAGCAACGTTGAGCATCTTTTCATATGCCTGTTGGCCATCCGGATGTCTTCTTTAGAGAAGTGTCTATTCATGTTTTCTGCCCATTTCTTCACTGGGTTATTTGTTTTTCGGGTGTGGAGTTTGGTGGGCTTTTTATAGATTTTGGATACTAGCCCTTTGTCCGATATGTCATTTGCAAATATCTTTTCCCATTCTGTTGGTTGCCTTTTAGTTTTGTTGGGTGTTTCCTTTGCTGTGCAGAAGCTTTTTATCTTCATAAGGTCCCAATAGTTCATTTTTGCTTTTAATTCCCTTGCCTTTGGGGATGTGCCGAGTAAGAGATTGCTACGGCTGAGGTCAGAGAGGTCTTTTCCTGCTTTCTCCTCTAGGGTTTGGATGGTTTCCTGTCTCACTTTCAGGTCCTTGATCCATTTTGAGTTTATTTTTGTGAATGGTGTGAGCAAGTGGTCTAGTTTTAACCTTCTGCATGTTGCTGTCCAGTTCTCCCATCACCATTTGTTAAAGAGACTGTCTTTTTTCCATTGGATGTTCTTTCCTGCTTTGTCAAAGATGAGTTGGCCATACGTTTGTGGGTCTAGTTCTGGGGTTTCTATTCTATTCCATTGGTCTATGTGTCTGTTTTTGTGCCAATACCATGCTGTCTTGATGATGACAGCTTTGTAGTAGAGGCTAAAGTCTGGGATTGTGATGCCTCCTGCTTTGGTCTACTTCTTCAAAATTACTTTGGCTATTCGGGGCCTTTTGTGGTTCCATGTGAATTTTAGGATTGCTTATTCTAGTTTCAAGAAGAATGCTGGTGCAATTTTGATTGGGATTGCATTGAATGTATAGATAGCTTTGGGTAGTATTGACATTTTGACAGTATTTATTCTTCCAATCCATGAGCAGGGAATGTCTTTCCATTTCCTTATATCTTCTTCAATTACCTTCATAAGCTTTCTATAGTTTTCAGCATACAGATCTTTTACATCTTTGGTTAGATTTATTCCTAGGTATTTTATGCTTCTTGGTGCAATTGTGAATGGGATCAGTTTCTTTATTTGTCTTTCTGTTGCTTCATTGTTAGTGTATAAGAATGCAACTGATTTCTGTACATTGATTTTGTATCCTGCAACTTTGCTAAATTCATGTATCAGTTCTAGCAGACTTTTGGTGAAGTCTATCGGATTTTCCATGTATAGTATCATGTCATCTACAAAAAGTGAAAGCTTGACTTCATCTTTGCCAATTTTGATGCCTTTGATTTCCTTTTGTTGTCTGATTGCTGATGCCTGAACTTCCAACACTCTGTTAAACAACAGTGGTGAGAGTGGACATCCCTGTCGTGTTCCTGATCTCAGGGGAAAAGCTCTCAGTTTTTCCCCATTGAGGATGATGTTAGCTGTGGGCTTTTCATAAATGGCTTTTATGATCTTTAAGTATGTTCCTTCTATCCCGACTTTCTCGAGGGCTTTTATTAAGAAAGGGTGCTGAATTTTGTCAAAGGCCTTTTCTGCATCGATTGACAGGATCATATGGTTCTTATCTTTTCTTTTATTAATGTGATGTATCACGTTGATTGATTTGCGAATGTTGAACCAGCCCTGCATCCCAGGAATGAATCCCACTTGATCATGGTGAATAATTCTTTTTATATGCTGTTGAATTCGATTTGCTAGTATCTTATTGAGAATTTTTGCATCCATATTCATCAGGGATATTGGCCTGTAGTTCTCTTTTTTTACTGGGTCTCTGTCTGGTTTGGGAATCAAAGTAATACTGGCTTCATAGAATGAGTCTGGAAGTTTTCCTTCCCTTTCTATTTCTTGGAATAGCTTGAGAAGGATAGGTATTATCTCTGCTTTAAAAGTCTGGTAAAACTCCCCTGGGAAGCCATCTGGTCCTGGACTCTTATTTGTTGGGAGATTTTTGATAACCGATTCAATTTCTTCGCTGGTTATGGGTCTGTTCAACCTTTCTATTTCCTCCTGATTGAGTTTTGGAAGAGTGTGGGTGTTTAGGAATTTGTCCATTTCTTCCAGGTTGTCCAATTTGTTGGCATATAATTTTTCATAGTATTCTCTGATAATTGTATCTCTGAGGGATTGGTTGTAACAATTCCATTTTCATTCATGATTTTATCTATTTGGGTCATCTCCCTTTTCTTTTTGAGAAGCCTGGCTAGAGGTTTGTCAATTTTGTTTACTTTTTCAAACAACCAACTGTTGGTTTCGTTGATCTGCTCTACAGTTTTTTTAGATTCTATATTGTTTATTTCTGCTCTGATCTTTATTATTTCCTTTCTTCTGCTGGGTTTAGGCTGCCTTTGCTGTTCTGCTTCTATTTCCTTTAGGTGTGCTGTTAGATTTTGTATTTGGGATTTTTCTTGTTTCTTGAGATAAGCCTGGATTGCAATGTATTTTCCTCTCAGGACTGCCTTTGCTGCGTCCCAAAGCATTTGGATTGTTGTATTTTCATTTTCGTTTGTTTCCATATATTTTTAAATTTCTTCTCTAATTGCCTGGTTGACCCACTCATTCTTTAGTCGGGTGTTCTTTAACCTCCATGCTTTCGGAAGTTTTCCAGACTTTTTCCTGTGGTTGATTTCAGGCTTCATAGCATTGTGGTCTGAAAGTATGCATGGTATAATTTCAATTCTTGTATACTTATGAAGGGCTGTTTTGTGACCCAGTATATGATCTATCTTGGAGAATGTTCCATGTGCACTCGAGAAGAAAGTATATTCTGTTGTTTTGGGATGCAGAGTTCTAAATATATCTGTCAAGTCCATCTGATCCAATGTATCATTCAGAGCCCTTGTTTCTTTATTGGCTGTGTGTCTAGATATCTATCCATTTCTGTAAGTGGATTGTTAAGGTCCCCTGCAATTACCACATTCTTATCAATAAGGTTGCTTATGTTTATGAGTAATTGTTTTATATATTTGGGGGCATGGACATTTATAATTGTTAGCTCTTCCTGATGGATAGACCCTGTGATTATTCTATAATGCCCTTCTTCATCTCTTGTTACAGCCTTTAATTTAAAGTCTAGTTTGTCTGATATAAGTATGGCTACTCCAGCTTTCTTTTGACTTCCAGTGGCATCATAAATAGTTCTCCATCCCCTCACTCTCAATCTGAAGGTGTCCTCAGGTCTAAAATGAGTTTTTTGTAGACAGCAAATAGTTGGGTCTTGTTTTTTTATCCATTCTGATACCCTATGTCTTTTGGTTGGAGCATTTGGTCCATTTACATTCAGTGTTATTATAGAAAGATATGGGTTTAGAGTCATTGTGATGTCCGTAGGTTTCATGCTTGTGGCAATGTCTCTGGTACTTTGTCTCACAGGATCCCCCTTAGGATCTCTTGTAGGGCTGGTTTAGTGGTGACGAATTCCTTCAGTTTTTGTTTGTGTGGGAAGACCTTTATCTCTCCTTCTATTCTAAATGACAGGCTTGCTGGATAAAGGATTCTCGGCTGCATATTTTTTTCTGTTCATCACATGGAAGATCTCCTGCCATTCCTTTCTGGCCTCCAAGTTTCAGTAGAGAGATAGGTCACGAGTCTTATAGCTCTCCCTTTATATGTTAGAGCACGTTGATCCCTAGCTGCTTTCAGAATTTTCTCTTTATCCTTGTTTTTGCCAGTTTCACTATGATATGTCATGCAGAAGATTGATTCAAGTTACATCTGAAGGGAGTTCTCTGTGCCTCTTGGATTTCAATGCCTTTTTCCTTCCCCATTTCAGGGAAGTTCTCAGCTATTATTTCTTGAAGTACCCCTTCAGCACCTTTCCCTCTCTCTTCCTCCTCTGGAATACCAATTATACGTAGATTATTTCTCTTTGGTGCATCACTTAGTTCTCTAATTTTCCCCCTCATACTCCTGGATTTTTTTTATCTCTCTTTTTCTCAGCTTCTTCTTTTTCCATAATTTTATCTTCTAGTTCACCTATTCTCTCCTCTGCCTCTTCCATCCGAGCCATAGTTGTCTCCATTTTATTTTGCAGTTCATTGATAGCATTTTTCAGCTCCTCTTGGCTGTTCCTTAGTCCCTTGATCTCTGTAGCAAGAGATTCTCTGCTGTCCTTTATACTGTTTTCAAGCCAGCAATTAATTTTATGACTATTATTCTAAATTCACTTTCTGTTATATTGTTTAAATCATTTTTGATCAGTTCATTAGCGGTTGTTATTTCCTGGACGTTTTTCTGAGGGGAATTCTTCTGTTTCATCATTTTGGATAGTCCCTGGAGTGGTGCGGGACTGCGGGGCACTTCCCCTGTGCTGTCTTGAATAACTTGAATTGGTGGGCAGGGCTTCAGTCAGACCTGATGTCTGACCCCAGCCCACCGCTGGGGCCACAGTCAGACTGGTGTGTGCCTTCTCTTCCCCTCTCCTAGGGTCGGGATTCACTGCGGGGTGCCGTGGCCCGTCTGGTCTACTTGCACACTGACAGGCTTGTGGTGCTGCGGATCTGGTGTATTAGCTGGGGTGGGTAGGCAAGGTGCACGGGGGCAGGAGGGGCAGGCTTAGCTGGCTTCTCCTTAGGTGATCCACTTTAGGAGGGGCCCTGTGGCAGCGGGAGGGAGTCAGACCCGCTGCCGTAGGAGTGGCTCCGCAGAAGCACAGCGTTGGGTGTTTGCACGGAGCAAGGAATTTCCCTGGCAGGAACTGGTTCCCTTTGGGATTTGGCTGGGGGATGGGCAAGGGAGATGGCGCTGGCGAGTGCCTTTGTTCCCCGCCTAACTGAGCTCTGTCGTCCCGGGGTTCAGCAACTCTCCCTCCCTTTGTCCTCCAGCCTTCCCGCTTTCTGAGCAGAGCTGTTAACTTACGACCTCCCAGATGCTAAGTCCCGCTTGCTGTCAGAACACACTCCGTTCGGCCCCTCCACTTTTGCAAGCCAGACTCGGGGGCTCTGCTTGGCCAGCAGACCACCCCTCTGGCCCGGCTCCCTCCCGCCAGTCCATGGAGCACGCACCACCTCACCGCCCTTCCTACCCTCTTCAGTGGGCCTCTGGTCTGCGCTTGGCTCCAGAGACTCCGTTCTGCTAATCCTCTGGCGGTTTTCTGTGTTCTTTAGGCAGGTGTAGGTGGAATCTAAGTGATCAGCAGGACGCACGGTGAGCCCAGCGTCCTCCTATGCTGCCATCTTCCTACCTGTCCCTAAGTTGTTGTTTTGTTGTTTTTTTTTTTTTAACATTTATTCAGTTTTTGAAAGAGCATGAGTGGGGGAGGGTCAGAGAGAGAGGGAGACCTAGAATCCAATTCAAGCTCCAGGCTCTAAACTGACAGCAGAGTGAAATCATGACCTGAGCCTAAGTGGGACGCTTAACCGACTGAGACACCCAGGCATCCCATGAACATCTCTTTAATTTTAACGCTATTTTTCAAAGAGTAGATTAACATGTATTCCCAAAGACAGGACATCTACTTATATGCATATGTAGGACTAAATGATACTATTACATGATCAGTGATCTCAGCTTTCTTCTTTTCTGTTTATTTTACCAAACTATAAACCAAATCTAAGCACAGCAAAACAAAAAAGTTGCAAAACAACAAAAGAATCTATGATTTCTATTATTTCGTTTATTTGTATTTTATGATGTGCTAAAATGCTCTCCCTACTAGGAAAAATAAATGTCAATGACAATAAGCGTATTAAACTAACAGACCATGCATTTACAGCAGCAATAGTGTCTTATAGTCAAGTTCATTACTGAAAATATTAGATGAGAAATAGCAGTAAAATACCAACACAGAATGGTTAATACCATTCTAACTAGTTTTATTTTAGACACTCTTGAATTTTATATTAAAGTGAGAATTAGGTTAATAATAAAATAATGAAAGTGTAGAGTAACAGATTCATGTCATAATTTGGGGATAATAAATATCTCAATGTTTTGTATATTAATGGTAGGGCAAAATAAATTTACACATTTATTACCAATTTATTTTGACATCATAGTATAGGAAGAGATAATAAATTAATACAAGTTGGATTTATATGCAATATCATCTAAACATTTGCTTTATTATTCCTCTCAAACCATTATATATAAATGCATAGTATGCATGTGAAAATACATTTCTGGATACTATTTTTTTTTTTACTGATTTATAGTAAGCTCAAGCTGATAATGTAGATATTAAATTTGGGCCATAATTCTATTACTTTCTTGACTTTGTCTTAAATTTCTAATAAGTCCCATTGATAAGCTTTCTCTTATATATTTCTTGCTTTTATGATACTTCCTGTTTGGTCTAGAGTCTTTAATATATATTTACATTTAGGAACCTCCAGTACATTTTTATTTTACTTGTACCACAGTGCTGGGATTTAAAATTTTTGGTTTTCTAGACTTTGCATTCCATTTGCTTCCATTTTGAATGTGATTTCAACTAGGAGTTGTGAGGAGCAATCAATTATTCATTAATGTGTTCTTGAATAAATGAATTTATTCAATTGAATATTTATTAAACACTTGCTGTTTGGCAATTACATAGTGTAATCAGGTTGGAGAAGTTTTTCTTAGTTTGCCTTCTGAACCTGGAATGATAATGTTATGAAAGCCAAATTCTTGAATTCAGCAATAAAGTTTTTTACTGGTATATAGGGGAAAAATATTTTTGAGAAGAGAATCAATGGTATTTTTTAGCACATCTTACCAATTCTAACAACCCTCTGTTTCAAAAAATTCTTTTCAGTGTCAAAGAACTGGAAATATACCAGATCTCTGGCGTCCTCATATAGCAAAATGTTGGTTCTGTCAAATTAGGAGACCATTGCACAATACTGGAGATAACAGACACCCAGAAGCCCACCAAATTGCATTTTTTTGAAACGTATATAAGAAGTTATGTTTTCCAGGCATAATTACTCACAGATGAGCAGATTGTTGATTTTATGAAAGGATTTTCTGGAGTACAGTGTTTCAGGGATTGGCTGGCTTTCATTGACATCAATGAGTTGATGTCATTGGTAGAAGCACAGGGCTGCTGATTGGTTGGCATTGAGAAATGGATTCATTGGAACAGAACCAGCTCCATAATTTAAAGGCCCATTCCGCAGAAAACATGAATAGACACTTCTCTAAAGAAGACATCCGGATGGCCAACAGGCACATGAAAAGATGCTCAACGTCGCTCCTTATCAGGGAAATACAAATCAAAACCACACTCAGATACCACCTCACGCCAGTCAGAGTGGCCAAAATGAAGAAATCAGGAGACTATAGATGCTGGAGAGGATGTGGAGAAACAGGAACCCTCTTGCACTGTTGGTGGGAATGCAAATTGGTGCAGCCGCTCTGGAAAACAGTATGGAGGTTCCTCAGAAAATTAAAAATAGACCTACCCTATGACCCAGCAATAGCACTGCTAGGAATTTATCCAAGGGATACAGGAGTACTGATGCATAGGGGCACCTGTACCCCAATGTTTATAGCGGCACTCTCAACAATAGCCAAATTATGGAAAGAGCCTAAATGTCCATCAACTGATGAATGGATAAAGAAATTGTGGTTTATATACACAATGGAATACTACGTGGCAATGAGAAAAAATGAAATATGGCCTTTTGTAGCAACATGGATGGAACTGGAGAGTGTGATGCTAAGTGAAATAAGCCATACAGAGAAAGACAGATACCATATGGTTTCACTCTTATGTGGATCCTGAGAAACATAACAGAAACCCATGGGGGAGGGGAAGGAAAAAAAAAAAAAAAGAGGTTAGAGTGGGAGAGAGCCAAAGCATTAGAGACTGTTAAAAACTGAGAACAAACTGAGGGTTGATGGGGGGTGGGAGGGAGGGCAGGGTGGGTGATGGGTATTGAGGAGGGCACCTTTTGGGATGAGCACTGGGTGTTGTATGGAAACCAATTTGACAGTAAATTTCATATATTAAAAAATAAAAAAAATAAATAAATAAAAAAAAAATAATAAAATAAAGGCCCATTCCAACATTAAAATGTGATATCCTTTTTTCAAAAAGCAGGGGGGATACCCATTTTCCTTTCTTCCGTCGTCTCTCTGGTGATCTGTCATGGCATTTTTGTTTTGCCGTCTAATGTCACATTTTCTAGGAAAGCCTAAACATAGACCCTTATAGGAATCTTAGGCCTATTATTTGGACCCAATTCCTAACAATCCCGAGGCCCTCATTAGAGAGGCTGAAATTGGCAATGGTGGTTGAGTGGGATTAGGAAGGTTCTCAGCTACCATCTGCCCTAATAAGAATGCAGAGTGGTGATGAGTAGTGGGGTTGCACATGAGCCAAGGATCCAAGCTGCTAACTCATGCTTCATTGATCCAATGGACTTCATTTATAGAATACACATTTAAGGATAAAATTAATAATTCTAAGATAATAACCATAGATCACTAAATGCCACGCACTGGACCTTTTCAGAGGGCAAAGTCCTTTATTAATCATATGCTCCTGAAGCTGGCTGTGCATTGGAGTGAGTTCTTCTTTGGCCAAAATTAGAAGTAAGAAACTATCATTGCAAGGAACTTCCTATGGTTTATGCACTAGGATAAGTTTAGCTATTAAAATCCAGTTCTCAAAGTACTTGTTCCCAAGGCTGTAGAGAGCTGTCATTTATTATTGAATCAGGTTGAAACTGGTTCTGATGGCTACTTTTTACTATGGCTCTAAAACAGCCATTTCCTGGAAGTATGGGAACTTCTTTTTGTTTTCAGTGCTAAGTCAACCCAGGAGAGTGCTTCAAGGGTTGTCACAAGTCCACCACTCTTGCCAAATTGCATGAAGATAAAGTCACTTGGGTAGTTCTCATTTTCACTTTCAATGCTGATTAACCTGAAGCTTGAATCACCTGTGAGGACAGTGAATGCAAAGAAGTACTTAGTACTCTGTAATCAATATTCGTGTTGCAGGACCTAGCCAGATTGAATTTTCTTTTAGCATGGAGTATTAGCAATGGCATAGATGCCCCCACCCATGGGCCAAAGGCAATCAATGCTATTCTGTTATTTTTTATAAGACTGACTGATAAATATAAACTTGTTTGTTATGCCCCAAGGGAATGGAATTTATCATTACCACTGCTGGCCCAAATGGGGAAATTTTTTATTATCCCTTTGAGTGTTCCAGCTAGTATGGATGGGATTATTATACACAGGAGTACGTTCCATGAGTTTTCATTTAATCCACCAGGAAAGGTTTGATCTCTTAAGATTTGTAAAGAAACAAAGTCTTTTAAGGGAATTGGGAAGGTCATAAATTTTGAATGGTCAATAGCTCCATGAACAATTAATCTTGGCTCTGATGTGGCATTTAAAAGTCTAATTCCCACGAAGGTAAAATAGTCTAGTAGCCACACAACAGAGATATTCATCTTTATAAGATATGTAGACATACTATCTCTGGGAATTGTTGACACAAGCAGTAACTGTTCAATGCCAAGAAATCCCTCTCTGTCTCGGGAAACATGGGTCTTCCTGTATTTATTTATTGTCTATACCATGTACCATAACTGGTAAGGTACCATGCCTTTTATATTCTTTACATTGGCTACACTAGCAATAATAATGTTCAGGTTGAAGTTCTGATTACATAATGCAGATTGGTAGAACAGATACGAGACAATAGAATTATAATGAAATGTGGTACCAATAAATCTATCAACTGAGAAAGCCACTTCATGTAGTTTTTTTTTTTCCTTACCTGTTTTAATTTTGTATAGAGAGAATATGAATGGGAGAGAGAGACAGAGAAGGAGGGAGAGAGAGAAAAAATCCTAAGCAGGCTCTGTGCTGTGAGTGCAGAGCTGACAGAGGGGCTCGCTACCATGAATCATGACAACATGACCTGAGCTGAAATCAAGAGTCGGAAGCCCAACTCACTGAGCAACCCAGGTGCCCTTTACATGATGTAGTTTCAACAAACTCAGGAAAATATCCTTTTGTGTCTTAGTTCTCAGGAAAGCCTTGACTTCTTGGTCCTAATGTGGTGAATACAAACTTGTGTTTTTCCACCCTTCCCTTCATAGATCACAGTACTGTGTATCATTTGGGAATCCAAAAGAAAAATTGAGGGTGTTATAAAACCTCGATTTAATGATAATTTAATGAGTATTGATTTATAAAATGATGATTTACTAAGATGGCTTAATAAGGTAACAGCAAAGCATAGCAGTAACTTTGGGCTAGCCTTTACCATCTCTAGGCCTGAAGATAGGAGAGCTGAATCTCATTGATGAAGTGAGAAGAAAAGTCTCTTTCATTCATTCTTTTATTCATTTTTATATTTATGGATTTATACCACTGTCACTACAATGTAATTTTAAAACGTTCAACATCTGAAGAAAAAAAAAATGCCTATACACATTAGGAGTCATTCCACATTCCTGTCCCATATCCTTCTGAATATGTACCATTTTGTCTACTCATTTATCAGTTGATGAACATTTAGGCTATTTTTACTTTTGTGGTATTAGGAATCATGTTGGTAGGGACACTCATGTACAGTGGACATTTTCTATTTTTCTTGCATGTGTAACTTTCTCGAATGGCATTGCTGGGTCATAAATATATGTAACACTTTGAGCAACTGCCAGAAGGTTTTACAAAGTGGCTGTACCATTTTCCATTCTCACGAGCAATGTATGAACTGTCCAAATTCTGAACATCCTCCCCACCACTTGTTATTATCCGCATTTTGGGTTTAAATATCCTACAGTGTAAAGTGGTATCTCAGTGTAGATGTGGTTTGCACTTCCATAATGACTAGTAGGGCTGAGCATCATTTCATGTGCTTACTGACCATTTGCATATGTGTTCTGGAGGAATGTCTATTCAAATCCCTCGTTCAGTTTATAGTTGGGTTATTTGTCTTTTTTTAATATAATTTATTGTCAAGTTGGCTAACATACAGTGTATACAGTGTGCTCTTGGTAACTGGGTTGACTTTTTATTGCTGATGGTAAAAACTTTTATATATTCTGGAAACCAGTCCCTAACAAATAGGTGATTTGAACATGTCTTCTCCCATTTTTAGGCTTGTTTTCATTTTCTCATTGGAATCCTTTGAAGCACAAAAGGTTACATTTTGGTGAATGTGTTTTTTTCTTCTAATGATTGTACTTTTGGTGTCATATCTAAAAAAATATGGCATAATAGAAGCCCGTTATGACTTACTCCTATTTTTTTTTCTTTAAGCAGCTTTATAGTTTTAATTCTTACATTAAAGCTTATGATCTATTTTGAGTTTTGTGCAAGGTGTGAGGTAGAGGTCCAAATCCATTCTACACATGTGGGTATCTAGTTGTCTCAGCAGTGGGTGTTGACAAGATAATTCGTTCCCCGCTGAACTTTCTAGGTACATTGATTAAAAATCATTGATAAATGTGAGTGTATTTCTGAATGCTTGTTTTTATTTCATTGGTATGTAGCCCTATACTTTTATCACTCCCACAGTGTCTCAGTTACTGTAGCTTTGAAATTGGAAATTGTGTTTCCCACCTTTCTTTTCTAAGACTGTTCTTGTTACTTCCATAGCCATTTTAGGACTAAATTGTCAGTTTATGAACAAAATAGAAAGAGCTGGGATTTTTGATAGGAATTATGTTGAATCTTTAGGTCATTTTGGGGGTTATTATCATTTTAAAATGTTCGAGTCCATGTACATGAGATGTCTCTTGTTTGGATCTCATTTAGTATTATTCAGTATTTTATAGTCTTCAGTGTACAAATTAGGCATCTCTTTTACTAATGTATAAAGTGCAATTGATTTTTACATATCAATCATTTATCCTGCCACATTGTTACACTAGTTTATTCTAATCAGTGTTTTAGTTGATTTCCTGGGATGTTCTATATATAGGATTATATGATCTGTAGAAAGAGAAAATTTTACTTCTTCCTATCCAATTTAGATGTTATTATTTACTCACCTTGCTTCACTGACCTGATTAGTAAAATGTTGAATAGAACTCATAAGGGTGGGCTTGTTCCTGATAATAGAAGGAAAACATCCAGTTATTCTTAAGTATGATACTAGCTGAGGATTACTTATGGATGCTCTTTATTGAGTTGAGAAAGTTTTATTCTATTTGTTGAGGTTTTTATCAGGAAAGGGTGTTAGTCTACATCTATAAGGATGATGATGTGATTATTGTTCTTTAGTTTTACACTGTGATCATTTGACTTATTTTCAGATGTTAAAGCAACCCCATGTTGTGGGGCTGAATCCCACCTGGTCATGATGTATAACTTTTTTCATCAGTTGCTGAATTCAATTTGCTAGTTTTTATAAGAATTTCTGCATCTATTCTTCTCGAAACTAGAACAAGCAATCCTAAAATTCATATGGAACCACAAAAGGCCCCGAATAGCCAAAGCAGGAGGCATCACAATCCCAGACTTTAGCCTCTACTACAAAGCTGTCATCATCAAGACAGCATGGTATTGGCATAAAAATAGACACATAGACCAATGGAATAGAATAGAAACCCCAGAACTAGACCCACAAACGTATGGCCAACTCATCTTTGACAAAGCAGGAAAGAACATCCAATGGAAAAAAGACAGTCTCTTTAACAAATGGTGATGGGAGAACTGGACAGCAACATGCAGAAGGTTGAAACTAGACCACTTGCTCACACCATTCACAAAAATAAACTCAAAATGGATCAAGGACCTGAAAGTGAGACAGGAAACCATCCAAACCCTAGAGGAGAAAGCAGGAAAAGACCTCTCTGACCTCAGCCGTAGCAATCTCTTACTCGGCACATCCCCAAAGGCAAGGGAATTAAAAGCAAAAGTGAATTACTGGGATCTAATGAAGATAAAATCTTCTGCACAGCAAAGGAAACAACCAACAAAACTAAAAGGCAACCAACGGAATGGGAAAAGATATTTGCAAATGACATATCGGACAAAGGGCTAGTATCCAAAATCTATAAAGAGCTCACCAAACTCCACACCCGAAAAACAAATAACCCAGTGAAGAAATGGGCAGAAAACATGAATAGACACTTCTCTGAAGAAGACATCCGGATGGCCAACAGGCACATGAAAAGATGTTCAACGTCGCTCCTTATCAGGGAAATACAAATCAAAACCACACTCAGATATCACCTCACACCAGTCAGAGTGGCCAAAATGAAGAAATCAGGAGACTATAGATGCTGGAGAGGATGTGGAGAAACGGGAACCCTCTTGCACTTTTGGTGGGAATGCAAATTGGTGCAGCCGCTCTGGAAAGCAGTGTGGAGGTTCCTCAGAAAATTAAAAATAGACCTACCCTATGACCCAGCAATAGCACTGCTAGGAATTTATCCAAGGGATACAGGAGTACTGATGCATAGGGGCACCTGTACCCCAATGTTTATAGCGGCACTCTCAACAATAGCCAAATTATGGAAAGAGCCTAAATGTCCATCAACTGATGAATGGATAAAGAAATTGTGGTTTATATACACAATGGAATACTACGTGGCAATGAGAAAAAATGAAATATGGCCTTTTGTAGCAACGTGGATGGAACTGGAGAGTGTGATGCTAAGTGAAATAAGCCATACAGAGAAAGACAGATACCATATGGTTTCACTCTTATGTGGATCCTGAGAAACGTAACAGAAACCCATGGGGGAGGGGAAGGAAAAAAAAAAAAAAGAGGTTAGAGTGGGAGAGAGCCAAAGCATAAGAGACTGTTAAAAACTGAGAACAAACTGAGGGTTGATGAAGGGTGGGAGGGAGGGGAGGGTGGGTGATGGGTATTGAGGAGGGCACCTTTTGGGATGAGCACTGGGTGTTGTATGGAAACCAGTTTGACAGTAAATTTCATATATTAAAAATAAATTAAAAAAAATAAAAATAAAAAATAAATAAATAAAAACAAACATTTAAAAAAAAAAGAATTTCTGCATCTAAATTCATAAGGGATGTTTGTGTTTTTCTTTACTTGGGATATCTTTGTCTAATTTTGGCATCAAAGTGATAGTGACTTAATAAAAGGAGATGGGAGGTATCAACCCTCAGGCAATAATCCGTCTTTTAAATTTTGGCTGTGATATTTCAGGCCATTAAGTGGTTTTGTGTTATAAATAAATCAACTTAAAATATTTTTGAAGAATTGGTATAGACTGTTTACTAAATAGTTGGTAGAATTCATCATTGAAGCCAACTAATTCTGCTCTTTTGTTAGATTTTTATTAGTAATTCAATCTCTTTGCATATTATAGGCCTATTCAAATAATTTCTTATTGAATACTATTGGTAACTAGTATCTTTTGGAATTTGTCCATTTCATCTAAGTAATCCCATTTTTTGGCATAGAGTTGTTTATGCTATTTCTTTGTTTTCCCTTTTATTTCCATAAGGTCTAATGATGGTCTCTGTTTATTTTAGCAATTTGAGTCTTGTTTTCGTTGGAATATTTAAGTTTTGTCAACTTTATTATTTCATTGATTTTTCTGTATTGCTTCCCTACTCTATTTAATTAATTTACCTTCTAATCTTTTTATTTCCTTCTTTGATAGCTTCTCAGGGTGGGGATTTAGAGTATTTATTTTCAATTTTATTTTTTTTCAAATAATTTACAGCTTTAAATTTTCCCTTAAAACTTACTTCACTGCATCTGGTAAGTTTCAGTAGGTTGTGTTTTTGTTGTCATCCCAGTTTTTTTCCCCCTGATTTCCTTTTACCTCATCCTCTGACATACTATTTATAAATGTTTCATTTCCATATATTTAAAGGGTTCTCAAATTTTTTATTATTTTTGTTTTTTGAGAGAGTGAGAATCTCAAGCAGGTTCCAAACTCAGTGGGAAGCCTGATCCAGGGCTCAATCTTGCTAATGGTGAGATCATGAACTGAGGCGAAATCAAGAGTCAGATGCTCAACTGACTGAGCCTCCCAGGCGCCACCCCCCCAATTTTTTACTATAATTTCTAATTTTATTCCACTGTGGGTAGAGACTATCCCTTGTGTGCTTTCATTTCTTTTGAATTTATTGAGGACTTTGTTATAACAGAATGGATGATATAAACAATGTTCCATGTACCCTTGAAAAGCATATTCTGCTGTTGGGTGAAATATTAAATTGATGTTAGGTCAACTTGGTTTATAGGGTTGTTCAAGAGTTTTACCTACCTGCTGTTCTAATACCTATTTATTCGATATGTTATTGAAAGTGAGGTATGTAAGTCTCATTTCAAAAATAGTGACATGTCTATTGATCCTTTCAGTTAGGTCAGGTTTTGCTGCATGTATTTTAATGTCCTTTTGTTTGATTACATATTTTTAGTTGAGATATAACTGACGTAATGACATTAGCTTCAGGTGTAAAACAATTTCAGTAAGTGTAGTATTGACTCTTTTGGATTCTGTTAGGAATGGAATAGTTTTTATTTCTTTTTCAGATGTTTTGTCCTTAGTATATAGAAATGCAACTAATTGGCATCTGTTAATTTTTTTTATCTTGCAACTTAATTGAATTCCTTGCTTAATTCCACCAGTTGTTTTGGTTGAGTCTTCTGTATTTTCTAGATATAAAAATCACCTCATCTGCAAGTAGTGAGTTTTAATTCCTTCTTCCTGATTTGTATGCCTTTTGTTTCTTTGTCTTACTTAGTGGCTGTAGCTAGAACTTCCAGTACTATATTGAATAAGAGTGGTGAGAGTGGGGCATCCTTGTCTTGCTCCTGATTTTGGAGGAAAAGTTTTCAGTATTTTGTTTATGTATATTCTTTCTATATTCAAAATGCTGTGTTTTCACCATGAAAAGATGTTGTATAGGGCCAGTTTTTCTTTTGCAGCTATTGAAATGATCACAGGAATTTTATCTTTAAAATTTTTTTTATATTTATTTTATTTTTGTTAGAGACAGAATATGAGCAGGGGAGGGGCAGAGAGAGAGGGAGACAGAATCCAAAGCAGGTTCCAGGCTCTGAGCTGTCAGCACAGAGCTCAATGCAGGGCTCAAACCTGTGAACCACGAGCTCGTGACCTGAGCTGAAGTCTGAAGCTTAACCAACTGAGCCACCCAGGTGCCCCCTCTTTAATTTTGTTAATATATTATATTAATTTGTCTATGTTAAAATATCCTTGCATCCTAGGGATAAATTCTACTTGGTATTGGTCTATAATCCTTTTGGTATCTTTTTTAATTTGCATTGCTAATACTTTGTTCAGAATTGTTCCATCTATATTCACTAGGAATATTGGTCTGTACTTTTCTTCTAGTGCCCTTACCTGGTATCACGGTCATGTTGGATTTATAAAATGGGTTTGGATGTATTTTCTTAATTCTTTCAAAGAGTTTGACAAGGATTGGATTTAACTTTTAATGTTTGGTAGAATTCACTAATAAAGCCATCTGATCCTGGGATGTTCTGTGTTGGGAGGTTTTTGACTGTTTTTTTTTTTTTTTCATCTTGCATAGCAGTGATCTGTTCATATTCTCTATTTCTTGGTAGCAGTGTTGCCAGCTTGTGTATTTCTAGAAATTTATTCATTTCTTGTAGGTTGTCTAACTTGTTAGGACCTTAAGAGACTATTGTGGACAATTTTATATGCTATGTATTTCTGTAGTATCTGTTGTAAGGTCTCCTTTTTAATTTCTGATTTTGAATGGATCAAGTTATTAGTTGTCTGATTTTTATTTAATTTATTTCTGTCTTTCTGCTATCTTGGGCATAATTTGTTGTCTTTTTATAGGTGGGTTATATAGTTTGATAAACTTCCTTTTCAGTACTGTTTTTGCTGCTTCCCTTAATGTTTGATATGCTGTGTTTATATTTTTATTTATTTTGAAATTTTCCCCTTTTGACTTTTTCTTTTACCCACTGATTGTTCAGAACTATATTCTTTGTTTCCCCTAATTTGTATATCATCCAAGTCGCCTCTTGTTGTTGCAAACATAGGTGGTATGATTTCAATTTTAAATATCCTGACGTGTTTTGTGCCCTGTCATATGACCTATCTTGAAAAATGTTCTGTGCTCACTTAACAAGAATGTGGATTCTCCTGTTGGATGGAATGCTTTATATAAGGCTAAGTCCATCTGGTCTAAAGCACAGTTCAATTCCAATATTGCCTTGCTGGTTTTCTGACTAGATGACCTTTCCATTGTTGGCAGTTGGGTACTGAAATCTTCTATTATTTTGTTGTCTATTTGGGGCCTCCAAAATATATATTCACCATTATTGTATCTTCTGGATGCATTGAACCATTTACTGTTATTACATAATGGCCTCTTGATAAGTGTTTGGCTTGAAATCTGTATTGTCTGATATAAGTAGAGCTACACCTGCTTTCTTTGGGAATATCCTCTTTCATCCTTCAGACTGAGCCTATGTGTACTTTATACCTAATGAGTTTCCTAAAAGCAATATATGGTTGGGTCTTTTTTCTTTTTTTAATCCATTCAGCCACTCAGTGACTTTTGATTAAATCCAATCCATTTATCTTGAGAGTGATTACTAATATGTAAGGACTAACTATTGCCATCTTACTGTCTGTTTTCTGGTTGTTTTGTACTTCATGGGTTTCTTACTCTCATTGTGTCTGTCTACCTTTGCAAAATGGTGGTCTTCCATGGTGATTTGCTTGGTCTCTGTATGTGTATGACTCTAGATCTTATCTTTATTCATTTATACAGTTTCCATGCTTATACTATTTGGGTCTTATGTTTTTGATGTCACAATTGGCCTCTTTTCATATTGTGAATGTGAAGACATAATAACTGAAGTCATTAGCATGCCATCCTAATACAGAATTCTCTGAACTTAGATGGTTCATATTTTACTTTTGTTAGAGTGCTGTCTACAGAGCTTCCTCTACTTAAAACAGGGTTATTGGGACATAATCTCACTTTAAGTTGAAAAAATCCTAAAAGAGATATGCTTAATACACCTAACATGCCAGACATAGCTCAATTTAGCTTAGATTCAACATGCCAACAGTAGTTATATTAGTCTCCATCTGGGCAAAGTCATCTAACACAAAGCCTATTTGAGAGTAAAGTGTTGAATATCTCAGGTGATTTATTGAATACTATACTGAAAGTTGAAAAATGGATGGTTTTGTGGATATAGAGTGGTTTTAAGCACGTATGTTGTTTACCTTCATGACTGCATGGCTGACTGAGAATTATCGCTCACTGCGGCTTGCCAGTATTATGAAAGATGATCACATCGCAAAATACTAGACCGGAAGGAGACTAGAATTCAATACTCAATGTACTGTTTCTACTGCATGTGTACTGCTTTCACACCACTGTACAACTGAATAATTGGAAGTCAACCACTGTAATTCAGGCACCACCTGCACTTTTCTCTGACTTTTATGTAGTAATTCGTGTCATTTCATTTGAGTTTGAGGAACTGTTTTCAGCAGTTCTTGCAAGGCAGGTCTAGTGGTGGTGAACTCCTTCATGTTTGGTTTGTCTGGGACAGACTTACCCTTGCATATCTGAAGGTTAACTTTGCCAGATAAAGTATCTTGGCTGGCAATTTTCATCTTTCAATACTCTGAATATGTCACTCTCCTCTCTCCTGGCCTATTGCGTTTCTGCTGTGAAATCCACTCAGTGTTCTGGGGGTTCTCGGGTAGGCTACTTTCTTTTTCACTTGGCTGGCATTAAAAATGTTTATCATTGATGATAGTTTCATTATATTACATCTAGGAGGTCTTTTTACGTTGAATAATAGTGTTTTCTGTTAGCTTTATGAACTGGTATGTCCACTGTTTTCCCAGTGTTTGGGCAATTCCCAGCTATTATTTCCCTAAATACACTCTCTCTTCCCTTCTTTGCTTCTTCTTTTTCTGGTATAAAAATTACTCTTAAATATGCATTTTTCTCATCAATACCGATAACTCTTGTAGGATTTCTTGACTTCTTTAAGAATCTTAGTTTGTGCTCTCATTTCTAAATTCTTACCTTCCAGATTGCTTATTATTTGTTTGATCTGATCTGCCCAATTTCGTAATTGGGCATTCTAGTACATTCTTCATCTGATTCATTAAATTCGTGAACTCCAGATTTTGTCTGGTTCTGAGTTCACTCAAGTGCCTTTCTGGGTATTCTTGTAGCTGACTGAATGTCTACATGACAGTTATTTGAAATCTTGATCAGTTAGATCAAAATATTCCATGCTTTTGGTTTCGGTTCCGGGATAATTATTATTTTTTATGATATCATATTACTCTGGCATTTATAGTGTTTGATGGAATATTTCTCTGCCATCACATTTTAAGTAGTACAAACCTGTATTAGTTGTTGACTTTGTTACAGTTTATCAGACTAGCCATTAAGAACCCTTCTTTCATTTTTCAGAAGATGGCATTATAGCTCAAGGTGTTGGCTTCTCTTTATCTGAGTTGCCTCTGGGGCCGCATTCTTGAACATGTGCTTTAAAAAGAGCTGGTTGGGGGCACCTGGGTGGCTCAGTCGGTTGGGCCTCCGACTTCAGCTCAGGTCACGATCTCGCGGTCCGTGAGTTTGAGCCCCGCGTCGGGCTCTGGGCTGATGGCTCAGAGCCTGGAGCCTGTTTCAGATTCTGTGTCTCCCTCTCTCTCTCTGCCCCTCCCCCGTTCATGCTCTGTCTCTGTCTCGAAAATAAATAAACGTTAAAAATTTTTTTTTAAAAAGAGCTGGTTGGCAGGGGAAGTTTGGGTTGAACACCTGAAGCTTTGTGGGTGTCCACTGTGTGGTATGAGGACCCTCCCACATTTCCATGGGTAGAACTCTTGCTGGAAACAGGGAGCATGTTCCTTCTCAAGTCTTTGTTATTCTTGTGCATTTTCCTTTCCTTTCTCTCCCCACCAGTCAGAGGACCCTCCTTAGAAATCATGCTGCTTGTGCACCATAAACCAGTCATTCACCAGTTTGCCTTTACACCTCCTCTATGAGATAGGTTACCATGGTCACCACCAGCAAAAGCACAGCACTTTGCAGTGCTGCCTTGGGACAGATTCCTTGAGATCTGTCTTGACATTGCACTCCGAAGACATACCTGGTTCTCCCATCAGGCCAGCTGGACACCCACAAATTTTGCTTTTGTCTTGCAGGCTCACCTTGTTTTGCACTCACCAGTTTTGCTTTTACTCAAATTGCAATGACTAGGAGTGGGGCAGTCTCAGCGACTCCCTTGAATCTGCAGCTCCATCAAAGTCCCATCCACCCACTTCCTGTAGCACAGGTAGGAGGAAATCTAAGTTCTCCAGGTTACTGTGCAGAGGCACCTTTGTTTGGTTACAAGGGACTACTTCAGTTGCAAATAAAAAGGGAGAGAAAAGAATGATGCTGCCATCTCATGCTGATGTCACTGCTATTAAGCATTTTGGCTTATTTTATTATTGGTTTTCCTGGGAATTACAATTAGCATCTTCATTTAGAACAACCAAAATTCAGATTAATTCTGATTTATACCAATATTATATGAAAACTGGGCTTCATTAAGCCGCTGTCCTTACCTCTCTTCTGTCATATTACTGCCATACGAATTACCACTTTTTGTGTTATAGCCACACAACTTAGTTGTATAATGACTGCTTTATGCAGTTGTTTTTTAAAACCTACAAAAGAAAAGTGTTACAAACAAATATTAGATAAACTCTTTCACAATATCTACGTGGAGAGGGACATGGGTTAGGAAAGCAGGAGTAAAATAATGGAAACTGAAAATTGAAACAGGTTTGTTAGGCTCTATGTACAATGCAGTACAGATTTGATTCTACTGTGTGAATATACAGGTAGATTATCTCAGAAATATTTAATAAAAACAAAAGTTAAATCTTACATTATAAACTAGTTAAATGTGGAAGATCTTTAAAATGTGGGTAGGTTCTAAAAGGAAAAATGAGAAATTGTTACTTCCTTAATACTATTAGAAGTCTGAGCCTCTCTCCTACTTAATCTATCCTCACCTACAACTCCAATATTCCAATTAATGTGTTTCTTGTATGCAGCGCACTTCATGTGCCTGCATTTATCCCTAAAGGGAACATGGTTTGATTGTTACTTTTTTTTTTTTTCAGATTAATCATTCTTTATTCCTCTGGCAGTGCAGAAGTATTTTAGTTAATGTAGTCCTCTTCATTTATTGATACTTTCATAGGGTTTGCTTTTGGTGTTGGAGCCAAGAAGTCATTGCTGAGACCTGTGTCCAAGAGTTGACTGCATATGTGGTTGTTTAGGAGTAACAGTGCCTTAGGTCTTCTATTCAAGTCTTTCATCCATTATGAGATGATTTTTTCTGTTTGGACTAGGAAGCATTCCAATTTTCTTCTTTTACATGTGGCTGTCCAGTTTTTTTCACAACCACTTGTTGAAGAGACGGTCCTTTTCCTATTGTATATTCTTTCCTCCTGTGTCCTAAGTTAATTGAGTATAAATGCATGGGATTTTTTCTGGGCTTTGGAGTCTCTTCCCTTGTTCTATGGGTCTGTTTTGATTACTACAGTTTTTAAATATAATTTAGAGTGTGATCTATACAGCTTGGTCCTTCTATCTCAAGATTACTCTGTCTTTTTGAGGTCTTTTGTAGTTCTGTACAAATTTTAGGATTTTTCTTTTATTTCTGTTTGGAATTTTGATGGGGATCACTGAGTCTACAGCTGACTTTGAGTAGGAGGGACACTTTAACAATATTAAGCCTTCTGATTCATGAACAGAGAATATCTTTCCAATCATTTGTTTCTTCATTTCCTTTCATCAGCATCTTAAAACTTTGGTTCTACAAGTCTTTCACTTCCTTGGTTAAATTTATTCCTAGTATTTTGTTCTTTAGGATGCAATTATAACTGAGGCTGTTTTAATAATTTCTCTGATAGTACATTATAGGTATATAGGAAAGTAACAGGTTTTTGTACACTGTGTAACGTGCAATTTAACTGTTAGAACTAATAAATAAGTTCAGTATTTCTGGTGGAGTTTTTAAGGTTTTATGGATGTAATACCAGGTCATCTGCACATGGTGACACTATACTTCTTTCTTTCCAATTTTGATGTCTCTTATATTTCTTGCCTAATTGCTCTGGGTAGGACTTCCGGAGCTGTGTTGTGACAATAGGCATACTTCTTGTCTCATTCTTCATTTTTTGAGGAAAAGTTTTCAGCTTTTCACCATTGAGGAGCATGTTAGCTATCAGCTTGTCCTATACTGTGCCTGTATTATGTTGAGGTACATCCTTTCTCTACCCATTTTGTTTAGAGTTTTTGTGCTAAATTTGTGTTGAATTCTGTACAATGCTTTTTTGGCATCTATTGGAATAATCATATGATTTTCTTCTTCATGTTGTTAATATGGTGTATCAGTCACAACAACTGATTGGCAGATGTTGAGTAATCTTTGTATCCCTGGAATAAATCCCATTTGATGATGGTTTATAAGCCTTTTAATGCATTCTCGAATTTGGTTTGCTTATCATTTATTCAGGATTTTTGCATCTATATTAATCAGGAATTTGGACTGAATTTTTCTGGTGGCATCCCTGCCTGGATTTTATATCAGGTTAAGGCTGGCATCATAAAATGAGTTGGGAATTTGGGGAGAGTTTGAGAGGGATTAATATTTTCTTTAGCATTTGGTATAATTCACCAGTGAAGCCATCTATTTAATCTCCTTGTTTAAAAATCTGTTCAGCTTTCCTGTTTTCATGATTTAGTTTAAATTCCCAGAAACATGCAATCTACATATTCATTGCTTCTTGGCTGGTCATTGTGTTGTCATATAATTGTTTGTAGTAGCCTCTTAGAATCCTTTGCATTTCTATGGTATT
Organism: Panthera tigris; assembly: GCF_018350195.1. NCBI lineage: Eukaryota > Metazoa > Chordata > Mammalia > Carnivora > Felidae > Panthera > Panthera tigris. The sequence goes on along the minus strand of NC_056660.1, from coordinate 99,303,399 downwards.
ACTTTTAAGATTTTCTCTTTCATGCCTCATTTTGGGTCTTCTCTCTGTCTCTGTGGGTCTTTTGATCTAAGGTCAATCTCTCAAGGGCAGCATTCAGCTACCCTGTGTATTTTGATTAAATATAAATAAATAGGCTGAATTCTTCAAAGTAATTATGGAGGGATGTGTGGGTGGCTCCGTTAAGTGTCCCTCCTTTGATTTTTTTGCTCAGGTCATGATCTCACGCTTTGTGAGATTGACATTCCCGTCCAGCTCTGTGCTGATAGTGTGGAGCCTTCTTGGGATTCTCTTAAAATTAACGTATAAACATTAAAAAATAAAGTAATTAGGGATAGGCATGCACTTAATGCCGTTTTGCTAATTGTTTTCTGGTTATTTTTGTAGTTCTGTCTCTTCTCTTGTTATTTCATGATTTTCTGTAGTGTATACTTAGAGTCCTTTATCTTTTGTTCATCTACTATAGGTTTTTGCTTTACGGTTAACCTGAGGCTTACCTATAACAACTTACATTTGTAACAGTCTCTTTAAAGGCCGTAACAGCTGAAGTTTAAAAGCACTCTAAAGCTCTGCATTTTTACTCTTCTTCCCCTGGCCATAATTTATATTTTTAATGTCACATTTTACGTCTTTTTATCTCGTGTATCCCTTAGCTAATGATTATAGTTACATCTTTGGTCTTTAAACCACAACCTCTACAACATTAAATTATTCTGAATTTTAGTATATATTTACCTTTTCCAGTGACATTTATACCTGATCAGTGTTGTGAGGCTAGTGTGCATTAGAAGAGAAGTCACTACACACTGACTGTCTGCATTGCCCCTCCAACAAGGCTGGTATAACACCACAATGAGTGGTTTCCCCTGAGCTTATGGTTCTTTCCCTTGAAAAAAAGAGCATGAGGGGGACATCCTGTGCCCTCCCCTAGTGCTGTGGGTCATTTAGGGGAACAAGGACTCTGATCTTGCCCCATGTCGACTGAGGGAGAATCTGTGAGCTCCACTACTTGGAAGGTTATTGTGACACTGAAGGGGTTGGGGACTGCAATGACCACCACTCAGATCCTGGCAGATTGAGTTTAAACCTGCAGAGCCAAAGTAGCAGTCCCAACCAACAGTTCTGCTCATCTGCAGGACAAATGGCACTACTTAGGAGTTTCACAAAGCACATAATTCTAAGGATATTATCAAAAAGTTAAGACCTATTTCTAAGTCAATTAAAACCCTTTGGAAAACAAGTAGTGATGGATGTTAAACAAAGACTTCATATGGAGAGTCTGGAGAGTCAGATAAGGACAGAACAGGGTAGATTCTTCAACATAAAATGATAGAACAAGTCTAGGTGATAAAGGTTGGCCTAATGTGGGCATTCAAACAAGGAATTTTTCCAGCTCTACACCTTATGTGCTCAGGCAAGAGGGAAATCAAAGTCCCACAATTGTAAGGAGAATATTTCCTGGCCCCGTCTGTCTAGAAGGATTGGCAAAAACACAAGGAGGTTATATACTAAAGCATTGCTGAGAGTTGGGCAAGTAGAGCTGATCACAGCTATGACAAAGCCAATAGCAGTGGAGGAGGGTTCCCCTGCTGGGTCTAGGAAGGGGAATTAATCCACAGCCTCATTTGAAGCCGAGAGTAGCTGATGCTGAGAGTAGTAGTGCCCTGATGCTATAAAACTCCTTTGTGAAACTTGGGAGTTCCCTTGAGAAGCCCCTCCCTGTCTTGCCCAGACATGGAATTAAAACATAACCCCTCACAATAGACCCTGGCTACCCAGTCCCTTCTGAGCAGAGGGCTAGTGACAACATCTGGAAGCTGTATAACCCAGCAACACTCAAGCCAAGATCTGAGCAGGCACTGCAGACAGTCTGCAGAGCAGAGTCGGTGGCCCTGTTCAGTCATGAAACATAGGGTGTGGGTCAGATTAAGACCACAAACCAGGGACCCTACAAGCTACAACAGCACACACACAGACGACTAAAATGAAATTAGGAAAATTGCATGAATATAAGATGTTTGACAAAGGAACAGAAACCATAAACAAAAAGACTACAGAAATCTCAGAGTTGAAATAATAAATACAGTGCCTGAACTGTAGATTTCAAGAGAGAATTTCAAAGGTAAATATAACCTTGCAGAAGAACCAGGCTGTTTGAAATTATCCAATCAGAAGAACAAAAAGTAAAAATAAAGAAAAAGTGAACAAAGTCTGAGGGACCTATGTAACAAAATGAAAAGAAACAATATTTGCATTATGAAAATCCCAGAGGAGAAAGGACAGAAGTTTTGAATATATAAATATATAGTGGCTTAAAACTTTACCTATGTAGGGAGAGAAATAAACATCCAGATGTATGAGGTCTAAAGTAACTGAAAGTTTGAAATCAATAGGGCTATTCTGCGACACATTTAATTATATTGTCAAAAATCAAAAACAAGAAAGAATTTAAAAAGCAGCAAAAGAAGTAACAAATAAGGGACCCCCCCTCCCCAAAGAACTGGATTTTTCAACTTTTCAGACCAGGAGAGAATGGAATAACATATTCAAATATGTCAAGCAAGAAATCTATACCCCGTAAAGCTGTCGTTCAGAGATAAAGGAGAAATAGACTTTCCCAAACTTAATACGGGACCTGCCATAAAAGAACTCCTAAGGAGATTGGAAAAGAAATAAGTAACATCATAAAAACATAAGAAGGTTGCATAAAACTCCCTGGTAATGGTAAATATATAGTCAAAGTTAGGTTTAACATGCTTTGGTGATGTACAACTCAGTTTCTAGTCTAACTTAAAGTGAAAAATGAATGTAGTAAAAATAAAAACTGATTACAATAACTTGTTAGTTATGCAATGTAAAAAAGTAAATTGTAACATTAGTAATCTTAAACATGAGGGGCAGGAGATGACAAAGTATACATCACTTTACTCATTTTAGCATAGTGATATAATTTTAAGGTATTTTATGTATACCTCCTGATACACACAAGGGAAAACCCGGTAGCAATTTTATCAAAGAACATGATAAACTATACTGATGTGAAAAGCCATCAAAACACAAAATAAGCCATCAGATAAAAAGAAAGGAACATTGGATCTACAAAACAATAATACTTCAAAATTTTCAACCAAAGATAGAATGACTGTGAATGGAAAAGAAAACAACATCCAGTGATATTCTGCCTAAAAGAAATTCACTTTAGCCTTAATGATACACAGGAACTGAGAGTGAAGAGAGGGAAAAAGATATTTTAAGCAACAACAACAAAAAAAGGCAAAGGTAGTTACACTCACACAAAATAGACTTTAAAAAAGATGAAGAATATCATTGTAGGAGTGCCTGGGTAGCTGAGTTCATTAAGCATCCAACTTGAGCTCAGGTTATGATCTCACAGCTTGTGAGTTTGAGCCCCACCATTGGGCTCTGTGCTGATAGATGGGAGCCTGCTTCAGCTTCTGTGTCTCCCTCTCTCTTTGCCCCTCCCCTGCTCAAGCTCTGTCTCTTTCTCTCAAAAATGAATAAACATTAAACAGTTTTTTAAAAAAAGAGTATCATTGTATAATGATAAAAGGTTCAAGCCAAGATATAACAGTTGTAAATACCTGCGCACCCATAATCAGCATACCTAAGTCTATAAGGCAAAAACTAACAGAGCGAACAGGAGAAATAAACGGCAATACAGTAATAGAAGGGGACTTTAACACCCCACTTAGAACAATGGAGAAAGACCATCCAGATAGAGAATCAATAAAGAGAATTGAACAACACTGTAGACCAAATGGACCTAACAGAAACACATTGTGCTCCCAACACCCCCCTGTCCACTATCCTAAAATAAGAAATCTTTAGCAAGCAGAAATGGCATAAAGTGAAGGTGCAATGACCATTTCATAAAAGTGATAAATCTATTTGTATTTCTTTTGGATAGTGCACACAGGTAGGTCTCTCATAAAAATACAGTGGCACAAAGCAAACTTCTAGATAGTGAGTGAAAAGTGATTACATAACAATCTGACAACAGAATATGCTTTCAAGTCCACAAGATGCATTTTCTAGGGCAGAACATATCTTAGGCCACAAAACAGGTCTTAGAAAATTCAAGAAACTGACACCATACGAAGTGTTTTCTCTGACCATAGTATGAAACCAGAAACTGATAAATAAGAAAACTGGAAAATTCACAAATACATGGAAATTAAACAAGATTCTCCCAAGCAACCAATGAATCAAAGAAGAAAATAAAGGGGAAATAACGTTTCCTTAGACACCAAAAAATAGAAGAGCGACATATGAGAACTTAGGGAAAGCAGCGAAAGCATTCCTAAGATGGAAGTTTAGAGCCAAAAATGCCTCCGTTAAGAAGAAATACCCCCATAACCTAACTCTACCCCTGAAAGAATTCTAGAAAAAAGAGGAACAAACCAAACCCAAAGGAAGCACAAGGAAGGTTAAAAAAAATAGAGCAGCTATAAATGAAATAGAGAAAAGGAAAACAATAGAAAAGATTAACCAAACTAACAGTTGGTCCTTTAAAAAAATAAAATTAACAAACCTTTAGCTAGAATACCAAGGAAAAATGAGAATATCCAAATCACCAAATTATAAGTAAAGGAGACAAGTGATACCACAAAAATACAATTGTAACAGATGATTATGAACTACAGAACAACAAACTGGATAACCTAGACAAATGGAAAAATTCTCTGACACATACAATATGCCAAAAATGAATAGAAAAAAAAATGTGAACAGACCAATCACTGGTAAAGAGAAGGAATCAATCAAAACCCTCCCAAGGAAGAAAAGCCCAGGACGAAATGGCTTCTTGGATGAAATTCAGCAAACATTTAAAGAATCAACACCAATCCTTCTGAAATTCTTTCAAGAAAGTGAAGAGAAGGCAATACTTCAACCTCATTTTACAAGGCCAGCTTTGCCCCAGTATCAACTTCAGCAAAGCACACTACTGGAAATGGAAACTACAGGCCAATATCCCTGATGAGTATAAAAGACAAAAAAAATCAACAAAATGCTAGCAAACAGAATTCAGCAGCGTAGTGAAGGATCATTCACCATGATCAAGGGGGATTTATCTCTAGAATGCAAGGATGACCCAGCATTTGCAAACCAACCAATATGATCCAATACATTTTTTGATCTCTCGACAGACACACATGAAGTATTTGACAATATGGAACAGTTGTTCATGATACAAGCACTTCACAATTAGGCATAGCAAGAATGTATCCCAACATAATAAAGGCCAGGTATAACACACATATAGTTAACCTTTGATAATCAATAGCAGAAAGGTAAAAACATGCCCACTCTTGCCACTTATGTACAACATAGGCACAACTAATGTGATTGCACTTGCTTGTGCTTTACAGATAGTGCATTTTTTACAAATTGAAGTTTTCTGGCAAGGCTGCACTGAGCCAATCTATCAGTGCCATTTTTCTACCATCATTTGCTTGCTTTCTATCTCTGTATATTTTGGTAATCCTTGCAATGCTTCAAACTCCATTACGTTTTGGCATGATGATCTGTGATCAGTGACAATGACTTACTGGAAGTTCAGATTAAACTTAACACTATTTAGCATAAAGGTATTTTTATTATTAAAAAATTATGTTTTATTCTTTGAGAGAGACAGAGTGCAAGCAAGGGAGGGGCAGAGAGAGAGGGAGAGACAGAATCCAAAGCAGGCTCTGAGCTGTCAGCACAGAGACTGGTTCGGGGCTCAAACTCACAAACCACAAGACCATAATCTGAGCCAAAGTCGGATGTTAAACTGACTGAGCCACCCAGGCACCCCTAACATGTTTTGTTGTTTTTTTTTAAACGAAGGTATGCATTGTTCTTTAGGCATAATGCTACAGCACATTTAATAGCCATCTGTATATTGTAAGCCTAACTTGTATATGCATTAGGAAATTAAAAAGTTCATTTGACTAGCTTTACGGTGATATTTGTTTTATTGTGAAGGGTTTCAAACTAAACTCTGTGAGATATGCCTGTATGGTAAGTCTTAGCAATGACAATCTAGCAAGGAATAAATAAAAGGCATCCAAAGGCATTGGAAAGGACGAAGTAAAATTATTTGCATATGATGTAATACCACATATATAAAACCCAAGATACTCCACTAAACTGTTAGAAATAACAGATAAATTCAGTAGTTGAAGGATACAAAATCAATGTACACAAATCTGTTCTTTATTCTCATAATGCACTATCAGAAAAAGAAATTAGTCCCATTTGCACCTCCCTCAAGGCATAAAATATATGAATACATTTAATCAAGGAGGTCAAAGACATGTATAATGAAAACTCTAAGACACTGGTGAAATAAAGATGCCACAAGTAATGGAAAGATTTTTTGTGCTTATGCATTAGAAGATTTAATATGGTAAAAATGTCCATATTACCCAAAGCAATCCAGAGATGCAATGAAGTCCCTACCAAAATTCCAATAGCACTTTTCACAGAAATAAACAATCCTAAACTTTGTACGGAATTACAGGAGGTGTGAAATAGGCAAAAAAATCTTGAAAAAGAATAACAAGGCTGGAGGCATCACACTCCTTGATTTCAAACTAGATTACAAAGATACCCTAATCAAAACAGTATGTTATCAGCATAAAAATAGACACACAGATCAAAAGAACAGAACTTAAAAATAACCCATACATTTATGGCCAGTTCATTTATGAGAAAGGAGGTAAGAATACACAATGGGGAATGGACAGTGTCTTTAACAAATGGTCTTGGGAAAACTGGACAGTCACATGGAAAAGAATGAGGTGGTCTACTATCTTACACCATATGCAAACTTCAATTCAAAAGGGATACAAGACTTAGAGGTGAGACCTGAAACAGTAGTCCTAGAGGACAGCATAGGTGGGCAGCTGCTCCTCAGAGGTCCTGGCAATGATATTTTCGCTGTGAACCCGAAAACAAAGGCAACATCAAAAATGTTGTTCTCTCCTTCTCTCTCCTTCTCTTTCAGAAATAAACATTTTTTTTAAATTAACAAGTGGATAAATACATCAAACTAAAAAGTTCTGTACACCATAGCAAATCCTCAACAAAAGATAAAAGCAGCCCAGTAACTGGGGAAAGTATTTTGAAATACATACCTGATAAGGGGTTAATAACCAAACTATATAAAGAACTCATATAGTACTAGCAACAAAGAAGCTATTGATTCTGTCAGAGGACTGAGGTAAGAAGGCCAACTTTCCTCCCCAAATTGGTGGGACAAAAAGGGGAATGTAGACGATCACAACTTACCAAAGCATAAACCCCATGGTGGAAATGTATGTGGCAACCCGTACAGCAGTACGAAGACCTGAACTCTAATTGACAAATTTCTGGAAGCTTAGTGTGTGATGAGCCAGTGAGATAAACAGCAAGGGGGTCCAATCACCAAAGGAGGCGAAGCATATGGCTTTGAGTTTTTACCTCCAGAAGCTTAATCAGCTTCTTACAGAGAACATGAGGGCAAAATCTCCTCTTGACTCTAGTAGGGAGAGGGGAAAATCAATCATTTTGAAATATACCAGTAAACTCTGTTCTTCTTAGCAAGGCCTGCCCTTAGGAGTAATTTTTTTATCAGAGCCTCATGGGGAAGGCATAGGACTCTACCTGCCTCTGGCCATCCTGTCATACCCACAGTGGGTGGACACTGAAACACCATGGTTATATTCACAGCCCTGGGACAGAGGTTTACCCAAAGACTGAGATTTATCATAGGAATATAGAATGCTCTCTTCCTCACATATTATGACTTCATTATTAAAGCCTATCTAGTACAATTCCTTTTTATGTAGTGCATCATGTCTACCTTTCGACAACAGCAACAAAAATGGAGAAGGCACAGTAAAAGGTAAGCACTGCTAAGAGAGCAAGCATCAGGACCAGGCTGTTGAACTGATCCGACTATGAATTAAAAACTAGTATTAATATGCTAAGGACTCTAATGGAAAACAATAGACAGTATGCCTTACAGATGGGTAATGTAGGCAGAGAATTGGACGTTTTAAAGACAAAAATTTAATAACTAGAGAAAGAGAAGAATGATAGGTGAATGAGAGAGCTAATTCAATATCAAAGGCAACTGATCAATTATATCCATTCTGCTCAACTACCAGAAAAGAAATGAACGAGAGGAGAAAAGGCCTTTTCAGCATTGTCTGCACTGATTTTATTGTATTTATAGCTGATCTAAAAGATAAATACAAAATTGTTATTTTTTTCCATATATGAAGTTTATTGTCAAATTGGTTTCCATACAACCCTCAGTGCTCATCCCAAAAGGTGCCCTCCTCAATACCCATCACCCACCCTCCCCTCCCTCCCACCCCCCATCAACCCTCAGTTTGTTCTCAGTTTTTAAGAGTCTCTTATGCTTTGGCTCTCTCCCACTCTAACCTCTTTTTTTTTTTCCTTCCCCTCCCCCATGGGTTTCTGTTAAGTTTCTCAGGATCCACATAAGAGTGAAACCATACAGTATCTGTCTTTCTCTGTATGGCTTATTTCACTTAGCATCACACTCTCCAGTTCCATCCATGTTGCTACAAAGGGCCACATTTCATTCTTTCTCATTGCCACGTAGTACTCCATTGTGTATATAAACCACAATTTCTTTATCCATTCATCAGTTGATGGACATTTAGGCTCTTTCCATAATTTGGCTATTGTACAAAATTGTTATTAAAAATGCCACAAAGTAATAATGACTCTGATGTCCCGATAGTTATATACCACAAAATATGGTGTTGAGATGCCCTCAGTGGAAAATACTTGGCCATTTTTACCCCTGAAGAACTGACCATAAAATTTTAATTTCTCATTATTTATGGATTTGGGGTGTATATATATTTTCTTTTCAAAAATCTTTTCATGGGTACATGGATGGCTCAATCGGTTGAGCATCTGACTTCAGCTCAGGTCATGATCTTGCATTCGTGTGTTTGGGCAGTGTCTCTGGCTCTGCATTGACAGCTTGGAGCCTGGAACCTGCTTCAGATTCTTTGTCTCCCTCTCTCTCTGCCCTTTCCCTGCTCTCTCTCTCAAAAAGTGAGTAAACATTAATAAAATAAAAATTTTTATATCCATGCTCTGCCTATCCTTTAACACCACCCCCCCCCCAAACGTCAAAAACACAGCTGTAAACTGCAAGCTCTTGATTCACATATGGTCAGTACGTTCTTCATTACAACATTGCAGTCTTCACTGCCACAGACAGTAGCTTTAGTGGTCGCAGAGGCCTAATGGTTAATTGCTGTGGAGATGCTCTCCTGGTCAAGTTCTTGAACAGGTAATATGATCCACCTCACTTCCTGAGCTTCCACTCACATGTGCAGCCACTCTCCATTAACCCAGGGTCTGTGTCAGGGTGTCCAAGTCCAAACACCTTAGAAGGTTCATTCATATACTGAGGAGAAAACCAGACTCACAGTCTGCTTTCTAGGGTCTAAATCCCCTACTCAGTCTCCTGTCCACATTAGGAGTCCTCCTTTGAGGCCAGTAATAACCTTTAATGCATAGAAATTTGGTTGCGAGCCACTGAGGGCTAATTCAATGAGGTCCTTTGACTTTGGTTTTGGGGACAGAGATCCTAGTCTTTGCTTCTGCTTCTGTAATATGTTCTAGCCTGAACTTGGAACATAGGCAAATTGTGGAAGTTAATCTCCCTTTTCTAAAAGTGAATGGTTAACCGCCAAGGATAAAATTGCCATGCCAAAAAATACTTGGTACCTGATGGTAAGGAGGAACAGACTCTCCTAGGGACTCTCTGCATACACCATACAGTTTTAAGTATTTTTTGTGCCTAAGATAGGAGCAGTGAAATATAAAAAGCAAATATTTATGGACCTAAAAGGAAGATTGGACAGCAATATAATAATAGGAAGGGGCTCTACTACTCCACTTACATCAAAGGATAGATCATCCATATAGAAAATCAATTAGGAAACATTGGCCTTAAAAGGACACATTAGACCAGATGGATTTTACAGCTATATACATAACACTCCTTCCAAAAACAACATATGTACATTCTTAAATGCACATAGAACATTCTCCAGTATAGATCTTACGTTAGGTGCTAAAACAAATCTTAACATTTTTCAGTAAAATGAAACCTTATCAAGCATCTTTTCTGATTACAGTGGTATGAAACTAGAAATTAATGACAAGAGGAAACTAGAAGAATGACAAATATGTAGAGATGAAATCACCTGCTGTTCCAAAGAGTGAGTCAAAGGAGAAATCAAAATAATTGAAATGAGTGGAAAGGGAAATACAACATATCAAAACTTATAGCAACAGCAGTTCTACTGGGGCAATTCATCATAATGAATGCCTACATCAATAAAAAAAAAAAAACCCAACAACCTAACTTTATACCTCAAGGAATTGTAAAAAGAATAAACAATGCTCAAATTTAAAAATATAAAATAAATGCTAATAGAAAAGGTAAGTGAAACTAAGAGCGGATTCTTTGAAAAGATAAGCAAAATGGATAAAACTTGAGCCAGAATCACCAAGAAAGTGAAATAAATAAGAATAAATTTAACTAAGGATGTGAAAGACCTCTACAATGAAAGTTGTAAGACACTGATGAAATTGAATAAAACAAATCAATGGAAAGAAATTTTGTGGTCATGTGTTAGAAAAATTAATATGGTTGATATGTCCATACCATCCAAAGAAATCTACAGATTCCAAACAATCCCTATCAAAATTCCTATAATTTCTCACAGAAATAGAACAATCCTAAAATTTATACATAACCATCTAAGACTTTGGAAAACCAAAGCAATCTCAAGAAAGAACAAATCTGAAAGCATAACGCTCCACATTTTTCAGGCAAATGGGAAAGCTCTCCTAGAGAACCTGGAAGGCAAATTGAATCCTTCCCCCATTTGTTTCCTGCACAGAGAAGAAAGAGACTTCAGCGTTCAATTGACATCATTGCCTTCTCTCTTGAATCCTGAATTTGAAACCTAGAGACAATCACACTGTTGATGGCATTTTCTTGAAAGGTTGATCTTTTCACTTGGTCATCATCCTAGTTTTAACTGTGGGCAGTAAAACTCATTCATGTCAATGGCTGCACTGAGCATACTAGATAGATATATGTATGTCTGTATGTGTGTCTTTAAGTGGATGTATACATATATGTTAACATAGCCAACATTACTGATTATACAGGGTTCTTCACAGGAACAAAACCAACAGGGGGTGTCTGTGTGTGTGTGTATGTGTGTATATAAATGTATATAAATATGTATATCAATAAATATATTAATCTCTATTTTTAAAAAGGAAATATAGATGACTAATTTCCTTCCACTGTTCTCCAGTACTTTTCCATTAGCTCACCCTGACACTTAAAATCTCTCTTCTTTGTGTTTCAGCAGAGTTGAGTTCAATTTCTCACTCCTATTGCAATAGTCCTGAATATTAACAAGTGTCTGGTACAGTTTTCTTTTACACACACACACACAAAGTTTCAAACAAACATTGCCCAGTATAGGAGTACGAGTTGACTAGTACTATTTTGTATGATTGATAGGCACAGTCCCTTTGAGTTCAGTTGACTTTGAAGATTATAAATTTATGGTAAGAGCAGTCTATCAAACAACTTTGTGCAATGGGACTTTGTCCTACTGGTTTTAATTAAGAGAAAGTGGATGGGAGAATCTAGTGAGGTCAGAATTTGGCAAGCTGAATGAGTTAGAAAGAGGTTAAAGCAACAGAGGTTAAGAGTATGGTCAAAATCTTTGTGAAGTGATGAAGCATGGATTCTAGGTAAAACAAGGAAGCAAGTGAAAACCAGAGAACTGTTATATAGAAAAAAATAGTATGTCAATAAAGAAAATCAACACAATGATCACATTTTATAAATACACATTCAAAATGAATTCAGCAGTTTTAAAAAACTACACTGAGGCATTCATATTATAGTTGAGAAAGACAAGAATGACTAAAAGGTAATAGGCAAATAAAAATATTAGGATTAAAGTTAAAAGTTAGAATACTCTTTAATGATGCAAAAAATATTTAATATAATTCAGTCTTATTTATGAACAAGCTCTTAATGAACAGAGAGCCCATCTCCCTCATCCTGACCAAAGTTACTCATAAAGAAAATTTTAAAATTCTTTGCATTAAAAATAAAAGGACAGGAATGTCAGTATCATAACTTTTATGTAAACTTGTCCTGAAAGTTCTGGCCCATACCAGGATCAAGAGAAAGTAGAGGATTGTAATGGAAGAGATAAACAATTAATTGGCAATAAGATCAATGTGATAGGGCAACAGTGAGAGAGGGAAAAACTCGACTTAAAAGGTATGAATCTCAGAGAATCCTGTTATTTGTGGCTATTTGTTCACCATTAAAAGGTTAACTGTTCTAAAGTTATACAATAGTTAGAAAAAAAAAGAAATTTTGTCTTCTTGGTAACGAAACACTTAAGAGAGGAAAAGACTTACTTGAAGAGCTAAAATGGAAACGATGTCATCAGGAAAATGTTTCTTTATTGTAAAATACCATAAATAACTTTTAGAGGACTTAGGAAGTAGGAAGCTTGTGGAACTACATAGGTAACAATGATTAACAGATTTACGGAAGTAGACATCAACTAGATTATCAGTAGCCAGGAAATGTTACACCTTGGGCTTTGATGAAATTAAGGGCCACAAGCCGAATATGGCTCGATATTCTCCTCAAAGAGGACGGACATAATACTTAATAACTTGCCCACCAATACCTTCTGAGTAACTTCTAATGGAAGTGTTGCCCTTTCAACATAGCCTACTTTTGCCTCTTTAATATCACACACTCCTCTGCAATTTCTGTTGTTATACTACAGCTACACGGGCACAGGGAACAGATCTTTTTCCCTACCTTTGACTTTACTTTCAAATTTTAAATAAGACTTAATCCCAAGAAAGATTAAACATCATTTGATATCTTCTAGTGTTTTAAACATTATCACCAATTTTTTTAAGTTTATTTATTTTGAGAAAGAGAGATGGGAGAGGGGCAGAGAGAGGGAGAGAAAGAATCCTGATGTGCAGCTCAAACCCATAAACAGACCTTGCCCTGAGCCATAACCAAGAGTTGGACACTCAACTGACTGAGCCACCCCGGCATGCCAACATTATCACTAAAGGCCTATTTAGCTGGAGAATTTGGGGTGCAGAGTAGATTGAGACAACAAATAGTTTCAGTGACTTTAGAGATGGTCCTACTACACTCAGGGAAACCAGTTTGTAGCCCTACCCATCATTGAATCCAGCCTTCAGCCTGCCCAACCAGGAAATCTAACCAGGCTACGAGAAGCTGTGTCACCCATCTAATAGCTCTACTTACAGTGTCACTTGAATAAAGAGCACAGCCCCTAGCTTTCCCTATCTGCAGTGCAAAACCAATGACCTCATCAGACCAAGTAATTCAGTACACACTCAACAGATTTGCAACCCCAAACAATGAGCTTTATAGGCACTGAGGGGTCCAGTCCTGCTAACTTGTCAGGACAGGGAAGCAAATTCTTATTTCCATTCTTATTCAATGTATTACCCAGTCCTGATCCTCTCGTACACCTGACCAGAAAGTTCAGGCAACTACGGCAACATCCTACAGCTTCGCTTGGGTATGGAACCAAGCCAGCTGTCTTGTTCAACTGTTCTCAGCCAGTGGCACACCCTTCCATCACCAACATCAGGGCTCTGTCACCTCACCACAATAGCTGACCTGCCTGTCCAGGACATTATCAGCATTCATTCCCAGACACCCAAATGAGCTGACTCATGATGATTGATCTTGGCCAAGGCAAACTTGTAAAGCCTGGAAAAGGAGCCCTATTCCCCGAATGTTCAGATATCAATGTAAAACAAGGAAAACAAAAACTCAAGTAAATATGACACCATGAACAGAAATAAAGTTCCGATAACTGTCCCCGAGGAAATGAGTCTATGTGAACTGTCAAGGAACTCAGAATAATCCTCATAAGAAAGTTTAGCAAACTATAAGAACACACAGACAACAACAGGAAGTTTGGAAAACAACGCATGAAAAAAAACAAGTTTGATCAAAAACCAGAAACCACCAAAAAGAAAAACAGAAATCTAAGAGCTAAAAAATATAGTAACTGAAAACTTCCACACAGACTTGCAGAAGAAGATTTGATTATCCAGAAGAAAGAATCAGTGACCTGGAGAATATGACATTTATAATTATTCAGTCAGAGTAGCAGGAGAGGGGGGAGGAGGAGAAGGAGAAGAAGAAAGAAGAAAGAGCCTAAGGGCCTTATGGGACACACAACAGTATATGTATACCTTGGAGGTGTTGTGGATTTGATTCCAGACCAAAACAATAAAACAAATGTCACAATAAAGCAAGAGAAAGTTTCTGGTTCCTCAGTGCATACAAAAATTATGCTTGTCTATACTGTCATCTATTAACTGTCATAGCATTATGTCTAGAAGTACAATGTACATACATTAATTAAAAACATTCTTTGTTGCTAAAAAAATGCTAACCATGAACTGGCCTTTTAGTGCAGACAGATGGAGTACACTCCCTGTCTAGAACTTAGTACAGCACTGGGCACGTAGTAGGTCGTAGGTAAATGTTCACTGAACTGAATTGGTAAGTTTTGATAGGATAGTGAAATAAAATAAACTCATAATATACTTTTATGGTTTAAAAAAATACATACGTGAGAAGATCAAAGTCACAAAAGCTTTAAGTTACATGAAGGTATTTATAAGATTTAAGTTAAAACTATCATTAAATGTTTTTAACCAAGTGAATGACAAATCAATGAAATGTATTCTGATTTTTTTAAGTCATTACTCTTTTCCCTCCTGCCCCCAATATCTCTGTATCATTCCTACTTTTGATCATTTAGTAGATGGTCTAGTAACTTCACCTCTTGATGCTCAGCACTTGTATTCCTTTACTGCTTGTAGGATCTTCGAATACATTGTGCATAACATTCTAAATGAAAGAAAACCATTACTGTTTTATTGCCCATCTGATTCAGTATACCTATTCTCAAAATAGTTTTGTTCCTTTCTTGTCAGACAGAAAAAGCAATGTTATCCTGTTTATCATTCTTTGTGAGGGAAGAATGCAACTATGTTTCTGCTGGAAGAACCTCTAGTAAGGTAAAATCGGTTCATAATGGTAAGTTCGCTTTAATACTCTTTATTTTAAGTGCAAGAGTACAGTCCAAGAAGGAAAGTGCTTTATTGTCTTTAAGGCTAGTCAGAGGCAAGCTTAACTTGCTTCCTGAAAGTTATATGTGAACTAGTGTATCGTATCAGAACACAGCCTCCTTTTCAGGAGCCACCATGATGGAAATCCACCTAGACTTGTTCTATCATTTCATGTTGAAGAGTCTACCCTGTTCTGTCCTCATCTGAGCTCTTTCACTAGAATGTCCATATGAAGTCTTTTTTTTTTTTCTACTTGAATTTAACATCCATCACTATTTGTTTTCCAAAGTGTTTTAACTGACTTAGAAATATGTCTTAACTTTTTAATAATATCCTTAGAATTATGTGCTTTGTGAAACTCCTGAGTAGAAATAGGCAAGGCATCCCTTCCTACTTATTTATAAGGACAATGCAATTTATGTGATGGAATCCTTTATAATAATTAAAAAGGTTATAAAAGAGTATTTGTTGATATGGAAAAACATTAACAATACACACCAAAAGAAAAAGCTTATTACTGTATAGAGTATGATTCTTTGTGTTAGCATAGATGCATGTATACAGAGGAGAGACAAGAAAGACACACACCACAGTATTAACAGTGGCTTTCTGGGTGACAGTTTTGGATGATGTGGGGAACAAGGGGGAGGTGTGCCCCTCTCTTCCTAAGTTCTCTTTTTTGAGCATATATTACCTTCCAATAGAAGAAAAAAGTAAAAGGCTTGTCTCTTAAGGTCATCTGTTGAGCAACAGAAATTTCATTGTAATATGAAATAGGTCATTAAGAGAAATGAAGCTATGTAATTAACAGATTTTTCAAGTTATCCGTCTTGACATTGTTCCCTCATTAAAATGATTTCTTTCACCAGAAGACTCCTTGCTGAGGGACCAAGACTGGTTTTTAGCTCAACCTAGTTTGTTGGAGGGTATAGGGTGGCAACAATAATTTGTTTCTTTATATGAAATAAATATCACACAAGCTTTTAGTTAATTCAGAGAAGGAACACTTTTCAGGTTAGACTCAGCAAGAGATGATAAAATAGTTTTGGTACTCATTTCTGTCTAGCACCATTGATTCTCTGGGTGAGGTGGTTTCCCAGTGACCTTGAGTAGCTCAAAAGATGGCTAGTTACCATCACTGGATGTTGACAACACGATGTGGCTGGTATAGAATGTAATGCATTCTCTGATCCTAGAGGTAAGCCTTCATTTTAATTTGCAATATAGTTACTAAACTATTGTGCTATGCTGTATCACGTGATTATTGAAGAACCTAAGGTCTTTTTAAAGAAAAACTATTAAAAGAAATTTATGTTGACTGGCATGAGAACAACGACCAAGAATTTTTTTTTCCCCCAACACGGTATCATTAGAGACACAATATTAAAATAGCATTTCCCCCTCTTTCCATCTCCCTCCTATTCTTCCCCCTGTACTGGGTGGTGGGTAACTGTTCCATCTGGAGAAGGGAGTCTCCAAAGTAACCAACAAGGATGCAGTAAAGCTTAGATATTGGAGAAGGATGCCTTCTTAATTTTCTGTTTTAAAAGCACTTTGTAAGAGTAATACTCCAGAACATTAGCCATTCATTTATAAAATATTTGAGTAGAAAATACGACATGAATATAATCTCTCTCACTTTATTACAGTTCCTTTGTCCTCTCAATTATATGAACATATTAATAGATGAACTTCATAGAGAAAAGACATGATAAAAAATAATTTAAGGTTTTAATGCTCATTTGACTTCTTCCCCATGTAAAACAGTATCTATGGTTATTAAAAGCAGAACTAACCTTATAAACATTAAATACGTATATGGAAATATTATAGCTACCTGGTGCTTCATGTTTAAGATGTATATTTCAGATCTTAATATTTTGAAATTTGAAAACAGAGGGCAGAGCTAGCTTAAAAGTAGTCAAAGAGATCAGCAGTGCATTTTCACATTAGAGCCTAATACCTTTATATGGTTCCACATGCTGTTATTTTCTTTCATTTGTGGATTGTATTCGTTGTAGAATACATGAAAGACGTTTCTTCCAATAGCCATTCTTAAACTTTTGGTTTATACTTTCACACACGTGGTCTACCCTTCTTCTTCTAGGTTCCCTGGCTGGTAGTAGTAAACGAAGCAGATGGGAGTGTGGGTATTTTTTCCCTCCCAGACATTGTGCGACCCCTGGTACTCACACCTGCAGGTTTAAATGCCGCTTTCTGGCCTTTCACATAGTGTGTGGGGAGAAGAGGTGGGCGGAGCAATCAGCGGCTTCTCTACCACCCATCTACACGTTACAGCTTCATGTGCATGACTTTCTAAACTATTTTCATTTTGTGTGTGTTTTTTTTCTTTAAAGTCCATTTGTTTATTTTGAGAGACAGCACGGGTTGGGGAGGGGGAGAGAGAGAGAGTGAGAGAGACAGAGTCCTAAACAGGCTCCACACTGTCAGTACAGAGCCCAACGTGGGGCTCGAACTTATGAACCTGGAAATCATGGCCCGAACAGAAGTCAGATGCTCACCTCACTGAGCCACCCAGGCACCCCTGGTAGCTTTGTGGTTTTAAAGTTTTACTCCTCTGCTTTGGTAAGAGAGAAAAGTTTATATAAACTATGTTGATTTAGGAGCCTTCTATCAATACCCAGTGGTGCCTGAATAATGGACGGTTCATTGCCATATTCATCCAAGCTAAGATCTTTTCCATTTTGCTTTATTTTCAGGACTAATAACTGGAAAACATAGACAAAAAAATTCTTTGAGCTCTAACTATTGAAAACTTCAGCTACCTTTAAAAAAAAAAGTTACTACTATTTTGAGTACATAAAACAAAAGACCTAGACCCCTGCATATAAACTTTTTTCCACTGATACTATCAAAATTACGTTAATTATCAATGAGCATTGAGGGCTAACCTCATTTTCTTCCAGAGTTTCTCTGGGTAACCTCTCAGATCACAGTCAGGGAGCATGCAGAGTGAAGGCGGGATCTGTGGACAAGAGGGGTTGGTGATTTCCCTGTGTCCCATGTTTAGTAGTGAAACATGGGCTGAAGGGGTCCTAAAACTGCCCACTGTCTCATCTTTCTGTCACTCCCCCTTTCCCCCGTCGTGAAGTGCAAACAATCCAGCCTTGGGCTGCACAGACTTATACCAAGATGTGCCAAGACATCCCAAGACAGCAGACTATGACATATACTTTGAACTCTTACAAGTATTAAAGTGCACATACTGTAGTACTGATTTTTCTTCAAAAACCAACCAAAGTAGCTAAAACTAGTTTTTACTGTGTAAACTAGTGTATAACTGAAAGATACTCACTCTAAAGGAATCCCAGTGCCAGCAAGAAACATATCCCATTCACTGAATGGGAACACCAAGGACGTGATTTTAGTAGAGCTAACACAAGACCTAGAGACTGTCACTGATATACATTGTGGAGACCTAACCCGCATCTACTGACTCAAAAACTCTACAGATAGGACCTTGGAAACTCATTTTCAAATTTCAGGTGTCGGCGAACCTCAAAGTCATGTTAAATGTTATACTCAGGAAACATTGATAATATGACAAAATGAATGTGAATGTGATATTGCTTACAGCACAATTTGTAATAACCTAAAACTGGAAATAACCCAAATATCTGTAAGCAAACAGTGAACAGATTTCATTGCATTCATTCCCCAGAATGTTATGGCACCTTAACAGTGAACACACACAGCTGTATTCAACAGGGAAGGAACTTCACAGACCTAACAGCAAAGGAGCAAGACCAATCCAGAGTGTGAATACATTTAGACAGAACTATACAGCTCCTTCATGCACATTAGGAAAAGGCCTCAACCCCGGACAGACTCATCCCCCACAGGCACGTAACTTGGCACCTTAAAAAAAAAAAAAAAGATCCCTTTTCAGGCGGCTGGCCCTGAGCCAAGCCACACAGTTTGCCCAGTGGAATCAGGCTGGATTTCAGCTCTTTTCTGCCCAGGAGGCTAAAATTGTTTGTGCACTGCAAAGTCAGAGTAAACAAGTCAAGTTCTTTATCCTCTCTATGCCTTGGTGTCACAAACCAGAAGAATGTTGAGTTGGATGAGTTTCCATTTTCATCCAGATGTGATGTTTCAAAAATTCTGTCATTAAATGCTCCTCTGTGGGGACGAATCCTGTTCCACAGCCAGAATATGAAATGTAATTTACCAGTGAAAAAACACTGTAAACATAGGGATGGGTGAATTCGAATTCTCTATGATATAGTTTGTATAATGCTGTGGACTTAGGAAAATTCTCTATGTTCCTAATAACTGGATCACAAACATTTGGAGCTCAACTCCCTTGGAACACAGCAGCAGCGATTCAGAGGCTCACGTGCATGGGACATGGAATGGTACAAGCCTCAAATTATGGGTTCAGCCTGGTTAGCCTGTTCCCCATGATCCTCTAGGAGCTGAGTGTGGGTAGCCTGCTTACTTCATGTAGCCTCTAGGCCACCAACTTTAGAATACGGAGGCTAACACAGTCCCAGAATCTCTGCGAAGATACCTTAAGTTAAAACCAAAAGCATGAGTGAAAACTGTGGACTATAAGGCGCCATACCCAGGAGAAGCTGTGTCAGGTGGGTGTTTATGGAATAACCAGTGTGAATCACTTTTAGAAAACATCCACTGTTACGTGAATAAAAGGTACCAGTGGTTATTCTTTCTGTCAGATGACAGACTCAACTTCCCATTAAGGATACCGATTCGATATAATAATATTTTCTCTTTTTCAAAAAGCGTTTTGCTCCTTGTCAAACTTAACTTGGACTGGCAAATGAGCCTAAGTATCTACATACACAGCTGATGAGTATGCAATCTCACGCAAGTATCTATCATTTTTGAACCCTTTATTTTTTTATAGATTGCTAATCTCTTTGAAAAGTCTACTGTCTTCTAGTGTCTGATGACAAAAGAGGAAAAAAGCTACTGTCATGAGAAAAATGGTAGCTCTGTTTCCCACAAACTATGTCAAAATATCCTAGCCAGATAAGTATAGGTGTTATGTGCAGTTATTCTTAAACATGGTATAATGCTTCCTTTTTTAAAATTTAGGTAATTACATACAGGCATACCTCAGAGATGCTGTGCATTCAGATCCAGACCAGAAGAAAGCGAATATTGCTGTAAAGTTAGTCAAAGGGACTTTTTGGCGCCCTGGTGCATATAAAAGTTATGTTGCCAGTACAGGTTAGTATAATAAGTGTGTAATAGCATCATGTTTAAAAGACAATGTACATATCTCGTTAAAAAAATCCTTAATTGCCAAAAATGTGACCTGTCATCAGAGCTAGTGAGTTGTCATCTTTTTCCTGGTAGAAGGTCTTGCTTTCATGTTGGTGGCTCTTGACCCATCAGGATGGTGGCTGCTGAAGGTTGGGTGGCTGTGGCAATTTGTTTTAAATGAGATAGCAAGGAAGTTGGCCGCACTGACGGACTCTTCCTTTCACAAGCAATCTCTTGCATGTGATGCTGTTTGATAGCATTTTACCACAATACTACGTCTTTCTAAATTGGATTCAAATCTCTGAAACCTGCCTACTGCTTTTCAACTAAGTTTATGTCATATTTGAAATCCTCTGTGGTTTCAAAATCTTCATAGTGTCTTCATCAGGAGTAGATTCCACCTCAAGAAACCACTTTGTTTGCTCATTCACAAGAAACGATTCCTTATCCATTAAAGTTTCCCCATGAGATTGCGATCGTTCGGTTATAGTGACAGGCTCCATGTATAATTCTAGTTCTCTTGCTGTTAACACCACATCTTCAGCTATTTCCTCCATAGGAGTCTTGAGCCCCTCAAAGTCATTCCTGAGGGTTGGAATCAACCTGTTTGAAGCTCCTGTTAATTTTGATATTTTTACCTCTTCTGATGTTCTGGATGGCACAAATGTTCTGAATGGCATCTAGAATGATGAGTTCTTTCCAAGAGGTTTTCAATTAACTTTACCCATATCCATCAGAAGATTAACTCTTTATGGCAGCTACAGCCTTACAAAACGTGTTTCTTAAAAATGAGACTTGGAAGTTGAAATTACTTCTTGATCCATAGGCTGCAGAATACATGCTACATTAGCAGGAATCAACACAACACTGATCTTGTACATTTCCATCAGAGCTCTCGGGTGACCAGGTACTTTATGAAAGAGCAGTGTGCACAAAATATCAGTGTGCATAAAATATTCAGTAAACGATGGTGGAAACAGGTTTTCTGTCACCCAGGGCTTTGTTGTTCCATTTAAAGAGCATAGGCAGACTATTTTTAGCATAATTCTTAAGGGTCTTAGGATTTTTGAAATGGAAATGCGCATTGGCTTCAACCAAAAGTCATCATCTCTATAAGTCCCTAACAAGAGAGTCGGCCTTTATTTATTTATTTTTTTGTCTATTTATTTTGAAGGAGGGGGGGTATGAGGGAGTAGGGGAGGGGCAGAGAGAGAAGGAGAGAGAGCAAGAATCCCAAGCAGGCTCTGCACTGTCAGCGCAGAGCCCAACACAGGTTTCAAACTCACAGAATGTGAGATCTTGACCTGACCTGAAGTCAAGAGTCGGACTCTCAACTGACTGAGCCACCCAGGTGCTCCCAAAGTCCCCACATATGTAACTCCTAACAAGAGAGTCAGCCTGTCTTTCATAGCTTTGAAACCAGGCATTGACTTCTCCTCTTTAGCTATGAAAGTCCTTGATGGCATCTTCTAATAAAAGCTATTTTGTATACATTGAAAATCTGTTGTTTAGTGTTGGCACCCTCATGAACATCTTACCTAGATCTTCTGGAAAACTTGCTTGCAGCTTCTATATTGGCACTTACTGCTTTATGATGTACTTTTATGTTATGGAGATAGCTTCTTACATTAAACCTTATGAGCCAATCTCTGCTAGCTTCTAACTTTTCTTCTGGATAGTCAACACTTTTAGCTTTCACAGAATTGAAAAAAGTTAGGGCCCTGCTCTAGATTAGGCTTTGGATAAAGAGAATGGTGTGACTGGTTTGATCATCTATTCAGACCAGTAAGACTTTGTCTGTATCAGTAATAGGCTGTTTTACTTTTCTATGATTCATGTGTTCATTGGAGTATAACTAATAATTTCCTTCAAGAGCTTTTCCTCTGCATTCACAAAATAACCATTTGTCTTGAGAGGCCTAGGTTTGGGCCTGTCTTGGCTCTCAACATGTCTTCCTCACTAAGCTTAAATATTTCTAACTTTTAATTTAAATTGAGAGATGTGTAACTTTTTATTTCACTTGAACACTTGGAGACCAATGTAGGGGCATTAAATGGCCTAATTTCAATATTGTTGTCTCTCATGGAGTATGAAGCCCAAGGAGAGGAAGAGATTGGGGGAGCCGGAAGACGGTGGTTTGTGCAGCAATCAGAACACACACAACATTTAGTGATTAAGTTCACCATTTGAAGGGTGGCCCAGTGGGTTAGGTGTCCCAACTCTTGATTTTGGTTCAGGTCATGATCTCACAGTTCATGGGACTAAGCTGTACAGTGGGCTCTGTGCTGAGTATGGGCCCTGCTTAGAATTCTCTCTCTCTCTCTCTCTCTCCCCCCCTTCCTGACTCATCCTCTCTCTCTCAAAGTAAATAAATAGAAGAAATTAAGTTCACCATTTTAGATGAGAACAGTCTATGGTACCTTAAAGTAAGTACAATAATAACATCAAAACTCATTCATCACAGACCACCGTAACAAATATAGTGACAATGAACAAGTTTGAAATACTGTGATAATTACCAAAAAGCGACATAGAAACAAGTGAACAAATGCTGTTGGAACATAAAAGGTACCAAGAGACTTAATTGATGCAGGGTTGCCCCAAATGTCCAATTGTATTTTTTAAAACTTTTTTTTTTAACGTTTATTTATTTTTGAGACAGAGAGAGACAGCATGAATGGGGGAGGGTCAGAGAGAGAGGGAGACACAGAATCTGAAACAGGCTCCAGGCTCTGAGCGGTCAGCACAGAGCCCAAGGCGGGGCTCAAACTCACGGACCTCGAGATCATGACCTGAGCCGAAGTCGGACGCTTAACCAACTGAGCCACCCAGGCGCCCCCAAATGTCCAAGTTTAAAGAAATTCACTATCTGTGGAACACTAGAGAGTAAAGTACAAAAAAATGAGGTATGTCTGAATTTGCATTATGGGAATTCCAGAAGAAGAGAAAGAGAAAGTTTAGAATATATATTTAAAGCAATAATGGCTGAGAATTTGTGACACCTGGGAAAATAAATGCACATTCGAATCACTGAGGCCCAACACATTGCAGATAGGTAGAACCTGAATAGGGCTACACCAAGACACATGACTCAACTCACAAAACTCAAAACAAAACAAAAAAATGAATTTCAAAAGGAATAAGAGAAAAATTACAAACATGAGCTTATTGCAGATTTCTCAATGGAAATTTTTTAACCTAGGAGAGAATGGGATGACATATTCAAAATATTGAAAGAAAAAAAAATGGCAACCACAAAGTCTATCCAGTGAGGCTTTCTTTCAGAAATGGAGGGATAAAGACTTTTCCAAACAAAAAAAAAAGCTGAGGGAATTCATTACACTAGACCTGTCTTACAAGATAAACTATAGGGAGTTCTCCGAGAGGAAAGACATATTGACATAAGAGCATAAAAGGTAGAATAATACTAGTAATGGTATATACAATCATATATTCTGTAATATGATAATGATGGTACATAATACACTTAAATTCTAGTTTAAAAATTAAAAAATGAACTAGGGTACCTGGATGACTCAGTTAAGTGTCTGACTTCTGCTCAGGTCATGATCTCCGTGAGTTTGAGTCTCACATAGGGCTGTCTGCTGTCAGTGCAGAACCCACTTTGGATCCTCTGTCCCCTCTCTCTATGCCCCTCCCCCATTTGTCTCTGTGTCAAAATAAACATTAAAAAATATTAATAAAGAACTGGTAAAAGTAATCATAGCCACAATAATATGTTATTAGTCACACAATATAAAAAATATGTCACCTGTATTAGAAATAACCTAAAATATTAGGGGGTTAAATAGTAAAAGTATAAAACTCAGGAATTCTGTTAAAATTGAGTTGCTAGCGGGGCGCTGGGTGGCTCAGTCGGTTAAGCGTCCAACTTCACTTCAAGTCATGATCTCACAGTTCATGTTCCAGCTCTGTGTCAGGCTCTGTGCTGACAGTTCAGTGCTTGGAGCCTGTTTCGGATTCTGTGTCTCCCTCCCGCTCTGCCCCTCCCCCATTCCTGCTCTGTCTCTCAAAAAAAAAAAAACAAACAAACATTAAAACAAAAATTTTAAATTAAGTTGCTATCAGCTTAAAATAGAGTTATACTTTTAAATACATTATGTAAGCTTTATGGTAACAACAAGGAAAAACCTGGAGCAGTTACACAAAGGAACATGATAAAGAGGTCCAAGCCTACAAATACCAAAAGACATCAAAGTATGATCAATGAAAGCGTAAGAAACAAGAAACAGTGGATCTACAGAGCAACCAGAAAACAATCAAGAGCCAGAGTCCGTCCTTACCTATCAATAAATTACTTTAAAAAGATTAAATTCTCCAATCAAAACACAGAATGGCTGAATGGTTAAAGTTAAATCCTTGTTATGTTGCCCACAAGAGACTCATTTGAAACTTAAACACACATAGACTGAGAGTAAAGGGATGGATGAAGATATATGAAGCGAATGATAACAACAACAACAACAAAACAGGGGTAGCTCTACTTGTACAAAATAGACTTTAAATTGAAAATGGAAAAATAGACAAACTAAGGTCATTATCCTGGGATAACGTGGTCAATCTATCAAGATATATCAACTGTAAGTATCTTTCTTTCCAACATTGGGGCATCTAAATATATAAAGCAAAAACTAATAGAGCTAGAAGGATAAATAAACAGCAATACAAAAACAGTGAGGTACTTTAATACCTTACTTTCAACAATGCATAGACCATTTAGACACAGAATCCGTAATGAAACCAAGGATTTGAATAACACTGCAGAATGAACAGATCTAGAAGACACATGCAGAACATTCTATTCAACATCAGAATATACATTATTCTGAAGAGCACTTGGAACATTTTCCAGGATATACCATATGTTAGTGTACAAAACAACTCAGCAAATTCAAGAAGACTGAAATCATGTCAAATGTCTTCTCTGACCACAGTGGCATCAAACTAGAAATCAGTAAGGATTTCTGGAAAGAAAAGGAAATCTGGAAAATTCATGAATATGTGGAAATTAAACAGCACTCTCATGAATAACCAATGGATCAATGAAGAAATGAAAGAAAAATAAAATTAACACAAAACATATCAGAACTTATGGATTATTGCAAAATTATTTCTAAGAGGGAAATTAGCAATAAATGCTTAGGAAACATTTAAGAAGCTAGGAAGATGCCAAATAAGAAACCTAAGTCTATACCTTAGTGAAATGGAGAAAAAACTAAATAAACCAAACATAACAGAACAAATAATAAAGAGCAGAGCAGAAACAAATGAAATAGAGAAGAAACAAGCAAGCAAAAAATCAGTATAAAAGATGAGCCTAACTACCAGTTGGTTCTTTAAAAAAGTTAACAAAATTGACAAAACATTAGGTAGGCAAATCAAAGGAAATGGAAAAAGAACCCAAATTGCAAAATTATAAATGAAAAAGGAGACATTACAACTGAGCCCTGAAATACAAAAGATCAAAGAGGCTACTATGAACAACTATATGCCAACCAACTGGACAACATAGAACAAATGGAAAAATTCCACTTCCAAGATAAATTTTTGGAAAAAAAATAGAAAATCTAAATAGCCCAATTACTAGGAAGAAAATTGGATCAGTAATCAAAATCTTCCCCACAAAGAAAAGCCCGTGACCAGATGACTTCACTGGTGAATTTTACCAAGCATTTAAAGAATCAGCACCAATCCATCTCAAATTCTTCCAGAAAATTAAAGAGGGTGAAACATTCCCAGACTCATTTCACAAGACCAGGATTATCCTGATACCAAAGCCAGTTAAGGGCACTGCTAGAAAAGAATACTATAGGCTAATATTCCTGATGAATATGAATGCAAAAATTTTCAGCAAAGTACCAGCAAAGTGAATTCGGCAGTACATTGGAAAGATCATTCACTGTGATCAAAGGGGATTTATCCCTGGGATACAAGAATGTCTCAACCTATGCAAATCTACCAATATGACACTTCATATTAATAGGAAAAAAAGAATCATATAGTTATCTTAACAGACACAGAGAAAGCATTTGAAAATATTCTATATTTTCTCATAATAAAAAACTTAGCAAATTAGGCACAGAATGAATATATAAGAACCTAATAAAAGTCATATATGACAAACCCCCAGGTAATAATATACTCAATGGTGAGCTACTAAAAGTTTTTCCTTTAAGATCAGGAACAATAAATTCAGCTCAGTCTCTCTACTCCTATTCAAAGTAGTACTATAAGTTCTAGATAGAGCACTCAATCAAGAAAAATAAATAAGCAGCATGAGAACTGGAAAGAAAAAAAAAAGTAAAATTGGTTTTGTTTCAGATGACATGATTGAAAAAAATCTCAAGACTCCACCAAAAAAGAAAACTGTTAGAATTAATCAGTAAATTCAGTTATACTGCACATAGAAAATAAAGATCAGTAGCATTTCTATGCACAAACAATAAATTATTTCAAAAATATTTTTTAAATGTCATTTTTAATAGCACACCTGAAATACTTAGTCATACATTTAATCAAGGAGGTGAAAGATTTCTACTCTGAAAACTAGAAGACATTGATCAAAGACAACATAAATAAATGGAAAGATATCCATGCTTATGATTTGGAAGAATGCATATTGGTAAAATGTCAATACAACCAAAGCTAGCCAGAATTTTAATACAATCCCTATCAAGATTACAATGGTGTTTATTACAGAAGTAGAAACAAAACTGCCCTCCTATGTGCATAGGGCCACAAAAGACCCTGGCCATGGATATTTTAAGAAAGAAGAACAAAGCAGGAAGTATCAACATATACATTCAAGCTACAGTAATGAAAACAGTATAGTGTTAGCATAAAAACAACTAGAACAATGGAGAGCCCAGATATAAACTCAAGTATATATAATCAACTAATATTTAATACGGGAGTTAAAAAATTACTCAATGGAGACAATTGTCTCTCTCTCTTTTTTTTTAATGTTTATTTATTTTTGAGAGAGAGAGAGAGACAGAATGAGAGTGGGCTAGGGGCAGAGAGAAAGGGAGACACAGAATCCGAAGCAGGCTCCAGGCTCTGAGCTGTCAGCACAGAGCCCGATGTGGGGCTCGAACTCACAAGCTGTGAGATCATGACGTGAGCTGAAGTCAGACGCTCAACTGACTGAGCCACACAGGCTCCCCAAGACAATTGTCTCTTAAATAAGTGGTGTTAACAAAACTGGATATTTACATGTAAAAGAATGAAAATGACCCCTATCTTGCACCACTACAAAAGTAACCTGGAATGGATGAGACTTATGTTGAAGACTTGAAACCAAAAAAATCCTAGGGAGGAAAAAAACCCAAAACAAAACATAGAAATAAAGTTCCTTGACCTGGGTATTGGTAATGTTTTGGAAATCATACCAAAAGCAGAAGCAACCAAAGCAATAATAAGCAAGTGGAACTACATCAAACTAAAAAGACTGGGGGCACCTGGGTAGCTCAGTCAGTTTAGCATCCAACTTCAGCTCAGGTTATGATCTCACGGGTTCTGAGTTCAAGCCCTGCATTAGACTTTCTGCTGTCAGCACGGACAGCAGATCCTTCTTTGGGATCCTGTGTCCCTCCCTTTTTCTCTGCACCTTGCCTGCTTGTGCTCTTTCTCTCAAAAATGAACAAACGTTAAAAAAAAAAAAAAAACCTTCTTCACAGCAAACAAAAAGCATCAACAAAATGAAAAATACCTTTGGAAATGGGAAAATTATTTACAATGATATATCCACTAAGTGTTTTATATTCAAAGTGTACAATGAATTCATACCACTCAAAAACTAAACAAATCTCCAATTTAAACATGGGAGAAGGACCCTAATCAACATTTCCCCCCCCTCAAAAAAAGATATATAAATGGCCTAGAGGCACAAGAAAAGATGGTAACTAGTTATCAGGGAAATTCAGATTAAAACTACCATGAGATACCACCCCACAGTTGTTAGAATGGACATCATCAAAAGGTAAGAGATAACAAACGCTGCTGTGGATGTGGAGAAAAGACCCCTGTGTTCTGTTAGTGGGAATGTAAATGGGTACAGTCACTGTGGAAAAGAGAATGGATGTCTCTCAAAATTAAAAATAGAACTACCAGGCCACCTGGGTGGCTCAATGGCTTAAGTGTCTTGATTTTGGCTCAAGTCATGATTTCACGGTTTCCTGAGTTCAAGCCCCACATTGGGCTCCATGCTGACAGTGCAGAGTTTGCTTGGGATTCTCTCTCCCCATCCTCTCTCTCTGCCCCTGCCCCACTCATACTGTCTTTGTCTCTCTCAAAATAAATAAATAAACTTAAAAAAAAAAATAAAACTAGAACTACCATATGATCCACCAGTTCCACTTCAGAGAATATTTACAAATGGAACAAAGCACAAACTTGAAAAGATATCTGCACCCCATGTTCACAGCAGATTATTTGACAATAGCCGAAACATGGAAATAACCTAAATGGCCATTAATGGATGAATGAATAAGGACAATTTTAGGTAAAAGTACAATTGAGTATTATTCAATTATAAAAAATAAGGAAAATTTTCCATTTACAACAATATTACAGACCTTGAAAGCAATATGCTAAGTAAAAAAAAAAAGTCAGAGAAAGACATGTTGTATGATCTCGTTTATATGTGGAATCTAAAACTAAACACAAAACACCAAACCAAACCCATAGAAGAAGATAATAGATTTGTGGTCAGTAGGGGTGGGGGGGGTGTGGGGAGGAGGAATGGGAAGAAGGTAGTCAGAAGGTACCAACTTCCAATTATAAGATAAAAAATGTACTAGGGATATAATGTGTATGATGTCTACAGGTAACACTGCTCTGGGATATGTAGGAATGTTTTTATTTAAAAAAAATTGTAAGGGTATTTATTTATTTATTTATTTAGAGAGTGCACAAGCAGGGGAGGAACAGAGGGAGAGAAGAAACCAAGCAGCTGGCAGCACAGAGCTGGACATGGAGCTCGATCCCATGAATTGCGAGATCGTGGCTTGATCCCAAGATATACAAATCCTGAGCCAAAATCAAGAGTCAGAGGTTTGACATGCTGAGCCACCCATGCGCCCCTATAGGAATTTGTTTAAAAGAGTAGATCCTACGAGTTTTCATCATGCAGGTAATTTTTTTTCTTTCCTTTTTTTTTTTTTAATGTTTATTTATTTTTGACATAGAGAAAGAGCATACAAGTTCTGGGGCAGAGAGAAAGGGAGACACAGAATCTGAAGCAGACTCCAGGTTCTGAGCTATCAGCACAGAGTCCCAAGTGGGGCTAGAACCCACGGACTGTGAGATCATGACCTGAGTCGAAGTCGGATGCTCAACCGACTAAGCTACCCAGGGACCCCTTTTTCTTTCCTTTTTATTATATCTACATGAGATGATGGATGTGAACTAAACCCATTTTAATCATTTCACAGTATATGTACATCAGACCATCACGCTGTATACCTTAAACTTATACAATTATTTTTCAGTAAAATGAGGGGGAAAAGCATGAAAAGAAAAGCATATGGTCCATTGGAATTAAAATAAACACAAGCAACATATACATCACAGAATAAGAAAAACAAAATTCGGTGCTTGAGGCTAAAATAACCAAGAAGAAATTCATATACTCTATGTCACTAATGGGCGAAATTGATTTGCATCAAGTTTTGCAAGTGAGGAAGTGCTTAAGTTCCAAGTTAGAAAATATAATACTTTTGCAGGATAAGCTGAACCAACCATAATGGGAAGAGGGTGAGACTCTCCTTGCAAATTCACACGTAAAAACCAAACATCAAAGGCTCTGTTGAACTGCACTGTTCCCTCATTATGCTGGAAACAGTGAGGTTTTTGCTTAAAAATTTGCTCCTCACTGAAATAACTGAATACTGAATACATGATGACAAATAAATAAGATAAAACGCAGTAAGACCAGATGGAGGCAGAACACACATCATTCTGTAGTTTGAAGATAAAGGAGCTGAAACTTTTAAAATCATTAATCTGCTTGGTTTTTCAAGTCTCTTTTGCCAATATAATTGAACAAAAGAGTTAATGCACGATGATAATGAGGACAGCTTTTACATGCTTCCCCTTTGTTTCTTTTTTATCAAGTTCTTGAGGCCTTGCCAGAATTTTGGTTCTTATGTTAATGTGGAGTGCTCTGCATGTTGAATTTCTTTCTCCTTTGATTATGGAAAGAACTACTTAATTTTGTTAAAGACACGGCTAATTAACAGCACTATATTTGTTAAAACAAATTTATTTGTTTAACCTTAGACTTCTAATAAAGAGGTATTAATGATCATGTTTAAGACCTTTCTTTACTTCCTATCTCTTCGCAGCCCCCGCACTGAAAAACTGAAGTCTAGAGATTAAGTTTTCCCCTCAAAACTGTCAAACCCATTTCTAGTTAAGACATTTTATATTTTTTTCTGTCTTCTCTCTGAAATGTTGATCTACCAGTCTTAACAAGGCTGGCTCTTTCTAAATATCCAGTTCATTGTACAACATCACATCCCCGGAAAAGCCTTCCTCAACCATTCAATTCACTGTCCTTTACTCAACCTGTCACAGCATTCTGCTTAGTTTTTCTTAATGAGCAAGAAATATATATTTCATTTCTAGGATTATCTATTTTTGTCTGTTACCTTCTACTAGAATATAAGCTTCACATGCACACAAAAAAATCTTATCTGTTTTGTAAATTTCTTTATCTCCAATGCCTAGAATACCACCTGACATTAATGGGTGAACAATAAATACTTTCTAGTGAAAAATCCACACATGCATGTGCAGCACATATTTTGTAATGTTAAGTAGAAGGAATCAAACAAGATATTGTGAAATTGTAACCTGATCAGCATCATCTTGATCCTGGCTCAATTTCTAGAATGAATAAATAATTAGATAATTTGATAAAAAAAAATAGTCATTCTTAGGACTTAATCAATTCCTGAAGAAAGCATGTCATGTTGTGACACATGCGGATAAAAAATATAAGGAAAAAATAGTTGATGTAAATTCACAGATAACCCTATCCTTCAGTGAGAACCTCTGAACATTTCAGTCTCCACTAGAGTTTGAAAGTATATGCCCTGAGATGTGACTGCCTCTTTAAGTCCTTGTTCTAACACCCAATAGTTTGGTGTACTTGTGTATGTTATTTAGCATTTCTTTCTAAATTTTAGGGTTTGTTTTGCCCACATATAACTTCCTAAGGTTAGAGTCAAGTTTGACTGAGACCATGTAAAATGCTTCCTGCATTGCCTGGCATGTGGATGTGTAATAAATATTACTGTTGTTACTGTTAGAATTTCCTACATCTATATCTAAATATTGATTGGCGGTAAATGAGGTTATCAATTTCTGCCCGTCACTGCCACACTCTTTTCAAATGATGTATCATGGTAATATCTCCATATTAATAAATGCAAGTTTGAGTCATTATTTTTATTACTGCTTAGCATTGCATTTTATGAACACCCAAAAGTTTTTATTGTCATCTCCATTGTTGAATATTATATTGTTTAATTCTTTTCAAGGAAGCTAGATTGATAAACCTTAGATATAAAATAATATCAAATGTTCGAACTATAGCAAGGTAAAAAGACAGAGTGTGCTTCACTATTGTTAGGATTAAAATGTGAAATTGGGACTTACTTATTCCCAAAGAAATAAAAGATTGGTTCAGGGATCAGTATTGATTTTTCAAAGATATAACCAGGACATATCTGAAATCCTATAGAGGAAAGGACCTCAGATCTCAGGGGAGAAACTCCTCTACCGGAGCTGTAGAGTGTGGATCACTATGGCTGGATTTAGAGCCGAAGTCTAAGTATTAGAAAAAAATGATAGGTTCCGGCACAAAATGGGAGCATAATCTTCTAAACTTACAATTTAGCCACTCTGCTACTATGGTGACAATACATGGGAGGGTGGGGGACTGGACAGGTTGAGACATTTTGACCCTCAGGCTACTGGTACTGAATCTGTGGCAGAGGAAGGAGATAAGCTTTCCTCTGGTTTCCTTGACTTCCTAGGGGAACCGGAGAAGATGATCCCGGCCTGAAGTACACGAAGAAATCTCAGTAGTTACTAAGTTCCTACAGGTATGGAGGGTCTATAGTATCAAGTCTCTGACTAGCCGGCTGTGGCACACACAACCTCGGTGACATTCCGGCTTCCCCAGTTCATCAGCGAATCTCTGGAGTTACTACCAGAAGTCCACTGGTAGCATCTCAAGATTGTAAGTCAGGGGTGGCAAACCTAAAACAGTTACTCTCAAAAACAAGTTCACAGCCTAATTGTGGGTCATAAGGACTATTTGCTAAGTATCGATAGATGAAAAACGAAAGTATTTTCTCTCATTCTTACAGATAAATGCCATGGATCCTTAAAGGCTCAATTTTAAACATAGGAGTAAAGGAATATTTACTAGCAATTTACTATCCTTAGTACATTACTATTACTAATAGTGAACACACACAGGATTTCTCTGTATCAGGCACCAATTGTTTATATACTGGTTGAGTTAACCCACACAAGAACTCAATAAAGCAAGGACTCTTGTTATCCCAAATTACTCAAGTGAGAAACTCAAACTTGGAAGTCAAATGATTTGCCCAGGGTTACAAAAGTGTTGGAGCTGGGAGTTGAACCCTGAACTATGAAAATGTATTTGAATTTGGCACTGACTAAAGTAAAATCAATGAAAAATGATATAAGAAGTGTTTTTCTTTTAACCTTTATAATATAAAAGCATGTGGTCTTTAAGAGTTGACCCCCAGCCCTAAGGGCAATGACAAAATCATGTAAGAAGTGCTGAGGCAGAGGAACACAGCCAACATGCCACGGATACAGAATGAGACAATGAAGACCCAGAAGGGTGTGCTTGTATTTCTGCACTTGACCAATGGCAGTGACAGGAGAACCGGGCAGTAATTCATTAGAGGATGAAGGAAATTTTTACATAAGAAGGAAAAAGAGGAGCACCTGGGTGGTTCAGTCAGTTGAGCATCTGACTCTTGATCAAGACCCTCGTTGGACTTTGCAGTGACAGCGTGGAGCCTGCTTGGGGTTCTCTCTCTCCCTCTCTCTCTCTACTCCTCCCCTCCTTGTGCTCTCTCTCTCTCTCAAAATAAATAAACTTTTGTTGTTGTTGTTTTGTTGTGTTTTTTGAAGAAGGAAAAAAAAATAACAAGATTAACACTTAAGGAAGCAGGAGCTCAGAGCGTTGATGTCTTTGGATTAGATTCAAGTTCCTAATTCGTACTCCCCACAATGTGGACACGTGGCAACAAGATTTACATGTGGTTTAAAAATAACAGGCCACGATTTTATACAGTGTCCATAAGACTCAATAATTTCAATAGAGTCAAAATGGCTAAATCTCCCAAATGTGCTGCTTTCCCCTTGTAGACTAGGCAAGTTAGGCCATATAATATAACAGAGAGAGTCCCAATCATGAGAACATTAGGTGTTTGAAAATGATAAGCATCTGAAAACAGGTAGGTGCTGGGAAATGTGGTAGGAAGCTTTAATTATCAAAGTTGCCATGGCGACTGTTTTAATTACAATGTTATTTCTGAAGTATTTTAGAACGGTACCCAATTACTTTTTAATACAATTTCCCAGTGTCCCTAGTGAAAGAAACAGCAATATTGAAATATTTAATAGTGCCTATAATTCAGTAGTTGAATTAATAATGGTTATAGCTCAACAACGTGTCTTAGGACTTGGCAAACTTTTCAAAGGTGTAGTCTTGGTATTTGTTACATTTATTTGATCTTATGACTTCACTGCAAAGGGTAGTAAATAGTTTTAATTTTAAAAAAAATCACTAAGTATAAGTTTGTAAATAATTGTCAAAGAGGTAACTGCACTAAATTTCTCTCACAATTACTTTTGATAACAAAATATTAAGGAAAGCCAACCTTAGCCTTTGCTAACACAGAAAAATTCAAACAGGCAAGCATTCAATTCTATACATCTTTACATTCAGAGTAGCATCTGCCACGTTATTTTTTTCTGATTAAAATAAATATAAAAAATTAGTAGTGGAAATCGAAGTATTTCATGCTTGATGTTTAACATTTTATTTTTTCCTATGGTTTAATTCAATACACAAGTAAGGTCCAAGATTAAGAAGATATTTGTCACCCTGTTCTCCTATTAACAGCTTATATATCCGTCTCATTTCATTGTATTGTTGACCCTTGAATGACACGGATTTGAACTACACAGTGAACTTGTAAAGCTTGAACTTACACAGCAATCTATTTTGGTAAATAGAGTACAGTACTAGAAATGTATTTTCTCTGCCTTATGATGTTCTTCATAACATTTTGTTCTCTCTAGTTTGCTTCATTGTAAGAATACAGTATGATTCGTTAGCTTTTTGGAGCATCACAAGTTATAGATCAACTGTCGAATGCCTGGAGGGTCAGCATCCCTAAACCCCTCAGAGTTCAAGGGTCAAAAATGTCACTGTGACATTTTTGAGTGCAGAGATTTTGTTTCTTTCACCATCTTTCTCTAGTAGCTACAGCGGTGTCTGATATAAAATAGATGCCAAGTTATTAATTTATTTGTAATTTAATCAATTCAGTGTACACCTTATGGCTTTTAAAAAGCAAGGCACATAAATGAGTCATGTAGAATTCCAAAACCTCTGATACCACGTGGAACAGAACCACCTCCTGGCTGAGCCCTGCCTAAGTTCCTGATTCACCCAAGTGTCAGATATAACCTAATGGTGGTTATTTTAAGCCATCGTGTTTTGGGGTAGCCTGTCACTCAGTAATTCAGAACTGGAGCGAACTGCCTTCTCTTCTGCAACCTGAAACTGAAACTACAAAGCAAAACTGAGTACCAAGCATATTTCACATGACTTTATGATCTCAACACAAATTGCTTTGTATAAAAAGAGCTGTTTATGAAGATAGTATTTTTTCTCAAAAGATTTAAATAATGCATTTAAATAAAAAATGCCTTCCTCCTACCAGAAAAATCTGTATTATATTTTTATCCATATTAACAGATGTCAAAACAAAGGTAATGTTTACTATGGACTATTTTCTGTAATCTTCTTTGTTTTCAACAGCATCCTTCTGGAACTGTCTGAGCACTCAGTTATAGTTGGATTTCAGCACCATTTCAGTGTGAGAAGATAATTTTATTTCACATACTCAAAACACAGCATTGCATACTAGGGAAACACATCTTTTGTGAACATGAAACACAGTTTGGATTGATTAATGGAGAAAATTTATTTTTCTATTTGTAAAAAACTATTTATTTTGAGAGAGACAGAAAGAGAGAGGCAGAGAGAGAATCCCAAGCAGGCTCCATGCTCTGTGCAGAGCCCCACGAGGGGCTCAATCTCACAACTGTGAGATCACAACATGAGCCAATATCAAGAGTCAGATGCTTAACTGACTGAAACACCCAGGTGCCCCAATGGGGAAAATTTCTAATTGCTTCCTCTTACCCTGTTGATCTGATGTAAGATGACATCAGTGAGATGAGACCCACCAAAGAGAGTCTAGCAGCTTCTATAGTTTCTTTACATCTGCCCAGGATTCACAGTGGCTTAGCTTCAGTAGGCCTGACCTTGGACTAATGTAGTATTAGCTTAAGTTCAGCCTGTGATTACTTTCGTGTGCATATAGGTATGGGTCACATTTGCCTCTGGGTACATGAACATTGCTATCAGCTAAGAAAAGAGAAGTTCCTCGCACATATGTGCAGATCTAAGACAATCATGGTCTCTCGTGAGCAAAAAGTGTGTACAGAGTTCTCACTAGTGAATGTTGTTGGCACAGATGTGCTAGAAAATAAGAGTCTCTTCATTTACTAGCTTAAGCAAAGGGGCCTATGCAAGAAAGAAAAAAAAGTATATGGTGAACTTCAAACAGAAGAACACTGACCAGCCAATTTTAAATAAGAGATTCTCTGTTATGTTTCGAGTTTAACTTTCCTTATCAGGGGTCTGGGAAGGTGATGTACAGCTGATGAATATGCCTATCTATGGAAATTTCCATGTCTATGGAAATCAGCCAACTCACCCAGAACAGCACAGGGATGAGAATTATACTAGTTTCTATTAAGTGCAGTCTGTCTGTTAGTTTGCATACACATGTATGCAGTATTCACAGAAATCTAACTGGCAAGTCTTGGAAATTACTCAAGTGTTTAATTTTTATTGTCCAACTCAGAAAGCACCATTTCACATTATTCATTTATAACAATAAACCTAAAAGTTTTCACTATTCTCTAGCATGTAACACGAATTTAATAAAAGCGAGTTATTATGATTACTATTATTACTGTGTTTATGCTGTAAAGGACCTGGTAGAAAAATGTAAAGATATATGATTTATGGACCTGACAATATAAGGTCTTGCTATCTAGTTGGTAAGGGCAAACACAGAGGCAAAACTATCAATATATTGCAGGATGTTAAAGAGCAGGACTAATGACTAAGTTATGGAAAGAATTTCAAAAGCATATTTTATTTCAGCAGGAACTGGAGGAATGACTAAGAGCTTAAAAAAAGAGGCTCAAGATGAGTTGACAAGAGAAACAGAAGTACTAACAACAAAGATTAGCAAATTTGAATGAACATATCATACTCAGTTTTGTGAGACCAGAAATACAAATATAATAACTTCATTGTGTATGAGGGATAAAAAGTTAAATATGATTTAACAGCAAATGGTGTGCATGTCTTAGGGTTAATAAACCCTTTTATTCTATAGGCTGGGAGAACAGGACATATACGTGAAAGAATGATATCAGAAGCATGCACAAACATCAACCCAATTATGAACTGGCGACTTAAGATACAAAATTATAAATTCCTAAAAGAAAACATGAGGAAAGAGCCCCATGACAGTGACCTGGGAAACATTTGTTTTTTGGATATGACATCAAAAGCACAAGCAACAAAAATAAAAAAATAGCCAAGTGGGATTATATCAGAGCATATTTATTCAAATCAAAATAGTCAACAGAGTGAAAAGACAATCTACAGAATGGGAAAAAGTCTTTGCAAACCACCTGTCTGATGAGATGTTAATCTCCAAAATTATTTAAGGAATTCCTACAACTCAAAAGCACAAACCAAATAACCCTATTTAAAAATACATAAAAATTGGGGCACCTGGGTGGCTCAGTTGGTTAAGCGCCCGACTTCAGCTCAGGACATGATCTAGCGGTCCGTGAATACAAGCCCCGTGTTGGGCTCTGTGCTGACAGCTCAGAGCCTGCAGCCTGTTTTAGATTCTCTCTGATCCTCCCCTATTCATGCCCTCTCTCTGTCTCAAAAATCAATAAACGTTAGAAAAAAGAATTTTTTTTAAATACATAAAATATTTGCATAGACCTTTCTCCAAAGAGGCCATATAATGGCCAACTGGTATTTAAAAAGCTGTTCAACACCAAAAATCAGCTGGGAAACTCAAATCAAAACAACAGTGAGTTATCATCACCTTACACCAATAAGATGGCTACCATCAAAAAGACAAAGATTGGGAATGCAAGCTGGTGCAGCCACTCTGGAAAACAGTATGGAAGTTCCTCAACAAACTAAAAATAGAACTACCCTACAACCCAGCAATTGCACTACTAGGCATTTATCCACGGGATACAGGTGTGCTGTTTCAAAGGGACACATGCACCACCATGTTTACAGCAGCACTATCCACAATAGACAAAGTAAGGAAATAGCCCAAATGTCCATTGATGGATGAATGGATAAAGATATATATACACAATGGAGTATTACTCGGCAATCAAAAAGAATGAAACCTTGCCATTTGCAACTACGTGGATGGAACTGGAGGGTATTATGCTAAGTGAAATTAGAGAAAGACAAAAATCGTATGACTTCACTCATATGAGGACTCTAAGAGACAAAACAGATGAACATAAGGGAAGGGAAACAAAAATAATATAAAAAACAGGGAGGGGGACAAAACAGAAAAGACTCAAATATGGAGAACAATCTGAGTGTTATTGGAGGGTTTGTGGGAGGGGGGATGGGCTAAATAGGTAAGGGGCATGAAGGAATCTACTCCTGAAATCATTGTTGCACTATATACTAACTAATTTGGATGTAAATTTTAAAAAATAAAAAAATTAAAAAAAAGACAAAGATACCAAATACTGGTGAGGGTGTGGAATAATGGGATCTCTTACATATTTTTCATTGGGATGGAAATCGATACAACCATTAGGTAAATCAGTATGGAGGTTCTTCAAAAAATTAAAAATAGAACTAGCTTGTGATCCAGTAATCCCATATCTAGGTACACATAGAAAGGAAATGAAATAAGTTTTTGGGAGAAATCTGCACTTCCAAATTCACTGCAGCATTATTCACAATAGCCAAACTATGTCAACCACTTAAATGTTCATTAGTGGATGAATGGATAAAGAAAAGATGATTTTTCACACACACACACACACACACACACACAATGGGAGATTACTCAACCTTAAAGGAAATCCTTTAAGGATTTTTCAGCCTTAAGGATTACTCAGCCTTAAAGGAAATGCATGCAACAAAATGGATGAACCTGGAGGAAACTGTACTTAGTGTGAAATCAAAAGGAGTCAAATTCATAAGACCAGAGAGTATAATGGCAGTCGCCTGGGGCCAAGAGAGGGAAATAGAGTGATATTGATCAAAAGGTCCAAAGTTTTATTTATACAAATTCTGGAGATTTCATATATAGCAATGTGATTATAGTTAACAAAAATGTATTACCTACTTAAAATTTGCTTAGAGAGTAGGAAGGAAGGGCAGATGAAGGGAGGAAAGGAAGTAATATAGAGAATGAAGA
Source organism: Panthera tigris (assembly GCF_018350195.1). Classification (NCBI taxonomy): domain Eukaryota; kingdom Metazoa; phylum Chordata; class Mammalia; order Carnivora; family Felidae; genus Panthera; species Panthera tigris. The sequence goes on along the minus strand of NC_056660.1, from coordinate 99,264,037 downwards.
AATAAAGAAAACAAGGAAAATGGTATCCCCCCCCCAAAAAAATAAGACAAAAAATGATATATACACCTAGTAGAATATTATTCAGCCACAAAAAGGAGGGGATCCTTATATATGCAACAACATGGATGAATCCTGAGAACATTATGTTAAGTGAAATAAGGCAGTCACATAAGGACAAATACTATATGATTCCACTTATATGAGGTATCAATAATAATAATATTCCCAGAAGCAGAAAGCAGAATGGTGGTTACCAGGAGCTGGGAGGAGAGAAGTGAAGAGTTGCTGTTGAATGGATATAAAGTTTCAGTTCACAAGATAAATAAATTCTAGCTATCCTCTGTACATTATGCTTATAGTTAAAAATATTGCAACACTAGGCAATGCTTCAGAAAGTTCATGGCTATTGCTGCAACAGAAACTTATCAGAACTTACTTACAGGTCCTTGGCTAAAGTAGTATAAAAAATGCTCACGTTTACGGACACAACAATAAAAACATATAAAAGATTTTACAACCTAAGATCCTGTTAAATTCTGTTCATAAACAGAAGCAAAGAATATACTGCTTTTGCCTCTTGAGAAACACATTAGTTAAAAAATCCATACAAATGTGGTGGGACAATGTGAGAGAAGTTAAATCTATATAAAGCTGTAAGAAGTTAACAGAGATTTGTAGGTTGTTTCCTTAAAATGATATCTGTTAGGAAAGAAAAAGAGATGGACAAATTGGAAATCAATAATGAATTTTGAAGATACACACTTATTATTCTCAATAATGAGTTTCCACTTTGTACTTGTTCTCATTTGCTGTGAAGAAATAAATTAAATGATTGTGAGTAATTAACGTATAATTATACATCATTTGTTATTCATTGAAAAACGATGACACATTAACCACCAAAATGAAAGTGATCCATAATGTATCTGTCATATATGAAAAACTGAATACATAAATTAATATGTGATAGTCATACATCAATGCTCTCAACTCATCTAGCAGTAACATTTCCATCCACGTTATCACACTTGAGGTTAGAAACTCAAACTCAAGACAAATCTGAGGCAAAAAGAAATCAAACTGAAAGACAATATGCACTACAATAAATTGATGAGATAGCAGAAAAAAAAACATAATAAAGCTTGTATATGGTATGCTCTTTTTGAAAATCAATAAAGAGGATAAAGAGAAAAAAATTAGGACAGCCGTGTGCCAAACAACAAGATACTTAGAGTAAGGGATGAATGTAAGGAAATCTGGACCAAATTAAAGGATAATAGCTACAGCAGATACAGATTGGCACAGCACACAGAATAAGTTGAGACTCTGGAGCAGCTTATCCAAAGTTCCCTTACTTGGAGGGGTGCCTGGGTAGCCCAGTCGGTTAAGTGTTGGTTTTCAGCTCAGGTCATGATTTTGCGATTCCTGAGTTCTAGACCTGCAATGGACTCTGTGCTGACAGTTCAGAGCCTGGAACCTGCTTCAGATTCTGTGTCTTCCTCTCTCTCTGTCTCTTTCTCTCTCTCTGCCCCTCCCCTACTCGTGCTGTCTCTCTCTCAAAAAATAAACGTTAAAGAACAAAGTTCCCTTATTTGGAGAGTGAGATCTAGTATCCTTAGACCAGGAGAACCTATTTACAACACATTTTACATGCAGAAGGTAAGTTGTAATAAGTTCTAAGAAAGAAGCATATTGATTTAATAAAATTAAGTGGTCAGAAGTAGCTAAATGAATAAATATACAGAAATGCTAAATCAACATACACTTAAGCCAGTTATATAAAAGATTTTCCCAGCAAACCACAGAGAGATTACCTTCATATCCAAATGGAATCTGAAATGAAAAAATGCCCCCAGGACAAAGTGCCCAGAAGATTAGAGGATCTGTATATTGAAAGACTACTTACGCACAGATAATTTCATTATTTAGGCATTATACTTATGCCTAAAGCTTATTAAGCCTGAGGTTATAGATATAACCATTAAAAATGATCAACAAATTTTAGTGGTCAATCTTTAAAATCATAAAAAAATACAAAGACAAAGGAATTGGCAATACATGAGCCCTACTACATGCTGAAGGAAACAAAATCTCTAACACTGTAGGTTTTCTTAAAAATAGAAATGATGCATTAAACGCCAAAACAGGAAATATAAGACTTCACTAAATAGTTTTCAAATATATTTCCCAAGTGGAACTTATGACATAGGAGCTCCAAGCCATCAAGGAGGACAACGATCAATGTGAGCTAGCTTTGTCAGTGAAACGTTTCAGGACGTACTCCGAATGCTGTTTCACACAATGTTTGGAGATTCTGAGGTTAAAAGGTGAATAAATGAAGTTTAGAGAAGGGAAAGAATAGAAGCAAACCCCTCATATTAGTAAGGAATATGGCAAGCTTGGAAATAAGGAGGTGGGACACTTAATGCAAAGCTTAAATACTAGGCATAGATGTGGGACTTCACGTTCTAAGTAACTGAAGCAGGTTGACTGACTGCGAAGACCGTGCACATTGATTGCTTCATCCTATATTTCTTGAGATTTCTGCTCAGCATGCCTTGTTGCAGTAATATTTTGCAGTGGCACAGAGTCACAACTTCTTGATCAATGTCTAGTCCTATCAGAATTGAAACCCACTGTGAAGAATACTGGTCAATGTTCTAGAAGAACAGAGGAGAGGAACATGCTTTGAGGGAAAGCCAAAAAGAAAAGAGAACGTTCCTGTAAGCAGATGAGTCTCTATGCCTGACAAGCACTATGTGAGCACCCCTAGGTACTCTCCAGAGGGCGGGGGAAAACATTTCTCAGAATATATATAGTTTCATTTTTAGAAGTTTTCAACCACTGCCAGATAAAGTTACAAAGTGCCTTTTTAACACCTATGGAGATAAAAATAGGTGTTTTTTTTCATTAATGCAGAAAATTATCTGAATAATTTTAGAATTCCTAGCATAAGCCCCACTTAATTAAAAATCATTCTAAAAGGAATGATATAACCACCTGTAGTTGTCCACTTTATACTGTCTTTGTTGGGTTTTGATACCAATGTCAGCTTAGCAGCATAAAAAAATTATAAATAATTTAAATACAACTGAAGTTTTTATTTCTTGGAAGTTTAATAGAATTGCCTCATTAAAATAACTGGGTTTGTTGCTCTTTTGCAGAGTAGTTTCTCAATAATTTTCTCTATTTTATTTATTTTTAGTTTTTTTTTTAACATTTATTTATTTTTGAGAGAGAGAGAGAACATGAGTGGGAGAGGGGCAAAGGGAGAGGGAGACACAGAATCTGAAGCAGGCTCCAGGCTCTGAGCTGTTAGCACAGAGCCCAGTGTGGGGCTTGAATCCACAAACTGTGAGATCATGACCTGAGACAAAGTAGGCACTCAAGCAATTGAGCCACCCAGGTGCTCCCTTCTCTATTTAATTTATTGTGATTAGTGAGTTTGCATTCTGTCTTCTGAGGTCAGATTTGATAACTTCATATGCCTATAAAGTTATATATTTCATTTCATATTCCAAAATTTATTTGTATAGTTAACCAATAGGATTCTTTTAGCGAGCTTTTGTGTGTGTGGTTATTTCCTTATTAGCATTTATTTTGTGATTTATGGTTTCTTCATCCTTTTGTACTCTATTATCTGAAGGTTTATCATTCCCCTGCTCCTACCAAAGGTCAAATTCTTGCATTACTTTACTAATGCTGCCCTTTTATTTTTGTTTTCTAATTTTTTCTTTCTACCTTTATTATGCTTTGTTATGCTTTATTTTAATCTTCTTGTTCTAACTTCAGTTGAATTCTTAATTCACTTTTCATTTTATTTAATTTACTAATATATGCATTTCAGAAAATGTTCATCTAAATATGGCTTTAACTGTATCTCAAGCTATGCTGTAAAATGATTAACAACCCCCAATCCTAGAGCTAGACTTCCTGGGTACAAATCCTACTTATTTTATTGACTAGTTGCAAGATTAGGAAGCAAGTCAGTATGCCTTGCTGCAGCTCTATTTTCTCATTGATAAAATGTGGATGATAACAGTTCCTTCACTGGATAGCAGTGATGATTAAATTGGTTAATATTTATAGCAAAACCTGACATATATAAGAGGTTTAGAAAGTTCTTGAATAAAATAATTACATGGCAGTATGTTTAAATTCAACTTTAAATTTTATTTTGCTGAGTCACTATAAAGGCTACACTATAAGCCAGGCATAAAGGATATGTCAAATTTCTGAATCTTAAGCATAATCCAAAATCTTAAAAAAACAAAAAAACAAAAACACAAAAAATACATCGGGCTGGTGAAAATATCTTGGCTGAGGGAAACTTTCCTAGCAACTATGTAGGCTCAAGGCTAATGGACTACCCACCCCCATACAGTGAATTGCTGCATCATCTAGTAAAAGGTGTGGAATAAAAAAAAGCAAAAAGAGCCAAGCTTTATTTTCATGAGAGGGTAAAATAATTGGAATTTAGGACAAAATTATGTTGATATCAAGTATACACACACTTGTCAACTATCCTTTAGGGCGATCACATAACAGAGAATAGATTTAGCCTTGTGTCCCAAATGGATAGAAAACCAGACAAAATTTATAAAATACTTTTTTTTAAAACAAATTTTCAGTTGGTGGTAACCTGGACTATTATTCTTTAGCAGAGGGAAGAGAAAAGAAAACTCTATAATTGCATCACCGGAAGGCAGTTTCCACAGCATGAAGTAAATTCCAAGCAAACTCACCAATTCTGACGAATTTAAGAGAAAGAAGAGTCTCAGCAGGTAAAGGTGACCAGAATTTATGAGACTGAGTGCCAGAAGTAGAGAGGTTCACACCCCAATGAGATCTTTGGAGATAAAACCTTCCTTCTACTTTTGACTGTGTGCTAAGCTTGGCAAGTATGACAAGAAACCTCACATTCAGGAAAGAACTGTCACAAAGAACTAGGTAGAAAAATCCTTAGAGCTTACAAAGGACTGGGAAATGTTTATATTTCCATAAGCCAGAATACATGAGTTTTGGATAACATATTCTAAAAGATAGTATAGTAGGGGTTCAAAATTAACTCTGAATTAAGCATTTCTCAACGTGTTCAACAAAAAAAAAGCTTGAAAAGGCTTAAATGGATTCCAATTAACTGCATGATAGAAGAAGATAGTCCGGTACTCATTTAGAAAAACAGCAAACTGCAGCATCCAATAATGTACAACTTAGAGTGTGCAGGATTTAATTTAAAATTACCACTCATAAAAATAAATAGGAAAATGTGACCCATAATCAAGAGATAACAAATCAATAAAAGCAGACCCAAGAATGACATAAATGGAAAAACTGTAAGACAAGGAGGTCCAAAAAGTTATTATAAATATGGTCAAAATGTCAAAAAGGTGGAGAAAGAAATGCAAAAGAAGAGAAATGGAAGACATTAAATGAGCACAAATTAAACAGTGAGTCATGAAAACACAGTACCAGGAATGAAATCAACAGTATACTTGACAATGCAAAAGATTAGTAACTTTAAGACCTAGCAGTAGAATGTATGAAAATGAAACAAAGGCATTATAAAGACAAAAAAATTAAAAAAAAAGAAAAATTAAAATAAAATAAAAGTATATGGTAATCTATAGCAACAGAAAAGGCAGATTTTGGAGTATCAAAGAGTCAAAAGATCTTAACATTTAATGAAAATTATAATCATACTGTTCTAAGAATCTCAACTAAGATCAAAGACATTCTTTAGAGGAACATAAATACCAATACATTTCTTGTGAGAAATAGTGCAAGCCAGAAGACAACAAAACAATATCTTCCAATTATGGGGGTGGGGATGGAAAGGTGGGAACTGTCAACAGAATTCTATACACAATAAAAATATATCTCAAAAATAAAGGTGAAATGTTAAGGCTAAAAAAATAAAAAGCTGATAGCATTTGTCATCAAAAAACATCCCAGAAAGCTTATAGAAAGCTTTTCAGGCCAGAACAAAAAAAATGTGGACCCATGCTAAGGAATGAGCACCACAGGAAATAACCATCATGTGAGTACTTATAAAAACATTTTTCCATATTTTAAATTTCATTAAAAAACAAGTGACCATTTAATGCAAACAAGACCTTAATATGGGTTCATAACAAATGTATAAAATGGATGAAAATAGTATCACAAAGGATGAGGGGGAAAAGAGATGTGTATTGTTGTAAGTTTCTTTAAAAAAAATCTATGAAGTAAAGGAGTGCCTGGGTGGCTCAGTTAGTTGAATGTCCGACTTCGGCTCAGGTCATGGTCTTGTGGTCTGTGAGTTTGAGCCCTGCGTCGGGCTCTGTGCTGACAACTCAGAGCCTGGAGCCTGCTTTGGATTCTGTGTCTCCCTCTCTCTCTGCCCCTCTACCTCTCACACTCTGTCTCTCTCTCAAAAATAAATAAACCTTAAAATTTTTTTTTAAATCTATGAAGTATGAAATTATTTGAAGGTATATTAATTATATAGATCGTATTAAACTTCTACCAATCCATTAAGAGTCATAATGCAAATAATCTAATAAAATTTGGATTTAAAAAGCATGCAGAAACTCTCCACTCAATGAAGAATCAGAAACAAGTTTGAAACATACAAGTAACAAATGAGACAGAAAGAAAACCAAAAGCAAAACCAAAACCATAATTCCAAATATGTCAGTATACAAAATTAAACATAAAAGGTCTAAATACCCAACTAAAACCGGAGATAAAAATAAGATCAAAGAGAAAGATGCAACACCACGTGCTTCTGAAAGATCTAGTTTCACTGTACAGCCACTGATATGTTACACATAAACTGGAGAAAAAGATACTCCATGCAAACACTAAACACAAGAAATCTGGTATAATATCAGCAAAACAGATTCTCGGATGAGAAATATATTGATGAATAAGAAGTGACATTTCATGATGCTAAAGTGCTCAAGTCATCAAAACAGCTTGACAGTCCTAAAAGTACATATAAATGTGATAAAGGAATGTTAACGCACATGAATCACACCTGTTATAACTGATGAAAAAAATGGACAAATCCACAATTATAAATGAAGTTTTAAGTTCTCCAGTTTCAATTACTGATACAAATGGGCAGAAACTCCCCAAGAGCACAGATGGTTTAAATAACATTATCAACCAACATGAATGGAATGCTTCATGTGACAAAGCAGCATAACAATTATTTGAAGTGCACAGAGAACATTTACCAAGATAGACCATATAACTGGATATAAAACAAACATCAATACATTTTTAAAACTGAAAATATACAAAACAGGGACCCCCCCCCCCCACAAGGGGCTGATACCTGAAATAAAAAAAGCAAAAACAAAAACCTACAACAAGAGTAACAACAACAAAAAAGAGTGGTACCTCTAGTGAAAATATTTTGAAATTAGACAATACAATTTAAATAATCCACAAAATTTAAACAATCATGAGAGGTGATGAAACATTTTGAAATGAATGGGGGAATGGAAAATTTATCTCGATTATGATGGTACGGGCATAAATATATACATTTGTCAAAACTTTTATTTTTTATCAGTCAAATCTAACAATCTTTTCCTTTTCTTTTTTAGCTTTCAAATTGATGTTTAACGCAGTTATATTAGTTTCATGTGTACAATATAGTGATTCAATAATGCCACATTTCACCCAGGGCTCATTATGACAAGTGCACTCTTTAGTCTCCATTACCTATTTAACTCATCCCCCCACCCACCTCCCTCGGATAACCACCAGTTTGAGTCTTGGTTTGTCTCTCTCTCTCTTTTTATCCCTGTGATCCTTTGTTTTCTTTTTTAAATTCCACATATGAATGAAACTATATAGTATTTGTTCTTCTCTGGCTTATTTTGCTGAGCAGTATACTCTCTAGCAGCTCCATCCAGGTCTTTGCAAATGGCAGTATTTCATTTCTTTCTTATGGCTGAATATATTCCATTGTATATGTATACCACATCTTTATTCATTCATCATTTGATGGACACTTGGGCTGCTTCCATATCTTGGCGATTGTGAATAATAGTGCTATAAACATAGGGGTTCATATATCCCTTTGCATTGGTATTTTTGTGTTCTTTGAAGAAATACCCTGTAGTGCAATTGCTGAATCGTAGGGTAGTTCTATTTTTAACTTCTTGAGGAACCTCAATCCTGTTTTCCACAGTGGCTGTACCCATTTGCATTCCCACCAACACTGTATGAGGGTTCCCCTTACTCCACATCCTCACCAACACCTGTTGTTTGTATTGTTGATTTTAGCCATTCTGACAGGTGTGAGGTGACATCTCATTGTAGTTTCGATTTGTATTTTCCTGATGATCAATGATCATGAGCATCTTGGGGCGCCTGGGTGGCTCAGTCGGTTAAGCGACCGACTTCAGCTCAGGTCACGATCTCGCGGTCCGCGAGTTCGAGCCCCACGTTGGGCTCTGGGCTGATGGCTCAGAGCCTGGAGCCTGCTTCCGATTCTGTGTCTCCCTCTCTCTCTGACCCTCCCCCGCTCATGCTGTGTCTCTCTCTGTCTCAAAAATAAATAAAAACGTTAAAAAAAATTAAAAAAAAAATGATCATGAGCATCTTTTCATGTGTCTGTTGGCCATCTGTAGGTCTTCTTTAAAATATATATATATATTTATATATATAAATATATTTTTATATATATGTAAAATATATAATGTATATATATTTACAATATATATGTATAACATATATCTATAATATATACCTATATTATAGATCTATATCTATAGTATATATCTATATATAATATATATGTATAACATATATATCTATATCTATATAGATATAGATATAATCTGTTCATGTCTTCTACCCATTTTTAAATTAGATTATTTGGTTTTGGGGTGGTGAGTATTCTAAGTTCTTTATCTCATTCTGGATATATATCATTTTGGATACTAACCCTTTATAAGATATGTCATACCTTCTCCCAGTCCATGTGGTGACCCTCAGTTTTGTTGACTGTTTCCTTTGCCATGCAGACACTTATTTTTATGTAACTCTAATAGTTTATTTTTGCTATTGTTTCCCAGGCCTCAGGAGAAATATCTAGAATAAAATTGCTGTGGCTGATATTTAAGAGGTTATATAGTCTGTGTTCTCCTGCAGGATGTTTATGGTTTCAGGTCTCACATTTAGATCTTTAAGCCTTTTTGGATTTATTTTTATGTAAGAAAATGGTCCAGTTTCTTCGTTTTGCATGTTGCTATCTGGTTTTCCCATTTTTTATTCAAGAGGCTATCTTTTTCCCATTGGATAGTCTTTCCTGCTTTGTCAAAGATTAATTGATGATACAGCTGTGAGTTGTCTACTATACTCTATTGATCTGTGTGTTTGTTTTTGTGCCAGTACCACAGTGTATGGATGACTGTAGCTTTGTAATATAACTTCAAGTCTTGAAATGTGATGCCTCCAGCTTTTGTTTTTCAAGACTGCTTTATCTCTTTAGGGCCTTTTCTGGTTCCATATAAAATTTCTAATTGTTTCTTCGAGTTATGTGAAAAAATGCTGCTGGTCTTTTGTTAGAGATTGCTTTAAATCTGCAGATTGCTCTGATAATACACACATGGGAACAGTATCTCTTTTCTAATCCATGAGCACAGAATGTCTTTTCGTTTCTTGTGTCATGTTCTACTTCTTTCATCAGTGTTTATAGTTTTCAGTGTACAGGTCTTTCACCTCTTTGGTTAGGTTTGTGCCAAGGTATCGTATTATTTGTGTTGCAGTTATAAATGAGATTGTTTTCTTAATTTCTCTCTGCAGCTTCATTATTAGTGTACAGGAATGCAACAGTTTTCTGCACATTGAGTTTGTATCCTGAGACTTTACTGAATTCATTTATTAGCTCTAATAGGGTTTTTGGTGCACTCTTTAGAGTTTTCTATATACAGTATCACGTCATCTGCCAACAGTGACATTTTGACTTCTTTGCTGATGTGGATCGATGCCTTTCATTTCTTTTGTTGTCTGATTGTTGTGGCTAGGATTTCCAGTACTATGTAGAATAAAAGTGCTGAGGGTGGAATCCTTGTTTTCTTTTTAACCTTAGGGGAAAAGTTCTCAGTTTTTCCCCAATGAGGATGATGTTAGCTATGGGATTTTCATAGATAATCTTTATTACGTTGAGGTGTGTTCCCTCAAAACCTTTTTTTTTTTTTTTTCCAATCATGAATGGATGTTGTACTTTGTCACGTATTTTTTCTGCTGTGCACCAGGTGGCTGGCCAGGACCTGTGTGGTTTTAACAAAATTTTCTCCGAGCCCAGGGCCAAGGCAAGCAGACTTAGAGTGGGCGACTTCTCCGAAGAACTGGTGGGATGGGTGCTCTGCTAGCAAGTTAGACAGCAAGTGGTCATGCAATGCCACCTTCTGCAGGTGGCTCTGTGTTTATGCTTAGGGAGCAGGGGAGGCAAATGGCGTCTGCCAGATCCCTCATTTTCAAAGTCACTGACATGTCCCAAATCTGTATGAATAGATATGGCTCCCAATTGCCTGGCATTGTATGAGCTTCCAGTTTTGCGTTGCCTCTCTGTGCAGGCTGTTGCGTCTTTAACGGCAGAGACCCAGCTTCCACTGGTCCTTGGGGACCATCCAGTGCTGAGTCAGCTCCAAAGCTCCAGCCTCCAAGTACCATTGGTTTTGTAAACACACTGAATTCAGCGCCTCTGGTTTAAAGCCATGCAATAATCCCCATAGTGAGTAGTCTTCCCCATGTGAGCTCCCTGGTGCAAGGGTTTGTTTCTCTGCCCTCTCAGTGGAAAGCTCCCTCCCTCCTTCAGGCAGCCCCTCTCTGCTTTTCTGGCCTTCCTAACCTTCCAGATGCAGCATCATCTTGCTAGCCTTTGGATCCCCCTGTGGTTTACTGACTTGGGTGTGGATGACATCTAGTTGTCAATGTGAGAGAGGGAAAGCTGAGGGTCCACCTACTCTGCCATTTTCCCAAGCTCCTATCAATTGTGCACTTAAAATTGATGTACTTTTAAATGAAGATAATGCCATAATAAAGCTTAATTGCTTAGGGGCGCCTGGGTGGCTCAGTCGGTTAAGTGTCCAACTTCGGCTCAGGTCATGATCTCCTGGTTTGTGCATTCAACCCCCGCGTCGGGCTCTGTGCTGACAGCTCGGAGCCTGGAACCTGCTTCTGATTCTGTGTCTCCCTCTCTCTGCCCCTCCCCTGCTCATGCTCTGTCTCTCTCTGTCTCAGAAATAAATAAAACATTAAACACATTTTTAAAAATTAAAGAAGTTTAACAAATTAATGCTAGTGGTATTTTCCTCATACTTGAATTTCCTCATTGAGTTGATCACCACTAAAAATAAGAAAACTGCTTTTCAATACTGACTTTTAGAAGGAATCCTCACAAAATTATGTTTTTCTACTTTGTACTTGAATTTTTATTACCTTCATTTCTACCACCCCTTCATATCAATCACATTTATTTTTGCCATCACTTAATCCTAGTTTCACTGAGTACACTTTAATTATAGGTAATTAATTATTTATCTAGATTTGCTCCATAACCAATATTTAATAGTCTGTTCATATATCATATTTATATCATTCATCTCTTATATATTCTAGAATGTCACACTTTGTGACTTTCCCCACCAAATATAAACGAAGTTACTATTGGCTATTTGGGTGCTACTTCTTTTTTTTTTTTTTTTTTTTTCTTATATGGAATAGCATCTACCTCAAGAGTTGTTTTGAGAATGCTGTAAGTTGAGAAGTGCCTAGGTGGCTCAGAGCCTCTGACCCTTGATATCTGCTCAGGTCATGATCTCATGGTTGTGAAATCAAGCCTGCATCAGGCTCTGCACAGGTATGGAGCCTGCTTGAGACTGTCTCTCTCCCTTTCCCGCTCTGCCTCTCTCTCTCTCAAAAAAGTATTTTAAAAAAGAATGCTGGAAGTTGAAATAAATTTGAACCTTCAACACTAATAACACTCTACCAGTTATTTGTTCTAATTATAACATTTAGTAACATTAAAAATAAAATACATTAGCCTGGATCAAAATGGCAATTTGTCATTCATTGTGCAGTAAAAAACAGAGAATAAAATTAATATTTTTATATCTTAATAACAAGGAAAATATCTAGGAGTAAGGTATAGCATAATGCAAGAATTTGGAGAACATAAATAAATATTATAAAATGAAGCAAAACATAACAAGATGTACTAAGCCTTTGGCTTGGGGTATGCCTTGGCTTTGCTTCAAGTATGAGACAAATTAAGAAAAACAATAAAGGTGTCGATCCATGAATCTTCCAACCTAACTGCACTCAAAATATTGTGAAACATAACAGAAAACTAAAAAGTCAGAAAAAGATGATGGAGGCATGGTAAGTTATGTTATTTGTATTCTGCTTTAATGCTGAATATGAGGTGAGGGACAGAGACACAGAGACAGTGAGCCCTAGACAGCCTGGCAGTGAGAATAAAAAGACTTCTAAAACTTCATCATAAAACTAAAAGTATTATGTGATCTAATAATAAAAGAAGTCAAAGGGCAATGAATAAAGGGAATAACAGGACAGATTTTGTGTTTAGAGGTTACCTCTTGCTGCAGTATGGAGACTGGCCTGGAATACAACATGAGCAGAAAAGAATTTGATAGGTCTGCTCGAATATAAGAGAGAAAGAAAATTGGAATTGGGTAGCATAGAAGGGTAGGGGTGGAGAGAAATGAAAAATATTTAAGAGATATTTTTAAAGTATACTATAAATACTCAGCAACTGAGGTAATGTGAAGAGAGAGAGAGAAGGAAGTAAGGGTGATTCCTATTTTCTGACTTGGGAGACAAATCCCAAAAAATGGGGGGAAAAAAAGGCTTGAGCCAACAGATAATCAATTCATCAGAAGACATGGAAATTCTGGGTGGCTGTGAAACATTAAAATAGAAATATCAAAAAGTAGTCATATATTGGTAGAATAATATGCATCTCTGTTTGTCCTCAACAGCTGTGGTTTGTCCTTGCTGCCCAGAAGGGTAGCTTTGCATTCATTCTTTCAAGTGTCCACGTAGATGACAAAGTAAAGGACGTAATGATGTGACGCTGTAGGAATCTAGATGCAGCAGAGATATCAGTTTGCAGTTAAGAACACAGAAATGCTAGAGCTCTGTGTGTGAATGAGATTAACCATCAGTAATGTGAAGAATAGGAAGAAGGTGAAAAAAATTTTTTTGATGGACACCACCATTTTGAGAACAGGCAACACAACTTCACAAGACAGTCAGTTACTGTGGGATAAGAGGAAAACCAGAAGCTATGCTCAGAGCATTCAAACCATGAAATTTTAATTAAAGAAAACATTCAACTCTGGAAGCTAAATACCACAGACATGATATTCCAGTGTTTGAAAACACTGTTTATCAAGTCCATTGTTAGCTATTTGGGTTAGGCTGGGTGTTTCACTGCTAAGAATAATAATGCTATAAATTTCCTTGCATAAATCTCCGGTGCTTGGTGCGAGGGTTTCAGCAGAGTATATTCTAAAGTTTAGAACTGCTAGGCACTAGGATATGCAAATGTTTAACTATACTACATGATGTGAAATTGTTTTTCAAAGGGGTTTAACAAAATTATGCTCATACAAGGAGACTCTGAAAAACCCTACTCTTGTAATCCTCACCAACACATGACTTTGTCAGATTCACACAAAAAACACTGTGCATCTGCTAGGCATGTAATGGCACCTCATTTGGTTTTACTGTCCATTTCCCTCATCACTAATTAAACTAAATACCCTTTAAAATTTCCAAATTCATTCTATAAGACAAACATTACCCTAATAATAAAGCCACAAAAAAAGCACTACAAAAAAAAGACAAGTATAAGCCAAGGTCTCTGATGAAGATAGGCACAAAATTTTACAACAAAATACTACCAAGCCAAATAAACAATACGCTTAAAAAAAATCATTCACCAGGGTGCCTGGGTGACTCGGTTAAGTGTTCAACTTTTTTTTTTTAATTTTATTTTTTTAAATTTACATCCAAATTAGTTAGCATATAGTGCAACAATATTTCAGGAGTACATTCCTTCGTGCCCCTAACCCATTTAGCCCATCCCCCCTCCCACAATCCCTCCAGTAACCCTCAGTTTGTTCTCCATATTTATGAGTCTGTTTGTCCCCCTCCCTGTTTTTATATTATTTTTGTTTCCCTTCCCTTATGTTCATCTGTTTTGTCTCTTAAAGTCCTCATGTGAGTGAAGTCATATGTTATTTGTCTTTCTCTGACTAATTTTGCTTAGTATAATACCCTCTGGTTCCACACGTAGTTGCAAATAGCAAGGTTTTATTCTTTTTGATTGCCGAGTAATACTCCATTGTATACACACACACACACACACACACACACACACACACACCACATCTTCTTTATCTATTCATCCTTCGATGGACATTTGCGCTCTTTCCATACTTTGGCTATTGTTGATAGTGCTGCTATAAACATTGGGGTGCATATGTCCCTTGAAAACAGCACACCGGTATCCCTTGGATAAATGCCTGGTAGTGCAATTGCTAGGTCGTAGGGTAGTTCTATTTTTAATTTTTTGAGGAACCTCTGTACTGTTTTCTAGAGTGGCTGCACCAGTTTGCATTCCCGCCAGCAGTGCAAAAGAGATCCTCTCTCCCCGCATCCTCGCCAACATTTGTTGTTGCCTGAGTTGTTAATATTACCCTTTCTGACAGGTGTGAGGTTGTATGTCATTGTGGTTCTGATTTGTATTTCCCTGATGATGAGTGAAGTTGGGCATTTTTTCATGTGTCAGTTGGCCATCTGGATGTCTGCTTTGGAGAAGTGTCTATTCATGTCTTTTGCCAATTTCTTCACTGGATTATTTGTTTTTTGGGTGTTGAGTTTGATAAGCTCTTTATAGATTTTGGATACTAACCCTTTATCTGATATGTCATTTGCAAGTATCGTCTCCCAATCTGTCGGTTGCCTTTAGTTTTGCTGATTGTTTCCTGTTTGCACTCTCTCTCAATATTTAATAATAAAAAAAAAACCTTAAAAAGTCACTCCCCATAATCATGTACAATTTATTCCAAGGGTGCAAAGGTGGTTCTTAAAATGAAAACCAATTAATGTGATACATCAAATTCACAAGACGATGGATAAAAAAACATGATCATCTCAACAGATGAAGAAAAAGCATTGGCAAAATACAATATCCCTTCATAATAAAAACTCAACATAGTAGGTTTAGAGGGAAAATACCTCAATACAATAAAGACCATTATGAAAACGACACAGCTAACAACATAATGAATCATGAAAAACTGAAAGATTTCTGCTAAAATCAGGAACAAGACAAGGTTGTCCATTCTCGCCACTTGTATTCAACATACTGCTAGAAGTCTTAGCCATAGCAATCAGACAAAAATAAATAAGTAAAAAGCATCCAAATTGATAAGGAAGAGGTAAAACTGTCACTGTTTGTAGAGAACATGATTCTATATATAAACCTTCTAAACACTCTACTGAAAAACTATTAGAACTTATAAATAAATTAGTAAAGTTGTAAAAGAAAATTAATGTGCAGGAATGTGTTGTGTTTCTGTATACTCAATAATGAGGTAGCACAAAGAGAAATAAAGAATATACTCCCATTTATAATTACATAAAAAAGAGTAAAATAGAAATCAACTTAACCAAGGAGGTGGAAAACCTATATCTGAAAACTTTAAAACACTGAGGAAAGCAATTGAAGATGAAAACACAAGTGAAAAGATAAACCATGTTCATGGAATGGAAGAATTAATGTTGTTAAAATGCCCATACAACCCAAAGCAATCTACAGATCTGATGCCATTGCCCTCTCAACCCAAATGTCAATAGCATTTCTCACAGAACTATGACAAATAATCCTAAAATTTGTGTGGAACCACAAAAGACCCTAAACAGCAGAAGCAATCTACAGAATGAACAAAGCTGGAGTTAACACAATCCCAGGTTTCAAGATATACTACAAAGTTATAGTAATCAGAAAAGGATGGTAATGGCACAAAAACAGAAACACTGAGTAATAGAACAAGATAGAGAACTCAAAAATAAACCCATACTTATATGGTCAATTAATCTACTACAAAGGAGGCACAAATATCCAATGGTGAAAAGATAGCATCTTTAATACATGATGTTGGGGCAAACTGGATAGCTACAAGTAAGACAAGAATCTGGGCCAGTTTCTTACACCATACGCTGAAATAAACGCAAAACAGTTTAGAGTTGGATTAAAATTTTTTTAATGTTTATTTTTGAGAGACAGATAGACAGAGTCAAGTGGGGGAGGGGCAGAGAGATGGAGACACAGAATCTGGAACAGGCTCCAAGCTGTCAGCACAGAGCCCCATGTGGGGTTCAAACCCATGAGCCATGAGATCACGACCTGAGCTGAAGTCACATGCTTAACCAACTGAGCCACCCAGGTGCCACAGAACAGTTTATAGTTTTCAATGTGGGACCTAAACCATGAAACTTCTAAAAGAAAACACAGGCAGTAATCTCTTGGACACTGACCTTGGCAACCTGTGTTATGGACATGTCTCCTTAGGCAAGGAAAATGAAAGCAAAAATAAACTACTGAGACTACACCAAAATAAAAAGATTTTGCACAGTGAAGCAAATCATCAACAACGAAAAAAAGGACACGTACTGAAATTAAAAACAGAAATACCATTTGATCCAGTAATTCTATTAGTGGGTATTCACTCAATGAAAACAAAAATACCAATTCTAAAGATATATGCACCCCTATGTTTATGTTTGCAGCATTAGGTACAAAAGCCAAGATACAGTAGCCACCTAAGCATGTGTTGACAGATGAATGGATAAAGAAGGGGTGGTAAATACATACACAATGGAGTATTATGCAGCCATAAAAAAATAAGATCTTGCCATTTGCAACAACATGAATGGACCTGGAGTCTATTATGCTGAGTAAGTCAGGCAAAGAAATACAATTTATCGTATGATGTCACTTACATGTGGAATCTAAAAAAAACAAAATGAGGGGCACCTAGGTAGCTCAGTCAGTTAAGCAAGTGACTTTGACTCAGGTCATTATCTCCTGGTTGTGGGTTCGAGCCCCACATCAGGCTCTGTGCTGACATCTCAGAGCCTGGAGCCTGCTTTGAATTCTGTGTCCCCCCCCTCTCTACCTCTCCCACACTCACACTCTGTCTCTCTCTCAAAAATAAATAAACATTAAAAAAAAAGAAGCAAAGAAACAGGCTTTTAAATACAGAGAACAAACTGGTGGTTGCCAGAGGGAAGATGGCCATGGGATAGGCGAAACAGAACAAGGGATTAAGAAATACAAACTTCCAGTTATAAAATAAATAAGTCATGGAGAAGAAAATTGTATACAATATAAATGATACTGTGTGGTGACAGATGGTGTCTACACTCATCATGGTGAGAACGAATATGATATAGAATTGGTGAATATATTGTACACCTGAAAGTCAATTAATAATTTTAATTACAGTTAATGATAATAATAAAGTTGAATATTCTTTTATGGGCTTCTTTGCCATTGGGTTATCCTCTTCGCAAAAGTATTACATTCAGTTTACTGGTAGTTTTCTCTTAGGATAGTCTTTATTTAATCTGAATACAATCCTTTTTATTTCTAACGTGTTTTTTCTCTTTTCATATGCTTGTGTTGTTTGATGAACATTTTTAAAAGAAATTATCATAAAATGAATAGCACTTTATGTACCTTACTCCTTCACTGGTACAGGATTTATGTAAAACAAAATGTATAGAAGTAATTTGCATGACAACATGGGTTTCCAAGAATGCTTACATCCATATAATCCAAGCCCCATAAAAATATTTTCCTCACCACAGAAAGCATCTCATGCCTTTCTTTCCCCAGTTCCTAACTGATTTTTGCAAAGGCATTTTATGAGTAGAAGTTTTTCGGGTTAATGCATTCATTTATCCATTTTCATTTAATTATTAGTGATTTCTGTGTCCTAAGGTATCTGTGCCTACCTCCAGGTGTTCTCCCATGATCTATCTCAAATTTGTTCACATGTATAAATATAAGTAGGGACTGAGGTTTATGATTTTTCATACAGATATCCAATTATTCCAGCATCATGGTTGAAAATGCTTTCCATTCCACACTGAATTTCTCTGGTGCCTTTGTTGAAAGTAAATTTTCCATGTCAGTGTGAGTCTATTTTTTATCCACTTATGTACATTATACTAATACCTCACTGTCTTAATAATAAGATTATATGAAATCAGGCTTTATGAGTCTTCCAAATATTTTTGGGAGCTATTCTAAATTTTTGTTTTTAATGTTTATTTATTTTTGAGAGAGAGAGAGAGAGAAAGAGAGAGAGAGAGAGAGAGAGAGAGAGAGAGAGAGAGAGAAAGAAACATAATGTGAGCGGGGAAGGGGCAGAGATAGAGGGAGACAGAATCCGAAGGAGGCTTCAGGATCTGAGCTGTCAGCACAGAGCCCGATGAGAGCCCAATGCGAGCCCGATGAGGGGCTTGAACCCATGAGCTGTGAGATCATGACCTAAGCTGAAGTCAGATGCTTAACAGATTGAGCCACCCAGGCGCCCCAGGGCTACTCTAATTCTTGTGATCCAATCACTATTGGGATTACATTCAAATTATAGATTAATATGGATAGAATTGACAGTTTAAAACTTTATATTCCAATGGATACTCTTAAAAATTTAATCTCTACTTAAAAATTAATGTAAAAAAAATCACTATCACTCCTCTTCCAAAAGAAGAAGTAATTATAAGCACTTTAATTACACTAACCCCTTCCATTCTTATTTGTTAGATTTTACCATTCTTTCAGATTCGTTATTTTAAGTCAACTGAAGGAGACATTTTCAGTCATCATTTGTTGAAATTTAACTACATACCTGCCAGGCTTTATTTAAGTAATTATTTTGATGTGTGTCAGATCAGAATTATTTTTCATCTCACTGAAGTATAATATTTAAACTACCTCTAGTCATACCTCCTATTAATAAATTGCTAGAGTGCTTCTTGTTTTAACAGTCGACTTGCTTTCATTGTGGAAATGGTACCCAGGGTTTTCTTTCCTAATTTTTCTGCTATTTTCTATAAGCAGTATGAGGATATTTTACTCTTTTCTGTCTTATTACTCTTAATAAATCAGGGTATTTATCCTAAATTTCCATGTCCATAATCTGTCTATTCTGCTGATGTTTTTACCTATTTTTCCCTTATTTTTTATTCCTCAGTTTTACTACCCCGTCTCCAGGTGTAGATTTCTTCCCATTGATCTTGTTTAGGACTTTCCTTATTTCCTGAAACTAAATTTTTAAGTCTTTTATCTTTTCTGGGAAACATTCAAACATTGTTTTAATAAAGACACCCTGATGATCCAAGTATGATAGATATTTTGAATAATGAATTCCAAAATAGCAGAAAATTCTATTCCATCTATTTAAATGCTACAATACAATAATTCGCTTCCCACCTGTTAATTAAATCCATCAAATTTTTCTAAATATCATTTATATAATTTAAATACCTGTATAAAAATTTCATTTTGTCTTGTGTATGATATAAAACATTCCTAATATCAGTTATCTAATTTAACTTTTAATGAACTCATCAGTGTGTATATTTTTGTGCAAGTGAAATAATACTGAGTGAAGTATTATAAAGAAATAGCAAAATGGTATTAAAGTGACATGGAAAAAAAAACTGCGTTTTAAGTAAAATGACTAAAAAATGCGGTGATCAAGTATTTTTACAAATTTTTTTAACATTTATTTATTTTTAAGAGACACAGAGAGAAAGTGCATGAGAGGGGGAGTGGCAGAGAGAGAGAGACAGACACACACACACGGAATCCAAAGCAGGCTTCAGGCTCTGAGCTGTCAGCACAGAGCCCGAGGTGGGGCTTGAACTCATGAACCATGAGATCATGACCTGAGCCAAAGTAAAAAGGGGTGGGAGGGGGGGAGGGTGGGAGATGGGTATTGAGGAGGGCACATTTTGGGATGAGCACTGGGTGTTGTATGGAAACCAATTTGACAATAAATTTCATATATTGAAAAAAAAAAAAAAAGCTGACTGAGCAACCCAGGTGCCCAGTATTTTTTGTATTATTAAAGCATTGCCTAAGTACACTTTCTTGGTTAGTCTTTCGTGTTGATTGAAGGTGAGAAGAATATTGTTCAAGTAGTGAGAAAAGCAGCAATTACTAAATATTCATTTATGTCCAAATACAGATATCTGGTAGAAAGAATTATTTTTGCACTTAAGACTCAAAATAAGGAGGCAGAACAATGACATTCTTAAAACTACAGGAAGACAAATAGAAAGAAAGCAAAGACATACTTAAGATGAATATATATTTACATTTCTTAGGATTATTTCCTGGTGACTTGATGCTGCAATTCTATTAAATTTTTTAATGTGATGCTTGTGTTATGCTCAGGCTCATGCTCACCTACAGAAGCTATCATTTAGGTGTGTGATACAAGTTTGTTGCCCGATTTGGGGTCTAGAATGTGGAAGCTGCTTTTACAAATTATTTAGACTTGGAATTCCTAAATCTTTCAAACCATCTTTGACTTGCTTTGAAATTTAAGTTCTTGAACAAAACGTTTACCTGCCCCTTCATCATTTTCAGATATTCAAAGGTATTCAATGATTTTGCTGTACAAGCTTGGTAACATATGACACCCCTCAGTGATACGGCTGTCATTCTACTATACAAGATGCTTCTCTAGGTTTTCAAAAAACATTACACCATGTGAGAAACTCCAGCTTTATAGAAACTACAATGTACTCATGATTTTATTTAAGTTTCCAAGAAGAGAAAAAATTATACATAGTGGTAGGGTTGTATGGATGGCCAATCTTACTTTTATAGGCATTAGTCCCACTGAAGATGCTTTATCTCTTGGAATTTTTTTTCCCTGATGCTTCATCAATTCTAATGTTTTCTCCTAAACTTCTCCTAAACCAATTTTCATAGGAATTTCGGTCTTAGATGTTTTAGTTACAGACTTTGACAATTTTCATAAACAGAGGGGGAAAAAATGGGGAAAATTCAGAGCCTCCAAGAACAGTGCGACATATTTAATAGTCTAACATAAATAAATCTGGAATACTGGAAGAACACAGAATATGCAATTGGAGTATTTAAAGACGTAATGGCTGAAAGTTTTTATAAATTCATGACAGATGCCCAAATGACAAATCCAAGAGATCCTGTGAATAATGTGAGGATGAATCCCAAACAAACATAAACACCTAGATATACATTATTGAATTCACTGAACACAAAACATAAACAAAAATTCCTGAAGGCACTGGGGGAAAAAGAGAGATACTACATATAGAGAATCAAAGATAAAAAGTATAGGTTTTTCGACGCATAATTTTATTTCCTTTTAGTCAAGGAGTTCCCTCATTCAAATCAATCTTTTGTTAATCAACTTTTTTACTACTGTATCTTTTTTTGAGACCATAATAAAGCTCCCGTTTGGTTTATTTTACCTCCTCAAACCTACCCGTTTGACAGAGAAGGAAGAGAAGCTCTATAATCCGCATGAAAATGATTATAGAAGGAAAAGACACTAAAAGGAAGAATTCTCTTCCCAGCACTGACAGCAACGGTGTCACAGAGATCACCAGGAAGTAGTGTAGGAGAGATGCAGATTTTAGGGAGAATATTTTGAGGTATTAGATCAAGATGTGGAAAAATCCTCAGAGAAGATAGAAAAGTGCCCTGCTGGGATGTATTCCTAAAGAAAGGGGACTGAATATTACCAGAAAGTCTAATTTTGTGTGCGTGAATGGGGAAATCTCATGAAACTTCTTTTTTATTACTCTCTGTATTTATTTTTATTTTTATTCCAACAAGTTTTTCATTACTCTGTAATACTTTTTTAAAATGTGTCTAAATGTTTATTTTTTGAAAGAGAGGCAGAGCTTAAGCAGTGGCGGGGTGGGGGGGGGGCGGTTGCAGAGAGAGAGGGAGAAAACAGAATCTGAAGCAGGCTCCAGGTTCTAAGCTGTCAGCACGACAGAGCCCCACACAGGGTCTGAACCCATGAACCAGGAGATCATGACCCGAGCCAAAGTCGGCTACTTAGCTGACTGAACCACCCAGGTGCCCCTACTCTGTACTACTTCTTTTTATCTTAGCTTGAAAAAGTCAAACTACTCAAACCAGCTTAAAATTCTTTCTCAAGGTAGGAGATGTTAGAGATGGTACATTTAGTTAGAATTCATTCATTTAAATTTCTTTATTTATTTGCAATTCAACTAGAAAATATCTTTACACCACCTATTTATAAAAAAAAGTTTGGAAACTACAAGTGTATATAACATTTAAAGTCTTTTTAAAAATTTTTTTTCAGGGGCGCCTGGGTGGCTCAGTCGGTTGAGCGACCGACTTCGGCTCAGATCATGATCTCACGGTCTGTGAGTTCGAGCCCCACATCAGGCTCTGTGCTGACAGCTCAGAGCCTGGAGCCTGCCTGGATTCTGTGTCTCCCTCTCTTGCTCTGCCCCTCCCCCACTCGTGCTCTGTCTCAGAAATAAATAAACATTAAAAAAATTTTTTTTTCATTTATTCATTTTTGAGAGACAGAGAGAGAGTACAAGAGGGGGAGGGGCAGAGAGAGAGAGGGAAACACAGAATCCGAAGCAGGCTCCAGGCTCTGAGCTGTCAGCCCAGAGCCTGACCTGCGGCTCGGTCTCACAGACCGCGAGATCATGACCTGAGCCGAAGTCGGACACCCAACCGACTGAGCCACCCAGGCGCCCCTGTAACATTTAAAGTCTTAAACTGAGGGGTGCCTGGGTGGCTCAGTCAGTTAAGCGTCCGACTTCAGCTCAGGTCATGATCTCGCGGTTGGTGGGTTCGGCCTGGTGAGCTCTGCACCAAAAGCACTGGGCCCACTTCAGGTTCTCTGTCTCCTTCTCTCTCTGCCCCTCCCTCTCCCTCTCTCTGTCTCTGTCTCTGTCTCTCTCTCAAAAATCAACATTTAAAAAAATAAAGTCTGAAACTGCGAATTAGTATGTTCAGTGAGTTTTAAAACTCTTAACAAAAAACTATCTGTGGCGGCACCTGAGTGGCTCAGTTGGTTTAGTGTCTGACTCTTGATTTGGTTTCAGGTCATGATCACAGGGTCATAGGATCAAGCCCTGCTTCAGGCTGTGTGCTGAGTGTTAGGCCGCTTAGGATTCTCTCTGTCCCTCTGCCCCTCTGCCCCTCTCTCCTGCTCATGCTTGCCCTCTTCCTCTAACATTAAAAAAAAAAAAAATTGTATGCATGACACTGGATTTTAATGAAACCTATTTTGTTGACTATTTCATAATACATACAAATATGGAATCATTATTTTGTACACCTGAAACCTACAATGCTATATTGTTAATTATATCTCAATAAAAAATAAAGTCTTAATTTGGAATCAGAAGAATTCTAGATTGGGGGCGCCTGGGTGGCTCAGTCAGTTAAGCGTCCAACTTCAGCTCAGGTCATGATTTCGCGGTTTGCGGGTTCAAGCACCGCAATGGGTTCTGTGCTGGCAGCTCGGAGCCCGAGGCCTGCTTCAGATTCTATGTCTCCCTCGCTCTCTGCCCCTCCCCTGCTTGTGCTCTGTCTCTGTCTCTCAAAAATGAATAAATGTAAAAAAAATAAAAAAAAAAAGAATTCTAGATCTGAAATTAGACATCATTTAGTTTAACCCATTTTTTTTGCATATGAAGAAAATACAGCTAATTGAGTTATTGAATCTGTTGCCCAAGAAACTGGCATAATGTAAAACCTTCAAACATAGGAATTCTGAGCAAGTGACAGAGCTCTTCAGAATACTGAAAAAAGAACTGAGGCAGGACCATAGCGTTTCCCCACTTACCAAGTCAGGGTCTGGACAACAGAAATCTTGCTATCATTTTAACAATAATTAGAGATAACATGCTGGGGCACCTGGGTGGCTCAGTCAGTTAAGCGTCCGACTTCAGCTCAGGTCATGATCTCACAGTTTGTGAGTTGGAGCCCCGAGTGGGGCTCTGTGCTGACAGCTTAGAGCCTGGAGCCTGCTTCCGATTCTGTGTCTCCCTCTCTCCCTGCCTCTCCCCCATTTGTGCTCTGTCTCTCTCTCAAAAATAAATAAAATGTAAAAAAGAAAAAAAGATAACATGCTAATTATAATCAATTTTATCTATTAATTATGTGCTAGTAAGAAAGAGATTATATATAACATATAATCTATATGTTGTATATGTTTATAACAAGATAGATTTCTTTTTTAACATTCTGTAATACTCTTTTTACTAATTTAGATCCTTAGTGAGAATTCTGTGTGTTTTTAAGATTATCCATTGTCTTATAGAGTAAATGAAACACACACACCACTATGGAAAACCGAATAGAGTATTATAAACTGATAATGTGTATATATATATATATATATATATATATATATATATATATATATATTTATAAATATAAATATATAAATATATATATATATATTTGTTGTCTAATTGTTGTACAAAAAACCCTCTCTCTATGTGTAATGTATACAATTTAATGAGCTTGGACATAGGTAGGCATATCTGTCATACCATCACTGCAATCAAGATAATAGATCTATTCATCACTTCCTTGTGTCCCTATGTTGTTTTCTCTCGTACCAGGAACACTTAATAAGAGATCTCTCCTCTAAATTAATTTTTTAAAATTTATTTTGTATTTTGGAGAGAGAGAACATGAGCTGGGGAAAGAGGGAAATGGGGGAGGGGGAGAGGGAGAGACAGAGAGACAATCATAAGCAGGCTCCACACTCAGCACAGAGGCCAATGTGTGGTCTGATCCCATGACCCTGGGACCATACCTGATCTGAAATCAAGAGTCAGACACTCAATTGACTAAGCCACCCAGATGACCCTACCCTCTAAACATTTTTCTAAAGTTTATTTATTTTTGAGAGAGAGGGAAAGAGAGGAGAGAGAAAAAGAAAGAGAGCTCATGAGTGGGGGAGGGCAAGAAAGAAAGGGAGAGCAAAAATCCCAAGCAGACTCCATGCTGCCAGCACAGAGTCTGATGCGGGGCTCAAGTCCCCCAACCATGAGATCATAACCTAAGCCAAACTCAAGAGTCAGATGCCTAAGTCACTGAGCCACCTAGGTGCTCCACCCTCTAAATTTTTAAGTATACAATACCACATTGTTTTCTCTAAGCAGTATGTTGTATATCAGATCTGCACAATGTACTCTTTTATAACTGTACATTTAAATCCATTGAATAACTCACCATTTCCCCTTCCTCCTGGAAACTACTATTTTGAGCTTTTATGAGTATTATAACTAGATGCTTCATTTGTGTGGAATTATGCAGTATTTGTCAGTCCCAGAAGGACACTTACTTAGGATAATGTCTTCCAAAGCCATCCCTGTTGCCACAAATGCCAAGAGTTCCTTTTTGTGGCTGAATAATTCTCCATTGTATGTGTATACTATGTATTCTTTTTCAATGATCTGTTGAACATTTGGGTTGTTTCTATATCACAGATATCGTGAATAGTGCTACGAAGAACATGGAAGCAAACCGATCTCTTTGAGAAGAGGATGTCAATTATTTTGGATCGATACCCAAGAGTGTGATTGCTGCACCGTATGGTAGTTGTTTTTTTTTTTTTTTTCTGATAATCTCCACACTTTTTTCCATAGTGACTGTACTATTTCACATTCCCATCAGCCGTGCAGAACAGCTCTGATTTCTCTACTGTCACCAACACTTCTTGCTGGTTTTCTTGATAACAGCCATTCTAACAGGTGTAAGGTGAGAGCCTTATGATTCTTATTTGCATTTCTTTGATGATTAGTGATAATAAGCCTCTTTTCACATCCCTGTTGGCTATCCGTAGGTCTTTGGGAAAATGTCTATTCAGTTCCTTTGCCCATTTTTTAACCTAGTTATTTTGGCTTTTTTTGTGTGTATGACTAATTTGTAGGAGTTCCTTATGTATTTTGGAAATGAACTCCTTACCAAATACATGGTTTACAAATATTTTCTCTCATTCTGTACGTTACTTTTTCCCTCCGTTGGTCATTCCTTATGCAGAAGCCTGTTACTCTTATATAGTCACACTTCTCTGGTTTTACTTTTGTTGCCTGTGACGTCATTTCCAAAGATCCATGTCTTTAACTTCAACCCTGCCTTCTTTCAGCAGTTTTACAGTTTCAGGGCTTATGTTTCAGTCTTTAATCATTTTCAGTTGATTTTTATACAGAGGGCTTCGTACTATTTACCAGACAAGTCAAAAGGCAGTAAAGTGATGTCTTCCAGTGTTAAAGTCAGCTTTCAATCTATAATTCTCTGCCTCACATATCAAAAAGGAAATTAAGACTATCTCAGACATTACTAATAATACCATCATCACTATCCACTGAAAAAATCCAGTGTCACGAGACTTAAGCTACAAAAATACAAGTTACTCATTCAGGAGGGAGAGGATACCAGATAGAGGCTTTTTATAGCTGATTAGATATAATAATAATAATAATAATAATAATAATAATAATAATAATAATAAAGTGTCCTTAACCTACTCTTTGAGGAAAACAGGTAAAGACTGGTGTGAAAGAAGTATCAAGGGAAAGCTTACACCGTATTAAGCCAAGTGAAAATGAAAACACACCCTATCAAAACATGTAGAATACAATCAAAACAGTGTTTACAAAAGAGAAATTTACAGCACTCAATACTTGCATCAGAAAAGAACAAAAATCTCAAGTCAATGACCACAGGTTTTGCCTTTAAAAACCAGCAAAAGAAGGACAATATCTAACCAAGCACCATAAAGCAAGGAAAAACCATCAGGGTAAAAAACAAATTAATAAACAACAAAAAATGCGCATAAAATATCAATGTGACAAAAACTGGTTCTTTGGGAAGATCAACAAATTGAGAAATGAAAAGGACATCATCACAGACCCTTCAAATATTATAGATAATTAATAAATACTATAAAGAACTTTTTAACCATAACTATGACAAATACATGAACTGTAGCAATGTTGTTGAAAAATGAAAGAAGAAAGACTTGTACACTACAGGAACTATAGCTGCTAAATAATTTGAATTTAGAGTTACACAATTTCAAAAAAAAAAGTACCAAACCCCAGGACATAAAGGTCATTTTTCCAACTAGTATTTCCACACATGCAAAAAATAAAAGACTTTGACACTTAGCTTCAGGAAATAAGGATAAGTCTTAATTGTCCTGGTTCACTCTATGAAAATCTGCAGCTGCCATAAAAAAATTCAGGATATATATTGTATACCTCAAGCTAATGCTACACAAGAAATTATTTATTATTATTGTTTATAGTTTTGTATAATTTATTCATTTATTTACTTTGAGAGAGAGAGACAGAGACAGAGCATGAGGGAGCCTGGGAGGGGCAGAGAGAGAGCATGAGAGAGAGAGAATTCCAATCAGGCTCCATACCATTAGCGCAGAGGTCAATGGAGAGCTCGAACTCATGAACCGTGAGATCATGACCTGAGCCACGATCAAGAATCAGATGCTTCACTGACTGTGCCACCCAGGTGCCCCAACTAACTGGATTTTAAATAAAAGCTTGAAAAGATAATCTACCAGAAATAAATGTAGGATGTATCATAGATGTATACATGTAAGAGTAAGTCTCTGGCTAAAATTCAACTTATAGTTCACTTCCCTGTGGTTATACAAAAGGTAAGTGTAAAATAACTGACTACTCATTTTCTGAAATAACATAAAATGAGTACAGATTATAAGATGTATTAATTAGTATAGCAGATTGCCAGTGCATCATCAAATCAAGGAGGGGAAAGGTGAGGGATAGTCCCTTAGCAATAAAAGGAAATGCTCTTAAATGAATAATGTAAACACTTTAAGCTCATCTCTGAAATTTAGAACAGATTCTTGGTTGGTAAAAAACACACAGAGTTAGACAGAAGTATTGCATTAATGCAATTTCAAAAGCAAAGACAGGTCAAAGACCTCACAATGAATATGAAAACAAGATAAAATACAGAATTCATAATGTAATGCTTACAGAATAAGTAGGGCTTAAATTGGAGAGACGCTTCGTGTTTCTCCCTTTTACCTTCTCTGATTTTTTTTTCATCTCTTTTTTTTTAATTTTTTTTAATTTATTTTTTAATATATGAAATTTACTGTCAAATTGGTTTCCATACAACACCCAGTGCTCATCCCAAAAGGTGCCCTCCTCAATACCCATCACCCACCCTCCCCTCCCTCCCACCCCCCCATCAACCCTTAGTTTGTTCTCAGTTTTTAACAGTCTCTTATGTTTTGGCTCTCTCCCACTCTAACCTCAATACCTTCTCTGATTTTTTAAGGCATGTGGTCAAGAGTGTGATTAACGATAATCTCTGTTTCAAAATATTTAGCACATGCGGGTATAGCTATCTATCTCACCATAGAAAATTCACTTTTCAGGACCACTTGGGTGGCTCAGTTGGTTAAGTGTATGACTTCAGCTCAGGTCATGATTTCACCATCCATGGGTTTGAACCGCACATCTGGCTCTGTTGCTGATAGCTCAGAGCCTGGAGCCTGCTTCAGATTCTGTCTCCCTCTCTCTCTCTGCCCTCCTGCATTTATGCTCTCTCTCCAAAAAATGAATAAACGTTAAAGAATTAAAAAAAAATTAACAACAAAGAAAATTCACTTTTCAATCTAAGTAAAAAGTATCATTAAAGCTCTAGCTAAATACTAATGTTAGCTATTATACAATGAAATTACAGGATCTGTGGCCTTTTGTAAAATAATACTTCACCCAGTAAGACTCTTACATATAACACACTATTTCAACAGCATTTTCTTTGTAAATAAACAGGCTGATTGTTGTTATCACTGAAACTGTGATATTTAAAAGCCAAACTGTTTACCAAAATTCCACCATCTATAATGAATATGCTTAGATTCTTTTCTTTTTTTTTTTTTAATTTTTTTTAACGTTTATTTATTTTTGAGACAGAGAGACACAGAGCATGAACGGGGGAGGGGCAGAGAGAGAGGGAGACACAGAATCGGAAGCAGGCTCCAGGCTCTGAGCCATTAGGCTAGAGCCCGATGCGGGGCTCGAACTCACAGACCGCGAGATCGTGACCTGAGCTGAAATCGGACGCTTAACCGAGTGAGCCACCCAGGCACCCCTTAGATTATTTTCTTGAGTGTAAAATACTTCAATGCTGCTAAAGCAAATACCTATAAAACATGTTGTTGTGTTCCTTTTCTCAACCTCAGGAAAACTTGACATGAAGGAAAAATGTCACAGAAAGAGTTCTGCTCTTCAAACGATATTAGAGGCAAAATCACGACGATAATTCATAGTCGAATAAAAACACGGGGCCTGAGGTAGTGCAGAACTTATGTCTACTTGACTACTTAAAGTCACAGCATGCGTTTTGATTTTAAAAGAAAGGTGATCTCTTAGAGAAACAGTTTTTATTGTGGTAACAACACTTACCAGGAAATCTTCCCTCTGAACAAATGTGCTGAATACACTACAGCATTATCAACTACAAGCACTACTGTTGTGCTCTAGAATGGATTCAGCTTGCATAACAGATACTTTATGCCTCTTGAACAACCTCCTACTTTCCCCTCCCCAGAGGCCTCTCCCCTACCCCACCGCTGCCCCAGGCCCTAGTAGCCAACTTTCTACTCGGCTTTCAAGACTTTGGGTACTTTAGATACTTCAAGTAAGTACTTGTCCATCTGTGACTGGTTTATTTCACTTAACCAATTTCTCTATTTTTGGGGAGGGGAGGCGCTTCTTTCAGATTAATCAAGTATTTTTCAGGTGTACAAGTTTCCCTTGTAGACTTTTTTTTTATTCTTTATTTGTTTTTGAGAGACAGCGAGCCCTAGTGCGAGTGGGGGAGGAACAGAGAGAGAGAGGGAGACACAGAATCCGAAGCGGGATCCAGGCTCTGAGCTGTCAGCACAGACCCTGACATGGGGCTTGAACTCACAAACCGCAAGAGCATGAGCAGAAGTCTGACGCTTAACTAACTGAGCCACCCAGGCACCCCTAGACTTCTTTTGATTATCTATTTCTTAACTAATTTACTTAGTGCTTATTTTAGAGAGTACATTTGTATCCATGTCTTCTACCCTGTTTTCCTGGGCTCGTGAGTGCTCTTTGCTCTACCTTCATAAAAATGTCTCCAATTCCATTTGGTCTGTCAATGTCTCAGTCATCACTTTCCACTTCATTCACTGTCCCTCCAATCTTTTACTTGGAGGGACTTCAAGCACTTGATTTTTCAGCACTTGATTCTCTGTTTCAGAGAATTTGAGCTATTTGGCTTCTAGACCTGGAAGCTTCAGCTAAAACAATGGTTTCACCTCAAAGTAAAAGTCTACCCAAAGTAAAATCAAAGTAAAAATCTTCTATGCTGTGATCTCTTTTCGACCTTGGCTCCCGTACATTTTCAGACATTTAGCTGTTCTATATCAGGTGTTACCTACTGGGTATCATTCAGATTTTACAGTTATATGTTATGATGCTTTGCCTGATACCAACTATTCGTACCTAGCTGGAAGTAGTTCATAAAATATTTAATGTATTTCTTCACTAAATATTTTTGAGCACTTACTATTTATTTAGTATATATTTATTGAGCACATACTGAGCACCTGTTACTTTTCAAGGCAGTGGGCATATAACAGTGAAATAAAACATTACTTTTTTTTTTTTAAGACAGAAAGGTTTTTATTTTTTTTCCCTTTGAATTTTGTCAGCTTGCTATTATTAATCACCGATTTAACATAGGGGTTACATTAATATCTCCCAGTGCATTTATGAAGCTAATTACACTAAGTAGTTTCCAATTGCAAATCTGATCCTCTGTATCTATTCCAAAAAATGTATTCTTGTAAAAACAATACTTGTTTTTTAAAAATTATTTTACAGTAAACTTCTCAACTCCAAACCTCAAATACGTGAAAGTTATTTCTTTTTTGGGGTGGGGGGAGGGAGCTTTATTCTTTTTTTTTATTGCACCAAAAATTAACAGTAATTCTTTTTTTAAATTTGTATTTTAAGTTTGTGTTTCGTTTTGTATGTAACATAGTGTTATACTGGCTTCAGGTGTACAATATATGATTCAACACTTCCATTCAACACCAGGTGCTCATCACAACAAGTTCACTCCTTAATCCCCATCACCTGTTTCCCCCACCCAGCCCTGCGCCTCCTGCCCCTCTAGTAACCCTCAGTTTGTTCTCTAGACTTAAGAGTCTGTTTCTTGCCAAAATAACTCTACTCTTATAAAATGTATATTCTAGTGTGGGGACATGAACTGAAAAACTATAAACACACATATTTACTATTATTTGTGCTAGGTGGGTAACTATTCTGTCCTGAAAAATTTAAGAAGTAAGAAAATAGTGATAAGCGTACCTTTAGATAGATGGTTAAGGAAGTGCTCCTAGTGGAGGTTAACAGGAACACCATAGATGAAGCAACACAGTGAACTATTTGGGGGAAATAATATTACATAGAAGGGAAAGTGCACAAATCTAAAAGTATGAGATTGTGCGTTTTCCCAGGGAATAGCAAAAAGGCCAGTGGGGTGCGAAGAAATTATTATGGGTGATAACAATAGAATGGAAGCTGAGACAGATTCAGGGGGCAAGAATGTACAGATTTAAATGTTGTAGCAGTAACATGGGATTTTATTCTAGTTGTTAGTAGTTATTAGAGGGTGATATGATATGGCTTAAAGTTTCAAAAATATTTCTTTGATTGTTTTGTTGATAATAGATGGAAAGAAGTAAAAAAAAAAAGAAAAAAGAAAAAAAGCATTTCAAAATCATTTATTTTCTACTTTTCTCCTTTTGGGCTCCTAGTAATGCTTAAACTGAATTAGGATTGTATTATATTTTCATGGATATAACATGAGAAAGATGTTATCTCAGAGGTTTACATTTTTTTGCTGACTTATTTATAGTATTTTCCTGATGAGAGAAATGACACATAAAATATTGATATAATAACATTAGTAATGGATTATCATAGATTAATCCATGAACTGTATTCATAAATTTGAGGTATGAAAATTAGAAACAAAAGATTTTATACTATGTGTCATTAATATGGGAGTGCATAAGATAATTGTTAATACCTGTAGTCACATTTATTATTTTTGAGTATTATTAAATAGTAAGCACTATGGTAAGAGGTTATCTTTCTTTATTCTAAATTGCTCAGGGAGGTACATCTTGTTATCATGCCTCTTTTTTGACAAAGAGGCAGCAACTAGAGTTTAAGTAACATTCTCATGATCACACAGCTACTAAATGAAGAAACTCAGGATTTGAGTTGGGGAAGAGACAGTGCTGTAAACCATTACATTCCAGTGCTTTCCAATGTATGGGGGGGGGGGGGCAGGGAGGGGAGGTAATACTAATACGAAAAACCTGAATTTCCTCAGTGAGTCTTTAACCTAATAGTCCAAATAATGTAA
Source organism: Panthera tigris (assembly GCF_018350195.1). Lineage (NCBI taxonomy): Eukaryota > Metazoa > Chordata > Mammalia > Carnivora > Felidae > Panthera > Panthera tigris. The sequence continues at coordinate 99,231,450 of NC_056660.1, read as the reverse complement.
TTTTTTCACTTCGTAAGTTATTTGACATTTGCAGCTACCTTATAAAACCTAAACCCTGAATTATTTTAGGTAATTGTTCTTCAAAAACATTTAAACATCTTAAGGCCACTGAAATACAGTCATTTCATTAAAAAGTACTGAGTTTGGGGGGCACCTAGGTGGCTCAGTTGGTGGAACCTCTGCCTCTTAATTTCAGCTCAGGTCATGATCCCTGAGTTGTGAGTTGTGGGATCAAGCCTCACCTCAGGCTCCCCGTTGAGTGTGGAGCCTGCTTGGGATTCTCTCTCCTCCTCTCCCTGGGTTATGCATGTTCTCTCTCTTTCTCAAATTAAAAACAATATAAAATAAAAATTTTTAAAAAGTACTGATTTTTGAAAACTGCACACGTTTTGAAAAAAATTATCAAGATTAAGTATTTTCCTGCTTCATATTTCACTTCCTGGAAAAAATTAGCCCCCAACTCCTACCACTCTCTGGTATTCCCTGTTTGTTTTTTTTAAGTTTATTTATTTTTGAGAGAGAGAGAGAGAGAGAGAGAGAGAAAGAGAGAGAGAGAGAACAAACTAGGGAGGGGCAGAGAGAGAGAGAGAGGGACATCTACTTCCCCCTCAGGAATCTAATGATCTGTTACATTCTTAAGAGGAACCTTAAGCCTGCGGGGGTATGTTGTGGTCAGACACCTCAGCATTGTTCCAAAATAAATTTTTCCCCACCCTGTGACCTCAGGTCTTATCCTTTCCCTATCTGCCTATTTTATCCTATGTTTTCCTATCATAACTTGGTGCCCAGGGTCAACCAGAGGCTAATGATGACAAACTTTCAGCCAGTTCTCACTTCAACAACTATTTTTTGAAAGTAATGAAAAATGCAGTGTACATATGACGATGCAGGAGAGGAATAAGATAGGAGAGAGGATTTTTTTCATAGAAAAATCAATCAGAAAGCTAAAAAGAATATACAGTCAAGGAAAGTACCAGAAAGCCCAAACCACACATACTGTAGAAAAATAAAACAGAATGTGAGAAGTTCTGTTTTGTTTTGTTTTTAAATAAAAAATTGTCTTCCTTGGTTGAAAAGGGAAACCTGGCCTCCAGGCAATATGAGATCTTGTGAACATAAAGAAAACTGGGATTACCAAAGTAATTTGAAAAATGTCACCTTTAAAAATTGTACTGTAATGACCATTTCTGGGGGGGGAGCTCCATGTTTCATTTTAATTATAAATCTGACAGGGGCAATACAGAGGCTTCTGAACAAGATTTATGATAAAAGGACCAAGAAGCAGCTTATCATGCTCAACATGTATGTCTCCTAAAGGTAGGTGAAACCTATTTCCATTACACATTTATGCAATAGAGCATCAAAGAAGTAATGTGGACAGATGGAAAGTTACTTGACTAAAGGAATGAGTAAGTAGAAGTTTCTATATTAACTCAAACATGAAACAGTATAATGCAGCCATAAGAATTTAGATACTGGTGTCAGAATGCCTAGATTCAAATAGTCACTAAGTGACTTATGTATTGTAAGCCATATACTCAACTATCTTTGTTTCCAGTTCTCCAATGAGAAAATAAGTATTATAATATGTACCTGACAGGGCTGTCATAAACATTACATAAGAATAAGTATGTTAACCATTTAACTAAATTCCTGATAAAGAGATAGTTATAAGGAAAAGTAGCTATGGTGATGATATGATTTCTTTTAGTTGAAGATAAAATTTCTGGGATTTCTATTCCTCTTATTTTTTAGATTGTAAGTCATATAAGTATTAAGTTAGGAAACACAAAAAAAAGATTTTATTTTTGCTTCAGTCTGTATATGCTAACCATTCTACACCTATATTATAAGTAATTTGTGCCTTAAATTTAGACAAAATATCTAGACATTATCATTTTTTAATATTTGAGGTATTTCCTACATCAATAAATAGAAGGCACCTGATAAATCTGTTTAATGACAGGAGGAAGAAAAAGAGGCAGGGAGAAAGTGAGATAGGAAAAGCGAATTGACACTAATCCAAAGTATTTAATGTATGTAAACAAACAAACAAACAAAAAAACAGAAAACAACTGCATATGTAAGAGTTACCCTAAGATTTTATATGAATTCTGAAGAGCCTACATTAGCTATGAGCATGGATTAAAGCCAGGCAGGTAAGTAACATAGATTGTCTTTACTAATACTGTATTGACAAAGCCATATATTAGAGAATATCTTACTCACATTTATTTATTTAAAAAAATTAACATTTATTTTTGAGAGAGAGAGAGAGAGAGAGAGAGAGAGAATGAGCAATAGAGTGTGAGCAGAAGAGGGGTAGAGAGAGACAGAGACACAGAATCGGAAGCAGGCTCTGCACGGAGCCCAATGTGGGGCTAGAACTCATGAGCCATTAAATCATTACCTGAGCTGAAGTCAGAGGTACAACCAACTGAGCCGCCCAGGTGCCCCATGTCTTACCCACATTTAATACAGAACATTTCATAGCCCATCATATACTTGGTTCTCAGTTATTACTTCATGGATATATTTTAAATTAAAAAAAAATGTGAAACTAGATTTGCACACCTAATCTGGAATTAAGAATATAGTGGAGTTCATTGCATTACTATTTACTGGAAAAATCTATGCTAATTATTGATAAAATATATATCCCAAATTCATTATATAAGAATGCAGTAACATTTCCTGCTGCTTGTAGCCTAAAAGGCAGGTGACTCAAATGAGAAGATTCATCTTATACATATGTTTTTCAAACATTTTGGTATGAAATATTATTGGGAAGCCTGTAAAGCAGCTAAAAGTTGAGAGGCTAGATAGAGATGATGTGGGAGACCAAAACCTCAGTTAGAACAAGGAATCTTGGGGCTAAATTTGACGTCCTTTGTTTTATACAAACTCCCTCAAAATTCTCTAGAATTCAACATATATCTGGAGAAAATGATCAGATGGGAGCATTAGCAAAGGTATCCGCATAAATAACAACTCCAAATAAGTGTGAAGTATCCTTGAGATTTCTTTCCCGATGCCATGATTTTACTTTTGAAGTTATTTTTTGTCTGTTTTTATTTTAGATTTGAAGATGGTCAAGCATAACCAGGTTAATTTAAAAAAATGGAAGACATATTGTAATTTCAATGGGAAAGACTGAAGAAAACATAAAAAAATAAAGATATGGTGTTGAGATTTTCATCTTTATTCATTCCCTGTCGAGATAAGGTTGATTTTTTTCTTAACTTTATTTATTTTGGGGAGGGGGCGGCAGGGGCAGGAGAGAGGGAGAGAGAGAATCCCAAATAGGCTCTGTGATGGCAGCATAGAACCTATGCTGGGCTAGAACCCACGAACTATGATATCATGAGCTGAGCCTAAGTCAGATGCTTAATCCACTGAACCGCCCAGGTGCCCCAAGATTGTTTTTTTTTTTAAGTGGACAATAGAGAGGAATAGTTCTAATCCACAGAACTATGGAACTGTCTTGATACAAAAACTTACCAACGGGTTGAGGATCAATTTCAACAGTGAAAAAAGTATGTGTGGGTTAAAAGCATTCTCCAAATGCTTTTCTTCTCAAAGTTATTTGCACTGAAGTCTTCTAAAGATACTGGAAACCTTCGTAAGAGTGTGAAAGAGTGTGCAATGGGGGTATAGTTCTATTTGTGAGTCAAAAAGATCTTATCAATATTTTACCAACCCATCTATTTTTAATCATATAAAAACATGGCACAGGAGCCTTTAGATGGTGAGTACTTTTAGCAACTTAACTATAAGCACTTCCAAGCAGATTTTATCAAAGCAAAAAGAACTGCAAATTGAAAAACTCTTAATGTGCTGTTATTGAAAAGTTAATCCAAGATCAGTAAGAGAATTTTCTGTAAGACTCAAATTTGCTTAACAGACAAGGTTCTGTTTCAAGATGATGGAATAGGAAGATCTGGTACTCACCTCCTTTTATGGACACACTAAACCTACAGCTACATATGAAACAGTTTCCTCAGAAACAAACGTAAAAACTGGCTAAGCAACACCTACACTTATCGGGCAAACAACAAAACAAAACAAAATCCAACAAGCCGATGATGGAGGCTGAAACGAAATTTCAATGCCTCCAGTACGGTGACGATCAGGAGGTAACTCCAAATTTGAAGATTCTCTCTGAGAAACAAAGGGTTTGAACAGCACATCAGGAACCTCAAACCCTCAGATATCTAACCTTGAAAAACAGTAGAACTGACATCCTGAAGACCTATAGCAAACTGATAAACAGTTTTTCAAAAAATCATCCTTTTGGACTCACCTGCTCCAGAGACCAGTGCAAAAGCACTAACTGATAGGCGCCCAGATTTTGTGTTAAAGAGGCTTCTTTACTCACCTTCAATTGTCCGCCTGAGGGTTGGGCACGTAACTTAATACACATGTAGAGGGCTACTAGGATGCTCTTCAGGGAAGATGGCTGGTGGGCACCATTTTTATACTCTCTCTGCTCCACGGTATATGCCATCTTTTGACTCCAGCTTGATGTTACTTCTTGGAAAAGACTTTGTAACCACCTCCGGCAACCTGACTTTTCTGGCTGCCGCCCAAAAGACACCAGATTGCCGGGCTCCAGTGGCCTGCAGGGCTAATTACCTGGGGTCCCATAGGACTATACCTAACAGAGAAAGGATTCTTCGATAACTACCACTCCCTAGACACAGCAAGAATCAATAGTCTCAAGAGCCTAGGCTTTATATGAAAGAGGTTAATTAGGTTATCTTCATAGTGTTGGCCTGAGGGGCCGACTTCTAATTAAATACACATCTAAAAGGTGACTGTAATCCTTTCCAGAGATCTAAGGCAGCAGGTTCTATCTTCAGATTCCCTTTGGTCCCGTTTCAAGTGCCAGTGAAAGGGACCTTTTAGACTGGGGAGTCATTATAAATAAAAGAGGATGCTTGAACAATTGCAAAGGTTGAAGAGACAACTAACAACTAGGGCAGGGTTGAACAATATGGTTTGTCTCCTTACACAAAGCTACTCCTTCAAGACAGGGGGAGGTACTTAACTAAGAGAGAGAGAGAGAGAGAGAGAGAGAGAGAGAGAAATGAAACAAAAAAGAAAGAGGAATTGGATCTAAATTAAAATAAAAAGAAAAGTTTAGAAAAAAAGCAAAAATCTCAGGTAAGTGATTTACCTGATTAAGAGATCAAAATAATTATAATAAACATGCTCAGTGAACTAAAGAGAAGAATGAACACAAAGAGACAGAAATTATAACAAAGTACAAATTGAAGTCACAGAGCTGAAGAATACAATAGTTGAACTGAAAAATACACTACAGGCGTTTAAGAACAGACCAGATAAAGCAGAAGAAGTGATCAGTGAACTCAGAAAAAGGACACTAGAACTCACTCAATCAGAGCAGCAAAAATGTAGAGAAGGAAAAATGTGAATAAAGCTAAGAGACTAATGGGACAACATCAAGCAGACCAATATTCACATTATGGGGGTCCCATAAGGAAAAGAGAGAGTGAAAGGGATAGAAAAAGTATTTGAAGAAATGATGCATGAAAAATTGCCTAACCTGCAAAAGGAAAGAGATATCAAGATCCTGTAAGTCCAGAGACTTCCAAATAGACACACACAACAAGACGTGTTATAACTTTTAAAGTCCAAAGTGAAAGAACAGGATCTTAAAAGCAGCAAAAGAAAAACAACCTGTTATGTACAAACGATCCCACTACGACAATAAGCAGATTTTTCAGCAGAAACTTGGCAGGCCAGAAGGCACTGGCATGATATAGTCACAGTGCACAAAGAAAAAAAATCCCACCAAGAATGCTATACAGGGCAAAGCTGTCCTTGGGAATTGAAGGAGTGGCCAAGAGTTTTCCAGACAGTCTAAAACTAATGGATTTCATCACCCGTGAAAGAGCCTTAAAATATATGTTAAAAGGGACTTTTGTAAGCTGACATTAAAACATGCTAACTAGTAACAACAACAACAATAACAACAAAAGACATGAGTGTAAATCTCTCTGATAAAGATAAATATAAACTAAAGGTGGTGGATTAAGCTTTTACAAAATTAGTATGAAGGTTAAAAGGACAAAAGTAGTAAAAAATAACTAACCACAATAATTATCTCAGGAATTTATAAGAAAATGACGTAAAATGTAACTCAAAAACATAAAATGTGGGAGTCAAAAGAGTAAATATGTAAGGCGTTAGAATTTACCCAAGCTAAAATAGATGGCTATAAATATGTTATTATATGTATGCCATATGGTAACCACAAAACAAAAACCTATAGCAGATACATGAAAGACATATTAATATAAACATACCACTAAAGAAAATCATGAAACCAGAAAGGAAGAGTCCAAGAGGAGAAAAAAATGAACAAAGGAACTACAAAACAGCCAGAGAACAGTTAACAAAATTGCAGTAAGTGCACACTCGTCAATGATTACTGTAACTATAAAAGAACTACATTCTCCAATCAAAAGACCGAGTGTCACTAAAGACACATCTACATACTGTCTGCAAGGGAGTCAAGTGAGATATAAGGAGACACACAGACTGAGAGTGAAGGGATGAAAAAAGATGTTCCACATAACAGAACAGACTTAAAAAAAATAATGCAGTAAAAGAGAAAAATAGGCACTGCATAATGATAAAGGGTCAATCATACAGAAGGATATAACACTTATAAATATTTATACACCTAAAACAGAAGCAGCTAAATACAAATAAACTTAAAGGGAGAATGAGATAGCAGTAAAATAATAGTAGGAGACTTTACTCCCCGACTTTCATCAATGGGTAGATAATGGAATATTGATCTTGAGTGACGTGTTAGATCAGAACGACTTAACAGATATACACTTCTGTATCCAAAAGCAACAGAATACATATCCTTCCCAAAGGCTTGGGACGGATACATCTTCAGGATACATCATATGTTAGGTCACAAAACAAGTCTGAATCAATTTAGGAAGACTGAAATCATACAAAGCATCTTTTCTAAACAGGATAGTGTGAAACTAGAAATCACATACAAGAAGAAAACTGCAAAATTCACAAAAATATGGAGCTTAAACCACATGCTACTGAATCACCAATGGGTGAAGTAAGACATCAAAGATGAAATTAAAAAAAAATACCTTGACTAATTAATTAATCAAAAGGGAAAAACAACATACCATAGTTTATGGGGCACAAGAAAAGCAGTTCTAAGAGGAAAGTTCAGATTAGTAAATACCTACCTGAAAAAAAAATCTCAGATAAACAACCCAGCCTTACACCTCAAGGAACTAAAAAAAGAACAAACAAAGCCCAAAGTTAGGAGAATGAAAGGAAGCAAAAGATTAAAGTGGAAATAAATGAAATAAAAACTAAAAGGACAATAGAAAAGATTAATAAATTTAAGAACTGGTACTTGCAAAGATACACAAAATTGACAAATCTTTAGCCAGACTAACCAAGAAAAAAAGAGAGTGGGAAATAAATAAAATTAGAACTATAATAGGAGACATTACAACTGATAGCACAAAAATATAAAGGATCATAAGAGGTTACTATGAAATATTATATCCAAAAAATTGGACAACCTAGAAGAAAAGGATAAATGATTCCTAGAAATATGCAAGTACCAAGACTGAATCATCAAGAAATGGAAAATCTGAACAGATCAATTCCTAGTAAGGAGACAGAATCAGTAATTAATCTCCCAACAAACAAAGGTCTAGGACCAGATGGCTTCAATAGTGAAGTCTGCCAAACACTAAAGAATTAATACTAATAATTTTTCAATCTCTTACAAAAAACACAAAGTGAGGCAATATTAACAAACTCATTTTATCTAGCTCTCATTACCCTGATACCAAAACAGATAGCTAACCACAAGAAAAGAAAATTATAGGCAAATATCTTTGATGAATAGAGATGCGAAAATCATCAACAAAAATTAGTAAACAGAATTCAACAATCATTGAAAGGAACATACACCATGATCAAGTGAGATTTATTCCAGGGATGCAAGGATGATTCAGCATTATTAATCAATCAGTGAGATATACCCCATTAACAAAATGAAGGGTAAATATTATGTGATCATCTCAAGAGATCCAGAAAAAAAGCATCTGACAAACATCAACATCCATTTATGATTAAAAACTCTCAACTAAGTGTATATAAGGGAATCATACATAGCTCATTATAAGTTACATGGGCCAAACCCACAGCTAACATAATCTTCTATAATCAGGAACAAGACAAGAATGCTCAATCTTATCACTTTTTTTTCAACTTAGTATTGAAAATCCAGCCAAAGCAATTAGGTAGAAAAAGGAATGAAAGTCATTCAAATTGTAAAGGAAAAGTAAAGCTGTCACTATTTGACAGGATAAAATATTACAGAGCAAACCCTGAAGACTCCATCAAAAAGCTGTTAGAACTCATACATAAATTCAGTCAAGAAATAGGATACAAAATCAATATACAAAAACCAGTTTTTATACATGAATAACAACATTCAAACAAATTAACAATCCTACTAACAACTGCTTCAAAAATTATACAATACCTAGGAATAAATTTAACCTAAGAGGTGACAGACCTATATACTGAAAACTACAAGACACTGATGAAAGAAATTGAAGAAAATACAATTAATGGAAAGATCTATAGATCTATAGAATCAATAATCCTTATGAAAATGCTAACATTTTTCATGGAAATAAAAAAGTCCTAAAATTTGTAGGGACCCCAGAAGACCCCAAAGAGCCAAAGCAACCTTGAGAAAGAAAAGCAAAGATGAAAGTATCATCCTCCCAGATTTCAAAATATATTCCAAAGCCATAGAAATCTAAAAAGTATGCAAATGGCATGCAAATATCAACCCAAGAGAATGGGGAGGCCAGAAATAAACCCACACAAAATGGTCGATTTATTAATGACAAAGATTAACCATGAATATACACTTGGGAAAGCATAGTCTCTTCAGTATGGTGCTGAAAACCTGAATAGTCACAAGCAAAAAAATAAAACTGGATTACTAGCTTACATTATGCATAAAAACGAACTCAAAATGAATGACAGACCCGAAATCATAAAACTCCTAGAAGAAAACAAAGGCATTAAGCTCCTTCACATGTCTTGGAGATGACTTCTTAGACTTGGCACCAAAAGCAAAGATAACAAAAGCAAAAAACAAACAAGTGACACTACATCAAACTAAAAGGATTCTGCATACCAAAGTAAAACCATCAACAAAATGAAAATCCAGTCTACCAAATGGGAGATAATATTTGCAAATAATATATATGCAACAGGGATAATATCCAAAATATATAAAGAACTCATATAACTGTAGTGAAAAAAATAACTAAAAATTGGAAAGAGGATCTTAATAGATGCCAACGTTTCTTCAAAGATGGCCATACACACGTCCAAGAGGTACCCAAAAAACTGCTTAACATAACTGATCTTCAGGAAAATGCAAATTAAAGTAATGCAATGAAGTATCACGTGACAAGTGTAAGAATGGCTAGTAACAAAAAGACAAGAGAGAAGTGCTGGCAAAGATATGGAGAAAAGGGAATACTTGTGCACCCTTGGAATATGAATTGGTGTGGCTACTATGGAAAGCAGTATAGAGATTGCTCACAAAATTAAAAATAGAACGGCCATATGATCCAGTAATGCCACTTGTATGTATTTATCCAAAGATAACAAAAACACAAATTTGAAAAGTGGTAAGTTACCCATGTTTACTGCAGTATTTTATTTTATTTTATTTTATTTTATTTTATTTTATTTTATTTTATTTTTTATGTATTTATGGAGAGGGGGAGAGAGAGAGAGAGAGAGAGAGAGAGAGAGAGAGAGAGAGATGGACGGACAGAGGGAGAGAGACAGCGCTTAAAGAGGGGAGGGACAAAGCAAGAGGGAGAGAATCTCAAACAGGTTCCATGCTGTCAGTGTGGAGCCAGACCCTGGGCTTGATCCCACAAACTGTGAGATGAAGACCCAAGCTGAGATCAAAAGTTTAATGCTTCAGTGACTGAGCCACCCAGGCGCCCCACTGCAGCATTTTTTTAAATAATATTTTAAATACGGAAACAATCAATGTGTGCACAGATGGATCAATATATAAAGAAACTGTAGTATATACATACAATGGAATACTAACGAGTCTTACAAAATATTATTAATTTTTGACACAACTTGAATTATGAATGACATATTGTATATCCTTCATTTTAAATTTCCTTTTATTTTATGGCATACTATATATTTAGTCATATATTGTAAGGAAGAAAGCATGAAGAGACAAGACTGCCACAAGTTCATACTCATTGTAGCTTCACTCCAATTACACTCCAATTACAGAAACAAAAAGAAGTACATCTCAGAATTAATGAAATGTGGACTCTTGTTTTGAATACCCCTAATTCTAAAGCACTGGCACATTATAGTGGGTAACTAAATAAACATTTTAGCATGGTTTTAATTTATACTGCTTTACATGAAGAAGTAGAACATGTGTGTCTTTTTTTGAATTTTTTTTTTAAATTTTGTTTTTAGAGAGCCAGTGGGGAAGGGGCAAAGAGAGAAGAAAAGAGAGAATCCCAAAAAGGTTCCACACCATCAGTACAGAGCCTGACGTGGGGTTCGAACTCACAAACTAGGAGCTCCTGACCTGAGCCTAAGTCAAGAGTTGGACACTTAACTGAATGAATTGCCCAGGTGCCCTGTGTTTCCTCTTTATAGAAGAAGACAGGAAATGGTTATAGCATGTCATTTCCTTCACCATCATTGAGCATGATCAACAGAGGATGTGCATCAATGCACTTGTCACAAAATCGCTCTAAAGTTATCTTCTAATGGGAGGAGGTTTGTAAATATTTTATCGGCCATTAAATGGTATTATTAGCTGTTGTTTTACAATGGTGCCTAAGACTAATCAGCCTGCACTAAAAATTGATTTTTCTCCTCCAACTTGAGTAATTCTAGAACAAATTATATAAAATAAGAAAATACATTATACAAATAACCAAGCATCTCACTTTTTCTTTTTTTTTTTTCCACTAAAGTCTAATATAATTTACTGAAAATCTTCACTTTGGAGTCCAGTTTAGGCACAAGAATCTAAAATAATAGCCCATTATTAATAATTGCCTCTGTAAGGCAACCCATACACATTTCTGTATCCTATGTTCCATTATTGGGGGTCTTTTTCAAAGTTCTATCTGTCCATTACAATGCTTTTTAATGCTGTAATATTAATACTGTTGTTTAAGTTTTTAAGCTCTTAAAATCTTCTAAGATCACAATATTAGTGGCAGAAATTCAAAGTACTGTCACAAAAGCTAGCTGAGAAAGTCTGGAGGAACTGTGACCTTAGTGTATCTTAAAATTATAATCCACAGGTGACCAAGGGATTTATAACAATTTATTATTCTGGAACTTAGGGGAAAACATGAAAAAGAAATTGAGTTCCCAATACAAGTTTGACCAAGTCACACTGTATTGTTGTTGACAAAAATTGTGATAAGCCATGATATCCAATTAAAATAATATCATTTCCACAGATCTCAAGAAGCATGGACAATATGAGGAATGGAATTCAAAATTGTAGATTTTAAATCAGAAGGTTTTTATGTCATTTAAATTATAAAGGTGGAAAAGTTCCAAGTTGTATTAAGTTGAATTAAATACAAACAAGATTAACATGGCAGTGATGGATAATTTGGGGGTTTTTTTCTTTAATATAAAGGAAGAACACAGAAATAACTGAAATTAAAATATAATGAAAAGTTCCAGAATCTAGCATTATTTCATTATTGAAGGAAGAAGGTAGAAAACTCTATTATAGTCAAGAGAAATCCAATTTCTGTCATCTTTGTGTTGACTCTCACTTGCCTGCTTCACTCCGTCAATTTCAGCCCCATAGGGTATAAAGGTGTGCCTGTGTTTTATATTTGTTTTTTAACAAGATGTCTCAATGAGCCTAATTTTGTCTCCTTTGGTCATACTTTAGTAAAAGAAATACATAATTTAATATTCTTGGAAACTAGTTCTCTCATTCATGATGTAAAATTGTAACACTATTTCTAACAAAAATAAAATAAATTATATATACAAATCGTATAAAGCCTTTTATTTATGAGTATTTATTGCTAAATGTTCGGACTAGATCTTGTCTTTGCTCATAATACAACCTTAAGTTTTATGAGAACTCAAACTTATAGACCCATAAAAGAAAACAAGAACATGCTTTAAGTCACTTTAGAGTCTATGCTTAAGAGAAATTTTGTTGGTAGTATTTTACACAAACTCTAGAAATATCTATAGCTTTTAGAAAATTAGGCATTATTTACCTTCTAATGTTATTTCTTCTTTATCAATGTAATGAGTCTGCATGTTTATAGACTAATAGATCTGTCTTAGTTTTCAAGGTATCATTTCCTTAAACCGCACACATAGCAGGATACTCTCCTGTGGCTCCTTTAAGTGTATCCTCCATTGTTTCCTTCCTACCCTACAGTCCAGGCTTTATTGTTCCCATGTCTCTCAGTTGGGTTTTGCCATTAGGAGCTCATTAAAGACCATTAAGATATTAAAAGTGGGAGAAGTGGGAAATTTGGATTTCGTCCCCTGGCTCCTGTGCTGCTAGACCATGGCAGCTCCCTAATAGCTATGAGTCTTGCTGGATGTTAGAACCCACTCCACTTGCCCCTTCAGGTCTAGAGGTGGTAGTCTGCTTGCTGCTGCTACTATACCAGGTGTATGTCATCAACTTTTTTTGATTTGCCTGAATTCTGTTTGCACCTATGTCAAAAGCCCCTTCATTAAAACCTCTTTAAAAAAAAAAAAAAAGAAAGAAAGAAACTATAGTAAAACCTCCTCAAACAAAAGCCCAGAACCAGATGGCATCACAGGTGAATTCTACCAACCATTAAAAGAAAAGTTAATACCTATTCTTCTGAAAGTATTCCAAAAATGGAAGAGGAAGGAAAGCTTCCAGATTCATTCTATGAGGCCAGCATTATTCTGATACCAAAACCAGATAAAGGGACTAAAAAAAAAGAACCACAGGCAAATATCTCTGATGAACGTAGATGCAAAAATCCTCAACAAAATACTAGCAAACCACATACAAGAATACATATTAAAAAGTCATTCGTCATGATCAAGTGGAATTTATTCCTGAGATGCAAGGGTGGTTCAATATTTGCAAATCAATCAATATGATGTATCACATCAAGAGAAAGGATAAAAACCTTATGATTCTTCCAAGAGATACAAGAAAAGCATTTGACAAAGTACAACAACCATTCATGCTAAAAAAACAAACAAAAAACAAAAAACAAAAAAACAAACAAACAAAAAAACCCAAAAAACCCTCAGCAAGTATGTATAGAGGGAACACAGTGCCACATAATAAAGTCTATATACAAAAAAACTCACAGCTAACCTTATACTCAATGGTCAAAACTGAGAGATTTGCCTCTAATATCAGGAACAAGACAAGGATGTCCACTCTACTTTTTATCAACATAGTACTGCAAGTCCTAGCCACAACATTCATATGAAGAAGAAAAGAAACAAAAGTCATCTATAATGGTAAGGCACAAGTAAAACTTTGACTATTGGCAGATGGCATGATACTATATATAGAAAACCCTAAAGACACCACTAAGGAAACTACCAGAACTCATAAATGAATTTAATAAAGTCACAAGATACAAAATTAATATACAGACATCTGTGGCATTTATATACACCAATAATGAAGCAGCAAAAAGAGAAATCAAGAAATAGATCCCATTTACAATTGCACCCCGAACCGTAACATACCTAGGAATAAACTTAGCCAAAGAGGTAAAAGATCTGTATGCTGAAAATTATAGAAATCTTATGAAAGAAATTGAAGAAGACACAAAGAAATGGAAAATCATTCCATGAGCATGGATTGGAAGGACAAATATTGTTAAAATGTTGATATTACCCAAAGCAACCTACATATTCAATACAATCCCTATCAAAATAGCACCAGCCTTCTTCACAGAGCTAGAAGAGGCAATGCTAAAAAATTGTATGGAACCAGAAAAGACCCCAAATAGCTAGAGTAATGTTAAGAAACAAAACCAAAGCCGGAGGCATCACAATTCTGGACTTAATGCTGCATGACAAAGCTGTAATTGTCAAGACAGCACTGTATTGGCACAAAAACGGATACATAGATCAATGGAACAGAAGAGAGAATCCAGAAATGGACCCACAAACATATGGCCAACTAGTTTTTGACAAATACAAAGCAGGAAAGAATATCCACTGGAAAAAAAAAAAAGCCTCTTCAGTAAATGGTGTTGGGAAAACCAGACAGTGATATGAAGAAGAAGGAAACTGGACTGCTTTCTTATACCATACACAAAAATAAATTCAAAATGGATGAAAGACCTAAATTATCAAAATCCTACAGTAGAAAACAACTTCTTTGATATCAGCTGCAGTAACTTCGTACTAGACAACTGTCCAGAGGCAAGGAAAACAAAAGCAAACATGACCTATTGGGACTTCATCAAGATCAAAAGCTTCTGCACAGCACAGGAAACAGTCCACAAAACTAAAAGGCAATCAGTGGAATGGGAGAAGATATTTGCAAATGACATATCAGATAAAGGGTTAGTATCCAAAATCTATAAACATCTTATCAAACCAACACCCAAAAAACAAATAACCCAGGGAAGAAATGGGCAGAAGATGTGAACAGACACTTTTCCAAAGAAGACATCCAGATGGCTAACAGACACATGAGAAAATGCTCAACATCACTCATCAGGAAAATACAAATCAAAACCACAATGAGATACTGCTTCACACCTGTCAGGATGGTTAAAATTAACAACTCAGGAAAAAAAAAAAACAGATGTTAGCGAGGATGTGGAAAAGTGGAACACTTTTGCACTGTTGATGTCAATGCAAAATGGTGCAGCCTCTCTGGAAGACAGTATGAGGATTACTCAAAAAGTTAAAAATAGACCTACCCTATGACCCAGCAATTACACTTGTAGGTATTCATACAAAGGACACAAAAATGCTGATTCATAGGTACACATGCAACCCAATGTTTATAGCAGCACTATCAACCATAGCCAAAGTATGGAAAGAGCCCAAATGTCCATCAATGGATGAGTGGATAAAGAAGATATGGTATATATATACAATGGAATATTACTTGGTGATCAAAAAGAATGAAATCTTGACATTTCCAACAATCTAGATGGAAGAGTGTATTATGCTAAGGGAAATAAGTCAGTCAGAGAAAGATAAATATATGATTTCACTCATGTGGAATGTAAGAAACAAAACAGATGAACAAAGGGGAAGGGAAAGAAAAATAAGTTAAAAGAGAAAGGGAGGCAAACCATAAGAGACTCTTAAATGCAGAGAACAAAATGAGGGTTGTTGGAGGGGTGTCGATTGGGGGTATGGGCTAAATGGGTGATGGTCCTTAAGGAAGGCACTTGTTTGGATGAACACTCGTTGTTAAATGTAAATGGTTAATCACTAAACTCTACTCCTGAAATCATTATTACACCATATATTAACTAACATGGATTTAAATAAAATTTAAAAATTAAAAAAAGAAAAAAAGTCTAGCTTTTTCAAAGCATAATTTATAACAAATAATAATTAAAATATTATGTCTCTGTGACATTGCCCCCCGTTTGATTATCAGTTCCATTTTCTTCCTTGGTTTGTGAAAAAAAGGACAAATTTTCACTAGAGCAAACTAATCTTCTATTATACTTCTGCTACTTAAATAAAAATGGCAGTAAAATAGAAGAAAAAAGAATTAAATCTTTCCATATGCAATGACATAGAAGGAACTAGAGCATATTAGGCTAAATGGAATAAATAAAAGAAAGACAAAAGCCATACAATTTCATTTGTATGTGGAATTTAGGAGGCAAATCAAACAAGCAAAGAGGGGAAAAAAGAGAAAGAGAGCAAAACCAAGAAACAGACTTTTAAGTATAGACAATAAGCTGATGGTTACCAGAGGGAGATTGGTAGGGGGATGTGTTAGGCAGGTGATGGAGATGAAGGTGTGCACTTGTGATGAGCAGTGGGTGTTGAATCACCATATTGTATGCCTGAAACTAACCTTACACTGTAAGTTAACTGAAATTTGAATAAAAAATTTAACAAAAGGAATTACCATATGATCCAATAATTCCACCACTGGGTAGTTACTTCAAGACTATGAAAACACTAATTTCAAAAGACATATGTACCTCTCTGTTTATTGCAGCATTATTTACACTAGCCAAAATATAGAAGCAACCCAGTGTGCATTGATAAATGAGTGGATAAAGAAGAGGTGGTCTGTCTATGTATCTATCTACACACACACACACACACACACATACACACACACACACACACACACACACGCTGGAATATTACTCAGACATTGAAAAGAAATCTTGCCATTGCAACAACATGGATGCATCTAGGGTTTATAATGCTAAGTGAAATTAAGTCACTCAGAGAAAGACATATTATATGTTTTCACTCGTATGTAGAATGAAAGAAAAAAAGAATTAATTAAAAATGAGACCAACCAAAAAATAGACTCTTAAATACGGAGAAATGGTGGTTACCAGAGGGGAGGTGGGTGGAGGGGTGAGTGAAAGAAGTTCAGGGGATTAAGAGCACACTTACCATGATGAGCACTAGGTGATGGGTGGAAGTGTTGAATCACTCTAATGTATACCTGAAACTAATATAACACTGCATTTTAACTATACTGGAATTAAAGAAATAAATATATAAGAAAAATCTCTTCAATTGCCCATTTTGTGTGTGCCAGTGGATAATTTTTATATTATGCTAGATTTGAACAGACAGCAGAAAATATACCAAAGAAGGATATGCCAAATAATATACCAAAGAAGGATAAAGGAGGCAAAATATATATATTTTTAAGTTTATTCATTTTTGAGAGAGACAGAGCGTGAGCAGGAGAGGGGCAGACACAGAGAGGGAAACAAAGAATCCAAAGTGGGCTCCAGGCTCTGAACTGTCAGCACAGAGCCCCACGCAGGGCTCAACTCATCAACCACGAGATCATAACCTGAGCCGAAGTCAGATGCTTAACCAACTGAGCCACCCAGGCACCACAAAGGATGCAAACTATTAGAGGGATGTAAAATATATGAATATGAAATGCATCAAATATTTGTCTTACCAATGTTATAGAAGATCACAGAATGCCTTGGGAAAAACCATAGCAGAAAAGATCTTACCAGAGAATTTTTCAGAAGTGATGAAAGATCTCCACCCACTCATCCAGAATCAAAGAAAAATTGCTATGATCCCTGTGCTTGTGTCCCTCAAAATTCCTATGTTGAAACCTTACCCCTAAGGTGATAGTATTAGGAGGTCAGGTTACTGGGAGGTGATTAAGTCATGAAAGTGGATCCCTCATGAATGGGGTGAGTGCCCTTATAAAAGATGCCTGAGAACATTCCCTTGCCTCTCCTGCCATGTAATGTTATAGAAAATTCTGAGAAATGGGTGTTGCTTAGAAGCCATCCAGTTTATGAATTTTTGTTAGAGTTGCCCAAATGGACCAAGACAAAGAGAAAATCTCAAGTGTGACAGATATAAGGAGATTTACATCCAGGCACTTTATGGTGCAATTTCAAACCCTATAAGACAAAAAGATCATTTTAGAAATAGACAAAAATATCTTTAAAAAGTAACATTCAGACTGAGAAGGGACTTCCCAGAAGCCACAGCTGGATCCAGAAGACAGACAAACGGTCTTTCCTTCTGTCTGTGCTGGAATAAGGAACAGATTCCTGGTGAAGATTTATTTCAAGAGTATGGCCACAAGGAAACTGTTTCCAGAAAACAAAATGTAGACATACCTGGAGGATTTCTGAATGCTGAATTTCCATCCAGCTGGAAGATTTAAAGGACAGGAAAGATATGGGGAAAAGTAACTAGGAAAATGGTAGGAAACTTAATTAAATATAGACTACTTGAAAACATAATGATATATTCTAGGGATCAAATTTTAAAAATACAGAATTAACAAGTATTCCAACAACAAGTGTAAGTCACATGAGATTAAAGATGACAAAATTAAACTAAATATTCATATTGCAGTTTCTTGGGTAAGAAGTAAAAGTTAGAAACAGGTTGTATCACTTTGAAATTAGTACAGAATAAATGGTAACTAACTGGAGTTTAAATAAAAACTAAAAAAGAAGACAAGAGTACAGACAAATAAAAAATGTTTAAATTAAAATAAACTCTTGGGGCACCTGGGTGGCTCAGGTGGTTGAGCATTCAACTTTGGCCCAGGTCATGATCTCATGATTAGTGGGTTCAAGCCCCACGTCAGGCTCTGTGCTGACAGCTCAGAGCCTGGAGCCTGCTTCAGATTCTGTGTTTCCCTCTCTCTCTGCCCCTCCCCCACTCATGCTCTGTCTCTCTCTCTCTCTCTCTTTCTCTCTCTCTCAAAAATGAAATAAATAAATAAACATTAAAAAGAATAGTAAACTATTCATATCCAAAAAATGTAAGAAACAAGTGGGGGGGCAGGAAACATAGATGAGATGCAACATAAAGAAACAGGAATTATGGGATATGTAGAATTTATGTTCATGAATTCCTATGGGAAAAGATAACATCATATTAGAATCTTATTTTTTTAATGATTATTTATTTTTGAGAGAGAGAAAGAGTACACACCAGAGAGGGGCAGAGAGAGAGAGGGAGAGACAGAATTCCAAGCTGGCTTTGTGCTGTCAGTGCAGAGCCGATGCAGGGCTCGAACCCATTAACTGTGAGATAATGACCTGAGCGGCAATCACGAGTGGTTTGCTAATCTGTCTGAGCCACCCAGGAGCCCCAAGAACTTTAAATGTCACAACTATTACAAATATACTATTTCTAAGAGAAACCTGTAAAATATAAAAAAAAATGTAGAAAACATGGAAGAAATAATAGAAGAGTGCACTCCTTGTGGAAACACAGTAACTACTGTGGAACAAGTTTCTACTTCCATTCAGATGATGCAACTGCTGGGGGAAAAAATGAAATGAGGCTAGAGGAAAACCATGTGTCCTGGAAGGTAAGCCACCTCAAGTTAGGGGGTTGTAGATGAAGTTAGAACAAAGCATACTTCTGGTAGGATATGTGAGTGATAGTAGCCTATCAGCAAACCAGGAGTGAAGAACTGGGGGGGAGGGGCTTGGGGACTACTCCCCCTCAGGGTCATGGTCCATCAGGCTTATATACCACATTACTATGAACTAGGCAGTTTATATTTAAAAGAAAGTTATTTGCCACAGTATTGGAGACCAGAAGTCCCAGATCAAGATGCTGGCATGGCTGGGTGAGGCCCTTCCATAGACTTCTCATATCTTCACAAGACAGAAGGGAGGAGCTACCTCTCTAGAGCCTTGTTTATAAAGAAATTAATCTTATACACAAGGGCTGTGTCCTCATGACCTAATCACATCCCAAAGGCCCCAATACCTTTGGGCATTAGGTTTTCAATATATGAATTTGGCAGGGTGTGGGACACACACACACTCACACACACACACACACACATATTCAGACCATAGCACTCAGTTAACTACAACTACTGAAATGGTTTCAAGTAGGTTAAATGGGCAGAAAATACAGGGTAATGGATTTTGATGTAATAGAAAGAATTTTAATATTATCCAAATCTGATTATGGAACAGAACTCTTTGGGAATACATTAGTCCTTCCTCATGCATCGTTTTGTTTTCCATAGTTTCAGTTAATTCACAGTTAACAGAGGCCCCAAAGCAGGTGATCCTCCTTACGTCTTATCATCAAGCACTAAGTCACAGTGCCTGTGTCATGAACCTAACTTCATCTCATCACGCAGGCACTTTGTAAAGTCGCATCAACACAAGGAGGGTGAATCTGGTACAGTATTTTGAGAGTGAGGTGAGAAGAGACCGCATTCACATAATTTTATTACAGCATACTGTTATAATTGTTCTATTTTGTTACCAGTTATTGTTGCTAATCTCTTACTGTGTCTACTTTATAAATTATACTTTATCCTACGTATGCATGTTTAGAAAAAAACATCGTATACACAGGGTTTGGTACTATCTAGGTTTCAGGCGTCGACTGGGGGCTGGATGTCTTGGAACACATACTCTGCAGATCAAGAGGAATTACTGTAATGAGCTCCTCATTAAGAGGGGGTCTTATTTGGGGTAATAATTTGGAAGAATAAACAAAGAGGATTTTGTATTTTGGCACCTATGTGCACAATCAGGTTGACCATTGTGTATTCAGCTGGCTAACATGTTAGGTACACACCAAATACAAATATGGCAGGTCACAGTAAGCACACACCTGGATCTTAACTTTTTAAGCTACACACACACGCTCGTGCACGCACACACACGCTCACACACACAGTACATATAAGAGAAAAAAAAAGGAGAGGGTGAGCAAGGGAAAGGCAGAACAAATACAATACGGGTTCTTTGAGAAAAAGCCAGATTCAGAGGAAGGTAACTTTGGGGGCAAAATTATTAATTGCATGCTCATGTAGAGTATTTGTAAAAATTATTTAATTTTCTGGTTAACTTACAAAGTTAAAGAACTTCCCAGCATAATATTTTACATCATATAAAATATTTTATTGTATTTATTTTATTTTTCTATTGTTTATATTTTTAAATTAGTTTTTACTAAAAGCCACTGTAAAATTGGCTGACATACAGCGTGTAAAGTGTGCTCTTGGTTTTTGGGGGTAGATTCCCATGGCTCATTGCTCATATGCAACAGCCCGCACTTGTTGGGATGAGCACTGGGTGTTGTATGTAATGCTTCTATTTTTGTGGAGTGCGTTGTACATGTGAGAGAATGACATCCAGAACTATTACTAGAGATCATTTCTCTATTATTCCTGTAAAAGAGAACTCCTTGGTTTTCTGCAGAACCATATTAAGTGCATCTATCATTCTTTCTTCCAGGTGTCTGTCTGTCTGTGTGTCTGTCTCTCTTTCTCCCTATTATTCACTACACACGGCTGCTCTTCCTTCATACTAATGCATGGCAAGTACTCTATTTCATAAATCAATATAGCTTCACTGCTGATGAAAGAGTCTTGTGGCACTTCAGGGTAAATTTTCCTTTGAATAAGGGAGACGTCAAGAGAATGCCATTAAAGCATTTCTCAGAATTTCAGTCTCTAAATTTCTAAGGGTGGGAGATTCTAAGAGGAGATCTATGTTAGTAATTGCAGATCCAATTATATTGTGGCACTAGAGTAATGAAAAAGAAAATTGGAAACGTACAAACCTGTGTGCTCCTAAACGATGTGTTGAAATGTGTTGAAATGTGAAAATTGTGCCTTACTGGTTAAGTACAAAGGAGAATCTAGAACTGGACATGCATTGCAGCATCCAAAGGAACCACTACTGAAGAAGTGTTATAGCAATTATATTTTATAAGTGAATTTCACATAGTATCATCTTCAAAATGTTGGATTAATACATTTTAACCTGAGCAAAGGAATATTAGAACAAATCTAGGATTTTAGAAATTATCTGTCAACTTTGCAGCAGTTTCTTTTTACTACCAAGGGAAAGAATTGGAGAGGGTAAGCAAGAGAGTTTTGATGGATGCAGAAGTTAGCTTGCTTGTTTGACCTCCTTTTTGATAGGAAAAAATCTTTCCAAGACAGACAGTTCCAACCACCTGTTCAGTTAGATATTCTTTTTAAAAGTAAAATAAATTCCCTAATAACCAGAGCTTATCTCCAGGAAAGACATTGTTTCAAGTTGAGGACAGTCTTCCCATCTGTAAATTTCTTAGTTTCTTAGTTTCTAAATTTCTCCACAAACAACAGATATCATCACCAGTTCGTTCTCTAATATGCTCAATCTGTGTCGTCCTCTCCCAAGCACTAATAAAGGGACTAATAAAAAAAATATTTTTTCAAAAGGAGCACCATAGATGGGGGAGCACTGGGATGAAGAGAAATTACTCTCAAATGGTTCTTCTACTCCAAAGAGATAGGGTAAGGGCAAACACAAAATCTCTTTCAAAGGATTATGCTCACTCTTGTCTTTGTCTTACAGCTCACATCATCCCATCTCAGGTAAAACCAGAAGAATATTCAAGTCACAGTGGCATTGAAACTAACTCCTTTCTATGGCCTAGAGCTGTAATTAATTCTTGAGTTCTGATTTTCAGTTGCATTAAACTCAGTCCTTGAGGACACTTTATTTTTTATCTTATAATTTCTAGTACCTAGCAAATGATGCCCAGAACCATTGACTGAAACACAACTGATTTAAGGTTGCAAATCCTTGAATAAAGAGTAAAAGGTACACGAGCAGCTAAGTAATTTGCTTATGTAGTATTGTTTTTTAATGTCTTACCCTATAGTGTTTTGGCCAGCTCTCAGCTTGGTGCATGTGAAGGACTATGGATGCATGTAGAAATAATCTGTTCAAAGGTCTTATATCCAGCAATCTTTCTCATGGAGAATTGGCAGATCCACCTATACCTTCCAAACAGACAAAAAGATGAACCAGAAAACATACTTGTGTATACAGTTTTGTCACATTTTACTGTGGATAACATCTGAGAAATGCTTTCATTTGGCTTCTGCAGTACATTAAGAAATCATATGCAAGAAGTGAAAAGGCCTAAGATTTTAGATAAGATCCTCAAGGATTCAACTGATGCTGTAAGTAATTTACAATTATGCAGTCTGCATATCAACATCAGACATGTGCTTGCATGTAAGAGATCATAAGGGTATAATCTTTCTCATGGGATTAGCACTGCCTGGATATAAGCAACACCCATGGCTATTACCAATTTTATTACATCCACACAGTTTATCTTCCTTAGCCTATCTGAAAAGGAGCAGGTAGCTTTTCCTTCTGTGGTGTGCAAAGGCTAAAAGCCTAGTATTGGATGGTGAGAGTTCAAATAGGTGAGGGAGGGTCACTGAAGTTCTATAATTCATCCCATGTGAAAAAAATATCTTCAGAGGGATAATTTCCAGCATAACAGGTCATGACTAAATGTCTCCTATATAATTCCTTAATGTACCTTCTAGCTTTGCAGATGGAAATGACCAAATTATTTGGGTAAGATAATATTTATGTAATTATAGATAGAAAAATGATAAGGAATATTTGAAAATTCTATCATCATGAAAAGTTAAAAGGATTGAGATTTAACAGGTAGGATTAGACGTCATTCAAAATTAAAGCAATACAAAGGACCACAAGAAGACCCCTTTCATGCAAATAAAATTGTCCCTGTACCAGATTGCTCTGATGCATGAAATTCTGGTGTTAGTATTCCCTCCCTTTCTTATGATGTCTTCCTCATGGTTTTTATTGCAAATTTTACTCAGGACAGGTAACTCGTAAAACTCTCATATGACTTTTGTGATGACACTTGTAACAGACTTAAGGATTAATACAATAGGGGTGGTAGAAGAAAAACCAATTCATAACAACTAAATTCCCTTATGGGAGATTTTATCTTGAGGTTTTAGACAAGAATAGTCAGGAGAAAGCTAGCCTGTCATCGACAACTCCAACTTTGGAACAAGTATTCTTACAATGAATTTACATTCTTTACCCTCACTTAAAGGCGTGGATATATTGCCAAAGGAAGAATGGGAAGGCCAGGGAGAGACATGTCCTTTAGTTACTCGATATGCTAATAATGGTAGTTAGGAGGAGAGGGTTGGAGAATGTCAAGGCTGTGTTTCTGGGGAAGCGGACTTACAGGTTGCCATTGGAAAATCATTAGGGGGTGTACTGGAATCAACATCAATGGAAGGGAAAATAAATATACAAGTTTCTACAGAGAATGAAGATGGACAGCAATGCAGTCCGTCCCAGGAAGGGTTCAACCAACACTGCAATGATGACCCAACTGAGTTGTGAGGATTTGTTTGGGACCTAGGTCTTTAGGCCCCTGTAGCAAAAAGTCAGGCTGTCTCTGACAAACGCCTACATTGGGGTAGGCTCTCTTCAGCTGAGTTAGAATTCTAAGGGTTCAAAATCTGTTACTCAAAAGTCTTTCAATCCTCAGGGAGATCAATTTCTCAGTTTTGACATGGATCTGGGTAGCATACAAGAGGATCCACAACAAAGTTGTACTACTTTCTGAAAATTTTGCTAAGTTAGCCATTAGGATCCTTTGATAGAAATGTTCACTTTCATTTTTTTTTTAATGTTCTCTTTTCAACACAATCTGTACTGAAACAAGATGTACTATTTTCCTATTCTTTCCTCTTTAGTGAACCCATATCCTGACACCCTTAATGTGTTTATTCAATGTCATCTCGAGAGCTAAATATTAGAGTAAACCACTTATATATAAAGGGAAGATTAAATTATTCTACTTTAAAATGTCCATGTTACACCCACATAATCTACATATTTAATGCAATCCCAATTAAAATACCAATGGCACATTTCATAGAATGGGAACAAAGTATTCTAAAATTTGTGTGGAACCACAAAAAGCCTTGAATATCAAAATTAATCTTGAAAGGTTTCACATTCCCTGGTTTCAAACTATATTACAAAGTTATAGTAATCAAAACAGTATGGCACTGACATAAAAACAGACACATAGATCAGTGAGCTCACATGGAGAGCTCAGAAATAAAATCACAAATATATGGTCAATTAATGTATGAGAAAAGGGGGTAAGAATACATAATGGGGAAAAGACAGTCTTTTCACTAAGTGGTGCTGGGAAAACAGGATAGCTACATGCAAATCAATGAAATTGGACCACTTGCTTATATCAAACATAAAAGTAAACTCAGAAGACCAAAACTATAGATGTGAAATCATAAAACCCATAGAAGAAAACAGGCAGTAATCTTTTTGAAATTGGCCTTACCAACATTTTTCTAGATGTTGCTTCAGGCAAGGGAAACAAAAACAAAAAGTAACTACTGGGACTACACCAAAATAAAAAGATTTTGCACAGAGAAGTAAAACACCAAGAAAATGAAAAGGCAACCTATCAAATGGGACAACGTATTCACAATTGATACATCTAATACAGAATTAACACCAAAAATATATGCAGAACTTGTACAACTCAACACCAAACCCACAAATAATCCATTTAAGAAATGGACAGAGAAAAAAAAAAAAAAAAGAAATGGACAGAGGACCAGAATAGATGTTTTGTTTTTTTTTTTTCCAAGTAAGATATACAAATAGCCAAAGACACATGAAAGGGTGCTCAACATCACTCATCATCAGGGAAATGAAAACCCAAACCACAATGAGGTATCACCTCCGAGCAGTCAGAATGACTAGTATTAAAGTGACAATAAATGGTAAGTGTTGGCAAAGATGTGGAGAAAAAGCAAGTGCTCTGTACTGTTAGTGAGAATGTCTGTTAGGACAGTCACTGTGGAAAGCAATATGGAAGATGCACCAAAAATTAAAAATGGAAATAACATACGATGCAGTAATTCCACTGCTGGGTATATACCCAAAGAGAGTAAAAACACTAGTAACTTAAAAAGATATATGCACCTCTACATATAATACAGCATTATTTATAATAGCCAAGATATGGAAGTAACCTAACTTTATCCACTGATACTGGATGGATAAAGAAGATATAGTATATATACACAATGGGATATTAGTCACTTAAAAGAATAAGAGTTTGACATTTTCAAGAACATGGACAGACCTAGAAGATGTGAGTGGAATAAGTTGAACAGAGAAAGACAAATACCTTCTTATTCACTTACATGTGGAATCAAAAAAAGAAAACAAATGAATAAACAAAGCAGAAACAGAGCCATAAACACAGGCAACAAACTGGCGGTTGCCAGAGGGGAAAAGGCAGGGAGAAATGGGTGATGAGAAGTGGGAGATATAAGCTTCCATTTATGGAATGAATAAGACACAGGAATAAAAGGTGCACAAGGGGAATGGTGAATGGTGTCCTAATAGTGTTGTAGGGGACAGATGGTAGCTTCCGTGGTGGTAAGCACGGCATAAAGCACAGAGATGTTGAACCACCGTTATGTATGTGTGAAACCAATGTGACACTGTGGGTCTACTCTACGTCCATAAAAAAGGGGGAGGGAATCAAGTCTGGTACCCGTTTTTATTTTTTGTGGTTTGTGCATTGTGCTTTTCAGTGTATTCTAAGTATTACCATAATGAGTCACTGCATCCCTTGTGTTTACTTTTCAACTGTTTATTTTCATTTACATGCAGACAGGTATGCCATAATTCTGTCACACTATATTAGATGAACTGCAAGTATTAAAGTAGCTACGCTTTATGGCAGAACAGGGAGAGCTTACTCTGTTATGCCATCTTAGCTATAAATATGCACTGTCTACTCATTAGCTAACACTAAACCGGGCAGGTGAGATTTCTTTCGACAAACCCATGCCTTGGATTGTCAGAGAAAATGTAATATCCCGAATGTAATCTAGCAACTATTTACTTTATATATGATTTATTCACTGATCCTCTATAAAGGGAAATTTTCACAGTGAGGTTTTAAAACAGTAAATCCGAAAAACAAAACCATCAGCTGGTATCTCATTTTATGTGCTGTGTATGAGGATTTTAGAGAAGCGTGAGTAATTCAACAGAGTCAATTCCAATGTTCCTCACAGATCCCATGGTTGGCTGTGGCTACCTCTACTACATTTGTTAGAACACTAAAATGATATATTTCAAAGACCATCACATGATGAATTTTGCCTGGTGGAACACTGACTCTGACAAGTTCTTGATTCACAGTCCCAGAACACTGTTTACTGTCTTCCCCTGACGCTGTCATGTTTATAAGAATGACTCAACTTTGCGATTCAGAACTCATTCTTACTTGAATTTACCAGTCTCAATTTTAAACTATGCCATTGCTCTATTATACTGCACTTTAGACCCTGCATATCCTTCATATCAGATATGTCAGGTGAATATTAAGTATATGAAGTATTTATTGGTATAATCAATTGTTGTCTGTCTTGTCCACAGAGCTGTAAGCCACGTTAGAGACTGTATGTGTTGCCCAACACTGTATCCCCAGGGCCCAGGACAGGGCCAGGCATACAACGAGCAATTTCTAAGTAGCTATAGAATGAATCCATGAATATCAATTAACTCCTTAATGCACGGTTTATCAAATCCACTCACCAAAATTCTGAAAATGGACTATACTTGTTTATCTTATCCAACAAGAAGTGGATAACATTCATAGATAATAAATATCTATACTTTCTTTACTCAGTTGGTATTCCCTTCAACCATTTATTTAACAACTGCTTATTTGAACTGAGTCTTTTCCATAATCCACGTATTCAACAGTAAGGAAAATACACTTTATCCTGGCTCTCAAGAATATTACAGCCCATATGGAAGACAATGTTTAAATAAATATCCCTACCTAGAGTATTATGAGTGCTACACAAATACACCTATAAAAATTGTAGGAAGCTTTAAGAATGTGTAAATGAGATGAACTAGGGGGATTTAGAAAAACCTGTGAAAAAGAAGTATATAAGCTGAGATCTGAACAGTGAAATGAATTAGCAAGATGTGGGGTACATCTTCCCAAGCACCATGATGTATGAAGGTCTTGGGGCAACCAGCAAGGTTTCTACCTGGTACTGAAGAAACAAGTCAGTAGGATGAAATGAAGCATGGCCACCCATTCACTCTGAAACTTGCAGAATGGCACAGTGGAGTGCAGAGTGCCATGTGGGCTGTTGGGGAGGAACTTGCTCCTTTTCTATGCTTCCATGTTACAGGGTTAGCATGAGAGTGGTTTGGGACTGAAAGAGAAACAGACTACTTGAACACACAAGCAGCTGAGCTCACTTACAGGGGTAGAAGGGCTGGAAATGTAGTCTACCCAGCACCTAGGGGCCCACTTCTGCAGGAAACTGAGTTCAGATGAAATCACTCTATAAGGACATGGTTTCTTTCCAAGGTAGCTTGTTGCCAAAACCCCCCATAAATCACTAAGGCCAATCAGTAAGCACTTCTGTTTTTCTCACATAAAGGCAGTGGAGTCGAAGGACTGTGAAGTACAGGGGAAAAAAACCCCAAACAAACAAACAAACCAAAAAACCAGACACTTGGTGACATGAAAAAAGTCTGGTGTAATGGAAGCAGAGATCGTGGAAGATTTTGATTTACTTCTATATTATGCATAAGGTCAAGTTCACTTTTAATCACCATCTATTCACATTTTAGGGGTTTTATTATAAAAATTCTGTGTGCACTTCAAGATTTGGCTCAGGACAAAGTGGACATTTGCAACAAGCCAGCTTTTTCTGTTAGTTTTTGGTTTAAGCACTTGGCAATAAAAAAATATACTGTCACAAGAGATTTTTATTAAAGTTCTGTATTTTTTTAGTTTTATTTATTTATTTTGAGAGAGAGAGAGAGAGAGAGAGAGAGAGACAGAGACAGAGACAGAGAGAGAGTCAGTGCCAAGCAGGATCCAAGCTGTCAGCGCAGAGCCTGACTTGGGGCTTGAACCCATGAACTGCCAGATCATGACCTGAGCTGAAACCAAGAGTTGGATGCCTGACTGATTGAGTCACCCAGACGTCCCTAAAGTTCAGTACTTGATGCATTAACTACCTTTGTTCATCCTGTTACTTCTGCTTTTCCAAAAACAGTGCTGCTGTTTAATACATCTTATGGCTGCTGGTTTTCATGAGAGGCTGTCGTCACCACCTTTGTTGCCTGGCTGGATCTATGTTATAGAACACTTACCATATTCTTGTATTTAGGTACTGAAGTCGACTAACATGGCATATGCATGCTTTTAAAAAGGCAAACAACAACAAAGCACAGGATCCTTATACAACACAGAGATGAAATTAACAGGCGGGTGTTTTAGCCAGAGGCAGTGCATGGAACACACACCCATCCTGCAAACAGCACATTAATTAATAGTGCACTGATGCTAAATATCTTTTAATGTATCGAATGTATACACATAAAGCTTCCTCTGAGAGCTGCGGGACACATTCTCAGCCACGCTTGTACCTCCAGAGAGCTAAGTCAAGTACTTTTACATGGGGTGAATGCATTCTTGATTGAAAGTTGATGTGATATATTTATAAACACTGACCCATACGTACAGGAAGATAGTTCCAGGACATTCCAAACTGAAATGTTTCTACTTCTTTGGACTCTGTTTTATTTCTCACCGTGACTTTGCTCCTGACTCAGCAATTCTCTCTCCATCCCTAGACATGTCCCAAGCCTTTCTTTCCCAGAATTTTATTTCTATTTCTAATGCTCAGTCTGCCCAGACAGTCAGACTGTTCCTCATAGACAATACCGTAAAACTGGGGATCACAAACACAATTCACTCTGAGAGCTGAACTTTATAGATCAACAGGGCTTCCTGAAGTGTTAAAGTACCATTTACCTGTGTTGTAAACTATAGGGGGATTGGTAGCACAATGTGCTGGCTCTTCATCATGACATCAGCCACATACATTGGACATGGTGGGGGAGGAGTGATGATTCGTCAGGGGTAAAGTTCATCACATGTAGGTAAGGAATAACATGGACTCTGGCATTAGAGAGACCTCAAAGTCTACTTCAGGAAAAGGTAGATGAAGAAATTCATACGAAAGTGAGACTATGGAAACATAAAGATACTTTATTACATACCAATCTTCCTAAAAGCATCCAGTCTTTGGAAGACAACAATCTGGAATAATGACTTGGAACGAGGTATTTTGCATCACAGTAAGAATCAGCTGCTTGAGAAGAGATGGCATGAGGCTCAGTATCCCTGAGGCCAACCTCTCAAGGAGACACCTTTTCAAGCCCCAGGCTGCTTAGATCAGCACAAATTAAGAGATTTTAACCAGTATTAAGTTTTAGTGATAACTGAATGAATATAGGAAGACACTGTCTTGCTGTAGAGCCTTAAGTAGTTGAGTTCACTAAGAGAACCCCCCCAGGTCCCTGCTTTCGATATTAGGATTTTCTTTGCCTGGGTCAGATTAATTAAAGTCTGAGGTCTTCAAGTTTTGTATGTGATCAGATCGTTTATGCAGAAGGGGGCTGTCTTACAGCATACCATTGCTTTATACTCTGACAGTATAAATAACATAGTATTTTATATGACCCATAATTATATAGACTCCCTTTGAATTTACCATAAATAATCTAGACACACCAATTACACGCTCCTAAAGCGCACTAGAGATAAGGGCTGTCTGTCTCTACCGTAGAAATACCATTAAGTGAATTTGCCCACAGGTCTGCCATTCGTGTATTTTCCCGATTGTCTGGGTCACTTTCCTTCTTTCATTGCTGGCGGCAACCTCTTGGTGAAAGGAGGGATTAGATTTCAAGCCAGCTGCTGACCATTTCCCTCATATTCTTACATTTCTTGTAGGCTGGGACATAATTCGAAAGGGTTCTCTCCTCCAACATAATAAAACAAATTATCTTCTGATTTTTTTTTGGCATTTAAAACATGTGTACCATCTGGAAATTATTGTTGTTGTTATTGTTTTAAATACCTGAACAAATGCTATTAATGGGCAACCTCTATTGAACACTTGGTATATGCAAACAGTATTCCAACTAATGCTGGGAAAATTAGGCATTATTTCCCCCATTTGCACCTTGGGAAATTGGCACACACAGCATTAGTAACTTGCCCAAAGCCACAAAGTGAAAGAGAGACAGCCAAGGTCATACACAAGTGATTTGGTACCATAGTCTGTACAGTTACGTATCAACTCACTTCAATTTGAGTTAAATCCCTTGAACATACTAAATATGAACAAATCTGGGGTGCCAGGTTGGCTCAGTCGGTTAAGCGTCTGATTTTGGCTAAGATCATTATCTCGCGGTTCATGATTCTGAGCCCCGCGTGGGGCCCTGTGCTGACAGCTCAGAGCCTGGAGCCTGCTTCAGATTCTGTGTCTCCCTCTTTCTCTGCCCCTCCCCTGCTTGTGTGTGCGTGTGCGCTCTCTCTCTCCCTCCCTCTCAAAAATAAATTTGAAAAATTTGAAAAAAATGAATTAAAAATTTTAAAAAGAAGAAAAATTCTTAATACCTATTTATATGGATTCACTTGAGTAATAAGTTAATTTTAAAAGTGAGTATAGAATCTCTACTATCTACTGGCCTATAGTGACTTAATATTTTATGTAGACAATTATTCAAGAGTGTGTATTTATTTGATTTCTTTTAAAAACCAATCTGGTAACGTTTTCAGGTAACTAATTGAGGGAAACAAATACTGATTATGGTTACTCAGGGTAACTACCATTTGACAGTAGGAATGCCTTTTGGTAGTTCAGTGTTAACATACAAAAAAGCTAAGTCTATCACGATGACATTTGAGAAGCCATTTATAAAGGTTTGTAGAGGAGGAAAACATTCCCCAGCATGTTTAAAGCTGACCACTCCCTTTTGTTTTTCATAACTTTTTTGTGCCTTTTCTCCTAAAAAAAATGTTTGCTTATTTTATTTTGTGAAAAACAATATCAAACCAATAAATTACAACTCTGACTACTATAGAAACACTAAGTGCATATTAGTCATGATGGGGCAAGTCTACCTAAACACCAGGTGCTATTCTGGATCTTCTGAAGAGGTTTTATTTACATAAAGCTAACCCGAAAGGAAACAACAACAACAAAAAAATTAAATACAATCAACAGAAAAGCTTAATCTATTTGATGCTCTCACATTATTTCATTTTTAAATAAAGTTAAATGCCAGATATACTTCACCCTTCTGTTGATTAGGTGGAATTGAAAAGTCCATTTCAAATGGTTAGAATGGAAATTATTTTTATATAAGAGGTATGGATCTATATGTATCATACCTGCATACCAGTCAATTATCCTACTATTATTAGTTGCATGCTATTAAGCATTAACCTTCATAATCATCTTTATGAAAATAACATATACTACAGATCCAGGATCACAAGATTCTTCGACTTGCATAAAAATTTAAATTTCCGAACTTATTAAATTCATAATTTGTATTAGCGAATAACATGTTTTCTTATTTTGATGATACGTTGTGGTTTTGTTGTTTCCACAGGTGATTTTAATAAGATATTATATTTTCTTAATATTTCTCTTTAAAGAGTAAGTTCCAGTGTTGCTTGCTGGGATTTTTAATATTGCTCCAAACAATATCCCTTCTAATAATAGAGAAATTGTAAAAACACAAGCTATTAAATCTTCTTTTCCAGGGTGCAGTTGTTGTATTAATTTTGAGCCAGTTGCAAATCTGCATTTTATTTGATTTTAGCTTTGGGTTATGTTGTACATTTTTTTTTCTCTTTGATGCAGTTGACTTTTTCCTAAGGCTCTTACCCTGCGTTAATTACGTTTCATCTACTGTGTACAAACATAAGACCTGATGAGATCAAATGGCTAGTGTGGGTGGGGAATGATAGAGAATTTCATCTCATCCCACAAATTTCAAACTCAGGAGTTTAACTCACTTACTTGACACAGTAGATATTAACTAAAAGGCAATTTGAGGTGACTCAATTTATTTCATGATTTGATAGCTCAATTTAGTACATAGATCCAGATTTATACACACTACACTGTAGCTATATTTTTTGAATGATCAAACAGATTAGTTATACTGGCTATAAACTAATTTTTATGCTGGTATTACTCATTAAATTCTTCCCTATCCCCTACTAGAATAAGATCAAAGAGGAAGGTGAAAGGGATTAGGGAAAATAAAGTTTATTTTCTACAAAAATGGTAAGGTTATCAAATAAACACAAAATGGGTTTAAAAAAAGTATTTGAATATATTTAAGAAAACAGATGGATAATAATTTTATAGATCAATACAAATTTCAAACATTTACAATTCTCAGGTGTTTATTCACTTTCCAAGGTAGCTGCTGATCCCTAGTCTTTTTGAAAAACTGACAATAAGTTAAATATCCTGATATCTATGGTAATATATATGTATATATATATATATATATATATATATATATATATGTTTATATATGTGTGTGTGTGTATATATATGTGTGTGTGTGTGTGTGTGTGTGTGTGTGTTTATTTTTAGAGACAGAGAAAGCAGAGGAGGGGCAGAGAGAGAGGGGAAGAGAGAATCCCAGACAGTCTCTGAGCTGTCAGTGCAGAGCCTGATGCAGGGCTTGAACTCACGAACTGTGAGATCATGACCTGAGCCAAAACCAAGAGTTGGATGCTTAACCAACTGAGTCACCCAGGTACCCTGATAACATATATTTTTATTTTTCAGTTACAAAACACATGTCCTTGTCTTCAAACAATTATAAAGGTCGGTTTGAATTTTTTTTTTCTTACAGGAGTCATCTACATGTCTGAGTTTAATAATGTCGTTATGGAAGGAGTTCAGATTCCTTCTGGAGTTTATCTAGATGGGTGAAAAGAAAAGTACAAGAAGCAATAAAACTCCAATCAGTCTTTTTGTTTTTCCTTTTAGTTACAGAAACATTTAAAACAAATAGAATATGCAAGGTGTGCCCAGGTAGCTCAGTTGGTTAAGCTTCCAACTTCAGCTCAAGTCATGATCTCGCGGTTCGTGGATTCGAGCCCCGCATTGGGCTCCGTGCTGACAGCTCAGAGCCTGGAACCTGCTTTGGATTTTGTGTCTCCCTCTCTCTCTGCCCCTGTCCTGCTTGTGCTCTGTCTCTCATATGGTCTCACTCTCTCTCAAAAATAAATAAACATTTAAAAAACTTGAAACAAATGGAATGTGCAGAAGAAAATGAAAACCTGTAGGTATATTAGCTTGAAGAATTAAAACTATTCACCTCAACTATGTTTTCAAGAGTATTCTAAAATAAACTGCAGGCATCATTACATTTCAACAATGAATACTTTCCTATGAATCTCTAAAAAATAAGAACTCCTTTACATAATAACTGTGACACAATTAGCAGACATAACAAAAGGAGCAATTATCTTCTAACTATATCTAATAGCCGATCTATATTCATATTTTCTCTATTTCCCCCACTATCATCTATAGCTCATTGAAGTGATAATTATCTAATAATCTAACCTTTCAATGGCCTTTTTAATCTGTCTGTTTAATGTTTTAATCTGTCTGTTTAGTGTGTCTTCCCTTTGACACGGGAATGAATGCTTTGCTCTGTAGAGGTTTCCTACCTTCTGCATCGGTCTGTTACAGTGGCATTTGACAATCCAACAACCTTTTATTACTGGAAAAATGGATGTTTTATCTTAAGACCCAAAAACATTCAGGTTAAAATGATTTGGGCAAGATTACTGAAGAGATGATGCTGTACATTTCAGATTTCATTGCGTCAGGAGGCCTGTCCTGCTCTGTTCTCCCACCATTGGTGATGTTGAGATTTATCTCTGACTTAAAAGAGTGACAATAACTGCTCTTAGTGCAAACTTAGTTTTGTGCTTTATGAAGCAGGTAAAACTTACAATTTCCACTCAAATTCACCAGATAGTGTTTAAAGACGCACACTATCTCAGAGTTGATTCTGACTAATGCACGCATCAGTGACGCTAGCTTACTATTGCTTTAGAAGTCTTCGGTTATACGGATAAATTTGGCAACCCCTTTTGCCTTCAGTGGCACTGCGTGGTGTACAATTCCAACACGTGCTCTATCACCTCTGCACATATCTCCACTGAGATGATGAAAAAAAGACTATTAAGATATCAATATGCTGCCATAGCAATTTCTTTCTAGATATGCCTCCAGAAGCAAAAGAAACAAAATCAAAAATAAACTATTGGGACTAAGTCAAAATAAAAAGATTCTGCACAGGGAAGCAAACAATAAAAAATAAATAAAAGGCAACCTACAGAAAGTGAGAAGATACTTGCAAATGGCATATCTGATAAAAAGGGAGTTTCCAAAATATACAAAGAACTTATAAAACGCAACACCAGACAAACAAGCAAACAAACAAACAAAAACACAAAGTATCCAGTTAAGAATTGACAGAAGACATGAACAGGTATTTCTTCAAGAAGACAACCAGATGGCCAACAGACACGTGAAGAGGTGCTCAACATCAGTGATCATCAGGGAAATGCAAATCAAAACTACAGCAAGGTATCACCTCACACCTGTCAGAATGGCTAAAATCAACAACATAGGAAAGAACAATTTTTGGGACCCTCTTGTACTGTTTGTGGGAATGCAAACTGGAGTAGCCAGTGTGGAAAACAGTAGGGAGGTTCCTCAAAAAGTTAAAAATGTAACTACCCTGGGGCGCCTGGGTGGCTCAGTCAGTTAAGTGTCAACTTTGGCTCAGGTCACGATCTCCCAATTCGTGGGTGTGAGCCCCGTGTTGGGCTCTGTGCTGACAGCTCAGAGCCTGGAGCCTGCTTCCCAGTCTGTGTCTCCCTTTATCTCTGCTGCCCCCCATCCCTGCAACTTGTGCTTTGTCTCTCAAAAATAAACAAACATTAAAAAAAATGCTTTCTTTGAAATGATAAGATAGATATTGTCGAACACCATCCATATAGCGATAAATAAAATGATCCCTTTTCTACCAAGTTTGTTGTCTGCCTGGTTTTCATTACCCTGAGACATTAGAAAACATTTTCAGAGTTGTTTTGATTTTTTTCTTATCAAGGGTGAATCTAAACATTGTTTTCACATGCTTAAAGGTTATTGGCATTTCTTTAATTAAGAATGGTCTTTGACCATTGCGTGATCAGGAACTTGGACATTTTCTACTTGAAAACATGGAGGTTTTAATGAATTTGTGAGATTAACCTTTTTCCTGTCATAGAATTAGAAATTAATTTCCTGTAACTTTTTATTTGTATTTTGCTTTTTTTTTTAAATAAAAGTCTTTGAATTTTAGTATCAAAATAATTGCCATTTTCTTGCACAGTTTCTGGAATTCAAACAAAAATTTCTTTTCACTAAAGTTTATGAAAGAATTCAACCAATGTTGTTTTAAGTAATGGTACGGTTTACATTTTTAAATCTCTGACCATGTGGAAATGACCCTAAGATACAATGTGAGGTAACATTTTATAAACAGCTATGTAGGTGGCACAACACCATTTATTAAAAAGTCTACTGTTTTCTCACTGATTTGAAATGTCACCCATATTAAACTTCTTATGTACTGGGCTCTCCATCTAGATTTGATTATGCAGGCTTCATCTTAGGTTTGGGTATCTTAGGTTTTTTAGGCAGTGTTATTCTGGTATTCCAACATTCCTCAAGCCTACTACTATGTCTTAGGATCTGCTTAACACTTTCTTCCTGTAAGTTTAACATATTTCTTACTGTCATATTTCCTATTTTTATATTGAAAAGGGCATTTTCTCTTCCGCTGTGTCTTCAAATTGATAGTGTTTGCATACATGAAGACAGATAGATTTAATTTTTAAAAAATTTAACTTTTTTTTTTTTTTTGAGAGACAAAGTGTGAGTGGGGGAGGGGCAGAGAGCGAGAGAGTCACAGAATCTGAAGCAGGCTCCAGACCCTATTCTATTAGTACAGAGCCCAATGTGGGGCTTGAACTCATCAACCATGAGATCACGACCTGAGCCTAAGTGGGACACTTAACCGACTGAGCCACCCAGGTGCCCCTAGATAGATTCAATTTTATATCCTGTTCACTTAATGAATTTTCTCATGGTTGTAATAGCTTTTCCATGGAGTCTTTTCAGTTTTTCAGCTATACAAAAAAGTCATCTCTTAACCGAGTTACTTCCACCACTTTTTTCACATTTGTTATACATCAAATTGCTTTCTCTTGTTTGATTTCATTGACTAATATCTTCAGTGCGTGTTTAATTTTTTATATTTTACATATTTACATATACACAGAAATCTATATTAAAGATACAGAATAAATTATTGTAAAACATGCCCCATGTGACCTAGTTGATGGTAATATAGCCACGCTAGCTTTCTAGTGATAAGTATGTGTATGATCTCTTCCACCACCCTTAACTTTTTGTTACTGTGATCTCTTAAAAATTTTCTCCTCAATATTGTTTAGTTCAGGTCTAGAGTTTCCATTTGATTCTTTTTCTTATATCATCTACTTGTCTCCTCATTATGTTCAGGTTTTCTTTTGAACTCTGAACATAAAAAGCTTTATGTAAAATAACTATTTTAAGGTTTATGTCCACAAATGCCAACATCTCTGTGATCGTTGTTTCTATTCCCTATTACTGTTTCTGTTACCTATGAGTTCTTCCAGCAACTGAAATTTCCAAGAGATAAATGAGGTTGGTGGTGGTGTTTTTCTCTATTATTTTATTTTGTATGGTTTGATTTTAATGTTGAGAGAGAGCACACTAGCTGAGGAAAGAGGCAGAGGGAGAGAGACAGGGAATCCCAAGCAGGCTCCATGCTCAGCAAGAAGCCCGACACAGGGCTTGATCCCATGACCGTGGAATCGTGACCTGAGCCGAAATCAAGAATAAGACTCTAATCAACTGAACCACCCTGGTGCCCCTCTACTATATTTTAAACCAGTTCTTAGCCTTAGTAGTTTTAGTCCATTTCCTTAATAGCTGCTTCTTCCCCACCCCCCCCCCCGAAAACACACTGTGCCACACATTTTCCTTTCAATTCATCTGCTGAGATGGCTCTGAACTGTGCCTTCACACAGATGGGCACGGAGTTTGGATGGTGAACGCAATCACCTTCTTCAGGAAGTACCTTTGCTCGAGTTGTCTGGCTCCTTCTACTATTAAGGCCTTACTGTTCCCTATTCTTTTGTGCATCTATCATCAGACTTATAGCCCTTCTGCAGGTAGTGACCTGGATTCTGCTGATCTCAGATATTCATTTTGCCACTCAAACTAAGGTTTATAGTTTACTGTCTGTATCATCTGGTCACTCCACAGAGGTAGGTTATATATATTTGCTATTATTGTTGCACAGTATCATTTTTTGAAAATTTGTGGACATAATTTGACTTACAACCTAGAAAAAGTCAGAAGCTAATGTGGTCACAACAACTAAGCCTCAGTAAAAATACCCAAATATTACAAGACTCAACATGTCCATGGCTCATGCTTGAGTTTGACTTGATGGGTAAAGTAGAGGAGAAAGGTGGTCAGGGAAGAACAAAAGATTTTCCTGTGGAAATGCAATAAAATAGAATATGAAATAGCTCCATTATAACCTTGGGTTATTTGGGTCTTTTCATAGTTGGTATTTAACAGGAGTATGGTGTTAGATGCTAGATAGAAGTTCCAGAAAGCAATTGCACTCGGTTCCTTGGTAGTTTACACCCTGATGATCAATGAAAAAGTTTAGTTCTGTTAAATAAATGATAGAAAATTGAAGAAATGGAAAGGATATTTATTCAATGTCTTATACATATTTGAGATTATACCAAAATAACTTGGGATAGGGCATACTTTTTAGATTATTCTTTGGCATCCTGGATAATGGTTTTTCTTTTTAAAGCATCTTAATCTGAGAACATTAAGCAACAGAGCTGAAGATTATCATATCATATGTCTCCTATTTGTGCCTCTGAAACTTAGACATTCCTGTTCCACAGAAGCAAATTACTACTGTAGCTATTAATGTGAAGCAATTATTGAGTGTTGACCTATCTATGAGGTTGAACTTGTATTAATATTTTATTTATTTACACATGAAGAAAGTAGGTATCAGAAATTTAATTTACTTAATACTGGTAATACTCCAATGTGTGCGACTCCAAAGCTAATAACCTTAATTTCTGCATTTCACTGCGTCTAGGCAGATAGTAGCAACTGAATTATAGTTCTATGAGCCCATAATATGAAATTACCAAGGTAAAATAAATTCTTTACCCGTGATGAGGCACCTTTTTTAGAAAATTAAATTCAAGTTAGTTAATGTACAGTATATTCTGGCTTCAGGAGTAGAACCCATCGATTCATTTCTTACATAGGACACCTAGTACTCGTCCCCAAAAGGGCCCTCCTTAATGTCCATCACCCATTTAACCCACCCCCCTACCCACCTCCCCTCCAGCAACCCTCAGTTTGTCCTCTGTATTTAAGAGCCTCTTAAATGAGTGGATAAAGAAGATGTGGTGTACATATACACAACAGAACACTGCTCAGAGATGAAAAAGAATGAACTCTTGTCATTTGCAACAACATGGATGGAGCTAGAGGATATCATGCTAAGTGAAATAAGTCAGTCAGAGAAAGAAAGGTGCCCTATGATTTCACTCAGGCGGAATTTGAGAAACACAACAGATGAACACTGAGGAAGGAAAGGATATGTCTCCTTTTCAAAAAAATCTTCTTCTTTTCTTACATGTTTTCAGACCATAAAGACAACCAAAGAGAATAAAGTCAAAGGGGGAATAAGCTAATCCAGGAAAGGACAGAATTTAGGAAAGGTAAGATGACCAAGAAAGCAGAAATCTCCAAGAAGAGGTCAAGCCCAGGGATCTAAACATAACAGACATAAGTAATATGACTGAACAAGAAAGTAGAATTCTAAATTGGAGAGCTGACCTATGAATGTGCTCTTCCTTTAAAGTAGAGGTAAATGCAGGAATATTTTCCAATTTTGTCTATCAATTGTCCTTACACCCAGTTTTATGAACAGTCTATGTTTCAATACACGTTTCATTATCCTAAAGAATCAACTACACTGTTTTCACTTCCAACCATTTTTTGAGTTCAAAATCTGGCACTGTGTGGCTTCAGAGGTATTATTCTCACTTGAAGGGCATGTTTTCCTAACGTGTTGCTATTAGGTACGCTTACTTTATTTCGGAGATATGTATCGATGTTTAATATGGTCCTATTTAACAGGGCCCATGTTCTTCAATTCTGGTTAAATATTTAGTTGAGCTAGGTAAACATTGGAGCAGTGACCATGTCAAAATTAAGCATGAAAAAAATGTGCAACTTATAGATACAACTATACATAATGCTATCAATGTAAAGCTACTAATTTGCGTGTTTACATCTATAATTTCTTCATACAGGATGTATTTAGAGATTCATAACAAAATTAAATACAATTTGTGGCTAATGTGTTCTATAAAAATTTAAAAAAAAACTTACCTATGGTAAACATAAAAAAATATATATTTAAATAAGGCACTTTTATCTTCCAAACTGATCATCTCAAACATCTACTGTGTGACATAATAGACTCCCTTAGTTAATAGCAGTGTAATGAAGGTTTAATGGATGTCATTTTTCAGACATTAGGATTTTTAATTGCTTTTCTTTCAGCTTCATTAGCACAATGACAACTGTTCAGTCATTGCAATTTTAAGTAGAAAACATCCCTGTAACTTTTTTTTTTTTTTTTTGGTTTTAAGAAGAAGTGCTTTTAAGTGAAGATGTCACACAAACTCAAGCTTTTAGATGCAGTGCCAAATAGCAGAGCTGCTAAAAATAGTATTTATTGTTTGGCTGTCCCAAACAAATCTTCCCGTATAATCTAAAAAACTTAACACTTTTTTACTCTGAAAATCACCTCTTCCTAGTTCTATCTCTTTGATAGCATGCCCATCATAGTAGCCAACTCAACTCCTTACAATACTAAAGGTATGGTTGAGACGGTCATGAGATTAAAAAAAAAAAATCAAAGAAGCCCACCTTCTTAAGCCATAAACTCTAAGGACCATTTATATTTAAACTGGCTGATGACCATTTTCCCTAGCCATCTGTAAGCAGCTCTCTCTACACAGATGAATACTGAGAGGGATTTTTTTTTTTTTTTTTTGAAACTGGGCTATGAGCACACTCTTTGGTACCTTAAATCTGTCACATGATAAGCCAAGTTAAATTCTCTACCTCTCAGGTTATGTGGGTTATTATAGCCCTGATTTTGCTTTTACTAAGTAGTTCAAGTTAGTTTTCAGACACAGGGATCCAAAAGCCATGTTCACTGACCCAGTACTTTCAGTGAAGCGTCTCAGCTCAAGAAATCATAGTACACAGTAGTCGTACCACTGGTAAATTTCTCAAAATGCCCAGGTTGGATGGAAAGGATCCTGCAACTGAGAACACAGGATAGACTTCTCAAAAAAATGAAAGAATGCTATTAGGTGACCCAGGTATTTTAATTTCTTTGCTATTATTCTCTGATTATAAAGCATTGCTAGATTGGTTTTACTAAATCAAATTTTACAACTGACCGACCAATTAACTCATTCAAAAAATTCCATGCAATAAAAAGACAAATTGGTTATTTGTCTAAATTTTCTACCTAATTTATCCCAACGATTAAATAATTTTAGGACCCCAGAGGCCATTTTAGATGTTAAAAAAAAAAATGACTCTTTTGACCATGGGAAATCGCTTTATAGGCTGTTTCTAGAGCTTTCAACCTGAAAAGCTATTGTCCTAAAAGGTAAATGTGATTTTCTAGGAGACCTACTTTACTACACAGCTTAAGCATCAATCAAACTGGCATAAGTCCATGTGTGAAGGCCAGAGAGAAAAAGAAAGATAAAACTTAAAGCTAGAGGGTGTAGATGCGATTAACTTCACAGAAGATAGAAAATAATTTAACAACTAATGTTGACCCATTCTATATTATGACAAACAAATGAAATCTTCATGGGGTGACATGACTCAAGTATAACGAATGAAGCCAGTGAGAGAAAATGAATGACTGATGAGGAACCCAGTACGCACTTCATCATTTAAAATTGTTTGCTAACTTTTAACGTTCTGTTATGTGGTACAGTTTACTTTTTTAACAGTGACATTTAATTATGTGTATATTTGTAAGTTTAAGTAGAAACATGAAAGAGTTATAAG
This sequence comes from Panthera tigris, assembly GCF_018350195.1. Classification (NCBI taxonomy): domain Eukaryota; kingdom Metazoa; phylum Chordata; class Mammalia; order Carnivora; family Felidae; genus Panthera; species Panthera tigris. Next base: position 99,189,614 of record NC_056660.1, on the reverse strand, counting down.
AATTTACGGCACTGTATCTATGATTTTCTTTATGCTTTCCAAGAATAAACAGAGGCTACTCTTTTTGTTCTGTTGCATGGTCTTCCTTTGGTGCCTCCCCAGAAGGACTAGCCCATGGGTCTTCCACTGAGTATGTAGACAACCATGAAGAAATAAAGAAATTTTACCTCAATATCCTTAATTTTCCTGTCAATTTCTGTTTCTCTGTCTTTGTTCTTCTTCTTCTCTATTTCTTTCTTTTAATTTTTTAATGTTTTTATTTATTTTTGAGAGAGGGAGAGAGAGAGAAAGAGAGCACGTGAGTGTGAGCATGAGCAGGAGAGGGGCAGAGAGAGAGAGAGAGAGGGAGACACAGAATCTGAAGCAGGTTCCAGGCTCAGAGTTGTCAGCACGGAGCTCGACACAGGAAATGAACCCATGAACCACGAGATCATACCTGAGCTGAATTCAGTTAACCAAATGAACCACCCAGGCGCCCCTCTCTTCCTTTCTTATTCTGTCTCCTGTATGTATCCTTTCTTCCCTTACTCCTTTTCTGTTCTTGCAACTACATAAGCTGATTTTGACAGTATGTGATCAAGCGTTACATATGAAAAAGGATACTGAGAGTAAGTTTTTTTTTTAATGTGTATTTTTGAAAGAGAGATACAAAGCACAAGCAGAGATAGAGCAGAGAGAAAGGGAGACACAGAATCTGAAGCAGGCTCCAGGCTCTGAGCTGTCAGCACAGAGCCTGATGCAGGGCTGGAACCCACAAATTTGAGGTCATGACCTGAGCCAACCACAGTCGGATGCTTAACCGACTGAGCCACCCAGGTGTCTCAAGCTTTTCATTTTGTTTTTAATTTTATTTACTTTGAGAGAGACAGAGGACAAATGGGGTAGAGGCAGAGAGAGAGAGGGAGAGAGAGAATCTCAAGTAGGCTCTGCACAGTCAGTGCGCAGAGCCTGATGTGGGGCTCCAACTCACAAACCTTGAGATCATGACCTGAGTGGAAATCGAGTCAGATGCTTAACTGACAGAGCCACCCAAGATCCCCCAAGGCGTTTTTGTTGTTGTTGTTGTTGTTGTTGTTGTTTTTTAAGGGACTTGCCCAAGTTAATAAAACTTGTAAATGACAAGGACCAAGGTATCTTCATGGGCCTTCCATACCAATGCAAATGAAATGTTACGGTGAAAAGTACAATTTAAACAAAGAAATAAACTGTTCACCACATCATAGTGGCATTACATTGCCGTCACACCGGTGATCAAAACTCCTTTGAAAGCAGATTCTCCAACAGCACTTCATTCCTTGAACATCACTGTCACAGAATGCTCGGAAGGAGAATTGCTGACACGGAACAAACTTAAATAAGTAACAGCTTTTCACCTGCAATGACCCTCCCCATACTTTTCTCCCATATATTTTGACAACTTCATTTCTCACCGAAAGTGTAAAGAAGGTGAATGAGATGGAACAGCATTGTCTAACGTGGAAAAGGAGGCTAATCTCGACAATGAAGAAAGGTCATGGATAAGCAGGTAATAGATACCTTTCGGACCACTATACAAACTCCAGACGGAGATATGCAAAAATCCATTTTTATTCTTATTAATTTATTTAAATACTAAGTTATTCAAACCTCCTGAGGGATATTCTGCCATTCTGTCTAGGAAACCTCAAAATGTTTTCAAAATTGTAAGAAATTATTGCACTTCCTTAACATGAGAAAGTAATTAGGAATACCAGACAGATCTATTGCTATATAAATTGTTGTCCTGGAATTATTTATAATGTAATACATTTGAAGAATTTATATCTCCTAACTGTCCTGCCAAGGCGACCAAGTCATGGTAAATCTAGGGACAGTCCTGGCTTGCACCACTTGGTCCAGCCATCCTGCTGGGGTCACCCTGGCATGGTGTGACCTGGGACACCTCCCCCTTGTGCTCATGCTAGCTCCAAGCATGTTTCCCAGGTAGAAATAGAATTCCCCCAGCCTGTGCCTACTGCCGATTCCAGTCAGCCTCCCAAAACCAGTAAGCACACATGGTCTACACAGGGGACACTCTTACAGAAGGGCATTCCTTCAAGACTCTGATAGGAAGCTGTTCCTTCTAATTCATAGACACGAATACAGAAAGTCAAACAAAAAGGCAAGACAGGAATATGTTCAAAATGAAAGAATAAGATAAAGCCAGAGGGGAAAAAAATCTAATGAAATGGAGGTAAGTCACTTACCCGATAAAGAGGTCAAAGTTATGGTGTTACTGACGTTCACCAGACTTGAGGGGAACAAAATGATGAATTCAGCAAGAACTTCAAAAAAGAGATAAAAAGTATAATAAAGAAGCAAAGAGCTGAAGAATACAATAAATGAAATAAAAAAAAAAATACACTTGAGAGAATCTGAAAGTCTGAGTAGAGGAAATTACCAAATCAGGGGAAAGCAATGTGAATAAAAAAATGACACAAATTTTTTTTTTTCAACGTTTTTTTTTTTTATTTTTATTTATTTTTGGGACAGAGAGAGACAGAGCATGAACGGGGGAGGGGCAGAGAGAGAGGCAGACACAGAATCGGAAACAGGCTCCAGGCTCCGAGCCATCAGCCCAGAGCCTGACGCGGGGCTCGAACTCACGGACCGCGAGATCGTGACCTGGCTGAAGTCGGACGCTTAACCGACTGCGCCACCCAGGCGCCCCAAAAATGACACAAATTTAAGAGACCTCTCAGACAACATCAAATACACTAACTTTTACATTATCAGAGTTCTAGAAAGAGAAGAGGGAGAGAAAGGGGCAGAAACTTCTTTGAAGAAATAATGACTGAAAACTTCCCCCACCCGGGGAAGGAAACAAACCTGCAGGTCCAGGAAGCACAGTGAGTCCCAAATAACATAAACCCAAAGATATCCACACCAAGAAATGTTACAATTAAAATGGCAAAATTAACAATAAAAGGGAGAATTATAATGGTGGCAAGAGAAAAACAAATACTCACCAAGAAAGGAAACCTGGTAAAACTATTAGCTTATTTTTAAGCAGAAACCCTGCAGGCAAGAAGGAAGTGGCAAGATATACTTCATGGGCTTAAAGGGACAAACGTACAAGCAAGAATACTCTACCTAACAAGGTTATCATTTAGAATGAACCACAGTGACAGTTTCCCAGACCAACGAAACTTAAGGAGTTCATCACTCCTAAACTGGCCTTACAAGAAATGTGAAAGTTTCTTTAAGTAGAAACGAAAATCCCTTAACTGTTGATGAGAAAATATATGCAAGAAAAAAAATCTTACTGGTGAAGGCACATATATAGTAAAGGCAATGGAAAAAAACACTTAAAATGCAATTATGAAAGTTTAAGACAAAAAAATGTCATATCGTCGACCAGTAGTTAAGGGATATACAAAATAAAAAGATATAAAATGTCACATCAAAAGCAGAAAATGTAAGGAGGAGGAGTAAAAAGAAACTGCTTTTAGAATACTCTTGAACTTGGCGTGCCTGGGTGATTCAGTTGCTTAGGCATCAGACTTCGGCTCATGTCATGATCTCACAGTTTGTGGGTTCAAGCCTCACATTGGGCTCTGTGCTGATAGCTCAGAGCTTGGAGCCTGCTTCAGATATTTGGTCTCCTCTCTCTCTGCCCCTCCCCGGCTCATGCTCGATCTCTCTCTCTCTCTCTCTCTCAAAAATAAATAAATATTTTTAAAAATTTGGAATACTTTTGAGCTTAAGTGACTATCAGCTTCAAATAGATGGCTATATGTATAGGTCAATATATATAAACTTTATGGTAATCACATAAGCAAAACCTGCAAAAAAAATTAAGAGAAAGGAACCCAAATATGACACTAAAGAAAACCATCAGATTATAATCAAAGAGACCAAGAAGAAAGAAACAGAGAAAATAATTAACAAAATGGTGATGATTATATACCTATCAATAATTCCTTTATATGTAAATGAACTAAATGCTCCAATAAAGGGTTGGGGAACCTGGATGGTTCAGTCAGGTAAGCATCCAACTTCAGCTCGGGTCATGATCTCACAGTTCATGAGTTCTAGCTCCGCATTATGCTCCAGGCCCTGCACTGAGAGTGAGGAATGCTTGGGATTCTCTCTTTCTTCCCCTTTCTCTCTGCACCTCCCTCACTTGTATTCTCTCTCTCTCTCAAAATAAATAAATAAACTTAAAAAAAATAAGGGGTGGCTGAATGAACAGGAGACTCACAACAGATCTACTGACCTACATGGGCTGCAAGTGAAGGGATGGAAAAAATATTCCCCACAAATGGAAATAAAAAGAAAGCTGGAGTAGCAATACATATATCAGACAAAATACTTTCAAATAAATACTTTAACAAAAGACAAAGAAGAGTGTTATGTAATGGTAAAGGAGTCAATCCAAGAAAGGATACAACATTTATAAATATTTACACATTCAACAGAGGAACATCTAAATATATAAAACAATCATTAGTAGACCTAAAGGGAGAACATGACAGTCATACAGTAATAGTAGGGGTCTTTACAACCCCACTGATATCAGAAGATGGAACATCCAGACAGAAAATCAGTAAGGAAGTAGTGGCTTTAAAACATTAGACCAGATGGATTTACTGGCTATATATACAGAACATTTCACTCCAAAACTGCAGAATTTATGTACTTTTAAGTGCACATGGAATACGTTCCAGGATATATCACATTAAACCACAAAACAAATCTCAACAAATTCTAAAAGACTGAAATCATATCAACCATCTGTTCTGACCACGATGGTAGGAAATGAGAAATCAACTACAAGAAGAAAAATGGAAACACACACACACACACACACACACACACACACACGTAAACACAGGGAGGCTAAACAACATGCTACTGAACAACCAGTGGGTCAATGAAGAAACCAAACAGGAAATACTTTGACTCAAATATAAAAACACAACTTCACAAAACTTATCAGATGTGGCAAAACCAGTTCTAAGAGAAAACTCAGAGTGACACAGGCCTACCTCAAGAAACCAGAAGAACCTCAAAAAAAGGGAATCTACCCTTGGAGCTCCTGGGTGGCTCAGTTGTTCAAGCATCAGACTTCAGCTCAGGTCGTAATCTCATGAGTTCATGGGTTCAAGCCCCACATCAGGCTCTGTGCTGACAGCTCAGAGCCTGGAGCCTGCTTCAGATTCTTTGTGCCCCTTTCTCTCTGCCCCTCCCCCCACTCATACTCTGTCTCTCTCTCTTTCAAAAATAAACATTAAAAAAAAATTAAAAAAAAAGAATATACCCTTACATCTAAATGAACTAGGGGCACCTGGGGGGCTCAGTCGGTTAGGCGTCCGACTTCAGCTCAGGTCACGATCTCACTATCCGGGAGTTCGAGCCCTGCGTGGGGCTCTGGGCTGATGGCTCAGAGCCTGGAGCCTGCTTCCGATTCTGTGTCTCCCTCTCTCTCTGCCCCTCCCCCGTTCATGCTCTGTCTCTCTCTGTCTCAAAAATAAATAAACGTTAAAAAAAATTAAAAAAAAATAAATGAACTAGGCAAAGGACAAACAAAACCACTAAGTAGAAGAATGTAAATAATAAAGATCAAAGCAGAAATATAAAAAGAGAAACTAAAAACACAAGATAAAAGATCAATGAAATGAAACATGGTTGTTTGAGAAGATAAATTAGTAAATCTCTAGGAAGATTCAGAAAAAAAGAGGGCCCAAATAAAATGAGAAATGCAAGAAATAACAACTTATATCACAGAAATACAAAGGATTCTAAGAGACAACTGTAAACAATTATACACCAACAGAGTGAAAAACCTAGAAGAAATGGATGAATTCCTACAAACGTACAACCTTCCAAGACTGAATCAGGAAGAAATACAAAATCTAAACAGACTGATTACAAGTAATGGAACTGAATCAGTAATTTTAAACCTCTCCCCAAACAGAAATTCAGGACCAGTAAGCTTCTTTACAGGTAGATTCTACCTGGTATCTAAAGAAGAGTTACTACTTATACTTCCCAAATTATTTTTAAAAATTGAAGAGGTAAGCATGCTTCCAAAATCCTTCCAACATGGCCAGCATTACCTTGATTCCAAAATCAGAGAGACATCAAAAAATAATAATAATGATAAGGCAAATTAAAGGCCAATATTCCTAAAGAACTTAGACAGAAAAATTCTCAACAAAATACTAGCAAAAGGAGTGCACTTGTTGTGATGAGCAACGAGTATTATATAAAAGTGTTGAATCACTACACTGTACACCTGACTACTATTGCACTGTATGTTAACTAATTGGCATTTAAATTAAAAAAAAAAAACAACATTGAAAGAATCGCGTAACATGACCAAGTGGGTTTTATTCCTGAGTCTAAAGGATGGGTTAACATCAGTATATCCATCAACATGATGTACTACATTCACAAAGTGAAGGATAAAAATCTTAGTAGCAAAATGAAAAAGCAAACTACTAAGGAGAGAAGATATTTGCCAATAATATACCTGATAAGGGGTTAATATCCAAAATATATAAAGAAGTTTCACAAGTTGGTATTTTTTTTTAATGTTTATTTATTTTTGAGACAGAGAGAGACAAAGCATGAACGGGGGAAGAGCAGAGAGAGAGGGAGACACAGAATCGGAAGCAGGCCCCAGGCTCTGAGCCATCAGCCCAGAGCCCGACGCGGGGCTCGAACTCATGGACCGCGAGATCGTGACCTGAGCTGAAGTCAGACACTTAACCGACTGAGCCACCCAGGTGCCCCTACAAGTTGGTATTTTTAAAAGGATTAAAAATGGGAAGAAGACTTGAATAGATACTTTTCTAAAGAAGACACATATAGCCAACAGGTTCATGAGAAGCAGCTCAAAATCACTAGTCACCAGGGAAATGCAATCCAAACCACAATGAGAGAATACCTCCCAGCAGTCAGATTGGCTTTATGAAAAAGACAAAAAAAGAAAAAAAGAAAAGAAAAAGGAAAACAAACAAACAAGTGTTGTTAAGGCTATGGAGTAAAGGGAACACTTGTATGCTGTTCACGGGAATGTAAACTGGCATAGCCACTATGTAAAACAGTGTCTTCTCAAAAAAATAAAGATAGAAATACCATGCGATCTAGTAATTCTATTTCTGGGCATTTATCTGAAGAAAATGAAAAACAACTCAAAGAAACATATACACCCATACATTTATTGCAACATTACTTATAATAGTAAAGATATGTGAGTAACCTAAGTGTTCACTGACAGATTAATGAAAAAAAAAATCACACACACACACACACTGGACTATTACTCAGCTACTAAAAAAAGAATAAAGTCTTGCCATTTGCAACACAACGGATGGACCTACAAAGTAACACACTAAATGAAATAAGTCACAGCAAGACCAATATCATATGTTTTCACTTATATGTAGAATCTAAAATAAAAACAAATGAACAAAACAGAAACATAGTCATAATTATAGAAAAGAAACTACTGGTTGCTAGAAAGCAGAAGGTAAGCGTAGGAGAGATGCAGGTGAGGGAGATTAAGAGGGATAAACTTCCAGTTATAAAGTAAGTCATGGGGATATAATGTACAGGATGGGGAATATAGGGAATAACATGGTAGTAACTGTATGGTGAGAAATGTTAATTATACATCCTAATGTGTAAAAATATTGAATTACTGTAATGTGCACCTGAAACTAATAGAATACTTTATGTCAATTATATTTCAACAAAATCCCCAAAAATGTGTTTAAAATGACAGCCCCTCTAGAAAAATGAAATGTCAGCTATTAATAATTTCTATGAACTTTAATTGAGAAAATACTCATAACTATTCAATGAAAAAGCAGAATCTAAAAAAAGTATATAGATGATATATAAAACCTAATTTTTTTAAGTGTTACACAAATCAATAGAAAAATTTGGAAAAACAACATAAACTAAGATATGCTGTTAAAAATATGTATGTTATTTGTACCATCAATTCTTACTTGGAAATCCTTTCTAGTTTTGCTGGGTTTTCCAGGCATTGTTTTGGAGTTTTGGTTTGTTATACTCACAAGTACCATACATATTAATAGAAAATTCCTTATAAAACAATTGCCTTTATTGCACAGATAACTTAGACCATTTTAATCCTAGAGAATTAAAAAGTCAACATTTAGAGACATAAAAGGGTATGAGTTATACGCACACTACAAACCTCACACTAAAGAATGTGAGAGTATAGCACAGATCTCTTCTATAGGGCCAACAACTCTGAGAAGGAGGGTCATCACTGATTAAAGTACAAATCATGTCCATTCTGGTTCTAAGTACTTCTAATGTATGTTTTTTCTAATGTCACTTTAAAAAAAATTAATGTTTATTTATGTTTGAGAGAGAGAGAGGAGACAGACAATGAGTATGTGAGTAGGGGAAAGTCAGAGAGAGACACAGAATCCAAAGCAGGCTCCAGGCTCCAAGCTGTCAGCACAGAGCCTGACAACTGGGCTCAAACTCACGAACCAAGAGATCATGACCTGAGCTGAGGTCAGATGCTTAACCGACTGAACCACCCAGGCGCCCCTCTACTGTCACTTTGTAGTTATTGATTTACCTGCTAGTTAGATATTAATACATTTTTTTAAGATCTTATTTTGATGTAATCTCTTCAAACCCCACACTTAACATGAGGCTTGAACTGACAACCTGGAGATCAGGAGTCCCAAGCTCTACCGACTGAGCCAGACAAGTGCCCCACATCTGGTTTCTTTTTAAACTAAAAATAATAATAAAGGTATAAAATCAAATATTAGTCTCTTTATCCATTCTCCCCATTTCCCACAGGTAAATGCACTTAGATTTAAATTCTTTATTTTTCCTATAACTACAATTAATATGTTTTTACACAGCTTTATTGATTAGATTTAGTGTGAATAAATTAGTTGCTGAAACATGAAAACACAATCCCATGAGTGATCTACCCATATCTATATTCCGGCATACCTCATTTTTTAAGTATTTTAGGAAATTTCTGATAGATTATGTTTTCTTCCAGGCTGAAATCTTTACCATATGTTCATACACATACATTCTGTTAGGAAAAATACAGGAAAAAATAAAATACTTAATCTCTCTGTTCAAAATAAGGGGGAAAACATCTTCTCCCAACTTCTTTTACTCAGATGTTTTAGAAATTTTGTAATTTCACATTTTTTTCTTTTTTTGACTGTAGAAAACTAGATAGGCCTTTTGTCAGTTCTAAAACACAGAAACATTTATCTCAAGGAACAAGAAGCCATTTCTCTGAAATGGAAACATCAAGGACAGGAAGCCTAGGTTCTTAGAGGCGCCTAACCATTGCTTGAAATACCTAAACTGCCTTCTGCCATCAAGACGGGAAAAGTTTGTTTCTCTCTGGAGAAAGCCAAAAAGCGAACACAGGTGGTCATCCCCGATACTTGGTAAAGTTGGATCATCTATGTGTGACAAAAGAAGCAGTCAAGTCCTCTTACCTGAGGACCAGAAGTCCACCTTGAAAAGATGTATTTACTGGATCATCTCTGTGTGGCTGTATGAGGAGGTGGGATTCATGCCTTTGCAGTCAGTTAGCTAAAAGCCTGTTACATGCCTTACACTGTGGTTTAATGTTCATTCAAAAATATAAATGCTTTCAATTGCTACTATCTTTGTTGGGGGAGGGCTGGGTTGGAGAGTATTTTTTTTTTCTATTTCCCAGGAACACGCGTGTGTGCATTCATACACACACACACACTCTTCCCATTTAATGTGTTTCTAAATTTGCCTTGCATGTCTTTTTATTTATATCCTTAATATGGGCAACTCCATTCATTTCTACGTACTCCATTATCATCTGGAGAAATTCTCCTTGATGCTTTCCCAGCTAAGGCTTTAATAGCATGTTCATCCAGATCATACTTTAGGAGGTGGGTGCAACACTACCTTTCAAGAGCACATAGCATTATGGGTAATCATACAAGTGTAAGTTACATATTGGCCCAAACTGCAGGCTGCTTCTTCATCAACTGATGAATTCAGCAAAGTTTCACTTCTCCGCACCTTCTTCTCTCCCCAACCTCAATCCTTGTACTTTTTTGCCAATGCAGGATACAGTCATCTGTTACAACCCTCTCCTAAGTGTTTACTTTTTAAGGTTGTATACTTATTTTTTTTAAATTAATGTTTATTTATTTTTGAGAGACAGAGACAGAGCATGAGAAGAGGAGGGGCAGAGAGAGAGAGAGGGAGACACAGAATACAAAGCAGGCTCCAGGCTCTGAGCCATCAGCACAGAACCCAATGCGGGGCTGAAACTCATGAGCCGTGAGATCATGACCTGAGCCAAAGTCAGATGCCCAACCCACTTAGCCACCCAGGTGCCCCTTAAGGTTTTATACTTTTTAATAATGGTTTTGTGTTGTTACTTGTGAGTTATTTGTTTACTTTCAGTATTTTTAACCATTGTGGTTAGGTGATGAGAGATAGATTTTAGTGATACTACCTCATTCTCTTGCCATTATTCAAAAATATCAATAGAATTCATTGTGTTTTATTTTCCATATGAACATCAAAAACACACAATGCTTTTCTTTCCTGGGTGGCACTAACCTTTCCCTTACTGCTTTTTGTCCTTTGGTATAATTGGCCACCTTGACAAAGAACAAGAGTGTCTAGCTGTGATAAAAGATGTGTTTTATACAAATTCCTCTTCCTCAGATCTGTTGCTTCCCTTTTAAATGAAGCTAGTTTCCCATCAAAGAAAACACTCATTGTTACATGGCCCCCTCCTAGTTCTCCTGTAAATATACTCAATAATGACACCTTGTCCCTCTACTGGAGCACTTTCCATAGTTTGGCGGCACTGACTTCAGCACACCTCATTACTCTATACAGAAAGCTGGGGGATGGGAGGTCATGAGCGCACAGATTTTAAGCATTCCACAGTAACCTTTGCCTGATGCCTACAGTGTCTGTCTATGCTCTTTATGTGACAAAGATGAACCACCTCTATTAAAAAATATGCATCTAAAAATTTCTACATTATGTTTAATGGCCTAAGATATAAATAATCATAAAGCCTGACAATATACAGTTATCATTCTATAAATCAAATACATAATAACTATCTTAGAATTTCAGACAGAAAACACTATTAAAAGTTAGCACAGGAATTACTTCCAACGTTTTGAAACTTGCCTTCTTTATTTTAATTATATTTTCCAAGGTCAATGTTTTATTCTGGTCTGCTTTGTGTGTTTCAACCAAGAAGCAAATTCAAAGGAATGGATCTTCAGGAAAAAGTCAAGACCAAGTAACCTGTAAAGAAGTCATTTTCTTCACGTTTGATACAGACGTACAATGCCATTGGCTGTTGTTTATACAGAGTCAGAATGTCCATACATTGGCTCAGAAGTTATGATTATATGTTTGGGGCATATATTTCTGTATGCATAACATTACATGTCATTATTTTTATGATGAACTTAAAATATCACGTAATTATCATGGCAAAATGGAAATGCAAATAATTCATTGCAAATTTCAAGTTAGATCTGATCAGTCACTTATATAATCAGGACGGCTAAGTGACAAAAATCTGATCTTTCCAAGGTCAGATCACCTTCTTCACCTTTTTCCTCAACTTCACTACAGAGATAAAGTGTGTGTCCCTATTTGTTATTTTTTTTTTTTACCTAAGATGTTCTACTAAATATATTAATTCATTCATTCAATAAAGGTCACATGCTTATTTAATCAGTTAAGCGCTGACTGTATAATAGTGAATTCAGTGAAGACAGCTTACGATGATTAGTAAGACTATTCTTAGTGAAATATATAGGTAATTAAAAATCAATAAAATACTTTGAAATAAAAGCAAAAAAATGGAATCAAAGAGAAGCATGGGAGAATGAATTTAGATGTGGGTTGGGATGATTTCTCTTTGGAAAACACTCTGATGGAGATTTAGAAAATAAGTAATAGTAATACAAATGAAGAATAGTAAAGATATAAGCATGTTCAAAGGGATGGACTGTAGAGAGTTTGGATCATCAGAGGAACAGAACAAAGGCACACCTGTCTAGATAAAGTGAGGAAAAGAGAGAAGAGTAGAAGGTTCTGTTGAAGTAGTCTGGAGTCAGACAATGCTTTATATACCATATACTGATATATTTAACTTGGAGAGTAAGTTAAATATTTAGAAACTCATGAATCATTCTTTCTCTTCTTTCTTTCATTTAAACAGTCAGTGTGTGCCTAAAATTGTCCTTGAAGCTCACGATTCCCGGGCATCTTTCTTAAAAGCCTGTATTCTTTAAGCAATAATTGATTCGTCAAGGCCTCTCCTGGTTTCTTCATTCACTCGGTCTCATATTAGACCTGCCTTACTCCGTCTCCTTTGAATTCTTTAGTAGAATTAATTGGTTGAAGTCCTATTTGCTAAAATGAAAACAAATGATAATAACCCTATATGGTATTCCATCTACTGGGTATTTCCACCTTATGATGTTTCTGAAAGTGCTAACATCAAGAAAGGAGGTAAGTGAGAATGTCAACAAACTGTCTAGAGATACGAAGGTGATCATGTGAACAAAGTTTGACCTTATCAAATTACGTACGTGGCCAACTTCTGTCCCTAGATTTAAGTGTGTGACCAGTGACATTTCAGTAAATCACATTTTAAGCAAAGTATATTGCCTAAATAACACTTTTTCCAGAAACACAAATCAAATAATAGTTTTAGGTCTACAGATCAGGAACAAATTGTCTTTCAGTTTCATTTCTTCTCCAAGGCAAATAGATTAGCATATATAAAAAAGTAAAATAGGAAAGTATTTAAAATACTTCAGTTGCTCAGGACACAGGATGGGAGGGGAAAAACAAACAAACAAAAAATCTCCTCGAAATGCACTATCCCTAAAAGTTGCTTAATACGTTGTTAGTATAAGAAAACATTACTTAGTTTTCAACCTTTCTTGAGATTCTGAGAGATATCATTGGGCATTCTTAGCAATATCACTTTTTAAAAAACACAGAGAAATGGATTCATAACTTATTTTATGATTTACTGAGATAATAAAGCTACCAGAGAGGAATCCCTTGTTGTTCCAAAACCAAATATATTTATTTCTCTATCATTATTTTCCTTCCACTTTGGACATGAAACTCATTTTTTTCCCTTTTCAAATATTTTTTTCAGTCATTTATCCCTCTACCCTATGAATAACTTCTCCTTCTATATAACCCCTCTTTCCCTCACATCTCTTTTCAGCCAATTCCTCCAATTCCTCACACCTCAGTGACACTGTAATCCAATCTGACCTACGTCTTCATCATTCCGCTGAAATCGCTCTACTTAGATGCTCTCGTTCAGTGGCACGGATTTATGTACCTCCTGCATGTTAACCCCAGACTCAAATACCCAAATACTTGCCTGGAATGCCAGTGCAGTATGAAATAAGTGCCTTCAGCTTAAGATATTAAAAGAATAATTATGGGAAAACAAAACAAAACAAAACACTTCCAATGTGTTGTGCCCCTGAAACTAGGTTAAAAAAAAAAAGTGAAGCCAGAACTAGGATTTCACCAATTTCCTTTGGTGATAATGATAGCACAATTTATAAACACTGGATTGTACTGTAATGCATAATTTCATTTGCACTGCAATATTAATATACTCCAATAAAACACACTTAATAATTCAAAAGTGAGATGAAGCTATTTCTATGTACATGTATAAATACATATATACGTTTATATATATTAATTTATTCTTATATTTATGTATATTAGATATAAATATATTTTTAATAATTTTAATAATATATACACATGGAGAACAAAGAGATAACTGATATTATAAAACAAAATGACTTCCAGTAAAGTGGAGAATATAAGGTATTAGTGTATTTAATGTGATGAGGAGTTGAACCGATTCATAGCTATCAGTTATGGGACTACAGTTCATAAATCAGAATCTGAGGAATCGTGTTAAGAAATACAAAGTATTTGATGTTATCAATCCACACTCATACTCAGTATTTTTTTCTAGAATCCTACTTGTATACATATATAGCGATAAACAATCAGATTACAAAAATCAACAGCACATTCTATGTGGTAAGCGGATTTCTAAGATGAACCCCAAGAAGACATGCCCTTGTATACCCGCTTTTGTTGTCACTTTCTTCCAGCTAATAGCCTATGGCAAAGGTGATAAAATAGTCACTCCCTTAATAAGTTATGTAATATGGCAAAAGTAATGGATAGTCACTATCGTGATTATATCGTATTAACTAAGACTCCCTCTTTGCAGACTGCAGCAAGAGAGGCTTTTGCTGGCTTTGAAGTAAGCTGCCAAGCTGTGAGAGGCACTGTGAGTGGACCATGCAGCCAGGGGCTTCAGGGGCTGCTAGTTGTGCAGAGCAGACCCTGGCTGACCACAAGCAAGCAAGGGAGACATCACTCCTCGAACTCTAAGAAACTGAATTCTGAAATTAACCCCAGATGGACCCAGAGCCCTGGGGAGGAATGCAGTACAGCTAACTCTGTGACAGAGGTCTTAGGAGACTCAGGCAAGAGGACCCAGTTTACTGGGTCCAAAATGAAATAATGACTGTGTGTTATTTGAAGTTGCTAAGTTCATAGTAATTTACGACCAGCAATAAAAAAATAATACAGTATACATAAGCTTTCTGCTGTGTTCCATCAACAATATTCCAAGTTTTCCCCTATGGCATTATGTTTTTAAATAAACATCTAATTTGTAATAAAATATTCAAACATATACAGAGGTCATACATTATCCTACCATGTTAGTATTGTTGAACATACAGGTTGTTTAAATTTTGCTTTTGTAGACAATGCTCTAATGAATATCCTTGTATAAATTGTTTTCAGTGCTGTATTAGTTTTGTAAGAGATTTGAAAGAGTAGAAATGCTGTGTATATTGGCAGGAACACATCAAGGATACTGAAACATAGTCTCAAATTGCCATTCAAAAAAGCTGTACTTTCATCAAAATAAAAAGCTTCTGCACAACGAAGGAATCACTCAATAAAATTAAAAGGTAGCCTGTGGAATAAGAGAAGATATTTGCAAATGACATATCTGATAAAGGGTTAGTATCCAACATCTACAAGGAACTTAGCAAACCCAACAACCAAAAAAAAAAAAAAAAAAAAAAAAAAAAAAACCACCCAGTGAAGAAATGGGCAGAAGACATGAATAGACACTTTTCCAAAGAAGATATCCAGATGGGTAACAGACACATGAAAAGATGCTCAATGTCATTCATTATCAGGGGAATACAAATCAAAATCATGATGAGATACCACCTCAAACCTGTGAGAATGGCTGAAATTCACAACACAAGAAACAACAGGTATTGGCGAGGACGCAAAGAAGGATGAATCCTCTTGCACTGTTGGTGGGAAGGCAAACTGATGCAGCCACTGTGGAGAACAGTATAAAGATTCCTCAAAAAGTTAAAAATAGAACTACCTTATGATCTAGCAATCACATTATTAGGCATTTATCCAAAGGATACAAAAATACAGATTTGAAGGGGTACATGTACCCCGATGTTTACATCAGCATTATCAACAATAGCTAAGTCAAATGTCCATTGAGTAATGCATTGATAAAGAAGATATGGTATGTATGTGTGTGTATGTATGTATACCATATCTACACATGTAATTGAATATTAATAAACCATCAAAAAGAATGACATCTTGCTATTTGCAATGACATGGAAGGAGCTAGAGTGTATTATGCTAAGCAAGATAAGTCAATCAGAGAAAGACAAATACCTTGATTTCATTTATATGTGGAATTTGAGAAACAAAACAGAGGACCATATGAGAGGTGGTGAAAACAGAAGGAAACAAACCATGAGAGACTCCTGATGATAGAGAACAGATTGAGGGTTCATGGGGGGAGGTACATGGGGGGTAGGCAAGATGGGTGATGGGTACTAAGAAGGGCACTTGTTATGATGAGCACCGGGTGTTGTATGTATGTGATGAATTACTGAACCGTACTCTTGAAACCAATAATTGCACTGTATATTAACTAACTAGAATTTAAATAAAAATTTGAATAAATAAAAATAAAAATATAACTGGGACCATTAAAAAAAGCCAAACTAAACAAAAAAGCTGAACTAATTTATTTAAATGTAATTAAAAAAAATTTTAATGTTTATTTATTTTTGAGACAGAGGGAGACAGAGTGCAAGTGGGGGAGTGGCAGAGAGAGAGGGAGACACAGAATCTGAAACAGGCTCCAGGCTCTGAGCTGTCAGCACAGAGCCCGATGTGGGGCTCGAACCCATGAACTGTGAGATTTATGACCTGAGCCAAAGTCGGATGCTCAACTGACTGAGCCACCCAGGTGCCCCAAAGCTGTACTAATTTATATGCCTTCTGATAGTGAATAGAAGTTTACACCATGCAACCCCACCCATAATCAGAAAAAGCATATAAAAATGTATATGTATCATAAATGTACATGCATATATATACAATTATATTAATGTCACTGTAATTGCACAGAGAGGTACAAAAGGAAAACACTAAATTGCATTTCTTTCATCACTATTGGTCTTGAACAAATATTTGACACATAGCCTGGATGATACTTAATTTTTCTTCTAAAGTATACTTTTTTTTAACATTTTTTAATGTTTTATTTATTTTTGAGACAGAGGGAGACAGAGTGCAAGTGGGGGAGGGGCAGAGAGAGAGGGAGACACAGAATCTGAAGCAGGCTCCAGGCTCTGAGCTGTCAGCACAGAGCCCAATGTGGGGCTCAAACCCACAAAATGTGAGATCATGACCTAGGCCAAAGTCAGACACCCTACTGACTGAGCCACCCAGGCGCCCCTAAAGTGTACTTCTTTTTTTTTTTTTTTAATTTTTAAATGTCTATTTTTGAGAGACAGAGAGCAAGTGAGACCTAGCCGGGGAGGGGCACGGAAAGAGGGACACACAGGATCCAAAACAGGCTCCAGGCTCTGAACTGTCAGCACAGAGACTGATGCGGGGCTCGAACCCATGAACTGTGAGATCATGACCTGAGCTGAAGTCAGACACTTAACCAATTGAGCCACCCAGATGCCCTTTAGTTTTTATTTTAGACTTTTTGGAACAGTTTAAGTTCACAGCAAAATAAGAGGAAAGTACAAAGATCTCCATATGTTACCAGTCCCCATACATGCATAGACTCCTTCCTTATCAACACCTCCACCACGTAGGAGGTACATTCATTACTATCGATTAACATGGGCACATCATGGCCACCCTAAGGCTATACATGTGGTATACATTCTGTGGGCTTGAACAAAGGTATAATGACATATTATCCATCATTACAGTATCATACAGAGTATGTCCTAGAAATTCTCTGGGCTCTGCCTATTTATCCCTCTTCCCCTTATTATCAACCACTTAGTTTCAGGAGATTTCTTCTCAATCTACTCTTTTGGATTCTCTACATAGATTATCATGTCATTTGTGAACAAAGACAGTTTTATTTTTCCCTTCCATATGTGTATGCCTTTTTTTAATGTTTATTTTTTGAGAGAGAGAGAGAGAGAGAGAGAGAGAGAGAGAGAGAGAGAGAGAGAAGAGAAGAGGAGAGGAGGGACAGAGAGAGAGGGAGACAGAGAATCCCAGCAGGCTCTGCATTGTTAGCCCAGAGCCCGATGCGGGGCTTGAACCGCCAGGAACCGTGAGATAATGACCTGAGCCGAAGTTGGATGCTTCACCGAATGAGCCACCCAGGTGCCCTATATGTATTTACCTTTTATTTCCTTTTCAAGTCTTATTAGATCAACTATCACTTCTGCTACAATGTTATCAAAGAGAGAAAAAAAAATATCCTGCCTTGTTCTTGATCTCCATGGGAAAACTTCATCTTTCTTACCATTAAGTATGCTATTAGCCAGAGGTTTTTAGCTGATGTTCCTTATCAAGACGAGGAAGTACCCCTCTACTCCAAGTTTACGGGCAGTTTTATCATTAAAGAGTGTTGGATTTTGGATTTAATACTTCTTTTAAATCTATTGACATGATTATGCAATTTTGCTTTTAACCTGTTGATGTGATAGGTTATATTTATATTTTATTTTTAATAACATTAGGTTACGAGGGACTCTAGATATGTTTAGGACATTCATCTTTGGTCACGTTGGCTTCGTTTATTGTCATTTTTATTCCTTTTTTTGTAAATAAACAGCTGTTTGACTTTAATATGTAGCAAATATTTCCATCCTTTCTTCATGGATTCATGCCTTTGTGTTCACAAGGTCACTGCTCAACTTGAAATTAATTATTCACAACTATATTTGATAAATTAATAATAACTATATAAATATTAGGCTCGGGTGCTCTCAAACTTTTCTTCTTCTTCTTCTTTTTTTTTTTTTTTTAGTGTTTATTTATCTTTGATAGAAAGAGAGTGAGTGAGCATGAGTCAGGAAGGGGTGGAGAGAGAGGGAGACAGAATCCCAAGCAGGTTTTGCACTATCAGCGTAGAGCATGACATGGGGTCGAACTCACAAACTGGGAGATCATGACCTGAGCTGAAATCAAAAGTCAGACACTTAACCAAATGAGCCACCCAGGCGCCCTAAATCTCTTTTCTTTAAGGGCTCTGGACATTTCTTGCAATGTGGTGAAGTTTTTGCCTTTGATTTTTTTTAAAACGTTTATTTATTTTTGAGACAGAGAGAGACAGAGCATGAATGGGGGAGGGTCAGAGAGAGAGGGAGACACAGAATCTGAAACAGGCTCCAGGCTCTGAGCTGTCAGCACAGAGCCCGACACAGGGCTCGAACTCACGGACCGCGAGATCATGACCTGAGCTGAAGCCGGACATTTAACCAACTGAGGCACCCAGGCGTCCCTGGTTTTTTGTTTTTTGTTTTTTTAATTTGACTGTTTTCTCCCCACAGATATATAATTTTGATTTTTTCTCCGTTGATTTTATATATATGTATACATATATTTTATATATGTGTATAATTATAGTTATGTATATGTATGTCTATACATTTTAATAAACTGTTTAAAAATTCCCACATCAGTGTTATGCTCCCTTTATTATTTTTATTATATGCTTTAGAATCTAACTGACAATCCCCGTTTCCTCTCTTTTTCATATTCTTAGCTCATTGCAGTTTTATGCTTTTAGAAAAACTTCAGAATTATTTCATTAAAACCAAATGAAAATGGAATTGAGATTTTGGTTGAGATTATTTTATTTTGGTAATAAGTATGGTGTCTGTTCTAAATTCCACTCCTGAAACCATTATTATACTATATATATGTATATATTTAACTTGGATTTAAATAAAATTAAAACAAAATAGATGCCTTTTACTAAGTTGAGGAATCAACTTTGAATTCAAGTTTTCTAAGATGTGTTATGGGACAGTGCCTTGGAAGCCATTTTCAACACCTTTTGAGGCAGAATTTTTTTTTTTTTAATAGACCCATAGATGTGATCTAATTTATTAAATAAACCAAAGTGTTCTCTTCTTAATTCTGTCTCACAGGATGTATCAAACTAGGATCTGACCTGCCTTACAGAATACTGGAGGATATTCACGGGCCACTAAATGAGTAAAAGCTGCAGAGGGGGTACTTAGCTGATGTTAGCTCTAAACCCCTGCTTAAAACAGAATGTTTCTTTCATCTATTTTAGGCACCTAGGTTTTTGTATTTTTTATGTTTGAAAATTTGTGTTTTATTTTTTGTTTGTTGCAAAAAGTGGACTAAAGATACGATTACTTTGGTTATTTCATTGTTGCCAACTTCTTAAAATGAATTTTGTAACTTTAATGTTACTGTCAATATTGAAACAATAGATCTAACAGGAGAATTTCCTATTGCTTGAAAGCTGGAAGGGAAAAGCTGGTAATATTTCAGCAGTGATTTCAGAAAAATCCTGTCTTTAAAACTCAAGGCATTATTAAAATATAATAAACCTGTCCATATATTTTAATGATTATACAGTTTATGTCCCTCAAATTACCCACTGGACATTTAAGAAATATTAATACAAAATCAGATATTCAGTTCTCCTGTCTCCCTATTAAAACCCCCTTTCAGCTCTAATTATAGTAATTTTTATTCTCTTCCATGCAGCATAGGAAACAATAAGACAGTAAAAAGATAATATATGGTATGAAAGAAATCATCTGCAAACCATATATCTGATAAAGGATTAATCTTCAAAATATAGAAGGACAAGTCCTAAACCCATTATTATACTGTATGTTAACTAATGTGGATCTAAATACAATTAAAAATTACATATAGAAGGGGATTCCTACAATCAACAACAAATGAAACATAACCTAATTTAAAAAAGGGCAAGGGGCTCCTGGGTGGCTCAGTAGGTTAAGAGACTGGTTCAGGTCATGATCTCGTGGTTTCTGAGTTTGAGCCCCAAGTGTGGCTCTGTGCTAACAGCCCAGAGCCTGGAGCCTGCTTTGGATTGTAAGCCTCCCTCTCTCTCTGCCCCTCCCCCTCTCGCACTCTGTGTCTCTCTCTTTTAAAAATAAATAAACGTTAAAAAAAAATTTTAATGGGCAAAAAACTTGACCCAAATCTTTTGCTAAAGAAGATACACTAATGGCAGACACACGAATGAAAAAATGCTCAACATCACTAATAATCAGAGCAGTGCAAAGCAAAACCACAATGATGCAACAAAAGCCCAGCAGGAGGGCTATTATTAAAAAAAAAATGTACACAAGGATGCGGAGAAATTGGAAATGTTGTGCCATATTACTGAAAACACAAAGGGGTACAGCCTCTATGGAAAATAGTATGCAAGTTCCTCAAAAAATTACAATTAAAACTACCAAGTGACACAACAATCCCATTTCTGGGTATACATCCAAAAGAACTGAATCGGGATCTCAAAAAGATTTTAGGGTTTCCACGTTCATGGCGTCACTAAAATCCCAATGTCTGCTGACACGTGAATGGATAAATAAAGTGTGATATGGGTTCTGGTACAAGATGGTGACACAGGAAGATCCTGGCGTCACCTCCTCCCACAGACACCCTCACTCAGGTGACAGCTACATATGAAACAATTTCCCAAAACAAAAACAAAATAAAAAACCCTCAAAAACCCAAACATCAAAACTAGCGGGCACATCAGGCAAACAAGAAAAAAACGTACATCAAAGCAGGGAGTAGAGGCTGAACCAGGACCTTCCATAAGCTCCACTCTTGGGACAGGGACATAAAATGAGGAGGGAAATCAACTTGGAGCTTCTCCCTGAGGAGTGCAAGGTTTGATTTCCGTATCAGCCACCCCTGCTTTCAAGACCTACACCTGAGAAACAGGTTCCCTGAGCACCTAGCTTTGAAAACCAATGGGGTTCACCTCCTAAGACCTATAGGCTTCGGAGAACTAAGAGGTAGCTCTTAAAGAGCCTCACACTTGGACTCACTCAGCCCAGACCTAAGGTAAGCAGCAGCTGATGAAGAGGCAACTTAATGTTTAATTGTATATTAAAGAGGCTTATTTGCTTATCTTAAAGCAACAGACAGGCAGGCATCTAATTTGACACACATCTAGGGGCCTCCTGGCAAGCTTTCCATGGCACAGCTAGAGGCAACAGACCCAGGAGCCTAGTTTTCCTATGAAAGAGGCCTGTTAACTTATCTTCAGAGCAGTGGCCTGAGGGCAGGCTTTAATTAAACACTCACTGAAGGGCTGACTATAATCCTTTCCAGAGACCTCAGACCCGCAGGTGCTATGGTACCTGTTTCACCCTCCTGGCACCCTGCTTCAGAACACCACAGTCACATATGCATCTGGTTCCTCCCTTTGTATGTCTGGTGTGCTGTTTTGACAGTTTGTACCCCAGGACGTCTCTTAATCACCTGGGTCTGGTGGCTAAGGGGGCTTAGGCTCCTGATCCTACAGTGCTGTGCATATGTGCATATTATTAAAGCTGCTGCCCGAGGTTCTGACTTTCAGTAAGTCTGAATTGAGGTTTTGAATGGGATCCCCCCTTTGGGACAATGACCAGTCTTAGCATACCCTAAACTATTGGGAGACATTAAAAGTAAAATAAAGCTGGTGGGACAAATACAAAGGTGTGAAAGTCAACCGAGTTAGAGTGCATGGTTGAAAAATAAAGCTCATCTTCTACATCTGGGAAGGGTACATCTACATCTACATCCGCCCCTTCACATCTGGGAAAGGTAGCTGTTTCATATAAGACAGAAACCAACCACAGAGAGTCCATGAAAATGAAGAAACAGAAGAATATGGTCCAAATCGAAGAAGATAAAACAGAAAGAATCTTTAACAAAACAGATAAAAGTGATTTACCTGATAAAAAGTCCAAAATAATGCTCATAAACATCTTTACTGTATGGAGAAGAACACACTAACATAGTCAAAACATCAGTAATGAGAGAACATATAAGAAAGTGCCAAGTATATATTGATGTTGGCAGATAATGACTTATGAAACTAGTATTAAAATTACAAGAGTAGTAAAAACAACTACAACTATAGTGGTTAGTTAAGGGATATACAAAATGATAAAAAATGCACAATGAAAAACATAAAACATAGGAGGAAGAAGAATAAAAAAGTTCTGAACACATCGAAATTTAAGGTATCAGGTTAAAACAGACTATTGTATATTTAAGTATAATACTGGGAGTGGGAATAACTTGCTTGACAGGTGTTCTGCAAGACAAGCAAACATTTCTAATAAATTTTAACTTGACAAACAAGCGATGGCTTGCAATATGAGTCGTATGTGATACAAATGCCACATGATCACAACGCAGTCAATGGTTCTTGAAATTCACTTTGATATATGAGTGCTTTGGATTACAAGCATGTTTCTGGAATGAATTAGGCTCGCAAACCAAGGTTTTACTGCAGCTCTAAGTCTTAAGGAAAATACAAAGCAAAAGTTTTACATATACTCCTAACATTACATTCACAATACACATCTGACCTGCATTAGACTATCATCATTTTTCCATGTTCAAAGTCTATCCACTGTCTCCATAGCCACCATTCTGTTCTGAGCAGCCTCCAACAACTATGGAATTATAAAACTAGTCTCCTATCCAATCATCCTGATTTTACCTTCTCTCTTCAGCCAGAATAATTCTTTTAAGTCAAAAGTCATATCAAGTCACTTTCTTGTTTAAAATTCTCCAATACTTCTCTTTTCAATCAGAGTCCATGCCAAAGACCTTCTAGTGATATCTAAGATCTCACAAGATAAAACTGCACAATTCTCTGATTCATCTCACTTATTTCAGTCTAGCCATGCTGACCTCCTTGATGTACCCTGACTATGACGCGACAAGTTCCCTATCTTAAGTCCTTGTACTGACAGTTCCTGTGGTCTAGAATCCTTTGCTCCCCAGGTGCTAATTCTTTCACCTTGGGCCCTGACCATTTGAGGTAGTGCTGTTAGGAGAAGGGTAGGTTGTAGAGAAAGCCTTACCCAGGGAGCTCAGGTTCCCTATCCTCAAAAAATCTTCCACTAGGCTAATAAACACTAAGTGAAAAGCAAGACCACTGGTGAGTGAACGAATGTGGAGGGAGGCATGCTCTGATGTCCAGGTGCATTGACATGGCTTCAAGTCAGGGGTGAACAGGAAAACAGAGAAAACTCTGCCAAACCAACACCCATCATTATCACAAGAAAACTCCAGAGGAACACTGTCAATGAGAAGTTTCTTTTTCTTTCCCTTGCTGCTTTACATCTTCACCTGCTGCCCTAAGGCAGGCAAGGGGCCAGAAGGATTTTGTCTATACAGGAGGAGGATCTATCCAAGGTTTTGGCATCTCCTACACTGGGAGCTGGTCCCGTCTTCCAGACTAGCCCACCATGTGGAGCTTTCTCCAGGATCCAGCACTGTCCTCAGGATTTCTCCCGAATACCTAGTACGGTCCATAACCCATAATTGGACGCAAACTCCCCTTTCTATCTACCTGCTCTATCCATGACTTCTACAATTTCCTGATAGACCGTACTCAATCTTCAGCAATTTCTTAAAACTCTTACCCCATTTTTTTCTCCATGCATTGCAGCCAGGTTTTCCTCTTTGCCCTACCAGAGGTAAACTGGGGCTTGTGTTTTATTTCTCTTTGAAGCTGCTTATCTTGCAATTTCAGATTAGCTATTTGCCCGGCCACATGACCTCACGGAAGCCGTTCAAGGACAATTATGACTCTGCTGATTATCTGACCTTTTTTTTTTTTCCTTTTTTTGTCAGGGTGAAACCAGGGCTCTTCCACCTTTCTATAAATTGGGCTGCGAGGATCTCATTTGGCCTCTTATTTTATCTATGAATATTGTTACGCTCCACAGTACAATTCTTGAAGCCTGTCTGTAGAACAAAATGCAATATTCCTGAATGAGGAAACGGGTCTGACTTTCTTCATGTCTACAAATTTATGACAAAGATAACACATATTCAGCTTAATGAGTCCTTGTCAGTATTAATCAAAGTCACTTTCTTTTTAGGTATGACATAATAAGCTTCTGCATAGATTTTCCGATTTTTCTTTATCTTCCGGGTTTTCAGTCAAGTCAGTTGTGAGCTTCTCTCGGTTAGGTCAACCATTTCCTATTTTTTATTATATTCTATTTGTTTTCCTCTTTTTCTAGCACAGAAGCATTTTATTCCCCAAACAGTCTTGAGTTCTCTTGAAAACTAACGCAGACAAGGGGGCTCCTATCTTTGCTCAACTGCACACTGAAGAAGCTGCTATAGATCATCAAAATTGTTTTGATCTTTGTGAGTCATGTTATTCTTCAGCAAGCCATCCCAAGTACCCCGCATCTTACATGATATGCAATAGTCCTCATTCATTAGAAGTTCTTGAAAATTTAGAAAGGACAAAGAAAATAATTACTTAAAAAAAAGAGGCCCTCATTCAAATAAAATTATGGACTGAAAATAGTCTGTTTGGAGAAGTCAGGTTTTCCTTTCAGTACATTTATCGTTCTTGTGCATAGATCATTGTGAGCCGGTTGAATAGTACTTAGAGGCTCAAAAGAGTAAGTATCAATTTCAAAGTCTTAATTCTCAGCATCATGCAAATCTCATCCCGGTGAATTAGTGGTAGCAAGAGAGGATTATCAATATGTATTTACTTGTGTTTACTATGGCGAACTTGAAAAGGAAATTTCTGCAGAATGTATTATAGGGTTTTTTTTCAAGTTTATTTATCTTGACAGAGAGAGTGCGCACAAGCTGGGGAGGAGGAGGAGGAGGAGGAGGAGGAGGAGGAGGAAGAGAGAAAGAGAGAAAGAGAGAAAGAGAGAGAGAGAGAGAGAGAGAGAGAGAGAGAGAGAGAGAGAGAGAGAATCCCACGGACTGTTACCACTGTTAACACAGAACATGATGCGGGACTTGAACTCACAACATAAATAAATAAGTAAATAGAGTAACAAATGGTAGTAATCAAACCACAAAAACTTTTTAAAACCGTTTGAATATTTATTTATTTTTTGAGAGTGAGAGAGAGAGAGAGAGAGAGAGAGAGGAAGTGAGCGAGCATGGTAACAAGCAGGGAAGGGGCAGAGAGAGGCACAGAGAGAAACCCAAGCAGACTCTGCAATGTCAGCGCAGAGCCCGACATGGGACTTGGTCTCAAGAACCAAGACATCATGACCTGAGCTGAAATCCAAAGTCAGGCGCTTAACCTACTGAGCCACCCAGGCACCCTGCTTTATAGGTTTCAACTCAAATCATTAAGACTTATTCTCTGGCCTGTTGGATGTATCCTAAATTCTCACATATTTCTGGAAGCAAGTCAATGAATATACACTGAAGGATGATGGGGCAGGGGTCTTCCAGATCCTCACTATAAGGGAAGCATGCCTGCATCCATTCTAGTTTTGTCTGTGTTGTCCCAGGTCATTTAATCTAGAAGGATTTAGGTACTCCCATACATCAAAGGGCCCCAAGCCTGGTACATAAGCCCCTAAAACAAACCTTGATTATTTAACTCTTGCAAATGGATTACAGAAGATTACATGTAAAACTGGTCAATTTATGGTAGATTATGATTTATAAAGTACAGTTATCTGGGAAAAGAATCTATACCTATCACCCAAAGATCTGTAAATAAACATGTGGATCTGGTGTACTTCAATAGGTTATGGGAATTAGAAGAGTTTTTTTCCCCCCAGTTTTATAGCACAAAATAAACTGTAGTGCAGTTGTAATGGCTTATTTCCCTGGAAACTATATCTCTGCACTCTTGGAATTCCGTTCAAACTCTTTTCGTGTTTGTTCCATTCAAGATTCAAGCAGAATCATGTTACAAGGGAGAGCTACACTGTGTTTTGATAGTGCGTGTTTCTAAATGGACATAAACTGATAAAATCGCTTTGTATTCCATGGCATCCTATTGGCTCTTTTTTTTCTTTTCTTTATTTATTTTTTAACCAATGTTCATGGTAAGAGAAAAAAAAAAGTGGAATAGGTCATATTTTCTTTAAAAATCTTTTTTAACATTTATTTTTCAGAGACAGAGCATGAGGGAGGGAGGAAGAAAGGAACAGAGAGAGAGGGAGACACAGAATCCAAAGCAGGCTCCAGGCTCTGAGCTGTCAGCACAGAGCCTGATGCAGGGCTCTGACCTGTGAACCGTGAGACCATGATCTGAGTCCAAGTCGGAAACTTAACCAGCTGAGCCACCCAGATGCCCTGAGGAATCTGTCATATTTTCAAGGATGAGTCAGAAGGCACAAATATTGCCCTGTCCTTTTCTACTTTAATTTTTTTTTTCTAAAAGCAATAGCCTCTATTGATATATCCCACATGAATGATGCCAATAAGATAATTTTGTTCAAAAAGAGAATTTAAGTACATCGTTTTCATTGAAACGGTTGTGCTTTAGGTAATGAGAAAGCCATTAAATTGAATGTACACTATCATGAAAATCTGAGAACAGTTTTCAGTTTCTGAAGGTTATCTGTGGGTGTGATCTTTCAAGAGTATTAATGTATTAACGTCCAAGGCAATAATGCTGTATGAGAATTCAAAGTCTTCCACCATGTTCAAACGACTAGCCGGACATCTTAACCTGGCTTGGAGTCAGCCATAATTGCAGAGGTGCCATAAAGAGGAAAGGGACGCAGGTGACTGCTACCAAGATGCCATGGCATGAGGCTGAGGCTTAACCCAAGGGGACAACACTGTGGTCACATAAGCTCATGTGGACAATAACTCATCAGCTCAAGTCATCCTCACGGTTCTTCTTACGTGCTCACCCTTACTTTAGACTGTCACTTCCAAAACCTACCTAGGCAGATTTTTTTCTCTATTAATTTCCTCACTATCAATAGACAGGATCATTAACCTTGATACATCCCCACTCATCTCAATGATATCAAATGTTTCATATCATAATTTGAAGAAACCAAGCAAGAGCATAAGGTGACAATCATACTAGGAGAGGAAATAGATCATTTTTCTTTCAAGTTGAATAATAAGCGTGTGTATATATCATCTGTGCACATATATACACACACAGGTTTACTATAATGTATGGACAGCATACATATTATGTACAGAATATTCACAGTGCATACCTTACAGAATAAAATATAAAGCATATTTCTACTATAAATATGCCATATATATTATATATACAATTTTATACTATACATACATTATACGTATGTATCTACCTATTTAAGATAATCTGTCAAACCACTTTTGTAAACCATCCTATGTCCAATCTCTTTTTAAATACACGGTATTTTTCTGTATGTGCTGCCTTTTAGAGGTACTTTTATTGCCTTTCTAAAGGTGGTTATTGAAAACCATCTTACTTTGCTAATATATATTAACTGATACTTGAGATAATAGATGACCTAACAGAAATAATTATTTACTTACAAGACAATGACAGTCATTTTCCCATCACCACACAGGAGGGAGTATATGACCTTTTATTACATCTAAAATGTAAGAACCGTAAATTGATATATATGACACACAATAACACCATGTAATTTCACAGAGAAACATATCAAGATTTTGAAGAGAAAAACATCAAGTTCCTTTAAAAGCATCATGTAAACCTTCTAGATTTATCTATAGTTTTAAAAGCCCACATTTAAGCCCTACAATTCACCACTCACTGTGTTAAATTTCAGGTATGCAATGATTAATGTTTTGCCCCTGCCCTCAAAGAGCACTTATTCTGGTGGGGAAAAAACTGACATTAAGACATAATTACAATTCAATCTCAAGAGCATTACAGAACAGGGTCAGAGAGAACGGACTTAACAACTCTGAAGGAGTCAAGGGATAAAACTTGTGCTGAGAAGTGGATGGGGATTTAGAAGTCCCCAGTCAGAAAAACCAGAAAAGATAAATGCAAATAATGAATGGAGGTGTGAAAGAGCAAGGCTACAATAGAGTCAAAAACTTAGTAGTTTACATGTCTGAAGAAAATTGATGAAAGTTGCAGAATCTTGTTAAAACCTCTAAAACCCATCACAGTAAAATCACAGTAGTAACGCAATAATTTTAAAGTTTATATGTAAAATATTTTGATTTTTTCCTATCATTTGATATACTTTTGGTTAGATACATTAGGCCAAGTAAGGAAATAGCTCTTTGTTCTTAAATTGCTAACATTTTTTGTTCAGAAATATTACCAAATTCTTAAACATCCATCACGATGATCATATGAATTTTATCATACTTACCTTCCTATTGTAAACTCTATTCATAGATATCCAAAGAATGAGATAATCCTTATTCCATTCTTGAGATAAAATATGTTAATTGATAATTTTATTGATATTTATTGATATTATTATTTGAAGTGGGCATACTTATATGTTTAAGTCCTTATTTCAGATTTTTGTCAATGTTCATAAAGTTTATTTAAACTCTTTATTCTTCTGTCTAGTTTTGTCTAATCCTGGAGAAAAGGGAAGAAACCACTTTGGAAGCCGATTCCTTACCCCCAGCTCATGCAACAGACACCTTGCGAATCAGAAAGGAAGCCATCAGAGAAGTTCTCTCCCAACTCCTGACTCACCAAAGCACAGGTGAAAACAAATGGTGCCTTAAAACCATTAAGTCCTGGGAGGGTTTGTAATATAACCAGAGATACCCAAACACCAATTCACTTGTGTACACTTTATGTTCTTGACAAATAAATCAGAGGCTCCTACTGAGAATGGATGGTCCCTTAGCACCAGTTCATAATCCATCCTGCAAGGCTACTGCCATTCACAACCACTCGACTCTGTTGTTCTACAGGAGCAAGGATACAGTTTCCTACCTACTAAATTTTTCTATGTTGGCACATTGTTTCCAACTCTATTCTGAGTCAATACCACTGAAGTGGAAGCTCATCCTTTTCAATGATCTTTTCAAACGAATATGTAGAAAATCTCATACTGAAAGAAGGGGTAAGTACTTACAGCTTGTTTGCTCCCCTCCTTGACATTCAGCTGAAATAAGAAATTTCCTCTGTTTTTTGACACTGGTCCACAAAAATGGTCTTCTTCTCTGTTGAAGGTGGTAAGGGGAACGAATAGAGACCTAAAGAAGTTAAAAAAAAAAAAAGTGAAGCAATGACTTTATACTAAAAATACACAGATTACTATCTGCTACATCGCAGTCTGTCATCTCTATTCTCTAGATTTGTAACCTTTGTCACAAATGTCTATGTATACTACATAACTTCAAAGAGCTGGTACAGATACCAAGATTTCTAAATGCCTCTTTTACTAGTAAAGGGTGTGCAGATATACAGTAAAATAGGCATTTAAAAATGTTGAGGGGCACCTGGGTGGCTCAGTTGGTTAAACATCTGACTCAGTTTCAGCTCAGGTCATGATGCCACCTTTTTGAGTTGGAGCCCCATGTTGGGCCCTGTGCTGACAGTGCGGAGCTTGCTTGGGATTCTCTCTTTCTCTCCCTGTTTCCGTCCCTCTCCCCCACCACAAAAGAATAAACTTTACAAGAACAAAATAAACTCTTTTGAGGTCTCCATCCATCTATCTATCTATGAAAAACAAAGCATCACTAAACATAACAGGAGTAGGGGCGCCTGGGTGGCTCAGTCAGTTAAATGTCAGACTTTGGTTCAGGTCATGATCTCATAGTTTATGAGTTCAAGCCCCGTGTCAGGCTCTGTGCTGAGCCTGCTTCGGATTCCATGTGTCCTCTCTCTCTCCGCCCCTCCCACACTCATACTGTCTCTCTCTCTCTCAAAAATAAACATTTAAAAAATTGTAAAAATTATAAATAAACAAATATAACAGGAGTAATATTCACCCATGACAGAATGGATGGATCTAACGACTATAATGCTAGGTGAAACAAGTCAGAGAAAGACAAATGTGGGATGCTTTCACTCATATGTGTAATTTAAGAAAAAGAATAAATCAACAAAGGGGAAAAAAAACCCAGACAAGCCAAGAAAGAGTCTTAATTATAGAGAACGGACGGTTACCTGAGGGAAGGTAGGAAGGGGTGAAATAGGTGAAGGGGATTAAAAATATACTTATTGTGATGAGCACTGAGTAATTTATACAATGAGCACTATATTGTACATCTGAAGTATAATACTGTATGCTAACCATACTGGAACTAAATTTTTTAAAAAATGTAAAGCCAAACATACCAAAATAGAGAAACAGAGTAGCAGGTTTGCACATACTTTTCCAAGAAATGGGTATTATCAAGCTCATAATGTTAACAGTGCCTCCAGAGAGAACCCCCAATTTCCATCTACATATTTTTTATACCTATCTATATAAATGCCTCTGTATTTGACATCTAGGGGATCTTCTGGGGCATCTCCTCCCACCGCCATATTCAGTGGTTAACGTTGATGAAAGACTATAGAAATTCAATACAAGAAGGATCGTGAAGAATTTCTATCCTTCAGGATAAGGACTTAGGTAAACTAAGCCAGAAAGCCAAAATGACGAACAGGGAAATATTCAAAGAATACATTGTTGCCTTGTGACCAGTGGAAGAAAAAAAGGATGATAGGAGCTATTTATGTGTTCTACTTCTAGAGATCTTCTACGTTTTTATTTTTATTATTTTATTTCTCCTTCTGTCTCTTCATTTTTTTCAGTTTATAGCTATAATTGGCACATAAGATTGTGTTAGTTCAAGGTGTACATCATAATGATAGATGTACAGACTGCAAAATGATGACCACAGAAAGTTTTGTTAACATCCATCTCCTCACATGGTTACAATTTTAATTTCTTGTGATGACAATTCTTACGTCCTACTCTTAGCAACTTTCAAATATACAGAGTATTGGTGACTGTAGTCACCATGATGCACGTTTCATCCCCAGAACTCTTTCATCTCATAACTGGAAGTTCTTGTCCTTTGACCATTTTCACCTCTTCCCTTCTATTCCATTAAAAAAAAATTTTTTTTCACACTAGGAGTCTTGGTGATGGTTAACTTCATAATCCAGTTCATACATTTTACATGGTCAAGACCCAAAGACTAAACAAGGAGTTTGCAATTGTTTACAGTTTAAAGAAGAGGCTATTTGAGGCTGCCATTTTGGGAGAATCTTGACATGTAAGTTCACATTTCCCATCGTGGCTACATGATTAATTTCTCACAAAGTCACAGGCAGCCAAAGAACCACAAGGGACACACATGGGGTACTCTGATAGAGAAAAGGAATTATAATCTTTGCTCCATTTGTTTTAAAGCTACTTTGAAGATGAACATGTAGTGTGGAACTCAAAAAACCCTTGAACCATGAAAGACAGCCTTGTGCTAAAGATGGCTGCACAGAGGCATTGGCAAACCTTTTCTTTCCAGGGCTACAGAATCAACGTTTTAAACTTTCTAGTCTGTCCACATAGTCTCAGTTAAATCTACTCTGCCATTGTAGTGGTGGGGGGTGGGGTGGGGAGGTTATCACAGACAATATAGAAGCCAATAGATGTAGCTGTGCTCTAATAAAAGTTTACAAAAGCAGATGGTCATCTGGATTGGCCCAAAGACAATTGTTCACTGTTATCTAGCCCAGCACCATGAAGAAAGGATCTGGATACGGAGACACCATGGAGCATCTCACTATCCTAGGCTACTTTCCTCTAATCTTACGTATAAGTGTTGATCTTAAGACATGACTTCTTTTTTGGTCATTTCCTGTTTCCTGTGTATCTAGAGAGAGACAGAAAGAAACAAAATAGGACCTCTCCAGGCAAGAGGTGGTTGTGTTAAAATTTTCACTTGCTTGAAAAAGAAGGAGGAGGAGGAGAAGGAGGAGAAGACTAAGAGTTGTCTCATTCTTCTTTGTTCCTACTGAACTCCCTTTTCCCCTTTTTCTCTTTTCATTCCAGGGTAGTTAACACACAGTGCTATTTTACTTTCACATTTCCATAAATTAATCCATGCTTATCAAGGTAAGTGTACTTTTAACCCCTTCATCTATTTCATTCATCCTATCCATATCCCTGTTGGTAACCATCGGTTTATTCTCTATAGTTAATAGTCTGTGTGTGTGTGTGTGTGTGTGTGTGTATGAAATACCTTTTGATATGAAGTAAGAAGAGGTTGTGTCCTTGATGGCATCTTTGAACAGTTTAACCAAATCTACGACAGTCTCAGTCGTAGATTTCAAGATCTCTCAGTTCTGGGAGAAAATTCAATTTGTCTTGTTCAGGTCCCTGTCAGGTTGTCTTTGTTACTTGCGGTCGAAATTATTTCCCACTAGGAACAGTTTTCAAAGGTTGCTGTTGTTTCAGTTGCTGTTGTGTTTTTAGTGTTCAAATATATTATTTAATTTCTGTTTTAAAAAAATTATTCATATTCTTTTATTGCTAGTACTGCAAATTTTCAGTATTTATGCATATTTTCAAGTATTAGTTTTCTTAGAAATGACTCAGCTCAACATTTCTTTCTTTGTTCAGGTTGGCTTTGACTGTGAAGATTCACAAGTGCAAAAATGCTCCTGGTTTGCTTCTTAATAATAGATTATAAGCCAGTTACAATGTTCTTGGGTTCTTGGATATATTGGGTGTCAGACATCTAGGGTGAGCATTCTTGCAAAAATGACTTCCCTAGATTCTGGCTGTTAGTGATCCAGGAGGCCCAACAAGAACAGACCATGAAGCCGTGGTCTATGGGGCTTATTTGGCTGAGGAGAGTCTTTGTCTATACGCGCAGCAGATATTTTCTCTACTGAAAGGAAAAATATATATTTGCAGGAGATAATTCACCTTCCAGGAAGGTGATTATTATTGTATTAAGGCTTTTAAGATTTTTCTGCAATGTAATTAATGTGATTTTAGACAAGGATTCCCTTTGGAGGATGGTTATGCAGTTCATGCACCTAAGTCTTCGCTATACAAATATGGCCCATGGACCAACAGCACTATACTACTTGAAGCTGCTTATTGAAATGCTGATTTCCATACCCTGCCCCAGACCTACTGAATCACAACCCACACTTCCAAAAGATCCCCAGGAATTCCTACACAGATCTAGGTTTGAAAAGAAATGCTTTAAGAAACCAATGAAGAGAATCTTCCTAAATATTCTCTGAGATTTTTATACAGGATAACAGTGTACCTGTGACCTTCATACCCGTAATTCAATTTTGTTTTCTACATGTAAAGGCCTTGGCACACATTTTATTTCCTTTAGCCTCTTAAATAGGTTATTTCATGTTCTTTTTGATATATCCTTGTTATCAGTCTTGTAATTTTAAGTTTGCAAACCTTACTGTTTTCTGTGTGGACATTTGAGGATATTAAGAAATTCTGCCATGCCCCAGGTGTCATCTTCCCTTTCTAATGTGCTTTTATAAACATTTTCATATTTAAGTTTTATCTTCACATCCAAAAAGCTTATTGTATAAAATAAGGGTATAAAAGGGTATAAAAGGGTAAAAAAAAAAGGGGGGTATAAAGGGTATAAAACCCTTTATATATGGTTTTAGCGATAAAGCTTAACTGATTCATAAAGCATTACTTGGTAGATGAGTAAGCTATTGCCACCAGTATTACTAAAATAGACAAGTATTTTCCAAGTTTTCAGAATAAAATAGCTTTTCTTAATGCTTAGTTATTTATTTTGAGAGAGGATGAGAAAGAGAACATAAGCAAGGAGAGGGGCAGAGAAAGAATCCTAAGCAGCCTCTACAGGGACAGGAAGGAGCCTGACTCGGGTCTTTATCTCATGAAGTGAACTGTGAGATCATGATCTGTGAGATCATGACGTGAGCCAAAATTAAGAGGGGCACACTTAACTGACTGAGCCACCCTTGGAAGTAGTTTCAATTCAGAGGTCTCTCTTATATTCTCTTCTGATGGACTTTTTCTCCACTCTTTCTATTTGGATCTTACAGATATACACAACAGGTGTGCAACAAGGTACCTGTTAACAAGTAATTCTGTTTTTTTTAACGTTCCCTAGTATTCTGATGAATTTGATACTTTTTATGATGTTCAAAGTCTAGAATTATTGGGGTGCCTGGGTGGCTCAGTCGGTGAAGTGTCCAGCTTCAGCTCAGGTCACGATCTCATGGCTTGTGAGTTTGAGCCTTGTGTCAGACTCTGGGCTGACAGCTCAGAGCCTGGAGCCTGCTTTGGATTCTGTGTCTCCTTCTCTCTCTCTACCCCTCCCTGCTCATGTTCTGTCTCTCTCTTCTCAAAAATAAATAAACACATTAAATAAAAATCCAAAAAAAATCTAGAATTATTTTGAACTGATGTCTGAATTAAATAACATATAAATTAGATTTGATGTAATTTTTGCACAAATTATCTTAGTGGGTTTTCATATTTGAAAATAAGTACTTGAGAACTATGTGCATGTGGCATTTCTTAGTATAATATATTCAATTTAAGGGATAATGTGATGTTCGCAGCAGCTTCAGGCTTTAAGCATACTTAATAAATCCAATCATCCTGTTCCTCACTCTACCAGGTACACAGATTACAGAATAAAAGAACAACCTCTAAGTTGACATTAGATGTACATTAACTGAGTATGTGAGAGGTGCAATTCATGTTATAAAAGAGTTTTATTTTCTGACACTGTAAATTATTGTACTGAAATATCTATTTAATCTGTTTGCTTCCAGATTAACTAAATATTTTATGTATTGACATTGTGGTGGATACATAGTGTTTTCTGCCCCACATGTACTTACTTTGAATAATTAGGTTTCAAACTGAACCCAAAATAGAGAAGTCTCCCTATTTTCCATTGCTACACTGAAAGATTAAGTACAATATATAAAGAGACATAGATATATAGATACAGATACAGATAAAGAGATACAGATATAGAGATAGAGATATGTATATACACAGATATAGATGATATAGATATAGATATATAGATCCAAAATACCAAAAAAGAAAAAAGGTTAAAACCCACAGGCTTATATAGCTTGAATGATTATTCAAGGTTATTCCATTTTATGTATTAACTTAGCAAAAACAAAGAAGGCAACAAGCACAATTCACTAGCTCCTACAACCAAAATACACAGCAAAGCAAGTGTGGGACTCCTGCAGAAATTAATTACAAAGCTGTCAGGACTCCCTTTCTCTGCTTCTCATCCCAGCTAACACAGGCATGCTGTTTTTATTTTCTTCTACTAAAGCTACTTTTTTCCCCCCATGGCAGAAAACAGCTGCACCGGGAGATGTGCATTTTTAGAGTGTCACCATCACTGGGAAAAAGAAATTCCCACACTCCTGCTAGAGTCAGGTGTGAACAGAGAAATGATGGAGGGGCCTGGGTTGACCCTGAATAAGGGTGATAAGGCATCACAACTGATATACTGTTTATCACAGTCAGTGCATCTTATGAAGGTCTGTGATCCTGGTCTGAAACACACAGCTGGAGGGCAGAACCCAGGCCCATAAAAAAAAAAGCACAGGGTCATTGTTTTAGGCTGAGCAGTATCCTTCCCTAAATACATATGGTAAAGTCCTAACACCCAGGCCCTCACAATCGAACTTTATTTGGAGATAGGGCCTTTAAAGCAGTCATTAGTCTAACATGAAATCATCAGAGTGGGCCTTAATCCACTAGGACCAGTGTCTTTATAAGAAGAGTAAACAGGACACAGACATGTCCGTGTGCAAAAACATAGGGAGAAGATTGCCAGGGAAAATGTCTCAGAAAGAACCCAAATCCCAACACCTTGACTTTGGACTTCTGGCTTCCAGAACTGTGAGAAAGTAAATGTCTCTTGTTTAAGACACCCAGCCTATGAGACTTTGTTAAGGCAGCCCCAGCAAATTAATACAATCACTCAGAGAAGGGAAATCTCCTATTATAACCAACACACATTTTATGGTAAGAAATACCAGTATTACCTCAATGGATACCCATTAGGAGAGTATTCAATTAATTGGCGAACATACAGAAAATAGTAAGACTTTTTTAACTACTCACCCTAAGGAATTGTAGCATCAGACTGACTTAACATTGCACAAAACAGGGGTCCTTCCCCACTGTTCACCTATTTACCTGTTATGTATCTTCTGTCAATTCTGTTCATAAAAATACTTATGTTTAATACAACAACTAGGTACATAATAATTTAGCACACAAAAACAGCATTTCAGTCATCCTACCTCTGAGTCAGTTTAGTGACTTGGTCTGGATCTAAGGGATTTTTCTGGCAAGTTCTCTGCACATTCTACCTTTCTACTTTGCTCATGAAAACAACCTGCTGTCATATTCAGTGGAAATTTCTCTTCAATTTAATGCAAAACAAAAACCATGTACATGTATGAATTACATGAACAGGGAGCACATATCCTGTATGTTTTCAAGAATTATCTTTATTCAGTGAAGACCAAAGTACCACGTGTTTCTAGAAAAGCTTTAATCACCTCAGAGTACAAGACAGTGCAGACAATATATCTTGCTTGGTGTTTCAAGAAAAATATACCACTCAAATGAAATTTACTTCACAGTTATATAAGTGTAAATCATTTTTTTTCTTTTGCTGTTATTATTTATTAATTTTATTTATTTAT
Organism: Panthera tigris; assembly: GCF_018350195.1. Lineage (NCBI taxonomy): Eukaryota > Metazoa > Chordata > Mammalia > Carnivora > Felidae > Panthera > Panthera tigris. The sequence continues at coordinate 99,152,572 of NC_056660.1, read as the reverse complement.
TTACTTGAATTTTGAGAGAGAGAGAATGCATGCAGGGAAGGAAGAGAGAGAGAATGGGAAAGAAAATCTCAAGTAGGCTCTGTGCTGATAGCAAGTAGCCCAACGCAGGGCTGGATCCCATGAACCATGAGATCATGACCTGAGCCATAATCAACAGTCAGATGTTTAATAGGCTAAGCCACCCAGACTGAGCCCCAATTAATCTATTTAGATGATTATTTGAAATCCTCCAAGCAAAAAAGTCTGCAACATCCTTTTTTCCCTGGTGAACATACAGATGAGCTGCAGACAAGTATCTCTGTATAAGAAAAATTGCCAAACTCTAAATATAAACAGGGAATTGTTTTTCCTCTCTTGACTTCGTGATATCCAAAACCCTGGATATAGATTGAAACTGTGAACAACCAATTTCAAATGGCATCTAGAGCAATGAATGCTTCTTTCCAAAATTATTTAAGAATTACAAAAACAATTTATCTTCCACACATTCCTAATCATGGACAAGTTATTTACACTGAGTCTGTTGAACTGTGCTCTCACAGTGAGATATAATTTGGGAGGAAATTGAGTGTAATAAAGGTCTTTTGTTTCCTGAAGATCTTTTTCTTTAAAATCTTCACAAGTGTCAGAGCACCTGGGAGGCTCAGTAGGTTCAAGTATCTGACTGGTAGTTTTGGGCTCAAGTCATGATCTCACGGTTCCTGAGATAGATCCCCACATTGGGCTCTGTGCTTTCAGTGCAGAGCCTGCTTGGGATTTTCTTCCTCTCCCTTTCTGTCTGCCCCTCCCCCCACTTGTGCATGTACTTGTGTGTGCACAATCTCTTTCTCTCTCAAAATAAATAAACATAAAAAAATATTCTCATGTATCAATATACGTATATACCCTGGGCCACCTTTGTATTCTAATGGACTCCCAGAAACAATTATCATTACTTGAGATCATGTTTTTCTGATTTAAGACACACTTAAACATGTGTACAATTCCTTGTTATACATATTTGATAGCCAGATTTTAATTCATAAAGAATCAAACCTCTATCTTTAATCATTATTTCTTTTTCAAAAATATCAATAAAATTTTATTGAGAGAATCTAAAATGATAGTCCCAATTTGGAGATTATATTTGCACTGCCGTAATTTTTTTTTAATTTTTTTTAATGCTATTTATTTTTGAGACAGAGAGAGACAGAGCATGAACGGGGGAGGGGCAGAGAGAGAGGGAGCCACAGAATCAGAAGCAGGCTCCAGGCTCTGAGCCATCAGCCCAGAGCCCGACGCAGGGCTCGAACTCACGGACAGCGACATCGTGACCTGAGCTGAAGTCGGACGCTTAACCGACTGAGCTACCCAGGTGCCCCTGCACTGCCGTAATTTTAAATAATGAAAATACCTTCCCAGATATTCCCAGGTGGGATGATAGTGTATTCAGGAGAAAAATACTTGTTATTTCTGATAAGCTAAGTATCAGGGGAAAACAGGTGGTAATAGCATTTTATCTGACTGAATTTTTTTTTTTTTTAATTAGGCATACCCATGGCACAATGCCAAGCTGAGGGATTTGGTTGTAAAAGGCAGAAAGTGCCTAAAGGAAAATTATTGATCATACCTTGGAACCAAAGTAAGAACGTTTTGCTTTATCTTTTTTATATGGCACTGAATATTCCAATTTGTAACAATCTGCCTGTAGACAGGCAAGGCAGGTCAAATTAAATCAGAATTTTAAGATCCAATTTAATCTAATCTGTTCATGGAGATAAAACCTCCATGTTCCATCATGACAAATATACCGTCTTAACCAATTTGTTTCCTTATCTTCCTTTTGACATTTCATCGTGCGACAGACCAAGAAACAACACTGATGTCCCTTGAAGAGTTTAATTCACATCTGGTATCTTTTAGAAAGCTTTCCTGATAGGAATAGCAATCATAATATGAAATCACTCACTTTTAATCACCTCTTTAAATATCACATGATTTACATGCACACAAATTAAAGTTTTGGAAAGAATATGTCAAAGTGGCTTCAAGGCTGATAGAGCCGAACTCCTTCCCAAGGCCTCAAGAGAGATTTTGTGAGCCTGAGACACACACTCAACTTTGTTTATAACGCAAGGATAGACATTTGATTGCCCCTGGGAAAATATACCTAGTACAACAGTTATGTGAACTTCTCACAAAGGAGTATTTAAGAAACTGGGACTCAGTGAAGGAAATTCCCATGGGGAAATTTAGGAAGATTAGACCCAGTAAGGCCCAACTAGTTGATTTCATGTACTCCACCATTTTCTCTGTAAAATATCTTCATGGGAGCTGAAAACGTAATCCTTTTGTCTCATTTTTGTGGTTACAGAAAGTTTGTTGGGGAGATAGTAGGATCCAGCCTCTCTGTTCACCTGTGTTCTCAAATCCACAAAACCTCTTTCAGGTATTCCTGATAACTCCCTCACCAAATGCTACTCTGGGCTCATGACACCGAGAAGGGAGTATTAGGGAAAGTCGTCTAGCCAGTAACAGAGGTAGAAGAATCCAGACATGAGGGCTATAGGAAATTTTATTTGAGCCCATTTTACTTGGCTTGGGTTGGGGTCTAAGTCCCAATATTCTCCCCCACTTCAGAGAATAGCAGATATACAACATTCACTATGTGGCTAACCACTCATGGCATCATCTCCTGTAGAAACTGGCATTCTCAGACTTCATTAGGTTCTGGTTAATTTATTGCTAATAGAAAGTTAGACTATGCTAAATAATTATATAAAGGTAACAGATACCTCCCACTTATTTTATTTCCGTAATGGAGGATAGAATTGTCAGAGGCTTCGTTTTCAATTATGGATCCTCCACACTTTGTGAGATCTTCATCAAATTTCTCAACCTTCTTGTACCTCTGTTTATTATGTAAAATACACATAAAAATTTTATCTACCTGGAATGTAACTGTACACATAACTCATTTAGAATAGTCTCTAGCACATGCTAAAAGCCTAAATAATTGTTAGTTATCAGGATTTGCAAAAGATACTCTGAATATTAATTTGCATACTATAGTCTCCATGTGGCGACTTTGGATACATTTTTGAACACTCTGGCATCTGGCTTTTCATGTCTTGTATAACACAGTGTGGCCACCACCACCTAAACGTTAGGAGGAAAACAACAGTATTTTCTGATCTTCTGACATAATACAGAGATTGACACGGGTGCCTGGGTAGCTCAGTAGGATAACCGTCTGGCTCTTGATTTCAGCTCAGGTCATGATCTCATAGTCTTGGGATCTAGCCCTGTGTTGGGCTTTTCACTGGGTGTGAAACCTGCTTCAGATTCTCTCTCTCCCTCTCCCTCTGTCCTTCCCCATCTTGCTCCTGTGTGCTCTTTCTCATAATTACATACATACATATGTACATCAGCAATTAATAGAAAATAATCCCTCATAATTACAGGGTGGGTCAGGGTGCTTCAGGTAGGAAACCTGTGCCCCACCCCCCGCCCCGAATAATAAGTGAATCTAGTGACCTTATCTGAAAAGCAAGGAACATGCCCATTAAGAGTCATATTTAGTTCCCATTTCCTCAGAATGGATTTAAATGTTGGCTTCCTCCCAGTGTAATGAATTTTCTAGGGTAAATGTGTATTTTAACTTGACCCTCCCAGAGACTTCCAAACAACAGATTAAGCTTTATTTCAAGAAAGAGACCCGGAGAGCCTTCTTTGAAGCCAGCTTGACAGTTTTCTACTGTATGTGGGTAACCTTTGAGTCCTCAGGTTCTGTTTCAGACAAAGGATTTTCACCAGGGGATATAAGTGACAATAGAATACATTTTGGAGAGGAAATCCTCTGTGGAAAATGACCTCTGAGGAGATTACTATTTGAACCTGTGAATGTTAGGGGTGGACAAATTCAGCCCATACTACCTCTAAGCTAAAAATCCAATATTTTGCTTACATTTATTTATTTCTGAGAGACAGAATGAGACAGAGCATGAGTGGAGGATGGACAGAGAGAGGAGACACAGAATCTAAAACAGGCTCCAGGCTCTGAGCAAGCATTCAGCACAGGCTCGAACCCACGAACGGTGAGATCACTGACCTGAGCCAAAGTCAGACACCCAGGCACCCCTGAAAATTCAATTTCCTTAATAGATAACAGAACTACTCAATTTACTTGCTTCCTCTCAAGTTTGTGTCTTTCACTAGTTTTATCATTACCTCCAATTTTTGTTGGCACACTTTCTACTATTCTCCGATTACTGTTTTTAAGTTGGTAAGATGTGCATTGATATCTCTTCTTTCATTCTTGCTGCTACTGATTTCTTTCCTGATTTTTTTCTTGACAAGTTTAGCTTAGATTTTATGCAATTTATTAATCTTTTGGATAAATCAGCGTTGGGCTTTATTTTCTCAATTGTTTGCCCGTTTTTCTCGTTTGTTGTCTTCTTTAATATTTCAGTTTTGTGGACATACTTGGACATTGTGTCACTGTAATATTCCTAGCTGCCTGGTGGAGTGATTTGAAATCATTTTTCCTTTCTGTTATAAACATTTAATGCTATCAACATCCATCTAAACAAACCTTTTGCTGTCACTAATTCAGGTTGATATGGTTTATTTTCCTATTACTCAGTTGGAATTTTTTTTTCTCATTTTCTTTGATTCTTAAACCAACATGTTATGTGAAGAATTTCCTTATACTTTATAATTTTAGTTTTACTAATACCCATGGTAAAGTACTCTGTTCTCACTTTACATAATGCCATGAACAAATTTTCTCATTTGGTTTAACTATGCACCTTATTATTTATCCACAATTTTAGATTAATGGAGTTGAGAAGGAATTCCAAATCATTTAAGGATAAACAAGATTTTATATATTTCTATTTTTTTAATGTTAATTTTGAGAGACCACAAACATGAGCAGGGGAGGATCAGAAAGAGAGGGAGAATCCCAAGTAGGCTCCACGCTGTCAAGGCAGAATCCAGTGCAGAGCCTGAACCTGCTATGAGATCATGACCTGAGCTGAAATCATGAGTCAGATGCTTACCCAACTAAGCCACTCAGGTGCCTCTATATATTTCTATTTAAAATGTATCCTCAGGGTGCCTGGGAGGCTCAGTCAGTTAAGCGTCCTACTTCAGCTCAGGTCATGATCTCACGGTTTGTGAGTTGGAGCCCCACATCAGGCTCTGTGCTGACAGCTCAGAGCATGGAGCCTACTTCGAATTCTGTGTCTCCCTCTCTCTCTGCCCCTCCCTCACTCATACTCTGTCTCTCTCCCAAAAAAATAAACATAAAAAAAATAAAATAAAATAAAATAAAATAAAATAAAATAAAATAAAATAAAATAAAATAAATCCTCCATTCCACACATGGATTCCATTTTGATAATCACTTCTTCATTGAATTCTCAGCACAATTCTCTTGAGTTGCTGTTAGTTTTAATTTACTAAAATACTTTTCATTGTACTTTCCTAGTCTAGTTTATCTTAAAACTCCCATCTCAAATTGTATATAAAGCTTTCTTTAAATGTATTCCTAATCACAGAATGACTTCCTCTATTTAGGATGATAGGGAAGAAGTTTTTGAGAATAAAGAGGGCAAATATGGTTATGTCCTTACATTACTCAGTGTGCTTAATGGTTTGCCTCATCCCCCAACAAGCCCTATTTGGTTTGCCTGTTCAAATTCTCCTTGTTCTTGGACTGTGGGATTCACGGAGATGCATGCCACACTATGCCTCACTAACGGACACAAAACCACAAAGTAGTTCACTTTGGCCACCATGTTTCTTTCCAACCACAGCCACTATTTAGGGCTGTTCTCCAATTCTGTAGTTACACTATATTCTGCCAATACACATTGTGCTTCGCATCCCATTACAAAGTCATCACCTCAATACTGTTGCCTCAATCTTAAAGCAGTAATGTGTACATACATTTTTTGAATCCTTATTTTTAATCTTCAGGGAACAGATGCTTTTTTCCATATCCCTGCAGCATAGTCACTGACTCATCTATGAAAAACCAAAACGCCCATCTTCTATGGGGCCCCAGGCTTTAAAAGTGATTCTTTGGGAACCCAACTGCCTCAACTCTTATTATACAGTTAACAATTCATTATAGCATTATTCTTCCAAGGGCATACCTAGCACTTATATCAAGTAGGGGGAATGAACATTGGTAAAGATGGCTCTCGCACTATTTATTATGGCTTGTAGAAAAGTTGGCCACAAGAACTGGCAGGTATCCAAATTTAAAGTTCTTGGTATTTTGTGTTACATAACAAAGACAGATCACCTACACATACACACAGTTCAGTCTTCCACCAAGTCTGCCATATTTCCTAACACCTCATCGGTTACAATTGACAATGCAGCAAAGATAATCTGAGACTACTAGGATATCCAGCCAAGAGTCTGATTATATACTTGGAGGGCAAAGGACATGCCCAAAAATTAAAAAAAAATCCACATGTTGCAGTTATTAGAGGAACCATTAGATATGTTAAGGACAACACTGACACTTCAACATTTTGCCTGCCATCTCCTACCACATGCACAAATAGAACCTATTTCTAAGAAATACTTCATGTTCTACTGAGCTCTGGAGAGAAGAATTGTGATCATAATCCTTACGACTCCGTAGAATGTGTGGCTCTAAAAATACTGTTTCCTAACCCAATTAATGAGCTTTTCTGAAATCTCTTTGTGAAGAGGAATAAAAAAAAAATCTAGTTGAAGCCAAACTTAATGTGATATTTCTGGTAATTATATTTTTAGCTATGTGTGGAACAGAGTTAGCCAAGTCTTGCTGGGATATTTTTCATTATCAGGCAAACATCTCTGCACTTCAAACACTTTTTAAAGGAAAAAATAATGCTAATTTTGAACTATTTTATTTCAATTCACATGTTACTTTATCCTGAATCTCATCTTTCTCCACATTTAACAAAACTCAACATGTTTTTATTATAAAAAAGTTTAGACATTTGGGATGCAAGGGACCTACTTCAAAATAATTAAGGACATGTATGACAAACCCACAGCTAGGATCACACTTCACTGTAAAGTGTTAAAAGTTTTTCCTCACAGATCAAGAACAAAATAAGGGTGCATATTTTCACTATTCTCATTCAACACAGTACGCAAAGTCCTAGCCAGAGCAATAGGATAAGGGGAATAAAAAACACCCGAATTTTATGATGTAATCTTATATAGAGAAATTTCCAAAGACGCTACCAAAAAGCTGGTAGAACCAATGAAGTAATTCAGTAAAAGTGCAAGATACAGAATCAACAAACCTATTAGTTTCATTTTGGAGCACTAACAATGAAAAATCTAAGGAAAAAAAAACATTCATAATCATAGTAGCATCAAAAACAGGAAAATACTGTGGTGCCTGGGTGGCCCAGTCAGTTGGGCATCTGACTTCTGCTCAGGTCATGATCTCACGGTTTGTGAGTTTGAGACCTGAGTCAGTCTCTGTGCTGACAGCTCAGAGCCTGGAGCCTGCTTCAGATTCTGTGTCTCCCTGTCTCTCTTCCCTTCCCCCATTCATGCTCTGTCACTCTCTCCTTCAAAAACAAACATTAAATTTTTTTTTAAACAAAAACAAATAAGGAGTGCCAAATATATAAGGGGGAAAGGCCAATATCTTGAATATAGTGTTGGCAGAACTGGAAAACTATCATCAAAAGAATGAAACTGAACCTCTACCTTACACACAAAAATTAACTTGAAATGGATGAATGGCTTGAAAGTACAACCTGAAACCTTCCTCCTGGAAGAAAACATAGGTGGAAAGCTCTTTGACATTTGTGTTGCTTAAGATTTTCTATATTTGACCCCCAAATGCAAAAGCAACAAAAGCCAAACAAGTGAAATTGTATCAAACTAAAAATCTTCTTGTACAACAAAGGAAACCATTGACAAAATTAAAAGGCAACTTATGGAACTGCAAATCATATCCAACAAAAAGCCAATATCCAAAATCCACAGATATGTGGGAAAAATCAGGTTAAAAGACAGCCAGAGAATCCAAATACACATTTTCCACAGAAGACATACAGATGGTCAACAGATGCATGATTGGTTCTCAATGCGGCTGATAATCAGGGAAATGTAAGTCAAAACTACAATGAGAGGTCCCCTCATACTTGTTAGAGATGCCATTATCAGGTGACCCATGTTGAGTGCAGAGAGTACTTAAATAAATAGAACTTTAAAAAAAGGCCATTATCAACAAGACAAAAAACTAAGAAGTGTTCATAAGGATGTACAGCAAATGAAACCTTTGTGCATTGTTGCTGTGAATGTCATTTGGTATCGCCATTATGGCAAACCCTATGGAGGTTGCTCAAAAAATGAAAAATGATCATGTGAACCAGCAATTACAGTTCTGGGTATTTATCCAAAGAGAATGAAAACACCAACTCAAAAACATGTATGCACCCCCTGTGTTCATTTTGCCATCATTTACAATAGTCAAGACATGCAAACAAACTCTATCAAGGAAGCAATGGAAAAAGAAAATGTGCGTCTCTCTATATACTATGTATACATACAGACAAATGCACAATAGACTATTATTCAGCCGTGAGAAAGAATTTTCAACATCAGGATGGACCTTGAGTACTTTTACAGCCACTGCTGTTTCCTAAGGGGAATTAAGCAAAGACAGAAAGAAGCCAATACTTTAAGGTCTCGCTTGTATGTGTAATCTTAAAAACAAAACAAAAACAAAAACAACGGCAAACTGAATTCATAGATACAGACAACAGTTAGGCGGTTACCAGTAAAAGGTTGTAGGGAATGCACTCAAGGGTTGGAAACTAGAAACTTTCAGGGATTAGTCATGTGGATGTACTATGTAACACACTGACTACACTTAATATGTACTGCATATGCGAAAGTTGAGAATGTAACAGATATTGACTAGACTTATTGTGATCATTGTGCATTATACACAAAGTCCGAATCGTTATGTTGTACACCTATAACTCAAATGTTGTGTGTTAATTGTATCTCAGTAAAAAATAGCACAGTAGACATGGTATAAGATAATCATGGATTATAATTTCTTTTTTTCTTTTGAAGGTTTATTTATTTTTGAGAGAGACAGAGAGTGAGAGTGAGAGAGAGCGAGACAGAAATCTTCAAAATCCTTCAAAAGAGGGAGAGGGGCAGAGACAGAGAGGGAGCACCAGAATTTGAAGCAGTCTCCAGGCTCTGCCTGTCAGCTCAGAGCCCAATGAGAGGCTTACACCCAAGAACCAAGATACCATGACCTGAGCTAAAGCAGAATGCTTAACCGACTTGACCACCCAGGTGCCCCAATTATAATTCCTGTGCTTCCAAACACTAGCTGTTTACCAAGAACAAGTTACATCAACTCTCAGACCCACAAATTGATTTTCTGATAATTAAACACAATCACATGCACATTTTTCTAACTTATTACAGAAAGAAATCCTTAAACAGTAGCTGTTATTTTTAATAAACCTCTAATCAATGCTAGCTTTTAGGTGTTTTCAATTCTTTCACAAACAAGAGCCACAAATGAGAGCAATAAATCTATCAGTAATTTTCTTAGAAGAGTTCATCAGTTATAAAATCTCAGAATTGGGAAAAACAGATTGATCTTCATTTTATTTATAATAATCTAAGAGCTACAGAATTTAAATAAGTTTGCAAAACTTATTGCAAAACTAAGCATCCTGCTTCATGAGAGGTCACTCTTTCTTTAAGGGTTACATTTTTAAATTATGCAGTATAATATATTAAGTCTCTAAGGCTACAAATAAAATGGCAATTGTAGCGTATATACACACACACTAAATTTTATAATATATATATAATATATATTATATATAATATACATGTACCATTATAGAGTGTGTGTGTGTGTGTGTGTGTGTGTGTACAGACTAAATTTATTGCTATATATTGCAATAAATTCTGGTCCTGAAAACACTTTTTGATTGGTTTTCAAGGGACTCATCTCACGAGTCTAAGAACTTAACCAAATTTTAGGAAAGCAATTCACCTTAGCAATAACAGGTGCCAAAAACTTACACTCTTTTTCCAGTCTTCAAATTTAACTCAATATGAGGACACTAATGTGAAAAAAAAGCTCATAAATTTATGAAGGGTCTATTTTACCAAACATCCAACATGTGTAGGTCAATACTTTCCCAAGACTAACACTGAGACCATATGCATATTTTATAGATAAAGTATTAGTAGCAGAAAAATTAGCAAAAAGTGGTCCTGATTTATCCACATTTAAGAGAAGGAAAAGCCAGTTTTCTTTGAATGTCATTCTTGATTCAAAGGTTATCTCTTTTTTGATACAATTAGAAAAGTATTATGAATAATGATATCCCTCAGCTCCAATTATGTTCTGCAAATTAGAATGAGGTCAAATGTTATGCCAGTTACCAAGAGTCTAACAACTGTGCCCAAAAATCTTCAAAATGAAGAAACATTTCATTAATTATAAAAACACGTGTTTCAAGGAAGCAAGTCTATTTTTTTGGAGCTATACGTGCCCAAAAGAAATAAAATTCCACAAGAGATAGAATGTTGAATTTAATTGATAACTAATGCAATATACTAAAAAGTTATAAATGAGTAACGCTGGAGAACACACTTCAATTTGAAGTATGAGCTCTTTGAAATGACTTCTTACTAAACCGCTTTAATGTGGTTCCTTTAGTTATTCCTTGACACAGGAAAATGACCTCTCATCACCTCAAAGCCCATCTGCTTGAACCTGTTATTTTAATTGGTGACTCCACGGAACTGAGCAGAAAAGCAACACAGCATAATAAGATAGATCCATTAAGGCGAGTAAAATTAGTCACTTTTAGATTTTTTTTTTTGGCAATCCGAGCCTTGGAGAAAAGGAAATTTATTTTACTTTGCAGAATAGACAATCTGGTGTAGGACAAAAAGATGTGCAAATATGAAGATGTCACAAAGTATTTTTGTTTATGGGACCACATGGAACTCTACCTGTCCCAACTTATACCATTTTCCCAAACACTCAATTATTTAGTCAAAGCATAGGTCACCTGATGGGGAAAGGGTCAAGTCTGCAAGTCCCAAATTTTTATAATTACAGGTGTATGTACCAATTACAGTTCACTATGGTATTGCTCTATAATTCTACCTTATTTAGACTCAGAAGTACAACAATTTATTTGGATCTAGTTCTTCAGGTCAGCAATTCGAGCTGGTCTCAAACTGGACTCGCGCATATGCTTTCAGTCAAAAAAGGCAAAAACATGACAGACGTCTTAATGTTTAGGCTCACACGAGCACATTATCACTCGTGCCAGACCCTATGTATCCAACAAAATATCAGGGGCAACACAAATTGAAGGGATAAAAAAACAGTCTCTATACCATGGCAAGACCATCTATACATTAATTTCATGGAAAGTGAATACAAGGAGAAGAATAATCAAGGTCATTTTGGCAAACAGTATACCACAGATAGTTTTTACCAACTGAATAAACACATGCCAAAGAAACATTTTTCACCATAGTACAAGATTATTTAAAACAACAAAACAAAAAACAACACCCAACTTTCCTTGATACCACAATCTAACTCTGTAGTGTCTGAATCATGGATTCTCGACATTTCTGTGAACATAAATATATTTGTATCCATTCTGGTTCTGGGTAATACTGAGTAACCATACTCCATCTGCTCTCTGCCAATGAATCCAATTATTAAACCTGAAAGGACTGCGGAGAACAGCTGTTGGAAGACTATGAAAAGAAATAGTAGCAGGCAGACTGAGGAAAAACACCAAATTTGAAGTATCACTGAGCAGTTAACAGAGTTACCAGTGTTACCAGCGCCCCCAACATTCTGTAGCCTGAACTCAAGAACAGAAACCACAGTCGGTACAGCGGCACATACATAGCTCTCCGAGATATTCTTTTGAGGAAACAAAAGGAACTCCTAATGCTCAGTGAGGGATGGATAGGGAACTTTTATTGTGTGTTTTCCTTTCTCTGTTCTCTCAGTGCCCAACTCACCAGCCCATCTCCATGGGGGCAGCAGAAGCTAATGGTAACTACACGAGGCTCAAAATTAAGGAATAGAAACTTTCTTCTTCATTTAGTGAAACCACAGTTCCAAGAGGGCAGGGCCATTCCACATTGTTTTATTTTTCCTCACTTTCCCTTCTTCCTTTACTCCATGCCAGACACAGACATAATCACAGAAGTGTACAGCAAGCAAGTTAATTATTCCTCTAAGTTTTTGGCTGAATGACAAGGGTAATCTCATCGAAGAGGAAATTACAGGGAAGACTGCAAAGTGAATGAAATTCAGAAAAGAAACACTATACAGTTTTTTGGTTTTTTTTGTTTTGTTTTGTTTTGTTTTGTTTTTTAATACACTGGGTTCACACCATGCTGAACATGCATGGATTTTTTTCCTTTTTTTTATTTTAATTTTCTAATGTTTATTTACTTTTGAGAGAGACAGAGGGACAGGGAGAGGGAGAGGGAGAGAGAGAGGGAGAGGGAGAGAGAGAGGGAGAGAGAGAGAGAGAGAGAGAGAGAGAGAGAGAGAGAGAGGGAGGGAGGGAAACAGAGCGTGAGTGGGGAAGGGCAAAGAGAGAGGGAGACAGAATCCGAAGCAGGCTCCAGGCTCTGAGCTGTCAGCACCAAGCCCAAGGCGAGGCTTGAACTCCTGAATCATGAGATCATGAGTGAGCTGAAGTTGGATGCTTAAGCAAGTGAGCCACCCAGGACCCCTGGATTTGTTCTTAATAAGCTAGTCAAAAACCTAGAAAACTGAATTAATGGATATTTGATAACCCAGGTTCTAGAATGATCACTTGGGTAGTACACATATAGCATCAATTCAAAGAGCAATGCAAAGATTTGGAAAAATAAACTTAACAATGAAACTGGAGCCAACAAATTATGTTAGAACTTGTGGCCTGAACTTCACCATGTTCATTGCTTAGCGGCACAAGAATGACCCCATCCTCAGTAGAAACTGGACAAGACCCAGAGTTTGTTAATGTAATACTAAAAATAACCAGATTAAAATTTATATTTATTTGGAATACAAAGAAACACACAAAAAATTAAACTCACACTAAAATTACACAGGCAATCTACTATATGGTAGATTTGAAGTGACTATTACAAAAATGCTCCAACAGGTGATTTTTCCTTTAAAAATAGAAAAATTAAGGGCACCTGGGTGGCTCAGTGGGTTAAGCATCTTACTTCGGCTCAGGTCATGATCTCACTGTTTGTGGGTTCAAAACCAGCTGTGCTGACAGCTCAGAGCCTGAAGCCTGTTTCCAATTCTGTGTCTCCCTCTCTCTCTGCCCCTTCCCTGCTAATGCTCTATCTCTCTCTCTCCTTCAAAAATAAATAAAAACATTAAAATTTTTTTAAAACATTGAAACATTTAGAAAGTCAAGGGAAGAAGATTAACAAAGAAATGGCAATTTTAGAACTGAAAAATTTAATAAGGGAAGTCAAAATCTCACTGGATTGTTTCTCAGTAGCAGAATGGATGGAACAGAGTAAAGAGTCAATGAACTCCTGGAGACTATTTTCTGTTGATCTATCTAAATAGCACAGGAAAGGGATGGAAAAAAATGAATAGAGCTTCAGACATTGTTAGACATTCCTAAGCACTCTCAAGTCAGGTTCTAGGTATCCAAAAGCCAAGAAGAAAGAGTGTGGTACTAAAAAGTATTTCAAGAAATACTGTCTGAAAACTTCTTTAATTTAGTGAAACACAAATTTCTAAATTCCAGGAATTCAATGAATTAAAAATGTAATAGACTCAATAGATCTTTCTCCAGAGCCATCATAATCAAACTGTTGAAAACAAAACACAGAGAAAAATATGGAAGCAGCCAGAAAAAAAAAGCCATACTAACAATAGCAAACAATTCAAAGGGCTGTAGATTTCTCAGCAAAACTACAAAGAGTAGAAGAGGGGCATCTTGTTTTCATTTATTTTTTAAATAAAAATTATATATATTTAAGGGGTACAACACATATGTAAATAATTACTACCAAGCTAACATATTTCTTTAGTTATTTTGTGTATGAGACTTTTTTTTAAAGAAGTATTTATTTTTGAGAGGTAGGAGGGGCAGAGAGGGAGACAGAGGATTCAAAACTAGCTCTGCGCTGACAGCAGACATCCTGATGTGCAGCTCAAACTTACAAACCCCACATCAGACCCTTAACCAACTGAACCACCCAGGCGCCCCAGTGTATGAGACACTTGTACCTGAAATCTATTCTCTTGGCATATTTTCGGGGCTCCACAATTATTAAATATAGGCATCATGTATGTATATTAGATATCTAGACATATCCTACTCAACACTTACTCTGTACCCTTTTATCAACATCTCCCCATTTCTACCTCCTTTGCCCATCAGCCCCCAGGAACCACCATTCTACTCTATTTCTTTGAGTTTGCCTTTTTTTTCTCTTTTAGATTCTACACATAAGTCTGATCAGATACTATTTGTCTTTTTCTGTCTAGCTTACTTTACTTCGCATCATGTTCTCCATGACCATTGACTTAAGTGGCATATTTTCAAAATACTAAATAAAAACTCTGTCAACTTAGAATTCTGAATCCAGAGATAATAACCATAAGTAATCAAGTTAAAATGACAACATTTTCTTATCAAGAAAATGAAGAAAATCGTAGCCAACAGACATGACCTTAAAGAAGTGCTAAAGAAAATTCTTAATATAGAAAGAAATGATTTCAGAAGGAAACTTGGAATATAAGAAAGAAAGCTAGAGAATTGTAAATCAGCTACTCTTCTCTGAAGACTTCAAAATAGGTTTGACATTTGCAACACTTAAACCATTGCTTAGCAGGATTTTTTTTTTTCTTTTTGGAAAAACATTCTATGCTCTGAGATTAGAAGAACACATATTGTTCAAATGTCTATACTCTCCAAAGAAATCTATACATTTAAGGCAATGAATATCAAAATACCACCAGAATTTTTCAGAGAGCCAGAACAAACAACTTTAAAATTTGTATGGAACCATAAAAGACCCTGAATAGCCAAAGCAATCTTGAAAAAGAAAAACAAAGTGGGAGGCATCACAATTTCGGTCTTCAAGCTGTATTATAAAGCTGTAGTGATCAAAACACTATGGTACTGGCACAAAAACAGGTACAGATATCAATGGAACAGAAAAGAAAACCCAGAAATGGACCCATGACTGTATGGTCAAGTCATGTTTGACAAAGCAGGAAAGAATATCCAGTTGACAAAAGACAGTCTCTTCAATAAATGGTGCTGGGAAAGCTGGACAATAACATGTAAAAGAATGACACTGGACCACTTTCTTACACTACACACATAAATTTGAAATGGATGAAAGACCTAAATGTGAGACAGAAAACCATCAAAATCCTAGAAGAGAACACAGGCAGTTGGAGAAACATCTTACCAGACATGTCATTGGAGGTAGGAAACAAAAGCAAAAGTCAACTATTGGGACTTCATCAAGGTAAAATGCTTCTGCACAAAGGAAACAATCAAAAACATTAAAAGAAATCTTAAATATATGGAGATGTAGCACTTAAGACAACAGCAGCATTAAAACAAGAAAGTGAAGAAATCCCTATGATGGTAACATTTCTACATTCCAATTCAAGTAAAAAAAAAAAAAAAAAAGAAAGAACTGACTCTCAACAGAGCTCTTTTTGTATTTTGTAAACCCCAGATTAACAATTAAAAACTGTGACATCTATTAAAAGTCACAATATAGACGTTAAAATAGAATACTACAAATTTTTCATAAACCTCCAAGAAAGCAGCAAGCATTAAGTAGAAGAAAATCAACAGAAAATAAAATGTAAAATGGTAAACTCAAAGCCACACAATTATGTTAAAATAAATCATCTAAAGACACCAGTTAGGGTGCCTGGGTGGCTCAGTCTATTAAGCGTCCACCTCTTGATTTTGGCTCAAGTCATGATCTCACGGTCATGACAGTGAACCCAGGTTTGGGATCTGTGCTGAATATGGAGCCTAATTAAGATATTTGCGCTCTCTGGGGCTCCTGGGTGGCTCAGTCGGTTAAGCAGCCGACTTAGGCTCAGGTCATGATCTCGCGGTCCGCGAGTTTGAGCCCCGCGTCAGGCTCTGTGCTGACAGCTCAGTCTCTCTCTGTCTCTCTCTGTCTCAAAAATAAATAAATGTTAAAAAAAAAAAAGATATTTGCGCGCTCTCTCTCTCTCTCTCTCCCCCCTTCTTCTCCCTGTCTATCACACTCTCACTCTTGCTCAAAAATAAATATCAATTAAAAGACAGAATTTATCATAATGGGTTAAGTAACACATGATGTAACTATATGCAATCAACAAAAAACTTGTTACAACTATAATGATATAGGTAGGCTGAAACTAAAAGGATGGGGGAAAATCATTAGTAATACTATTTAAAAGGAGGCAAAAATGGCTATATAATGTAAGACAAAGTAAACTTTGGAGCAAAGAAAACTATCAAAGATAAAAGGCATATTTTTGTTTCTTCATTTACTATAAGTAACTTTAATGTTGGTACTGCACCTATCATTGACTTTATATTTTACTATTTTATTATTGAAGTACTTCTCCTGATTATTTATCAACCAGTAATTGCTAAGATCTTTAGACAATTAAGTTACTAAATGATTATCCCAAATTTATGTCTCCACATTCTACATAGAAGATTACAAAGGACTTCAATTAGCCTATCAAAGAGTAACCAAATGTTAAGATTAATTCCATTATCATAAAAATTATTAAAGCTATATATTAAAAAGAAAGAGAATAAGTAGTCAATACAAAAAGTGAAAACCTTAAAAACATAGGTATTAGCATTTAGGTAAAGGAAAAGTATGTCTTCCTTGGGTCATTGTGAAACTGGGAGAATGCGTTAAAATATTATTTGTTGGAACTTAGATCAGCCACAATTCTACATCTGGAATTTAACCATGATATGACCTAGGACACTACTCATAAACGTCAGTTTTATACATAAAACATATACTTGCCAATACATGTTCTCACATATTTAAGTACCCGAGGATACCTCATAGGTGAAGCGTAACCCCACGGTACATTTAGTTAATGTGGGAAAACAGCGTATTTGAAGCTTCGGTGCACAATATGTAATTTTAAAACGTTTGGTCAATAAAATGAATCTGAAGAATATTTATCGTTTCCAACAAGACTCATTAAGAAAATGATTTAATATACAAAATAGAAAATCTTGGTCAAAGCTGTTGTTTTTTTTTTTTTTTTTTTTTTTTTTTTTTTTTTTTAAGAGAGGGAAAGAGCATGAGCTGGGGAAAGGGGTGAAAGGAAAGAGAGACAAAATCCTTAACAGGCTCCATGTTCACTGTGGAGCCTGACATGGGGCTTGATCACACAAGCCAGGGATCATGATCTGAGCTAAAAATAAGTAAGACCCAGGAGCTCAACTGACTGAGCCACCCAGGCACCCCAAAGCTGGTCTGATCTTTTAATCCACATATCATGCTCCTGTCTTCAGATGGTATACTTTTGCATAAATAAACTACAGCTCAGAACTCATTAGTATTTCAATTAGGGAGACAAATTACTTTAAGTTATTCTTTGAGTAATATGAACAGATGGCATATGTGTTCAAGATCAAACTATGGTAAAAAAGGATATCTAATTAGTCTCTTACTCAGTAAGACATATTCTTGTGGCAGGTAGCTAATGATTAAGATTAATGTAATGTTTACAACTATGCAAAAGCTTTCATATTATAAAATGAAGATGTTTAAAGTATATTTCACCAACTGTAAACCATACAACATGTTTATAGCTTTAGATCCAAATCTACTTCAATGCAGGGGGTTATGGAATTTCATGTTTTAGAGAAAAAAAATGGGATTAGGTGACAGACATGTGAAGAAGCAAATAAGGTACAGTTAGGTGGATATATAACCTGTTTGAATGACAGTAAGATTATGACCATGTCAGTGAAGGAAGACTGATGGAAAATGAGCGGGGAATAATTTGGGCCACATCAACAAGGGTGTGGCCCGCCAAGATCAGGAACAAGGACTGAGAATACAGATAATCCGAACAATGAGGCTATTCATCTGTCAGAAACATGAAGAATGACAGAAGATCTCCAATTGCTTCAGATAGCATCTATTCAATTGGTTTTAACCCCAAGTGTTTTTGGAAGATCATACAAGTCAAAAACAAAAACAACAAAAAACAAACCCAAACAAACAAACAAAAAGAAAATACGTGATTTGTTTTTGGCCCCAAATTCAAATTAAAAGAAACACTAGTAATTCTGAAATTTAGAAAGTATGTCTGCACTGAGAACAGACTTTGAGAAGTTATGTGGTTTTATTTCATTTAAAAGAACACACGGGGCGCCTAGCTGGGTCAGTTGGTGCCACATACAACTCTTGATCTTGGGGTCATGAGTTCAAGCCCCATGTTGGATGCAAAGATTACCTGAAGTCTTAAAAAAAAAAACACAAAAACTTACAATTCCACTTTTTCCTTCTAAGCATTACATATTGTTCTCATCACATTCCAGCATTAGATACATTTTTGCTTCATATTCCACTGAGTCAGTATACAGTATGGATTTTTTTTTTAGATTTCTAATCCACCAAACTTAAATATTTTTATAGTAAAATATAAAAACTTGTTTACTTGACCACCTGATTACATAAAAAATGCTAAAACGGTTGTGATACTATTTATCAGTTGATTTAAACTTAAAATTCTTACTTTTTTCATGTTTGTCAAGCTGTATTTTTAAGTGAAGTAAATAACTTGAACATATTTGCAGATTTCAGACTTTAAGAAATTAAGTACTGAAAGTAAGCTGAAGTTTCACTGCTCTTTTAACTGTCCTCACTCACCTTCCTCAACTCAATGCAGCTTCTTCTAATGCATCTTTTAAATAAATTTAAAACTTTATGTGAATCCATGGACAATACTGCAGTATCTTATTTTTCATAGCCATAATTGTGTTCTATTCCATTTCTTTTTTTTTCTTTTAGTTAATTTTTTTTAATTTTATTTAAATCCAAGTTAGTTAACATACAGTGTAATAATGGTTTCAGGCATAGAACTTAGTGATTCATCACTTACATATAACACCCAGTACTCACACCAACAAACCCATCCCTAATACCCATCACCCATTTAGCCTGTCACCCCCACCCAAGACCCCACCAGCAACCTTCAGTTTGTTCACTGTATGTACGACTCTCTTCTTCCTGTGTTCATTCTTCTAACTTGCTTTCACTTTTTCCCTCTCAGCAAGACTGGGCTATATGGACAGATACAGACCGGGTTTATCCATTTTGACTTTGGGTAAGACACTGGGTTTTGTTCATGCATTTCTCCATAGTTGGCTATTTTGTTTGTTTCCAAATTTTGACTTTTACAAATGGAGACAAAAATGCTCCCACATGTTTAATTGTGAACAAATGCACATTAACACTTTGAATGTGCATAAATTGAACGGCTGTTGTATGGAATATATTCATGTTTATCATCAAAAAAATGTTGCCACAG
This sequence comes from Panthera tigris, assembly GCF_018350195.1. Taxonomy (NCBI): domain Eukaryota; kingdom Metazoa; phylum Chordata; class Mammalia; order Carnivora; family Felidae; genus Panthera; species Panthera tigris. Next base: position 99,132,975 of record NC_056660.1, on the reverse strand, counting down.
TTTTTCTACTTTTTCTGAGAAATCTTATTTTTATATCCATCAGAGGTAGGTTAGGACTTCTCTTTCTCACAACCTTCTTAAAAATTGGTAGCATTAGACTTTCTATTTTGTGAAAAAACTGAAGTATTGGAAATAGCTCCATGTTTGAGAATAAGGCAATGTTAATTATTTTGTTAATATAATGGTTTAGCATTCTGGGATACTTGTATTTTTAGATTACATGTATGAAATATGTAACTTATTCCTTTATTGATTCTATAGGATGAGGACTCACAATCCCAAGATCAGGAATCACACTCTTCTGACTAAGCCAGCCAGGAGCCCTGAGAAATGGCTTGTACAATCTTTCAATAGAAAAAGATGGTCTTTTGTACTTAGGATTTTCAGGTCAACATAAACCTTCATGAAAATGATGAAATAAGGCATCTTTAATCAAGGCACCCTATTTATCAGAATTTCATACAGCTTTATTCACCAAGTAGAAATCTTATCCATAGAAATGTAAGTTTTATCCTATTTTTAATGCATTTTTTTATCTTTTTAAAGTTTAGTTGAGAGAAAGAGCACAAGCAGGGGAGGGGCACAGATAGGGAGAGAGAGAATCCCAAGCAGGCTCTGCGCTGTCAGCACAGAGCCCTGTATGGGGCTCGGACTCAGGGACTGTGAAATCATGACCTGAGCCGAAACCAAGAGTTGGATGCCTGACAGGGCCACTCAGGCACCCCAAGTTTTGTCCACTTTAAAACAGAGATGATGAATATGTAATCTGAGTCTAAATGCTCAGGTATGACTGGTCATAGTGTCAACTTTCTAATTCATGTCTTACCTTTAGTCACTTCCTTTTTATTCCTCAAGAGAAGGATCCTACATTGTCCCTTATTCCATTGCCTGCCTACAGCTCTTCTTCAATCCTTCTATTTAAAGTAGAGCCCAGGGGGGTCTGGGTAGCTCAGACTCTGCTCAAGTCATGATTTGTTGGCTCATGGTCTGAACCCATGTCAAGCTCGCTGTTGTCAGCGAGGAACCCCGTTTGGATCCTCTGTCTCCCTCTCTCTCTGCCCCTACCCCATGCTTCTTTCTCTCTCTCTCAAAAATAAACTTTGGGGGGGGGTGGGGGTAAGTAGAGCCCAAAGAAATAGAGGAGTCACACGAGGCCAAAAATGATTGAATAGTCTCGTTAGCCCTACTGTCAAAAGCTCCAGACTCAGAGTCCTTCCTCTGCCAGTGAACAGTTTTCCTGTTTTTGCACTGCAATGCCATTGACTATTCAAAGAGGTAACTTCACGATTTCCATAGCAATTGCGGCCTCGAAAATACAAAAATGAGACTTTAAAGACTAAACATGAATTATAGTGGAATGGTTAAGACAGGTTTCAAATTGAATTCTTGTTGTTATCACAAGCTGCCACATCCACTCTGTGTACACATTTCTCAAGGTCCCTCCCACAAATAGAACAAGAGATATACCTTGATGGATAGAGATACAGGACAGAGCTATACCTCTCTATATGTATGTCCAAGAAAAACTGCACTGAACGGATGATGTGAAACAGCCTAGACTTAATTCAAAACGATTCCACTGAAAAGAGATTGAATTCAACTCCAATGAAACAGAGGGCGGAGTGAGCTAGCAGAAAAAGTACTGGGAGGTAGACAAAGGCACATTGGCCAAGGTGATTAGACCACTGGTGTTTGCTAAGTGACACTAATTTACTAACTGAATGGAGTCTTCTACCTTCCCACACAGACTAGGAGACGGAGACACTCTATTTCTCCATGACTACATTTCAAAGGGATGGCTCCCAGTCCTTGAGAAACCTATTTCTGAGTTGTAAAACTGGCAAAAGTCTAGGAGATTTGTCTCTCAAAGAGGCAGAGGAAGAACGTACAATTCCAAGTTTTCTAACGTAAATGCTTTAAGAAAAGAGAAGTCGGCATCAAAAGTCAGGGAGCAGCGTGTCTAGAATTTACTCAGGATGCAGGTACCCGAAAGCTATCCTGCTCAGTAGAAACTAGGGGTGCTGTCAGGCTGGACACCAAGACTGGCATTTTGGGATATAAGCATTGGCTGAATGCGAAGACAACTCTGTTTGAAGTGTTGTAGAGCACCCATTCTCCAGCCCTGTACTCACAAGTGCTGGCAGACAGCACTATGTGAAATGGAAACCATCAGTTTAAGGTTTTCCCTGGAATCACAATTTTTCTTTTGTTATCTCAGTATCTGGATTCATCAGATGATTGAGGGTACCTCAGGTCTAAACCCCAGAGGTAAAGATCAGACCTGGAAACAAGTTATTAAGTGTCAACAAGCTAACCACTTTGACAAAGTATCCTTTTTTTTTCTTTTAATGCTTGTTTGTTTGAGAGACAGAGACAAAGCATGAGCGGGAAGGAGCAGACAGAGAGAGGGAGACACAGAATCCGAAGCAGGCTCCAGGCTCTGAGCTGTTAACACAGAGCCCAATACTGGGCTAAAACCTAAGTGCCCTGAGATCATGACCTAAGCTGAAGTCTGACGTTTAACCGACTACGCCGCCCAGGCACCACAACAAAGTATTCTACGTCCACATACAGATGTCCACTCAATTTGCTTAAAGTTTGCTTTCACCTTGATCTTTGCAATTTATATTACTGGTGTTTCATTGCACTGACCTCATGGGTTACAAAAGCACTTGCTTAGCTAGTTTCTGGTAGTTTACTTATAGGACATATTTTAAGATAAGCTGTTTTTTTATAGAAACATCATGGCATAAATAAAAAATACAGTAACTGGAAGTTAACATTTATCCTCATGTTGAGTATCAGTTTCACGGAACATTAAATAGATACTAGAAAGTATACCACGTGCATATACCGTACCCATTTAAAAATTACAAGTAAAGCTGTGTTCAGGGTGAGGGTGATTGTAAGATTTTGGAAAGAATTTTAGAATATTATATTTAAGCCCCTTTTTAAAAATCATCCCATATTAGTATCCTTGCGAACATTTCTGCATAAAATCCAAGTTTATTTCAACTCTCCATCTAAGAAGAAGTTTGAAATAGTCTCTTGGCATTTCCTGGCACAGGTGAGAGACATTGCTTTATCAGGATGAAAGCAATGAGTCAAGAAGCTCTTAAAGCTCTTTATTTTCGGGATGCCTGGGTGGCCCACTCGGTTAAGTGTCTTGATTTCGGCTCAGGGCATGATCTCTTTGTTTATGGGATTGAGCCTCCAGTGGAGCTCTGCCTTGATAGCACAGAGTCTGTTTAGGATTCCCTCTCTCTCCCTTCCCCCCACTCTCTCTCAAAACAAGCAAACAAACATTAAAAGAGAAAAAAAAGGCCCATCATCAAAACTCAGGCAAATGTGATTTTTATATTCTTTTACTCTCAAGGTCATTTTCAATATAAAAGATTTGTAACTGAAAGAACAGACCCTGAGAGGCAACTCTAGACCATTTATAGAGGTTACAAAGAGATAATTTTAAGCTGTGTATCGCAAGTCACTCTCTAAACCTTATACCTGGTTCCAAGATGGCTCATTCTCAATGCCCTCCAACATGGTGGATCCAAAAAAATTTCTCAAAAATTCAATGACGTCTTATGGCAAAAAATTGACTGAGACACTTGAAACACGATTACAACATTGTGTGTTTTCTGAGAGGCTTACTCAAAAATATATTATTTTACTGCAGAAATCAAATGGAGTAATATTCTATTTATCTTGAACATAAATAAAAATGTAAGACAAGCATAATGAATTCAGAAAGAGAAGACAGAATGAATTGAATTGCAAAGTAAAGGAAAATTGAACGCAGGATCAGAGAGAAATCAAGATTAACAAAGAAAAGTGTGTGGAATTCTCATTTCCCCCCTCCATTTCTAGGTTTTTAATCTTACTATTCACAGGGGCTCAAGTTTCTGGATCTAAGTTTATTTTACATCAGGTGCAAAAATTAAGACCTTCAGACTGGTCAGCTTGAGATGGAGCAGAGAAACTACGGTGTTCTGGGTTTTGTTTGCTTGTTTGTTTTGAAGGCCGGGGCGGCGGGTCTGCACTGGCCCCTGGGGCTCTCCCCGCACCACTCACCATCCCCGCGGTCACTACTGTTCAGTGTTTGTCATCAATTTCTGGTCTTAACACAGAGTAGGGCAGAGGAAGGGACACCCCTTATTAATCTTACATTTGCCGAAGCCTCGCTGTGGGTGGGTAACACTTCTGCCTGTCTTGCTTTGGGGCTTTACATCAGACGATTTCCTTTGCCCTGTGGCGACGCGGAAAGAACGCAGGGTCAGTTCCAAACCAAGATCCTAAAAGACCCAGGAGACACTCTTCTATCTCTGTTCTGCCACGAGACCCGTATGCTCCAAGCTAGCCCACTGGTTCCTTGAGCATGAGAAGCACCTGGAGCCAGCGAGCTGACTCATAGATTTGCAATGAGAAACAGGTGCTCGCCAGCTGCCGCCTCCGCTGGCAGAGTTGTCCAGCTGAGCAAAGCCTACATCGCGGGACTCTTGGGGGACCCATAGGGGAAGAGAATAAAATATTCAGATTTAAGCCACTAAAGTCTAGGTGGTTGGTTACGTCACATTTTTTATGAGATTAGCCAGCTGAAACAGAGAGTAAGCCAGAATATGGATCTTCTATCTTTGAGCCCAAAACTGCAAAGTGGAACAATAGATTTGCAGCTTATTGATGGCATTCATTCAGGCACATGCTCCCTCTAGTATCTAGGACTTTTTTTTTTTTTTTTTTTTAATCACAACCTGGGATTTAGGGATTGCTTAGTTATCTCCAAATTCCTGGGAGACCCAAGCTCGAGCTGATATCTGATGATAACTCTCCTATTGTTTACCTACGTAAGCAATGTATTTCCTGTTCCTGTAATCTCTTCCTGAAAGAGATTGACATCAATTGTTGACACAATGATTGTCAGTGATTGACATCACGCTTTTAAACCCTCTCAGCATCCAGCCTCATCTGTTTCATTGCTTTTACTTGATGAGTCGTCTCCAAATTACAATTTTACTACGGCAGGTGTGACTAATTGGGAGTTCGACCTTCTCGTCAGGATGCCAAAGAACGTTTTTAGATAATTTTTATTTTTAAGAAAAGTATAACACTGTGTGCAGGGAAAAAAAACATATAATGTTCTGTGAAGTACATTACTACTATAATGGAAAAGGAAAATAAATAAGTGAAATAAAGAAAGGAAAGACCATCAGATACAGATTGCAAGTCAAGCGGTTCAGTGTTTTCTAGAAACAGTTGCCTGCAGTGCATTTGGAGCTGGCCAGGTTCTAGCAGAAATACGGCATTTAATCCTAATTACCACAATTCCGATGGAACGTACAAAATGGAACTCATTCAGGGTACAATAATGACAGCAGTAAGGAAAGCCAAAACAGGCTCTATAATAAATTACTGGGGTGTAAGACATTCATTTTCAATATAAAAGATTTTTAAATGAAAGAATAGACCCGCAGAGGTAACTCCAGACCATTTATAGAGGTAATGAGGAGATAATTTTAGGCTGTGTATCAGCGAGTGACTCTCTAAACCTTCTAACTGGTTCAAAGATGGCTCATTCTGCCTTGTGGAGAAGACAGATCTTTACCAAAAAATTTAGGAGTGCCACAACAGATCTTTGCAGGGTGGAGGGGCTGTTTGCAGTATCTGAACAGTATTTTACAAGGCAATCTAAGTAGGCACTTGCATACTAAGAGCCAATATTAGTAGCTTAGAACTATTTTCTCCCATCCAGGCCAGGTAAAGCATTTATGTTAAATAAGTGGCTTTTACAGACATATTAGTTGGATGTGAACAAAGAGAGAAGAGTGTCCAAAAATATACAACATAATGCACAACTATTACAACATTGTAATCCTGACCTTTGTACACACACACACACACACACACACACACTTGCCATTTATTTTAAAAGTCTATCAGTCTTCTTACTTAGGTTGGTTTATTTCATCCTTGTTTGGGTAAGTTTTAATAAGATTTTAAGTTATAAATTCTACTTAAGGACTAATTTTCTTGTTACATACATACATCTCTATAATTTTCCTTCTCCACGCAGAAGTTGGAGTATGAGGAGACGCCACAGGAAACCTAAGCTGAGCATTTTCTTTGCTGTTCCTCTGATCTCTCACTGACCTTCATGGACATGAAATGTTGTCACAGAGACTGGATGTGCTCCTGCATTTCACTCCTCAAGTCCAAAGCTAACAGAACCCATGGTGTAATCCCTCTGCACACTAGGAGTCAAATATACTGCTTTCTGTCCCTGACTTACCTCCACCGTGGCTCACCCTGCAGAGCCTCGAAGTCTCATTCACCTTCTCCATCTGGCCTGTGGAGTAGCTATCAATTCCAGACCTGTGTCACAACACTGCCTCATCACTTCCCCCTTGCTACTACTGCCCCATTCCAAGCTCACTGTCTATTAACTTTCATTTAGCCTCCCAAAGGGGAGGAAAAGAAATTTGTGAACTTTTACTAAAGCACAATAGAGCCACTTCTAGTTCTGTGTGTATCAACTTTGCAGTTGATCCTGCGGTTGGTGTCAAACTTTCTATCAGGTGGTCTATCAAGTAGCCAGAGGAAGCAGCATTTTACCCACAGGGAAAAACAAATAGAATGAAACCCGTTTTCTCGTAAGGAACGAAGGACCCCAAAAAGAAGGAGCATAATATTTTTGAGGTGCTAAAAGAATACAGTCATTAATCTGAAATACTTTATGCAAAGAAAATATTTTGAGGGTATGAAGAATCAGGACATCCTAAGATGAAGGAAAATTGAGACTTTATTACCAACAGATCTACCCTAAAGGAGTAATTAAAACAAGTTTTGTAAATAGAAAGAGAATAACAAAAGAAAGAAACTTAGAACATCAGGAAGGAAGAGAGAACATGGTCAGCAAAAAATGGGTATATATAACAGGCTTTCCTTCTTTCTCATCTTGAGGTTTCCAAATTATGCTTAATCAGACAAAAATTATAATACTATTTAATGTGGTTATATTCAAAATAATACATTATATTATATATAATATATATTATATGTATAATATATATCTTATAATTAATTATATTGAATTGGATATATCTTGAATATATTATTCAAGTGAATATTAAATATGAATAGATTATAAATGGCGGATGGCCAATGTACATAAAGGGAAGCAAGACTCTCTTATTTCATCTGAACTGATAAAATTATACTACCAATAGACAGTGACAAGTTTTGTATGTATAATACCTACAACAACCATTAATGAACTTACACAATGAAATCACTTCAAAAATCCTATAGATAAATCTAACTGGAATTCTAAAAAAAATGTTCGCGTAACCTCAAGGAAGGCAGGAAAAAGAAAACAAAGCCATGAAAAACGGAGAGAATAGAAACCAAAAAAAAATGCCAGATTTAATCCTTAACATTTCAATAATTAAATCATATGTAAATCATATGAAAACGCTAATTAAAGATAGGGGATGGCAGGATGGGACTACAAGACATAACCCAAATATGTGCTGTCTACACAAGAGCAATATGAGGGATTATTATGGTAATGAAAATGTCCCTTCTCTTCACTGTATCAATGTCAATATCCTGGCCGTGATAGTGTATTACAGTTTTGCAAGATATTACCATTGGTGGAAACTAGGTAAAGGATAATGTGGTATCTCTATATTATTTTCTACAACTGCAGGTAAATCTGTAATTATCTCAGAATAAAAATTTTAATTAAAAAACAAATAAACATTAAAATAAAAAATACATTATTCACGTTACACTCAATAAGCTGAGGGTGATATTTTAGAGGCAATACTATCAGATATATTACTATATGGGGTAAATCACCAAGTCATATGTGAAACAGTATTTTATTTGAGTGTAGCATTGAAGACTTAATCATTCAAGGTACTCACTTTGGGTCAGGATTGACATTAGAATTCTGTGTGCAATTTGAGATTAGAAACTTCTCATGTAAATTGCTGGACAGTGACAGGGCAGATGTATTGAGCTCCTACTTTACTAGATATAAATACAGTTAATATAATTTAACAATTTATTGGAGAACTACTTTGAGTATACGTTATGTTAAATGATAAAGAAAACAGAGGTGCCTGGGTGGTTCAGTCGGTTGAACAGCTGACTTCAGCTCAGGTCATGATCTCATGGTTCGCAGGTTTGAGCCCTGTGTTGGGCTTTGCGCTGAAAGCTCAGAGCCTCGAGCCTTGAGTCTACTTAGGATTCTGTGTCTCCCTCTCTCTCGGACCCTCTCCTGCAGGCACTCTGTCTCATTCTCAAAAATAAATAACTGTTAAAAAATTTAAATGATAAAAAACATTAACAACACACGAGTTGCTCACACTTATTTGACCATGAAATGTTTCTTTTCTTTTTTTTTTTTTTTTGCTAACTTCTAACTTTATTCTCTCTCTCTAAAAAAAAAAAGAATCCCAAGAGATAATCTGTGAGAACAATGCAACTATAGATAAGGTACTTGAATACGATCTTGTTAAATCTAATAATTATTAAACCAAATTTTCCTACTAAAACAATAGTTGAGAATGTAAGAGATTTGTAAGGCTTTAAACTCTCACAGTTCATTAATAATTTATCTAGAAGTAATGTAAGCTACTATAAATTTATAAATAATCTGCTACACAGAGGAATTAATAAAAAGCTCAGAAATCACTGTTTATTAATTTTACATTTGCTAAAAGCAATGTATCAGAAGACAAGATATAAAGGCAAATTAAAACTTAAGTCCCATTATACCTGTGGAATACAGTTCATCTTGTCATAAAGCATGTCTAAGAACCTCAGAAGTATCCAAACATTTCAAAAGGCTGACACTGTGTGCCTTTGGAAATATTAAAATGTATTAGAATACTCTTAATACATCACTTTTTATGTACCAAAAATCAAGTTGTCTAAATTAAAAGTACTCTGGTTTGAGAAAAATTTAGCTATTCGTTCGTTCCTCTGGGATACTCTTTTCAGAAATCCAATTTGTGTGAATGTTTCAGATAATTAATTTCTTAAGCTCAACCTACAAATTTTGAACTAACTGGCAATTATTAACCATGTAACAAATACCAGTTTCCCACTTAACATTATTCACAAAATACTATTAAAATAAGCCGTCTCCCTTACTGGGGAAGGGAGGAGTTGATTTCATACCAGAATTTCCGAGACCTGAAATTAAAACTTATCTCTTCTCATGATTTTCCTTTCTGAGATATGACATGACCTTTCTGACCCAACCAAATATGTTTACTAGAAGAGAAAAATAAAGTTGAAAAGTGAGAAGTGCACTGTTGGTGGGCTGTCTTAAATTTCTTAATGGAAATCGACATTGTAATTGAAATACCATATTAAAAGTATACACATAGAAAGTAAGTTGAATTTCTTAAGCCTCCATTTTCTTATATCATTAAGTTGGTATTTAAGATGTGACATTTCTGCAATGGATATTTCAATTAAAATGTGTACATATTATTTATTTTGTTAAGAAACACATATTGGGCACCTACTATGTTCCAGAATACCTGAGTGAGAAGCATCATTCAACCAAAGGAACAGTTCTATTCTTCACATAAGTTACACTCCAGTAGCAAAAGAAAAAATGTGAATACCATTTAAAAAGGCCTAGAAAGGGGACTTAATTTATTGATAGAAATGCTGACAGTGGCTCTTAGTATATTAGACTTTATACAAGGTTAAGACATACCAATAGTAATAAAAATACCACATTAAGGAATATTTTTTAATTACCAAAAAAGAATCCAATTAATGCTTAGCTTTCTACTTTTTAGTTTACAGGCTGTATCTAATTAGTTTTTTGAAAAAGAAAAAATCCTAGGGAGATACACGGAATCTTGATTGCGAGCAACTTGTTCTGCGAATGTTCCCCAAGATCAGCAAACATTGCTAATAAATTTTAAATTGATAAGTGAGCAATATCTTGCAATGCGAGTACTACCTGATGCCAAAGGTCACATGATCACAACTGAGCCACTGTTTCTTCTCTCTCTCTCTCTGTGGGATTGTGAGTGACTGTCTCCCATGCTCATATGCTTGGTCTCAGGCCACAGTGTTTGGCAGAAATCAGTGATTTTTCAGAACGTTGGAAAGTACCCACGACTGGCACGAAAGTATTTTTTTTGTCACCTCAAAGCAGTATGGACAGTCTTTTGCTTTTCCATGGTAGGTAAGCTTAGAAATGCTTTGTTTCATTCCAGGTCAGGCCACCTGCAGATAGAGACCCTTTCCTCTGCTGCCTTATTGCCAGTTACATTCAATGCACGAGATGATCAGAGTTCATCAAAACTGTACTATAGTCAACATCGGTTAGCGACAGCGAAAGTTGTCCTCCACAATAACTCTCTACTTTCTTGTCTCCCTCACACCAGCCTCTAAGGTTTTCAAAGGTAAGTGCAGGTTAATATGATTATTTTTCTTTATATTTTGTATTGTCTATATTGTTTTATATTATATTACAGTATTGTAATAATTTTAATGTGAATATTTTTGGGTTGTGGAACGTATCTTCTGAGTTTCCATTACTTCTTATGGGGAAATTCACTTTGATATATAAGTGCTTTAGATGACAAGCATGTTTTCAGAACAAGTATGCTCACAAACCAAGGTTTCACTGTACTTGCTAACTTGTTAAATCTACCAATTACAATATATATATTTGAGTTTGCTTATTTATTCCAAAGGTGACCTATTTATTTTGAGACAGACAGAAACAGTGCAAGTGGAGGATGGAGGCAGAGAAAGAGGGAGAGAGAGAGAATTCCGAGCAGACTCCACATTGCCAGTAGAGAGCCCGATGAGGGGCTTGAACTCACAAAACTGTGAGATCATGACCAGAGCTGAAACCAAGAGTTGGGTGCCTAAGCAAGTGAGCCACCCACGCACCCCTATATTTGAGTTTAGCACAAATTATTTAAATTCAAAAAAAGTAAAGGTAATTTGATTAACAGCTAATGTACTCATTAATTTCATTATATAAAAACAACTGAATTTCAGACTATTCAGTTTCATGTTCAAAATCAGATTATATCTCATTAAAAATGAAAAAAATACGAATAGGTGTGCATAACTACATAAAGGTTTTTATATATTGGGCCAAAATATAGCTGACACTTGAGGACACATTTCACAGAAAAGTGATTTTTAAGGTGCAGATGTCTGTGTAAATAATGAAAAACTGTATTTTTCTCTCTCATACATTATGTTTCATCTTATTGAGTAAAGTACAGGAAAAACTTTTTAGATATTCTCATTTTCAAAAGATTTTGTTTTATTCCCTATTTTTGGTAAGCTTTCCAAGTTTCAGGGTTTTTACTTTCAGTCAAAACTAACCTCATGCCAAATAGATCAAAATTCTAAACAGTGTACACCATTTTGTCTAGCAAATCTCTTCTATGAATTATTTAATACAATGTATACAAAAGAGCATAAGAATTCTAACTCTAAATAACTGGGGTTTTGCTAAAAGTTAGGTACATACATACAATAGAGCATATGCAGTCATTAAAACTTTTATAGATAAATTTTTTAAATCATGAAAAATTGTCTTTAGTATATGAAAAAGCCATTCATGGTAAGTATTCACAGTAAAGCAGGAATAGAAGGAAATCACCTGAGTCTTACAATAAAATCTACAAAATAACATAATATACATAATATGGAAAGGTTAAGTATTTTTCTCATAAATTCAAGAGGGCAAGTACAATTGTTCTCATAATTTTTATCTAGCATTTCAATGGAAACTTTCGCTAGTATAAATAGGAAAAAGAAATGGATAAAAAGTAGAAGGAAGAAAATATTTTTTTTTCTCAGATGACATGATTTATATAGAAAATTCTTGACTCTATAAAAATCTCCTGGGTTTAAAAGGGAAACAATCTACTAGGACTAAAAAGTGAATTTACCTGGGTTGGAAGTTTAAGAACATCAGTTTTTTTAAAAAATAATCTTATTTCTGTATACAAATCATAAGCAATTAGAAAATCAAACTTTTTCAAAAAGCGTAATTTACAACAGCATCATACATACAACACGCTTCAGAATAAATTGAGCAAAACCCATGCAAGAGCTCTTACCACTGAAATTCTAAAACATTTCTGAGATAAATGAAGTAAGACCTAAATGAAATCAGAGATGCATTGTTCATGGGTAGAAACACTCACAACTATTACATCCAACCTTTGGCTTCAACGGAATTCATGTATGTTGAATACAGGAGAAATACAGGAGAAATACAGGAGGCATTTTGAAGTAACGAACACGTTGCTTCTAACATACATATGGAATTTAAAATGATCCATAATGCCCACTATAATGGTTTTTTAAGGTGGTCTTTAGTTATTTCTACCTAATAACCCATGCCAAAATTATGTGCCTTAAATAATAATTTGTTATCTTTCAAGCTCTATGGATTGACTGACAGTCATACTTATGAATTTATGCAGACAGTTCATACTTGGGTATGTCTCATAAAGTTGGAGTAAGTAGTGGACTGGAATCATGGTACCTTATGACTCAGTCTAAGACGGCTTATTTACTTCTACATCTGTTATTTCAGCAGGGATGCCTACAAATCTGGAACAGGTTGACCATCTCACGAGAGGTTTCTACACATGACCTCTCTATGTGGCTAGTTTGATGTTTCTCATGCCCCGGCAGTAGTCTCTGAGTAAACATCCATGCAAGCTCACTCTATCCAAAACAAGTGACCAAGGTGGAAACTAAGTTTTCTTATGACCTGAGGAAGTTTCACTTTTTCACTTTGGCCACACTCTATCAGTTATGCAAAGGTAGCCCAGAGTCAACGTGGAAAGGGTTATATGTAATCGGGTTTTAAGGCCAAGAAGTAAGATTCTCTTGGTAGCAGCCTTGAAGACCAGCTGTGACAATTTTCCCCCTGACCTGAATGAGGCATATTCCTTCACATTCAAAACATACACATCTTCAAAAACTTCCTACATCTATGACAATACTTGTTTCAGGCTTGAAGTCTATGATATTATCAAATAAAACAGGTTTGAGGTGGATGAGTTTTTTTGGGTGTAGTTACATGGGTGCATTCAAGACCAATGGCAAAAAGCTGTTTCCTTATATTTTCTTCTAGATATTTTATGATTTCAGCTCTTACACTTAATTAAGTCTTTAATCCATTTTGAGTTAATTTTCATGAATGCTGTAAGATAAGGATCCAGTTTCATGATTTTGCATGTGCAAATCCAGTTTTTCCAGCACCATTTATTGAAGAGATTCTCTTTCTTTCCTGTGTGTCTTCGGCACCCTTGTTAAAGATGAGTGACCCTATACGCGTGGGTTTATTTCTGGGCTCTGTATTCTGCTGCAGTGATCCATGTGTTTGTTTTTATGCCAACACCACTGTGTCACCACTACCACAGCTACACAATGTAGCCTGACATCGAGAACTGTGATGTCTCCAGGTTCATTCTTACTTCTCAAGATTGCTTTGGATATTCAGGGTTTTTTGTCATTCCATACAATTTTAGGATTGCTTGTTCTCTTTCTTTAGAAAATGCCAAACAAGTTTTGATAGGAGTCCTTTTAAAGTTGCAGATAGCTTTGGGTGTTGTGAACTTATTAACAATATTCGTTCTTTCAATCCATGAGCACAAGATACCCTTCCATTTTTCATATTTTCCTCAATTTCTTTCATCGGTGTCTTCTAGGTTTCAGGGTACCAATCTCTCACTTCTTTGCTTAGATCAATGAAATAGCTGTCAGTGTTTGTTTAATACATTTAGGTGCTCTGATACTGGGTGCATAGCTTGTTATGTCCTTTTGATTAACTGACCCTTTTATTATTATATAATGATTTTTTTAACCTCTTGTTACAATTATTTTTACTTAGTCTGTTTTGTCTATTATAAGGATAAATATCATTATTTATTTTAGCTTTCATTTGCATGGAAATTTTTTTCCCTGTACCCCTACTTCAATCCGATGTACATCCTTAAGCTAAAGTACGTCTCTTATAGGCATTATACAGTTTGGTCTTTTTGTTTTGTTTTCTTTTTTTAAAAAATCCATTCAATCATTCATTCTATGTGTTTTGATTAGAAAATTTAATCTATTTAGAGTAATTATTGATCTGTAAGGACTTACCAATACCATCTTGCTGTTTCTTTGCTGGTTTATAGTTCTGTTCTTTCCTACTCTCTTACTGTTTTCCCTTGAGAATTTATAATTTTCCGTAGAGCCACTCTTTGATTCCCTCTCTTCATCTTTTGCATATTTAGTGTAGTTTTTTAAGCTTTATGGTTATCATGAAGCATACATAAAATATCATATAGTTGTAACAGTCTAGAGTTATAAATTCTTTAATATGATAAAGTTATATAAAAAACTGCTACTCTTGAGGTGCCTGGGTGGCTCAGTCAGTTAAGGGTCTGACATTGGCTCAGGTCATGATCTCATGGTTCATTAGATCGAGCCCTGCAGAGGGCTCTCTGCTGTCAGCACAGAGCCCACTTTGGATCCTCTGTCCCCTTTGCTCTCTGCCTCTCCCCTACTCATACTCTGTCTCAAAAATAAACATTAAAACACACACACACACACACACACACACACCCCTCTTTCACCTCCCTCTTTACATTTTATGTTTTCACGTTATAATTTACCTCTTTTTGTCTGTGCATGTATTAATAAATTATTGTAGCTATAGTCATTTGTAATGCTTTTGTCTTTTAACCTTTCTACTAGACTTAAGTAATAGCACACTGCCACATTCCAGTGTTGGGGCATTCTGAATTTGACTGCATACTTACCACTTAACTTTACCAGTGAGTTATATACTTTCATGGAATTTCATATTATTAGTTACAGTCCTTAAAACTCCCTTTAGCATTTCTTTCCTATAAGACAGGTCTAATGGTGATGTGATGAACTCCTTCAGCTTTTTTTTTTTTTTTTTTTTTTTTTGTCTGAGAATATCTTTATTTCTCCTTCAATCTGAAAGACAGCTTTTCCAGGTAAAGTGTCCTTGATTGGCTTTTTTTTTTTTCCTTTTGGCACTTTAAATATATCCCCCCACTCTTTGCTGGCCTGCAAGATTTCTCCTGAGAAATCTCCCATCCAAGTTCTTACCAGGCCAGACACTGTTTAGCTTCCAAGATTGGGTACATTCAGGGTGGTATGACATTTGTGGCTCTCCTGAGAAATCTGATAGCCTAAACGGGATTTCCTTGGATGTGAAGACTTATTTCCTCTTGCTGCTTTTAAAATTCTGTCTTTAGTTTTAGCAAGAGATGTGTTGTCAAATAAATTTTAAACCAATTTGGCCCCATTAATGATTACTTTATTAAGCTTTGCCATGGTGAACCCCAAGCAGCCTTTTTGTTGGAACTAATTTATCACCACTACAAAGGTTACACATTTCTGGGATATCCATTCAATGCTGCAAGTAATGTGACATCTCTTATCTATGGCTGATGGGAATTAACTACTCCTAGGCTTGTATGAGCCTTGGGAATTTTTCAGCCTACTGATTTCTCATGGTGCTCCCTAACAGCCTCAGGGAGTTTTTCTCTCACTGATGCATAGATTGGTGTTCAGCCACAGGCTATGCCCATCACCAAAGCTTGTTCTCTTTGTAGCTCTCTGATAATCTTCTTCACAAATTTTTGGTTTCTTGACCTCCCTGCCCTTCAAATACACCGACTTAACTCACTGAGAACATTCACTCTCATCTTCCTTGGATATGGCCTGGAAACTCTCCAGGTAGCAAGCTGGTGAAATTCTTTTCTCAGGGATCTGACTTATGGGGCCTGTTATCCAATGTGTAAAAACCTGTTTTATGTCTTCTTTCAGTTTTCTAGTTGTTTACCGAGAGAGGACTGGTTTTTTTGGCAGTCAATCCTTCATGAGTAGAACTGTGTTGTGTATTTTAAACTAAAATTTCTGGCTATGAACTATGAGGCCTTGCAGAAAGGGACATTAAGCTCTTCGGAAAACTGGTATTGTAATTGCTTCGAAATGGATTATAATTAGGATATTAAAGAAGGTACTTCACTAAGTTTCAGACATGTGCATACATAAGATTACCACCCCACGTGCACTGTTAAAAAGGACAAGGATTATTAATAAATCTAGAAAAGGGGAATTGGTTTTGACTCTGTTTCATTTTTCCCACACTAGTTAAGTATTTGTAGGCCATCAGAATCTCAATGTGATTATATTTTGCCCCAGAAGTGAACATTTAAGCTTGGTGTGCTTCTTTTAATGCTGGCATGTCAACATTCAATTACTTTTTAAATGTGCATTTATTATCCACCTGCTATTTGGAAGGTACATTGGTAGGAATAACAAGTTTCAACCCATGTGGACACAAAACTATGCTCATAACACATATTCCTAGTTTGCATCCAATAAAATACTCATCCCTTATGATATTGATAGGCGTGTTATAACAAAGTGTATGGAGTACAGAGTAAGCAACTGTGTGAAACAACAAAATGTCAAAACATGGTCTTATAAGCAGATATCTTTGTTACTTATCAAACTATGGGAATACATGAGAGAAGTGAGAGCAGGTCTAAAATGTCCTGTGTAAATAAATGAAATGAAATGAAATGAAATGAAATGAAATGAAATAAAATAAAATAAATAAAATAAATCTCTATATTAAGGAAGTAAACTCACCACTGGGAGATCTAAATATGGAAGAAGAGAAGAAAATCAAAACAGGCATGGAAATAGGACTTTTCAAGGAACTTTTTAGAGGGAAAGGTGAAAGAGGTGTTGACTACAGTTGGTGTGGAATTTTGAGTGCTACATTGCTAACCAGAATTTTAGTCAGTGTTACTGTATAATGACTTCTGTGACTCCTCTCTTCCATGTCTTCAATAAATTTTCAGTGAAAGAACATACTGCTTTTCAATGTTTTGAATGGGTTTTATTTACTTATTTTTTATGCTGAGATGAAATTTGAATTAAAAATTTTATCTTAAGAAATGTTAGCTTTATCTGGGCTACACAGCAGTAAACAGTGGGATGACAGCAGCCCACGTATGATACATGAATGCATACTGTGAATTTCCAAGAGGGGACTACATTATGCAGCCTGGCCCAATTTATTTAATCGCAGAAGCTTTCCTCCAGGAAAATTTTGTGAAATCATTCCTCAAAGAACCAGATTGGGGAATAAGGCTTCACAATTTTAAGCCATTTAATTAAAATCTACACAGAACTAAACTTTAAAGCACTATATTTGTTGCCATAACAAAATACCATAGACCAGGTGGCTTCAACAATAGAAACTTAATTTCTTAAGAGTTTTGGAGCCTTAATGTCTGAGATCACAGTGCTAATATGGTCACGTTCTGATGAGATCTCTTTTCCTGGCTTGCAGATGGCAGTCTTCTCACTGTGTGCTCACATAGCCTTTCCTTGGTGCATGAGAGTAGAGAGTCATCACTCTCTCTTCTTCTTTTTCAATTTTTAAAATTTTCTTTATTTTTTATTTTTTCAGAGAAAGAGCCCATGCTGGTGCACAAGGGCAGGGGAGGGGCAGAGGAAAAGAGAGAAAATCTTAAGCAGGCTCCACACCAGCGCAGACCCTGACTCAAAGCTTGATCTCATGACCTTGAGATAGTGACCTGAGCTGAAATCAAGAATCAGACACTTAACTGACTCAGACACCCAGGAGCCTCTCTCTTCCTCATGTGATAAGGCCACAAACCCTATAGGATTAAGATACTACAGGTATGACCTTGGCTTACCTAAATTACTTCCTAAACACCATATCTCAAATACAGTCATTTTGGGGATTGGGTTCAGCATATGAATTTGGGAGGAACACAATTCATTCTATACCAAAAAACATGAGAATTACTATCTCTAAACACATAAACATTACTTGTGATTGCAACTGTTTTATTTTTACACAAAAGTTACTGAAGATATATGCCAGAAAAACTAGATTTTAGTTACTAGGTTAATTTTTCAATGTTAGTTTAGCAATTTTTAGAGAAATTTGAAATTTATATTCTTGATATTTTTAGCAGAGACAGTAAGTCATAAGCCAAAACAAAGAGAGAAAACAAAGAAGGCAAACTAGAACAGTCAGAGTTAGTCTGATATTTTATAACTTATCAGAGTATAGGTAATAACACTTCAATAAAAGAAGAATAGAAAGATTAAAATACTTTTTCTAGACCACTTTCTTATAAACGTTAATATAAAGTTAAAGGAAACCCATTAGAGCATCATTTCATGAGCTGCAAATGACTTTAAGATTGTTCTTCTCTATAAATATTCATAAACACAATGATCTGCTCTATATTTGGACCAGGTAAAATGTATGGCAGATACGTGGGATAATAATGATTATAATTTCTAGGGGAACTCTGCAATCAAAACAAGGGTTTTCAACACAATTTTGAACGGCACAGAGAATGTCTCAAAAGTCAGTTGAGACTTTTACACAGTAAACATGAGTCAGTTTCATGGCATTAATTTGTTAAAGTTACTATGAGCTTACAAACTACCTCTCAAAATACTCAGGATGTAAACTATAACTATTAACAATCTGCTAAGATTTTTAGCATACTATTAAAACATTTTAATGGACTTAAATATATTAGGAAAAATTATGTTCTGAGATTATTTCAATTAGCTAGGTAAAGAATGCTTTAACCATTAGAGAATAACATCTCTTTAATTGCAGTTTAAAGTTAGCAAATGTAACTAAAAAGCTCAAATAAAATAGGATACGTGAAAATGTCAAAGTACAATAATGTTAAACAGGGTAACTATGACAAAGAGTAGACAATTTGGGAAAATAAGAAAAAAAATACAACACTGAGGAAAAAAATTATTCATAATAAACACAAACAAAAATAAATATAAGTCAAATTATCTCTTGGGAGTTTAATTTACTTGCCCACTGGTAAGTTATTATTATTCCTTAATAATTTGGCAATGGGACATGAAACTATCTCTGATATGAGAATTTGGTCCAGAGAATTATATTTGATGAGTTGCTTGAAATCTCTGTCAATGTTAAGTTCTAGCACTATAAAGCAACCATTTTTTGTTATTAGGAATCGTAGGATAAAAAACATCATGCAGGCTAATCCACCAATTAAATTCTTCAACGGTGGTAGATTATTTGCAAATATGGCCACAACAATCCCTCTCATTCCTGTATCATAATCCTTTTCATCTCCCCCTATGAAGTACAGAGTCTGTTTTTACATCCTTAAATCTGGGTTGGCTTTGTGACATACTATGACCTATAGTACTCAACAAAAATGAAGTTTTGTGACTTTCCAGCCTAGCTTTTAATAGGCCTTGCACCTTCCACCCTCTCAGGAGGTGAGAAAGCCTACCCTTTTGCTTCTATATAAGAAAGCCCATATGTTAAAGGACCACATGGAAAGAAAAGCCAGGCTGACAAACAGAGCAGGCACTGGGGCCACTTTGCAAAATACAGACACATCTGAGAGGCCAGATGACTGCATCTTCATGAGTAAATATGGGCCAAACTGCTGATCCATTCAATCGAGAACAAACAAATGATTATTATCTGAAGATACTACTCTACTCAGGGATGGTCTATTATGTAGAAATGGATAAATAACACAGGAATTGGTAGTCAGCATTGTAACAAAACCCTAAAGTATGTGGCACTGAATTTGGAATCAGACAGCAGGAAAAGGCTAGAACACTGATAAGGGGGCTGAGAAGGATGAATAAATGGCAAACTCTTGTGGAGCATGAAGAGACAGAAAGGAAGATGTCATTGGAGTCTCAAAAAAGGTGAATCAAGCCCAGTGTTGGTAGGAAAAAAAAAAAAAAAGTGGCAGAAAGTATGAGCCGAGGGAAGCTGGAAGTTAGTAAATCTCTTTAAGAGACTTGTTGATCTGGACAAGGAGGTATCCAGTTAAAATGTTGAAAGTGCCAAATGAGTTTTCCCACTGAGTGCTAGAAGATACTGCAAAAAAGAAATAAGCAAAGCAGATACTAATTTCTATGAAATACAGAGGACTTAAATGAATCTTAAGAGCGTTATCCCATAGCAGCCTACCTCACTGCAAATAGAGAGAGATGAATCTCAGAAATAATTCTGGATATCACTTTTGGGACAGAGAGATTCACAGAACTATAACAATGTTTTTAAGAGAGGTGTCCTGGCCTAAGCACCACCAGCACAGACGATAAAGGCATGAGAGAATAAAAATGAAAAGTATGGAACGCCTGGGTGGCTCAGTCAGTTGAGCATCTGACTCTTGATTTTGGCTCAGGTCATGATTTCATGTTTCTTGGTATCAAACCCCATGTAGCACAGAGAGCAGATAGCACAGAGCAGATAGCACAGAGCCTGCTTGGGATTCTCTGTCTCCCTCTTTCTCTGCCCCTCCCCTGCTTGCACACATGCTCTTTCTCTCTCTCTCAAAATAAATAAGTAAACTTAAAAAAAAAAGAAGAAGAAGAAAGAAAGAAACAAAGAAAGAAAGAAAAGTAGGTTCTGGCTGACAACGTTGTACAAGCAGGAAACAGATTAAGAAAGCTGTGCATTCCAAACATTGGACACTTCTTATGGAAAAGAAGGAAACACTCTGAGGGTTTAGCAAAGAGATGTGGCGAATAGCTGATTAAAGGGAACAACTCAGGGCGCCTGGGTGGCTCAGTCGGTTAAGCGGCCGACTTCAGCTCAGGTCATGATCTCGCAGTCCGTGAGTTCTAGCCCCGCGTCAAGCTCTGGGCTGACAGCTCAGAGCCTGGAGCCTGCTTCAGATTCTGTGTCTCCCTCTCTCTGACCCTCCCCTGTTCATGTTCTGTCTCACCCTGTCTCAAAAATAAATAAACGTTAAAAAAAATTAAAAAAAAAAAAAAGGGAACAACTCCCAGGTAGTGGAACTGTTCAAGAGTCAAAGAACATTCCATTTTGAAACAAAAGGACCTAGACAGATGTGCTCAGATGCCTTTCCGTAATGCTATGTGCCAGTGACTCGTACAGTATTTTCCATTTCCATTCTCTTTGAATGCGGCTATCCTGCCAACGTCTGACCACTGTATGTGTGTTGAGGGCAGAGGGACTGATGGTGGATAGTATATCTTTTTAGTTTTAGGTGCGGAGAATAAAGAGGAAGCACCTAGGACAAGGGGCAGCCTAGAAGCTTCTTTCACATATGGATCATATATAGATCATGAAATCGTGGATTGTGATACAGATGCACATGACTTACACAGTACTCTTTAGAAATAAACCTAGAGGCATCTGGGTGGCTCAGTCAGTTAAGCCTCTGACTTCGGCTCAGGTCATGATCTCACTGTTTCTGAGTTCGAACTCCGAGTCAGGCTCTGTGCTGACAGCTCGGAGCCTGGAGCCTGCTTCGGATTCTGTGTCTCCCTCTCTCCCTCTCTGCCCCTCCCTTGCTTACATTCTGTCTGTCTCTCTCTCTCTCTCCCTAAAAAAAATAAACAAACATTACAAACAATTTTTTTTAGAAATAAACCTAGAAGACAGAAAGGAAAACAAGACAGGGTAAACCAAAGAAGTAATCTTCAGTGAACTTCTCCATTACCAGTCAATGGAGTGTCAATCACAACAAAGAACTGTCACATCTTTGAGGCATTCCCTGGAGACAGATTCAGCAAATCAGCAACCAACAGGCACAGTAAGTGGGAGATGGGTGTAACTTCCAGGAAACGGGAATATGAGCAAGGAACAGATCTACACCACGTTTGTAATTTATATTGGAAGCTTCCCATTTGGACAGCTACACATTATACATTAGAGCTGTCACATACCAGTGACGCTTGCTTTATAACTTATAATTACCCTGTATGAATAAAATTGTTCAAAATCTATCATCTGATGTATTTTTAGAAAATACAATGCTCTACTACTATGTACTGTGCGCACCGATTTTTAAGAAACTTTGAGTGTGGCCCTGATATGCGTCAGAAACGGCGAGGTGGTGAACACGCAATGCTTAATTACATACATTTCCTGCCAAACCAAAGCTCACAGTTGAATACCAGACTCTACCTTGGAAGCACATCACTGCGAAACTCTTTTAAATAATCAGCAAACAACTGTTCAGACTGACAGGAAATTAAGCGAGCAAAAGTGCTTATTGATCACTCTATCAATGTACAGAATCAAAAAACATTAGACTTTCAAAACCATCTCGCTAAATGCACATCAATCTAGAAGTCAGAAAAGCTTTATGTGTAAGATTGTGTTCACGTGATATACACCAGAAACATCCCACTGCTTGTTATCATTCATGATCGAAGTTAAATTATGCCTGCTGGCTTAACGGTGGATCGACAATCAAGGCAAAGGCCAGTGTCCAGGGTTCAGTTAACATTTTGAAATAAAATGTTTAACAAATATTTGTTGAGCATTTACTGTACTACTATTGGATTGCTGTGTCACCAATTATCACAAACTTGGTGACTTAAAACAATCCATATTTATTATTTCACACTTTCCTGCAGTCAGGGGTCCATGCCACAGAAGTCTCCACTCTCTGAAATGCAGAATTTTACGCACTCTCAATTTTAGACTGCACGGAAGTTGCTGCTTTTACAATTACCTAGCTGTCAGACCCCAACAAAGGAAACAGCAGAATGTGATACGCAGAAAGTCAAGAATGTGCCAGATGATTGCAACCACTACTGGTTTATATATTTCTCTGTTTTTAAGTTTATTTATATAGAAAGTGAGTGAACATGAGCAGGGGACGGGCAGAGAGAGAGAGAGAGAGGGAGAGAGAGAATCCCAAGCAGGCTCTGAGCAGTCAGCACAGAGACTGACCTGGGACTTGATCTAATGAACCATGAGATCATGACCTGAGCCAAAGTTAAGAGTCAGACGCTTAACTGGCTGAGCCACCCAGGTGCTCCTGGTTTACACATTTCTCTCAAGCAAAGAGCATATATGTCAGGGATCCTCAGTAGAGCTGAGTTCCTTAATACAGAGGCTCTAGACCGCAGTGGAACAGGGCAAAAAATCACAGGAGTTTGAAGTTACACAGCCTTGAGTTCGGGCTGTAGAGATTTCTAGAATATTTTAATTCTGCATCCATGAATTACATCTGACTTCATGGTAGTAAATGTGAATCTTGGGCAGTAAAACATGTTTTGTAAATTGACAATGCCCTGCATCCTCTCATAGCAATGCCTTGTTCTGGGCACATATTAAATCTCTTGAGAAATTTGAAATACCTCATGCTTCTAGAAATTATTTACCACAGATCTTTAAATTAGAAATGCTTTAAATTAGTAAACTATTTTGCTTCCTTACATTGACTCATTTTATGCTCTAAAGAGTCATCTGTATGTAAATTTTAACTCTTTTAATATTAATTGTACATTAACCATCATCTACGTCATATCTGAGCAGCACATCTGAAGTGACCTTAAAATAAAGTGTTGATAATTTGAATAGAATCACTTTGACAGAACTTTTACCCACTCACTTGATGCCCTATGAAGACACTGATGAATATCAAGATGTAATTATCCAAAGCAGCAAGGGTTGCTTCTGCACAGTCTACAAAGTTTGATGATTAGTCAGACAAAACTGCTATCAATTATGGAGACAATTATCTTGCCTCCACAGTTGTGAGAGCTGAACCAGAATGTCTCGTTCTTATAAACATTATGGACAAATATTTCATAACCATGCCAAGCACACAGGCTGACAAATTGCTTTATAGAGGCAAATAGAAAGTTTCATAATTTACTCATTTAAAACATGTTTATAAAGGGATCCCATGCTTATACAGATTTTTCTTTTGTCATTGAGTGAAATGAACTGTTTTGGCATGTATAACGCAGCGTTGTTGTAAATTTTATCCAAGTGCCCAGAAATTATTGCAATGTTTTCCAGTCTTCAAATACTTTGTGACTTAAAGGAACAACAAGAAAAAAAAAAGATTTTTAGAAAACATGACATGAAATAGCCAGGAAATTGCAATATTAATGAGCATAATCTCACCCTTGTACAAGAGCATGTAAATTCAATAAGTGTGTAACAGGTATTCCCCTACTCTTTGTACATCTTTCTTTCAATAAACAG
The DNA here is from genome assembly GCF_018350195.1 of Panthera tigris. Classification (NCBI taxonomy): domain Eukaryota; kingdom Metazoa; phylum Chordata; class Mammalia; order Carnivora; family Felidae; genus Panthera; species Panthera tigris. The sequence continues at coordinate 99,108,884 of NC_056660.1, read as the reverse complement.
GAGAAATAAGCTAATAGTATTCACATAAAACCAACCGGGTGAAAGGGTAGATGGATGGTCACCACCAATCTCTCTTAGACCCTTACAAAGTACAGGAATACTGAAAGGCCACAGCAAATATAATGAAATGAAGCAAAACACGTGGGTCAATATTCTCCAGGGACGGAGTATGACTGAAAAGAATCCTTGGTTAAACCTGTGGGTATGATATTCACCAAGTTGGGTTCACACAATGGCACAAGTACCCTTTTCTTCACCACTTCCGTACGTGGTTCAACTTATCTAACAAAACATGTAGAACAAATACGTAATTTAAAAATGAAAATTTGAATGGATGCAAATATACTTGTCTATGCAGTATTCACTCCAGTCTGGTTTCATGACAAATTTTTATGAACAAATGATAATCTTTCTCTAGAATATAAGTAGATAATTTGCTTCCTAATTTTTATAATTGACCTAGAAGTAATAACGTAATGGTACAATCTCATTATTTTAAAAAACATGTATAATGAATATGTAAACTATGCTTTGTGAGGTCTATGAGAGTGGAAAGTATGCGTACAGTAGTAAATTATTATTCTAGGATTCTTGTATTTCTGGAAAAACTATGGCCGAGTTGGAAAAATCTCTCCAAGAGCTAACACCTTTTCAGGCACTATGCATTCCACCACCATGTATGAGAATTCTACTTGGTCCACAATGGAGCCCACCCTACTAACTGCCTTTCTGTTTTTCATTTAGTCATTCCTGTGAAGATGTACTCGCGGTATTGGCTTTAGTTTTAACTGTCATTTCCTTAATGACTAATGACATTGAATATCTTGCCATGTACACATTTTCATTCAAAAATATTCTTTGGTTAAGTGCTCACATTTTTGCCCATTTTTATTACATTGTCTTATTTATGAGAATTTTGCAGATAACTTGGACTCCAGTCATTTGTTAGATATGTGTATACAAATATTTTCTCAAAGTATTGGCTTGATTTTGTATTTTGGTATAGTAATTTGCAAAAAGCAAAAAACTTTTAATGTGAAGGATGTTCAATATATAATTAGCATTCATGATTTTGATTTTTGTCCATCAAGGTCACTAATTTTCTTCTATTTTTTCTATCGTAAGTATTCTCTTTGCATTTAGGTCTTTGACCACATTTAATTTGATTTTTGTATATGGCTGTAAGAAGGGACAAGGTTTATTTGTTTCCATTATCTTTGAAGTATTCCAGCATTATTTGTTGAAATTACTCTTTTTATTATATTACCTTGGCACTATGAATATGAGGATCTATTCCTAGACTCTCTATTCTGTCCCAATGATTCATATGTTTATTTTTATTCCAATACCATACTGTCTTGATTATCTTAGTTTTAGGGTAAGTCTTGGAATCAGACAGTAGAGTCCAACAACTTTAATATTTTTAAAACTATTTTGGCTTTCTTTGCTTTTCATTATAAATTTTCAAGTTAGATTGTCAACTTCTAAAAAAAATCTATGATTTTGATTGAGAGCACATGTAATGTACAGTTAAATTTGGGGGACTACTGACATCTTAATAATATTGAGTAACTGCATGAACAGTGTATTACTTCATATACTGAATTCTTAGTTTCTTTCATCAATGTTTTATTCATTTAAGCATACAAATCAGGTATATATTTTGTTTTATTAATCCCTAAGTATTTCATACTTTCATGTTATTAAAATATATGCCATTATCATCTCAATTTCCAACTCTTCCTGCTCACTGTAGAGATATATAATCTATTTTTGTATTTTGCTCTTGTATTTTCTAACACTACTCAGCTCACTTGTTTGTTGTACTACCTTTATTGTCGTCTCTTCGGGATTTTCTACATAGGAAAATATGTCCTAAATGAATAAAGACAGTTTCTTTCTTTACAATCTCTGTGCTTTTTATATTTTTTTTCTTTTCTGGTCCTGATTAGGTCTGCCAATCAAATGTTGAAAAAAATCTCATAAGAGTAGATATCCTCTCTTTGTGGTCTTCATAGGGAAGGGAGTGTTGGGAAAGTACTTAATATTTCAGGATCAGTTTCCTAGTGGATGTTTTGTGTTCGATGGAGGACCATAGATTCCTTCTATCTACATGTACCAGAAATTTCTTTTAAATCATGAGTTAAAGTTTGACTAATGCTCTTTCTCCATGTATTGAGATAATCATTTTACTTCGTTACAGTACTATGATATAGTGCATTATATTGATTGGTTTTTAAACACTGGCACACTGGCACAAACTTCCATTTCTGAAAAATTTGGTCATAATATATTGCCATTTTTATATATTCCTGAATTCTATTTTCTATAATTTTTAAAATATTGTGTTGGGGTGCCTGGGTGGCTCAGTCGGTTAAGTGTCCGACTTCAGCTCAGGTCACGATCTCGCGGTCTGCGAGTTCGAGCCCCGTGTCGGGCTCTGGGCTGATGGCTCAGAGCCTGGAGCCTGCTTCCGATTCTGTGCCTCCCTCTCTCTCTGCCCCTCCCCCGTTCATGCTCTGTCTCTCTCTCTCTCTCAAAAATAAATAAACGTTAAAAAAATTTTTTAAATATTGTGTTTTTATTCATGAGGGATAATGGTCTATAGATACATTTCTTATAATGCTTTTGACTGGTTTTGTATCAGGGTCCTTATAAATGCTGTCCTTATAAAATAAATTCAGAAATGTTCCCTCTTATTTATGGGAAAAGTTTGTGTATAAATTGTATTTGTTTGCTTAAATGTTGGTTAGAATTCAGTAACAAATTTATCTGGACCAGGAGTTTTCTTTATAGGATGATATTTAACAATGAACCCAATTTATATAATGGCTAAGATTATACAAAGTATCTACTTCTTCTTGAATAAGTTGTTAGTTTTAGCCCAAAGGAATTTTTCTGTGTTATTTACATTATCAAAATTTTGGTATAAAGTTGTTCAAGCTGTTTACTTAATATAATTTTACTGTAAGATGTATGCTTCCCCCTTCATTCATGACATTGTTTTAATTTTATCTATTAATCTTGCTAGAGTTTTATCACTTTTATTAATTTTTTAGAAAGAATCAGCTTTTGGTATTCTTGATTTTCTGTGTGTGTATGTCTTTGTGTGTGTTTGAGTATGTATTTTTTGTGTGGGCAGGAGTGTGTTTGTGTATATTTCCCTGTTTTCTGCTCTTCATCATCACCTTTCTTCTTGCTTTGCATTACATTTGCTCTTTCTTTCTATGTAAGGTAGACATTTGGGATAGCTCTAATTTTCTACTGTAAGAATATAATGCTATGCATTTCCTTCTAAGCATTGCTTTCACTGCATCTTTCAAGTTTTTTGTGTTTCCCTTTTCATTCAATATAAATATTTGCTCATATCATTTGTAATTTTTTTGAATCCATGTACTGTGTATTTAAATTAAAGGAGATTTTCCAGGTATTTTTTTGCTGTTGATTTATAGTTCAATTCTATTGGGGTCAGAAAATATACATTGTATATTTCAATAACCTAAGTAATATGATCCTTGTCAATGTCCAGGTTTACTTAAAAACAGCGGGTGCCCTTGAATTGCTGGGTAGTCTGCTAAAAGTTAAAAAGCTAAAATTATTTCATTTTGTTGTTCATGTCCCATACATCCTTATTAATTTTTTGTCTATGTGCTCTGTCAGTTACAGAGAGAGGAGCACTCTGTACCTTATACTTATATTTCAGGTATAACTGTGGGTCAGTTTTTCCTTTCAGTTCTTTTAGTTACCACTTTATATAATTTGATGTCATTTGTTGGGCCTGTAAATGTTTGGGACAATTGGCATCTTAACAAAATTGACCTTTTTCATCCATCCACATGATTTATTTAAGTTTTCTTTATTTTCTTCCAGCATATTTTGCAAGCTTGCCTGCATTACAGAGAGCTCCTGCCTTCACAATCTTCTCGCCCATCCCCCAGTAGCAAATTGCAGTTGTGTACTATTCATGGATAACTCTGTTTAAGCCAAAAGAATATTCTCAGTTTCTTTGTCAGATCATAGTCTTAGGAAGTTCTGTGCACTTGGGAATGGTGGTGGTGGTTGGTGGGAGGAATGTCCCGGCATTCCTAATCCTTTCCAGTACATGAACACCATTCTGTGTTTTTCAAGCCTAGTGGATTGGGCAGGAATAAATTTCCTTTCTCTGCCCACATCTGTACCAACTCTCTTCTTTATATTGATACAAGGTCCCAGGAGCAAGAGATTTTTCTTTCTGGAACAATTACTGGAGGTCTTTGCAGAAAAGCACGTGTGTCTACAAGCTACCCTTGTATCTGGAAACCCAGTTGTTCTAAACTGATGTCATAGCCCAAACTCAATTTTAGAAATTTATTAAAGTTTGAGATAATTTATTCTTCCCTCTAACTATGGCAGCCAATTTTTCCTTCCATAATTTGTCAAAGGTGAAATGGTTCATGTCTTGTCTTTCTTCACAGGATTATGTCATTTTTTGGAATTCAGTTCCCTTGATTGCCTTCAACTTTGATGGACTCAATAAAAGTTACGGTTTTGTAGACCATCCAACTTTTACTCATTTGTTAAAACTGAGTGAGTTTCTTTTTCAGCTTTCTACATCCCAGGCAGAGGAGAAGCTCTGCTAAGTCAATCTTGAAGAAAAATAACACTACTGGAGGACACAACAGCTGCCAAATTTAAAGACTTACAAATGTAAGAGCGAGAGCTTGGCAAAAAGCAGGCAAATAGAACAATGAGACAGGTTACAGAGCTAATTAAATGAATGCACACATTAATGTCACTGATTCATGAAGAATACATCAAATATCAAAAAAAGAGTGTAAAACATAGGGATGTCCAGCTGGCTCAATCAGTAGAGGATGTGACTTTTGATTTCAAGGTCATGAGTTCAAGCCCCACATTGGCCTTAAAGCTTACTTCAAACAAACAAACAAACAAAGAATAAAAAGAATATAGAAATATAAAAGGTGGAAAGATAGTAATGATATGGTATGCAAATTGATTAAAAAGAGTTGATGTAGCTATATTACTATAGATACAACAGATTTTAGATAAAAGTTTGAGATATAAATGAGTGTCTCATAAATAGACACATATAGTTACCAAAAATATAAAAATTGCCTATAACCCAGAAATGAAATATAGAAAAGAAAACAAATTACATAAATATATAAAAAAACAAATCAACAATTATACTGGGAGATGTTTAATACATCTCTCAGTAACTTACAAAATAAAAAGGCTACATTCATTAAGTATATACAAGTATTGAAGACTGTAATTAACAAACATCTTAATAGATATGTACAGAACACTATACTCTACACTTATGCCACACACACATTTTTTAAAGCCTTCATGAAACATTTATAAATACCGTATACTGATTCATACCAAATATCGATAAATTTCAAATACTGAAGTTACAGAAAATTTCCTGTGCCTACAGCGCAATTAATTAAAAAAATTAACAGCTAAAATATAACTAGAACATTCCTGTGTTTCTGTAAATTAATAAGTCCATTTATAAACAATTATTGGGCCAAAAGAAAATTACTAACATAGTAAGACAGTATTTGGGACTTAATTTTTTTTTAAATTTTTTAAATGTTTATTTATTTTTGAGACAGAGAGAGACAGGGCATGAACAGGGGAGGGTCAGAGAGAGAGAGGGAGACTCAGAATCGGAAGCAGGCTCCAGGCTCTGAGCTGTCAGCACAGAGCCTGACGTGGGGCTTGAACTCACTGACCGTGAGATCATGACCTGAGCCGAAGTCAGACGCTTAACCGACTGAGCCACCCAGGCGCCCCTGGGACTTAATTTTAACAACAATATGACACAATAAAAGTTGTGGAATGCCATTAAAAGAGTGTTTTGAAGGAAAAATCAAAGATTCCAATGCTTCTATTGGAATAACAAAGGAAAAAATTAAAAGCTAAAATAGAAAACAGAAAAAGGACAGCAAAAATAACAGAAAAATTAATGCAACATATAGAGTATGAACAAAACAAATTATTTCTATTAAAAAATAATACATATTTTTAAAAATCTGTCTTATAATTGATCACAAAAAAAGGAGGTAACAGTAATTTTCACGAGTGCCACAGGCAATGAAATGATCATAATGAATATTATAGAAATTTTTATGCCAATAAACTTATAATCTATGCAAATGGAGAAATACCTTGAAAAATTATCAATATGGACTGAAAAATAATGACCTTCTCTTGTTACTAACTTCTCTACTTATTCTACCCACTGGCAAACTATTTCTCTAATTCTCTGCTCTCTGTTTGTGAGTTTGACCTTTTTTTTTCTTTTTTTTTTTTTTAAGATTTCACAAATATTTCATACCATGCAGTATTTGTCTTTCTCTGTCTGGCTTATTTCACTTAGCATAATGTCTTCCAAATTCATCCATACAGTATCAAATGACACAATTTCCTCATTTTGTACAAATGAATGATACTCCACTGAGTACATGTTTTAAATATATAAATGCAAGTACATATACCACATTTTCTTTATCCATTCATCTGTCAGTGAACAATGGACATTCAGTTTGTTTCTCTACCTTGGCTATTGTGAATAACACTGTAATAAACATAGGAATGCATATATCTCTTCAAGATCATTTTGTTTCCTTTGGAAATATACCAGGAAGTGTGATGTCTGGATCACATGATAGTTGTATTTTTAAATTCTTAAGGAAATTTCATACTGTTTTCCATCGTGGCTGAACCAATTAACATTCCCATCAACAGTGCATATCTTCAACATATTTGTTATTTCTTGGTTTTTTGATAACAGACACCCTAATAGGTATGAAGTGCTATCTCATTGTGGTTTTGATTTGCATTTCCCTAATGATGATTGATGCTGGGCAGCTTTTCATATGTATGCTGGCCATCTGTATGCCTTTGAAAAAATGACTTTTCATGTCCTTTGCCCAGTTTTAATTGAGCTGTTTGGTTTTGTGCAATTGAGCTGTATGAGTTCCTTACATATTTTGGATATTAATCCACTCTCAAATGCATGAATTACAAATATTTTCTCCCATGCCATAGGTTAATTTCTCATTTTTAAAATTGTTTTCTTTCCTGTACAAAAGCGTTGTAGTTTAATATATTCCCAATTGTTTGTTTTTGCTTTTGTGACCTTTGCTTTTGCCGTCAGATCCAAAAAAGTCATTGCCAAGACCTGTGCCAAAGTGGGAACAGCCTACATTTTCTTCTAGTAGTTTTATAGTTTCAAGTCTTTAATCAATTTTGAGTTCATTTTGTCTATACTGTAAGTAGTGGTCCAATTTTATACTTTTGCATTTAGTTATCCAGTTTTCCCAGCACCACTTATTGAAGAGACTGTCCTTTCCCCACTGACTATTCTTGGCTTCCCTGTCATAAATTAATTGACCATATACGTGTGGGTTTATTTCTGGGCTCCTCATTCAGTTCCATTTGATCTCTCTGTTTTTATGCCAAGAATAAAGTTTTAAAAAATGAATTTACCCAGGAGATTTTAAAGAATTTAATACATAGTTAAAATTTTTCAACAGTGTAATCAGGAGACACAGTTTAAAAAAAAAAAAGAGTGACACGAGTGACTTGTATTTAAATTATCACCCTGTGTGCTATGTTGAGAAGATATTGACATAAATGGGATGAGAAGCAGGAGAAAAGTTGAGATAGTATAGTATTAGTCTGAGTGTGATAACAAGACCAAGGTTATGACAGTGGAGATAACAGATGTCAAACTTGGGAAATATTTTGGAGAGAAGGTTGACTGGATTTCGTGATACGCTGAGTGGGAAATGTGAGTGGAAGAGAGTTGCCATAGATAAATCCACAATTTGGAGGTTGACCAACTAAAAGGATAGCATTTCTATCATTTGAGATGGAGAATAATATAGAAGGAGGAGGCTTAGAAGTAATATAAGAAATTCTTTGGCTTTGGGGTGCCTGGGTGGCCCAGTCAATTAAGCATCCGACTCTTAGTTTTGGCTCAGGTCATGATCTCTTGGTTCATGAGTTTGAGGCCCACGTTGGGCTCTGCGCTGACAGCATGGAGCCTGCTTGGGGTTCGCTCTCTTTTCCTATCTCTGCCCCTCTTCCATGCTTTTCTCTCTAAATAAATAAATAAATAAATAAATAAATAAATAAATAAATTTTTTAAAATTGGGTTAGAAATGTCTACTAAACTTTAGGACAAAGGGAAATAGTTTAATCAAGACAAAAGCACAGATCATAAGTGAGAGGACTGAGAAGACTATACTAAAATTAAAAATATCACACAGTGAAAATACAAGCCCTGAATAGAAAGTTATTTGCAACCACACAAAGGATTAGTATTTCTAATAAGGACATTCTATGGATTTGATTCAAAACATTTGCTCTATACTTGTGGACCCATATGCAATTCATAAGTGTACCATTTCATTTTAAGTTGGGGGGAAATTTCCTAGATATCTTTCTTTTGTATATTTCCAGTTTAATTTCATTCAATCAGACACAAAATAGGAATTTGGGAAGGTAAATATTACTAGCTTTAGTTTTAGTCCTGCACTTGCTCTGTAAAGGAGTCCAACTTTCTTATATCTATTGTTTCACTCTTATGTGTCTTCAATTATTTTTCAGTGAGTAACTGATTAATTCTCATACTGCTAACGTTAACGAGTGCTAGGTGCCAAATGAGTCGGTCTATTTAATTTATAGGTCTGCAAATTTCTTCTGTTACCAATGTTTTTAAAAAATGTGTATATTAAAATATATCTTACAAAATGTGGGGAATAAGCTTAACAATTTCCTGGGCTTACACCAATGGGTTAACAAGACATAAAGAATTACAAAGCCATAGGATGCTCCCACTTGAGTTTGGATAAACAAGATAAGGCACCCCGGAATAGAGAGGGGTGCAAAGGCACTCAATACATAGGTATATGAAATAAACAAGATTAGGTATTCAGGGCAAAAGTGTCCCCCAATTTAGTACTATAGCAGAAATCTGCTTTCACAGGATACACCAAGTTAGGTAAACAGGTAAATTGGGCTATAGACCCCTGCACTGCAGGTGAAGGAGCCAAGAGTGGAGATGATTAACAAAAGAAAAGGTGCCTTGTTAACCCTGAGGCTATTTCCCCATCTGCCTTATCCTCTAGTTTATCTAAGATAAACAGACAAGGCGCCTCCTGTCTGCCATTAACAACCATCTACCCATCTGCCCGGTGCCAGGATTTTGTTTTAAATTGACCCAAACCCCAAACACCATATGTCTTCAAAACCCCCTTTGCCCTCACGTCCCCAAGTTAATGTTCCCAGTTTCTTTTTCTCTTTGTGCACACCCATCACATTTGTAAGCCTTCTGATCTTAATAAATACAGGGCGAAAACCCTTATTCAGGGCTCTTGTCTTTTCCCAGACATTAACCATCTCTCACATTTTAATCCTGCATCCCACTCTTTTGCTGGCCAAAAGAGAACTTTAGACTTAGAGTCTACGACAACAAAATAACATATATACAACAAATTATACAACTAATTTCAGGAATTTAAAGAGGAAGAGTGAACACAGAAGAAACTACCAAATTATAAGAACCAGAACATTATCTGTTCCTTTGCATTGCCCAAAATGCCTCTCTTGAGCTTACTTATATGGAAAGAAGCATGAGATATCTAAGTAGCATCTTCCTAAAGAAGCATTAGCCTGGAAAGTTCTTGTACGTACAGTTCTTGAAAAATTTAAATGACCATGTGAACAAGCCTGATCTAACTTTCTGGAAAATGAAACAGTAACAACAACACATGGATAAGATCTCTGGTTCTTCACTAATCAACCTCAAAACTCATGAGCAATGTTGTTTCAGATTATCTCATTGGCCAGGTGACTACAGATACAAGAGTCAGCCAAGCAGAGATTAGATAAATTTGTCCATAGAGAAGAACCACATAACAATAACTATAAACAACAATAAGGTCACTAACTTTTAGAGTGGTTTGTTATAGAGCAAAAGTCAGCTTATGCAAAGGATCACCAGTAGCAAAGGACAGAGGTAGTAAGGTGACTTGAAGAGCTTTGAAGAAACGTTAGACAGATCTCTGGCAAAAAGGAAGGTTCCAGAAGAACAAACAAATAATCTCAAAAGAATCAACACTACAGTGACTGCTGCCACAAGAAACCACCTTCTAGTTAACACTAAATGGAGAAGAAATGACAACAAACTGAAAGAGCTCAGCAAATTTGGCACAGTCAGTCAAGCAAGAGGAGAGGACATCTGCTTCTTACTACTACCATCTCCATTCTATCACCAAGAGATAGATGCAAGAAGGAACACCGTAATACCCACCACTCCTGAAGCTGGGAAGATACCTGTTGTGGAGCTAATCCTGTATCCCTTCCCAACCTCAGGTTCAGCGGCATAAAACTAGTAAGTTGACATCAGCCACTGTTAGTATATTTACACCACTCAAATTGGCAGATGTACAGATCAGAGCTGCTTTTACCTTAGAAGGTCAGTAAACATTTACTGCCACAAACACTTTACATATTGTAGATCTTCCTTGGATTCTTTAACTTTAACTATATTTACTGAGATAGTTACTGGGATTCTTTAACTCTATTTACTTGGAAATATCTTAATAAAAATCTCAAATAATAACACAGAAAAAAACTAGATAGTATCTTAGCCTCAAATTTGCCATTTATTTTAACCTTGACTGACACTTAACAAGAAACAAGATGAACTATGAACTTCAGAGTGTGGTCAACTCTCATGAAAAAAATATGTATACTGAAGACTTTTATACTACAGATCTGTTAATTTCCTTGATACCTTAAAACTTGAGGCCAACTTTACCTGTGGTAACTGTTGGAATATATTTCTCTAAAAAATGTTTCTCAGAATGCATGTTTCTCAAAAGATCTTTCAGAAGAAGCAAGCATGTGTTAGGTCCAATGATTCTATTTCTGATGGATATATATTCTATCACTGAGAAAACAACACATAATAAATAGTATTACATTTTGGCATTTACAGCAGTCCCTCCATCTTTCATGTTTAAATATCACATACCAGTATGTAATCAACAAAACACCTCATTCTTATCCATGCTGTCAATTCTTAGGACAAACTAGCATCAATTGTACCATAAGAGTAATAACTATTATTATTAGTTAATATCATTAATCTTATTATTATTATATAATTATTTGAGTTCAGTTCTTTTTTATTATCTTATACTGTCTATCATTACCAAGCTAGCCAAACCTTTCTGAATTCAGGGGTAGAGTGGGAACTAGAAGATAATTATCATGTAGTATCTATTTTCTATAATGGGTACGGTGATATTCATTTATAACTTAGGCAACAGACTGCTGTTATCAACTCTTATTACATTCCTGATCAAGGGGTGATTTTTCATTCTTTTTGTTACTTTACTACAAAGCTGCAATGAATACATGTCCAAAAACTCAGTGTATAAAGCTTCTCTCTGAAGGAAAAAATAAATGACAGCCTTCATCAGAAAGAGTCACTCCTGTGTTCTGCCTCCACATCAAATGGCTGTAATTTAATGCTTTCTGAAAGCTCACTTTAGACTTTTGTATTAGAGAGAGATAAAGAAGGAATCTAAAGTGGTGTTTGCAAATGAAAGCTTATTAAAAATATGAACTCTTGGGGCACCTGGGTGGCTCAGTCAGTGAGCCTCCAAGCTCTTGATATCAGCTCAGGTCGTGACCCCAAGGTTGTGGAATCAAGCCCTGCCTTGGGCTCCATGCTCAACATGGAGACTGCTTAAGAATTACTCTCTCTCTCTCTTTCTCCCTCTGCCCCTCTTCACTGTTCACACTCTCACTCTCTCTCTAAATTAAAAATAATAAGAGTAAAAAGGAAAAGCAAAAATATGAACTCCTATATCCTAGACATATAAAATCATAATCTTTTGGAAAACAACAAAGATCTATTTATCTGCAGTCTCATAAGAGATTTAGAAGAGATTCCAAGTTTGGAGACAACTTGTTTGTAGAAGCGCACCTTTCAACTCTAAAAATTCCACAGTTAAGTAAAAAGAAAACCAAATACCTGCATGATTTATTCTTTGATCCTTGTGAAATAATATCCCTAAAAGTATGATTTTTATAAATAAAAGTATATAAATAAATAAATATATTTATTATTAAATACTATATAAATATATTTATATAAATAAATATATTTATGCCCCTGACACTTTAGAAAATATCTATTTCAAGAATGTTTTTTGGGGCGCCTGGGTGGCTCAGAAGCGTCCGACTTCGGCTCAGGTCACGATCTCGCGGTCCGCAAGTTCAAGCCCCCCGTCGGGCTCTGGACTGATGGCTCAGAGCCTGGAGCCTGCTTCCGATTCTGTGTCTCCCTCTCTCTCTGACCCTCCCCCGTTCATGCTGTGTCTCTCTCTGTCTCAAAAATAAATAAAAACGTTAAAAAATTTTAAAAAAAGAATGTTTTTCATATTTTTGCAAATCCACAGTCACATATACTATTACAGTTGACCCTTGAACAACATAGGTTTGAAATGAGGGTCCAATGACACGTGGATTATTTTCCAATAAATACAGTAGAGTACTATAAATGCATTTTCTCTTCCTTATGACTTCTTAACATTTTCTTTGCTCTTGCTTACAATCTTATAAGAATACAGTATATAATACTTACATAAAATATGTGTTAATTGACTGTTTATGTTAGTGGTAAGATTTCTGGTCAACAGGTTATTAGTAGCGAAATTTGGGGGGAGTCAAAAGTTAGACACAGATTTTCAACTGTGCAGGGGATTGATACTCCAACCTTTTTGTTGTTTGAGGGTCAAGTGGAATTACGCTATCCCATGTCTCTTCATGGATTCCTTTTATAATTTAACAGCTAATATTAGTGTTTCACTACATAGCAAACACATGTCGCAAATATAGACAAACTATAAACACATTCTACTTCAACAAAGAAAAACTCTGTCCAAAAGTAAGTGGCTTTAGAGGCCGAGTTATACTACCATGATTGAGAAGAGAAAGAGAAAGATATTCAGAGATAAGCTGTTTTGTATGAATGGAGTTTATGTGCATGTGCTCTTATAGTATCAGATGCTAAATATCCAGGGCTGGGCTGTGGTCTCATGTTAAAAGCATGGAAAAAACCCAACAGTGGGTTTCAATGAGCATGGAATAATTATAGGCAATAAAATGAGATGGCTGTAGAGAAACAAGCTACCTGAAAACACATTCTACTTTATACTGGTGCTTTATTCCTGTCCTACAGTAGGAATTTTAAAATTCAGGTTAATGGCTTTTGGAGTGAAGTTGTATTTATACACAACACACTATGTAACATTTAGAAAATAAGTCACTAATGCGATTGGGATTTAGACAGAATATTTGATCTTTAAAAGGACAACAAACCAGATCCTTCAAGTAATCCGAGCAATGAAATAAACTAGTAATCATTGTTGAACTAAGTTTATCTGCCTTTAAAAAGCTGTGAATTGGTATGCAACATGATCAGCCACATGGCGAAACCATTGCACAGTGTCTCATACTGAAACCCGAGAACAAGAGAGATGATAAAAGAACCCTGTGTAAGCAAGAGCTATTGGCAATGTCAAAGTCCCAAAGAGAAAAATCATATGTCCAAATTTATAAAGAACATCTCGTTAAAGTATAGTCAAATGACCTGCTTGCTAATATTCGATGAGACAAAATAACATTTTTCCAAATCAATCAAGCAAGCAATAGTAATTAGTCTTTCTTGTGAAAAAATTTCTACTTCCATTATTCCTCCAGTTTACTTTTAACAATGGCATGGATTTAAGTTTTCAATCTGTAATATATTACCTGAATCTTTTCCCACGTGGGATAAATTCATTCTGCCATATTTGTGTCTTATTTCCATCATCACCCAAACTATTCATTATGTCTCTGCAATATGACATTTGGTTGTACCAAATAAGTTCAACATGAAGGAAAGAGGATCCAATAGAGACCATATGATCTTCATCTTTTCCAGCTTTGGTGACATATAATGGACATATAACACTGTGTAACTTTAAGATATACAATAGGATGATTTGATATACACACACATCGCAAAATGATTATCTCAAAAACTTAGTTAGCACATCCATCACCTGCCATGAAAAAATGTTTTGGTGGGGTGAGAACATTCAAGATCTACTCTTTTGTCAAGTATAAAATATAATATTGTCGGGTCACCTGGGTGGCTCAGTCAGTTGAGCATCTGACCTCAGCTCAGGTCATGATCTCACAGTTCGTGTTTAAGCCCCACTTCAAGCTTTGCTCTGACAGTGAGGAGCCTGCTTCAGAGTCTCTGTCTCCTTCTCTCTCTGCCTCTGCCCATCTCATACCTCTACCCCACTCACCACCCCCCCAACCCTAGAAACTCTCTGCTTCTATGAGTTTGACTGTGTGTGTGTGTGTGTGTGTTTTAAGATCATACAGTATTTGTCTTTCTTGTCTGACTTATTTCATAACACAATGCCTTCAAGTTCCATCCATGTTTTCCCAAAAGAAGAAAATATTTTAATCATGTTAATGAAGAAAGATTTTTATTGATGAGGCACCAAAAAGCAAGGGCATTTCAAGAGTAAAATATTAACAAGTTTGATGTATGTATTTATAAACTGTAAAGAATACAAAGAAATCTGTGAGAACAAAATAACAAGTAAATAAAAAATGAGCAAAGAATATGAAGGGCAATTCACTGGAAAAGAAACACAATAGGCCAACACACATATGAAAGGAAGTTTCATCACGCTGGTAATCAGGGAACTGCAAATTAAACCTCTCATCACCATTAGTTTGGCATGAATAAATAAATGTAGCAATATCAAAACTATGAAAACTTACATAAATCCAAGTCTGAATGTACCTGTGCAACAACAAAATTCTTAATTATTTTCATAGTAGCTAAATATGCCAATAGAGTAAATGGAAGATTGCTTCCAAAGGTACTCCAAGAGGGAATAGAAATAAGAAGTTATAGAATGAGTTTAACAGAAATTATTTTATTCCTTAGGCTGTAATAAAATGGAGGCACAAATAAGAACTGTTTGTAAGGGGATGCCTAGGTGTCTCTGTCAGTTAGGTGTCCGACTCTTGATTTCGGCTCAGGTCATGATTTCTTGGCATCAGGTTGGACTCCATGCTGACAGCACAGAGCCTACTTGGAATTCTCTGTCTGCCCCTCGCTCTCTGCTCCTCTCCCACACCATGCGCACATGCATGTACGAGCGCTCTCTGTCTCAAAATAAATAAATACACTTAAAAAAGAAAAGAGTGGTTTATAAGACAACACTTTGATGTAGAAGTAGGTTTTTTTGGGTTTGGTACAGCTCATCAAAAAGATCAAGGATCCAGCACTCTGCCTTTCTGCTCTACCATTTGCAATGTACATGCGTTTTATTCTTAAATGTTGTCCTACATATGTCCTATATATGCCAACGCCCTAAAGATTACATCCACCATAGGGAAAAAAGACAATCAAAGGAATATAGCTGAAAGAGTGCCCCTCTTTAGACACACTCTTTTTATTCAGGAAGAAACATTTTCCCAGAAACCTTGTGACAGATCTGACAAAAGATTTACTGGGCAAAACCGAGTCCGGGCAGCTTGGCAAACAAATACAGGACAAATGTATTGGGAAAATTACTTTATATATACCTCAGTTCCAGTGTCTTCTTTCTGTGGTACAAGGTAGGGATCAAATAACCTATGGTGAGTATAACATAATGTATAAACATGTTGAATCACTACGTTGTACATCTGAAATTAATGTGACATTGTATATCATCTAAAGAAACTAATTTAGGGGTGCCTGGGTGGCTCAGTCGGTTCAGCGTCCGACTTCAGCTCAGGTCACGATCTCTTGGTCCGTGAGTTCGACGGGCCCCATGCGGGGCTCTGGGCTGATGGCTCAGAGCCTGGAGCCTGCTTCCGATTCTGTGTCTCCCTCTCTCTCTGCTCCTCCCCCGTTTATGCTCTGTCTCTCTCTGTCTCAAAAATAAATAAATGTTAAAAAAAAGAAACTAATTTAAAAAAATAACACATGTTGATTGCCCAAAATGATGAAATTAACCAGATCATTAAATAATATCCATTTATTTTCCATGGTATTATTTTAGTAGTGAACATCTTTGAAATATTTTTAATAAAAGTTAATGTGATCATCCTAATGAATTTTAATCTTGTCTAGAATGTCCCCCACCCGAAAATCACAGTTTATTTTTTTTTTCTTACGTTTATTTATTTTTGAGAGACAGAGTGAGACAGAGTGAAAACAGAGGAGGGAAGAGAGAGAAGGAGACACAGGATCTGAAGCAGGCTCCAGGCTCTGAGCTGTCAGCACAGAGCCCAATGCGGGGCTTCAACTCACAAACCATGAGATCATGACCTGAGCTGAAGTCGGACACGTAACCAAATGAGCTACCCAGGCGCCCCCAAAAATCACAGTTTAAGTAAATTAATACCACATAACAAGACAATTATACATTTTTTTGATAGTAGAGAAATATACAAACTTTAAAACCTAAAATTCAATTTCTGATATATTTTTGCTTCCTAGATTAAGAAAATTACAAAAGCAACATGTGTATGAATGCTTCCACATCATCTTCAGTGACATTAAACCGTATGCATTTCAATTAGACAGTTTAATTATATTTTACATATCAGTATTCTTAAAACTAAATCTGAAGGAAAGATTAATAATGGAATTAAGAATAAGAACAGGAGGCCACATTATTAATTAATGAAGATATTTTTAATAATTATGGTCACACATAAACAACAATACAAACAATGAGACAGTGATGTAAATTACAGAACAGTGATCTTTGCATTATTATATAGTAATTGGCAATTTTATTAATTAATTGATTTATTTATTTATTGAGTATAACTGTCATGCAATGTTACATTCGTCTCAGGTATACAACATAGTGATTCAACTTCTTTAAATATTGTTATACTCACTTCAAGTGTAGGTACCATCTGCCACTCTAGGCTGCTATTGGTAACAATGTATTAACAGTGTTATTAATAACGGGGACTATATCGCCTATACCTAAAAGGCAAATTTCCCTGATTTGTTCACTTTTTACCTGGAAGCCTGTACCACTTCCCTGCACCCTTTGGCTCCTCCCCACAAGCCCATCCGTTTGACAACCATCAACTCGTTCTCTGTATTTATAGGTCTGACTCTGCTTTTCCTTTATTTGTTTCTTAGATTCCATATGTAAGTGAAGTCATATAGTATTTGTCTTTCAGCCTGATTCATTTCACTTAGCATAATAACCTCTAGGTCTTTCCATGTTGTTATGAATGGCATGAGCGCATCTGTTCTTATGGCTGAGGAATATTCTAACACACACACACACACATACACACACACACAATATCTTCTTTATCTTTTTGCTTGTCAGTGGTCACTTAGGGTGCTTCCATATCTTCACTACTGTAAAAATGTTGCATTAAACCAAGAGGTACATTTATCTTTTCAAATTAGCATTTTTGTTTTTCTTTAAAAAGATTTTGTCACAAAGATTTTGTCATAAAGGAGTTGGAGTGCCTTTGGAGAGTTTGATCAGAGTAATGACATTATTTGATTTTTTTTTTAATACTCAATAATGGAACACTGGATCATACTGTTTCTCTTTTTAATATGTTGAGGAACCTTAATACTGTTTTCCACAATTTCCACTCCTACAAACAGTGGACAAGGGTTCCCTTTTCTCCGCTTCTTCACCAACACTTGTTATTTCTTATATTTTAGATTTTAGTTAGTCTGACAGGTTTTAGGTGATATCTCACTGTGGTTTTGATTTCCATTTCTCTGGTGATGAGTGATATTGAGGATCTTTTCATGTATCTATTGGCCAGCTGTAGGTCTTCCTTGGAAAAAAATCTATTCAGGTCCCATAATAATTTTTAATCAGATTATTATTATTATTTGTTTAGTATGGAATGTAAATACATCCTTAGAGTCCAGCATCATCCTGATATTAAAATAAGACAAAGACATCACAAAAAAAGAAAACTATAGGCCAATATCCCTGAAGAAAAATTCTCAAAAATTATTAGAAAACTGCATTCAATATAAATTAAAAGGATCATTCACCACAATCAAATGGGATTTATTCCATGAATGCAACCATGGCTCACTATTCGCAAATCAATGTGACATACCATATCAACACATCTAAGGATAAAAATCATAGGACCATGTCAATAAATGCAAAGTATGCATTTGATCAAAAAATCTGTTTATGATAAAAAGTCTCAGCAAAGTGGGTTTAGAGGGAGCATACCTCAACAAAATAAAGGCCACATATGAAAGAAAGCCCCACAGCTAACATCATACTGAATGGTGAAAAACAGAGATTTCCCTCTAAGATTAGGAACAAGACAAGGATGTCCACTCTTGCTACTCTTATTCAACATGGTCCTGGAAGTCCTAGCCAGAGCAATCAGACAAGAAAAATAAATAAAAGGCATGTAAATATTGGTAAAGAAGAAATTAATCTGTCACTAGTTGCAGACAAGATACTATACGTAGAAAACCCTAAGTATTCCACCAAAAAAACAAAACAAAACAAAACAATTAGAAGCAATTTTCTTCCTATTTGTTTTCTTTTTTAACTTTAAAGATCAATCAGGGCACTTACTAGTGATTTCTGAGTTAGTCTTGAAAGACCTCTGTACTTAATTATCTCCAAACTACAAAGAAGACAATTCAGAGCAAGACTTTATAAAAATGTGAGACTCCCACTACCAGAGAGAATATTGATTATGAAATTAATCTATATATTTGGTTAATTTTAATACTAAAGTTGCATGCTTTAGGGTTCACTTGGAGTTCTCTACACAAAATCAACTTGCCCCTTCAACTGCATTTCCCTCACAATTAACTCTTTTTTTCTTAATTTTTTTAATTTATTTTTGAGACAGAGAAACAGAGCATGAGCAGGGAAGGGGCAGAGAAAGAGGGAGACACTGAATCAGAAGCAGGCTCCAGGCTCTGAGCCATCAGCACAGAGCCCCATGCGGGGCTCGAACTCACAGACTGTGAGATCATGACCTGAGCCGAAGTCGGACGCTCAACCGACTGAGCCACCCAGGCGCCCCCACAATTAATTCTTTAATGTAAGGAACTAGTGAGAATTACAAGAGTATACAAAATTCTTGTAAATGGCTTTTACTCATTAACTATACACATAATAGCATGCATGGATGCATGTATATAGCAGAATCTTCCACATATATTCATTGATTAGATTTATCAATAATTCCACAGCTTCCCATGTTTCAATAAAGAGAAACAGGATCAACTAGGATTGTATTATGACTTCTGTGGGTCGTAGGCAATTTTGCCTTCCTTTGCCCCTTCCTGCATGAAAACACACACAAAAATATTCAAAGTTCTGTTTTGTAAGTACATGAATATAAACATGAATATATTAATATTATATTCAATATGTATTATTTGACCTAAGAGCTCATTCTTTTCTTGTGATTTTAAACTAAGTCAAAGCATTTTTGTGGGTCCCTAAAAGTAATGAGCCCCCCAGCACTGTAGTTAAAGGAAAAGTTGGCCCCCAGTTCAATAGGAAAAGCTTTTTTTTTTTTTTAATTTTTAATGTTTATTTTTGAGAGAGAGAGAGAGAGAGAGAGAGAGAGAGACACACACAAAGCACGAGCAGGGGAGAAGAGAGAGGGAGACACAGAATCCGAAGCAGGCTCCAGGCTCTGAGCTGTCAGCACAGAGCCCCACGTGGGGCCTGAACTCACAAACCCTGAGATCATGACCTGAGCTGAAGTCAGAAGCTCAACCGACTGAGCCACCCAGGTGCCCCAAAAAGCTTTTTCTTTGAAATAATTTCTATTTTAATAGAAAAAAAATTGAAACTGGAGGCTACTTAGAAGTTATACCAAAACTTGATTTTAACAAAAGTATCTGTCTTCAAAGTACCTCCCTCCCTAGAAGTAATAAGAAGTGGTAAAATGGAGTGAATTGAAATCCGCTTATTTCCTGTATGACATATGAGGGCAGGAGAAAAAAAAGAAAACTGGAAGCATAAGTGTGACACAGAAAACCAGAAATTGCTATGGATTTAAACAGTCATCAGGGAAATATCTGAATTTCTAATAATAAATAATCTCAGGATAGTTACCTCAAAAAAAATTTGCTGTGGTCGGCCAATGGAAAATGAGAAATCTTGTGATTTCCTAAAAAAAAATATAGATTTTATATTCCAGTGGAGAAGGATTTTATATACACTAGGAAGATTCTACCTTTAGTAAG
This sequence comes from Panthera tigris, assembly GCF_018350195.1. Lineage (NCBI taxonomy): Eukaryota > Metazoa > Chordata > Mammalia > Carnivora > Felidae > Panthera > Panthera tigris. The sequence continues at coordinate 99,088,552 of NC_056660.1, read as the reverse complement.
AAGTGAATAGAAAAGGGCAGATAGAGGCAAATTCTCACCGTTAGGGAAAAAATTTATGGCTTAAGTCATAAATTTAAAAATACCAAACAATATATGGCTTCAGAAAATGAATTAAAAGATAAATAAAATGAACACTAAAGTGATAAAATAGAATTATTTCCAGGCAAATGAAAATACCCATCTGATTTCTCACAGTTTTGCTAATTACAGTATTAAAATATATATATATATATATATATATATATATATATATATATATATATATGACCTACCCTAATTGAATGTCACAAAAATGACTGAAGTGTTCTATGAAAACAATACTAGCATAACGAAGTTATAATGTACATTTATGTGGTTCCCATTTGCTCTCATCCTGAGTTCCCAGAAATATTTTTCAGGCAGACTATCATATCCTTAAAATTTTGTTTTTTAAAATGATGTTTTCTATGATATATTCAGAGTCCACAAGACTGCATGAAAAAGTAATTGGTGCTAAATAAAATACATACCAAATGGATAAAAAGTTGAGATTATTCACCAACCTAACTTGTTCACACTTGTGCTAATACACAGACTTGGTTTATTTACCAAAACGAGTGCTAACAGTTACTATGCTAACCACATAGTTTTGTGGAGATACAGTATTTACGGTAGAAGCTATTAAAAAATCATTATGAAAGGTGCTTTACAGAATATAAGTGAACCGAAAGGAACTGGCAAATGTATACTGGCCACAACTACAATCTGAAAAACCAAGAATGGACTCAACTGTATTCTTTCTGACTGAGGACAACTTTGGGGCGGCAAAGGGAATCTAACTAATTATTTTTTAATGTTTATTTATTTATTTTGAGAGAGAGAGAAGGGGGGGGCAGAGAGAGAAGGAGAAAGAGAATCCTAAGAAGGCTCCACGCTGTCAGCATGGTGCCTGATGCAGAGCTTGAACTCACTAACCGTGAGATCCTGATCTGAGCCAACATCAAGAGTCCAACACTTGGACTGACCAACTGAGTCACCCAGGAGCCCCCTAACTAATTATGTTTAATACTACATTTCAAGTGAGAAATTAAATAAAAGAACTTAAAGTAAGTGTGTGTGTATGTGAGTGTGTGTCTCTATTTGCTTATGGAGATACATGCATTGATAGATGGATAGACAGATAAATATAGATTGATATGATAACACTGACTGAATTTATAAGGAACCAATTATATCCCTATTTGACGTTTCAAAATTGATGTAATGGTCAGCAACTTAAAAATACAGATTTGTAGATTATCTCCTGAGAAAATGAATGACATATACCAGATATTGTGTGTATTATCCTGCAAAATCCTATCTGTTTATGAATTATTTGACATCACGTCTTAAAATAATATTTGCAAAATTAGCTTGAATGGGTTTGGAGAAGAACAATTATGTAGACTGACAAAGGGCTCTAAATTTATAAAGAGAGGGTAATCACACCTGTCATTGAATTGGGATGTAGTGAGTGTCGAGAGAATGTCTAGAAGGCTGGCTTAAGTTGTAATGTTCTTTAGTATTAAATTAATGAGGTAAAAAGGGAAGCAAACTGCACATTCGTGGGAGGTGTGAACGATAATAAACTGGCAGGTGTACTAAAGAGGAGAATAAACAGAGAAAATCGAACCACACAGACTATGAATATAGTAATAAACAGAAGAAAATGAAATTCAACTCAGAAAAATGCAACTATGTCAGACAAATAATCACCTCCAATAGCAAGATCATAGGACTTTTAAAAAGAGCGTAAGTTAAAATTCAATAGCGTTAGAGGAAGATAAGAAACAGAGAAGGGAATTGTGTATTTGTGTGTGCAGGTATTATTTTATATAAGAATAACCAATATAGTTCCATCAGCTTCTATTCTAGAGCATTCTAGAGCCACAATAGGCCATTGATAACCAGGGCCTCTTGGCAAATATATTAATAAGAATTAGAGTCTTAGGACCTAGAGTCTACTACAGAATGTGGATAAATACAGAAAGAGGTAGACCTGCTATTTTTACTACTCAATAACCATGTTTTTCATCTGTCCCCAAGAGTTACATCCCCACACTTTTTATGCTCAAATGTAACCAAAGTATGTGAATGTTCTACATACCAATGTACTCATAACTGAAGTCCAGTGTGAATGAAAACACCTCCAGTCTTTTACACATTTCTTGTCATTTGTCTCAGAATTCTTCCCCCCCCCACCCATCCTCATATTCTGTATTTTACAGATTATTTCCCAGCTGACTGGAAAATAGATACAAAGTGAAGAAGTGAAATCTATAGAATATTCCCAAACGGTCTTTTAATCAGTAATAAATTTCCCTCCAAACTGTTATACGTAGATTAATGTTAAAAGGTAAGTGATTTAATTACAAACTCTCTCTTTTCAAAAGGTAGGTGATGATATCATGAAGCGATCCTATCCTTGCTTTTTAATTACTCTTGTCCATATCTCAGAGATTTTTCAGAACTCTGGGGTTTTAACGTCTCAAGGATTTCACAGGTATTTGTACACACAGCCTTCTGACTCACTAATTCAAAATTCCTCAAGTTGTTTCATGAAATACCCAACTTATATACATATATATACATGTATTTTTTAAATAGTTCTGTGATCCAACTGTTTAGAGAAATCTTGTGCTTATAACTTTGGAGAAGAGATTAAACTGGTGTATTTACTACACTATCAGAACCTTTTTTACTGTGATGAGTATGTTTATGGCATTGATTCTGGTGATAGTTTTATGGGCGTGTATCTCCAAACTCATCAAGTTGTATACATTAAATACAGCTTTCTGCAAGTCAACTTTACCTCAATCAAATGGTTCAAATAATTAAATTATTGGGGTGCCTGGGTGGCATAGCTGGTTGAAGGTCCAACTTCAGCTGAGGTCATGATCTCACGGTTCATGAGTGCTAGCCCTGCATTGGGCTATGTGCTAACAGCTCACAGCCTGGAACCTGCTTCGGATTCTGGGTCTCCCTCTCTGCCCTCCCCCACTCATGCTTTCTCTCTGCCATTCAAAAATAAATAAGCATTAAAAATTTGTTTAATAAAAAAGATTTAATTATTGATCTCACTTTTTCCCGTACTAGGCCCAAAGTTTATTGGTAAACTTTTATTAATTTTTTTAATGTTTATTTATTTTTAGAGAGAGAGAAATAGAGTATGAGCGGGCAAAGGCAGAAAGAGAGGGAGACACAGAATCCGAAGCAGGCTCCAGGCTCTGAGCTGTCAGCACAGAGCACAATGCAGGGCTCAAACCCGCGAATCTTGAGATCATGACCTCAGCTGAAATCGGACACTTAACAGACTGAGCCACCCAGGCGCCCCTGGTAAACTATTTTTTAATTAAAAAAAAAAAAAAAGATATGAACAAAAGAATACACAAATCATAGGTATATGACTTAATGAATTTTCACAAAATGGAAGAACTTAGAACCAGATCAAGAAACAAAATATTGAGAAGTTCTTCTTATGATCGTTTTCATTCATGACCCTCCCCACTATCCTGACGTGTAGTGCCATGGATTATTTCTGCCAATCTGGACTTACTTTTGTGGATGCTTTATTTATAAACTCATTTTAAATTAAACTATTTCTTTTGCCATAGTTGTAAATTCACATGCAGTCTTAAGAAATAGTATGTACAGATTACATACACCCTTCTCCCAGTTTTCCCCAATGGCAAAATTGCGCACAATTGTAGTACCATATCACAACTGGAAAACTGACATTAATGCAATTCATCAAACTTACTCAGATCTCACATTTTGCATATTCATATGTGCACGTATTGTGTTCTCTGAAATTTTGTCACATGTCTATATTCATGTAACTGTAAGTATAGCCCAGATATAAGTACATGTAAGTAGAGCCAAGCTCCAAGAACAGTTATAATATTAAAGGATCCCTCATGCTTTGCTATCGCTTGCGTAGACACATCCACTTCCTTTAGCATTCTCTCCCATCCTCCCTCTCCTTCACCCTTATCCCTAACCCCTGGGAACCAGGAGTCCATTTTCTATCTCCATTATTTTGTCTCTTCAAGAACTTACACAAATGTAATTGCATGGCATATAGCTTTTGAGATTCGCTTATTTCACTTAGCATAATTTCCTGAGATCCATCCAAGCTATAGCATATATCAATAGTTTGTTCCTTCTAATTACTAAGTAGTATTCTATGTTATAGATGTACCACAGTTGTTTAAAAATTCACCCAGTGGGAAAAATAAATCACCCACTCAAGGACATTTGAGCTGTTTCCAGTGTTCTGTTACGGTAAATAGAGGTACTCTGAACATTCATGCACATGTTTTGTGTGAACATAATTTCTCAATTCCCTGGGATCACTGAGCAGGAAAGCAACTGCCAGATCATATGCAGGTGTATGCTTAGTTTTGTTCTGTTTTTTCACACACTGCCCAGCTCATTTCCAGAGTGTCTGTACCATTTTATATTCCCGCTGATGTAAGAGTGATTTGTTTCTCCATACCCTTGCTAGCATGTGGTGTTCTCACTACTTTTTATTTTATCCATTCTGATAGGGGTTTAATGGCACCGACTGTGGTTTTAACTTTCATTTTCTTAAGATGGCTAATAATGTCGAACAATTTCATGCACTTACTTGCCATCTGCCTATCTTCGTTAGTGAAATGTCTGTGTAGTGTTATTTCCCACTTAAATAGATTACATATTTTTGTTTTCAGAGTTCATTATGTAACCTACCTACATTTTTGTCAGATAAGCATTTTGCAATATTTTTTCCGAGTAGACAGTGAATTTTCCCATATTCTTTACAAGAACTTTCACAGAACAAAAGTTCTTATTTTATAGTATTTGTATGAAATCCAGCTTATAAATTTTTCCATGTATGGGTCGTGATTTTGGTGTCAACTCTAAGAACTCTTTGGCCAGCCATACTTCTTGTCTAAAACAAACAAACAAACAAAAAATTCTGATATTTTAATAGGAATTTCATGAAACCTACAGATCAGTTAGGGGAGAATTAACATCGTCACTATCTTGATTTTTTTCAAAAATCAAATCTTCATTTATTTAGTTCTTTTCAAAAATTTATTTCATTAGCATTTTGTAATGGTCATATAGATACCATACATGTTAGTATGGTACAAGTTTTGCACCTAAGTATGTTATTTTTCGTTATACTGTGTTTTCCTCAATACTGCAAAAGAGTTCCACATTTTCCCATCTTCCCCAGCACTTGGTACTGACTGTCTTTTCAATGTTAGCCATTCTGTTATGTTAGTGGTATAATACTATAACTTAAATATTTCCTGCTCATTCATGATGTTATTATTTTCTTATGTTTTGTCTCTTCTACAAAGTGCCTACACAATTCTTTTGCCTATTTTTCTATAGACTCTACTGTGTTACTGATAGGGAATAATGAACACACATACACATAATTATATATGTATATACACACACATATATATACACATTTATGCTAGATATGCTTTTTGTCAAATCTACATATTGCATATATCGTCTCTCCATATGTTTTTCTTATACTGTAAGCGGTGCTCCCAGATGAACAATTCCTTGGTTATAATAAAGTCCAATTTGTAAATGCTTACCAAATAAAGCTTTTTTTGTGTGAATTTAAGAATTCTTTGTCTACTTCAAGGTTAATGCTCTTCTAATTTTTTTCCTATGTGCTTACATATATACTTTTAAAGTTTATTTATTTTGAGAAATAGAGAGTGGGGGGGGGGGAAGCACAAGTGGGTGAAGGGCAAAGAGAAAAGGGGAGAGAGAAAACCCCAAGCAGGCTCTATAGTCAGGTTGGAGCCCAGATGTGGGGCTTGAACTCACAAACCATGAGATCATGACCTGAGCCAAAACCAAGAGTCAGGTGCTTAACTGACTGAGCCACCCAGGCACCCTGTGTGCTTTATATTTTTTACCCCATACCTCTTTATTAAAGAAACATTTTCTCATGCAGATAGAGAAATGTCACTGTAAATTTAAGAGTTAAGTGCCAGAGTTCTTTTCATGGAATATATATTCATCATGGCTGTGTTAACCTTTCCTAACAGACAAGATTTATGGGTTTCCTTCTTCTTTCAATTAGCATTGTTTCAGATGACTATACTATTCCAATATTTCTCTTAGTGGTAAGACAGTAACTACACACTGAGTAATCTCAAAGCTTCAGAGAATAATATCAACTGAATATCTTAATTAAATCAGAATTCTGATTCAGTTAAGACTACACTCTGGACTCTATAGTATTAAGAAAAAACAATGTGATTTTTCCTGTCATTTTGGCATAAATATACACCACATTATGATGAATGAAACTGGCTATGAAAATATATATTGTGCTCAAAGCTGTAAGACAGAATTTGGTATATTCTATAGAAGCTCTTTTCCTCCAGCTGTTGGGGCCTACATAATGAAACCAAAACCAATTATAATATAGTTCAATGCCAGTAAGAATACTTTTTCTTAGAAATGAGACTAATTTAGAGAGGTATATGGGAAATGGAAGACCTTTTGATCTACAAGAAAAAAAAAAGCAGCCAAACCCAACAAAGGCGTATATTTGGAATTAAAAGGAAGATACACAAAGTGTCTGAGTGTTATATATTGAGTGTATATATTATTTGTTAAAAAAAATCAGGGAATGAATCTAAACACCTGATCTTAAAACACATATTACTTCACAGTATCTTATTAAAGCAATTTTTTTATTTCACAAATGTAAGGTTGGCAAGGTTTGAGGGTGAAGTAATTTTTAGAATACTTTTAAAAAATATTTTTCATACCTGCATTCTCCAAAAGTAATAAAACGTGAGCTTAAAGCATTAAAAAGAAATTTTAGAACTTAATTTAGTACTCATAACATATGAAATCAATAAGGCAAAACACATTATAATTTCTCTGATATACAAGGTAATGTATTTGAAATAAATGCTAATGACAGTTTCAGCCGATATTGGGTCTTGAATCATAGATAGTTAACCTTGGACGAATAGAAACAATATTTAGAAGCTACTGCATGGTGTATATTTGCTCTACGCATCTACTTGTTGACGTTACTAGTTCTTATTGTGACTAGCTATACACTAATGGGATCGGTTCCTATATTTTTATAAGATTATTTGTTATCTGTGCAAATAAAACTGTGCAGTATTAAAGCATTCAACTGAATGGAAATAAATGTAAGATTCTACATGGTTTTTATTGAGACCTACATACTTACCTGAACTTGCTCTTGCTAAGATTAAGGTGATCTGTCTCCTGTTTGTAGGACAACAATGATTATGTTTTTAATACAGAATATCTGTTAGTTTCAAACACAACTGTTTCCCTGGTTATTGTTACAGGGAAAGCGTTGATAATACGTCACTTTTTTTTACAAGTAGTTCGCATCGAACATACGACATATGTTATACGGCTCCTTGGGATGGATAGATCAATAGAAGATTTAGAATAAAAGCTTAAAATACATGGCGTGAAGCTTAGGTAAGCCATTAAATTCTTTATCAAATTAGAGGATAAGGAAAGCAAAGTAAAATTGTTTGACACAGGGGCATTATTTTAATTCTAGCCTTCTCCCTCACACACTTATGCAAAACATTCATCCTTCCCATGCCCACACGCCATCGCCAACACTGGCATTCACAAGTATCTTTAAAAGTAACCAGAGAAGTATGTTGCCCTAAACGTTTCAGGTACCTTACACACATTGCAAAGAATATACCCTTTTCTTAAATGCCCCAACTGTAGAAACAAATGGTAAGGCTTAAACCTACTGTTGGAGAGAATGCTTTGCTGAAAAATCAAAGCTTACGATGACCTAATTGCTTAGAAAATCACTGTAAAAGTTGCATAAACCATCCATATCGATCACTTTCATAGAGTGCTTCTGAGACAAGGAGCATTTCCTATCCCTTGTTTATCCCACTTAATAAAATATTTGACACCCTCACCTTTTTTCTTCCTCCCTTTCTATTGTCTAAACACTTTCACCAATATTTATTTAAAAATATATTCCAAATTGCTGAGAATCTTACCTCACTAATCCAGCCTCTATCAAAATTGCTATTTCATACGAGAAAAGATTGCACTTGGGAATGTACAGTGATTTTATTTTGAATACACTACTGGAGGACAAACAAATGTTTGGAAACAATACTAGAAAAGTTTGACATTGGATTTATTTTTTGCTTGTTCCAAAGCCACATTTTAGTGAACACTTTAAAAACAAAGACTGCATTTGCTTGAGCAGACTTTTATTATTTATGCCCTTGGAGTATAGTTTACTTTTGTAGGACAGACAGATGATGTTTCCACTCTATTTTATTAATTTAGGGGGGAAAAAACCTAATTCTTTCATCTTTGAAAGCTAAAAACTTATGTCAACTGGCATATTATTTACACAGATGGTTAAAAAGGTATTTCCAGTTTCTTTCTAAGAAAACTGTTTACCTGTTCCCTTGAATTATTGAGGAAAGTTTCAATTATTCCTTTGTATCACTCCTTGCCAAATCTTTATTTATTTATGGCATAAATAAAATGACGACGTACTTATTTAATGTTAGCTGCAAGACTTTTTCCAGGCACTGAATAAATGCTGAATGATTTTATAGAATAAGTATATGCAACTTAAATGAGTCAAATTACAAAACTACTTTCTGTAGAATGTATGGGTTGTAGTAGGAGAAACATACACGTAACAAAACAAGTGGAAGTTAACTTAGATATATGAGTTTTGAGTTGAGACATAATAAACACAGAAATATATTTGGGATAACTTGGCAGCAAAGAGTTCCTTGAGAATCTGGGATCTGATCAGGTTTTTGAAAATCTTACAGAGAGTAGCGTCGAGGTGTTGAGGCAGTGGGAGGATAGAGGACTCTGCCAGATTCGCTCTGAGGAAGAAGTTAGTAACTCACACTGGAAATGCCGAAGAGGGTTTCGCTGAACTGACACCTCTTCATCATCATCTGCAACTACCAGACACCAAGAACTTTCAGAAAACTGTGTGAGTTGGTGGGACATTGAGTTGGTGGGACAACCAACTTGGCTGTGAGTTGGTGGGACATTTTTGGGACAGGGTACACTGCTGTAGCAACATGAAAGTGAAATTAGCCTAACTACCACTCCATGCCTCCCACCTTCCTTTATCACTCCATCCACAACAAAACTCCACGCTAGGGTGTCCTGACATCCAAGGTTATAATACAGACTACGCCCCAGGACCTTGTAAAATGGACATAGTGGTATTTCACAACATCACTATTGTTTAATTGATCAGTCCTGGCTACCCAGCACTGTGCCAAGTGCTTTCTATTTATTAGCTATTTACTTAAATGGCATAATAACTCTGTAAGTTAAATACCAGGCAACAAACCCGAGATTTAAACTTAGGTCTACTTTCACATTTTAAACTGTTATTCTCAGTTCGCAGATCCAGAAGCAAATGGTATTCATTGAGAAGAGGTAATTTAATACATGCCCTTTGGTATTTGTATATAAGATGTTATAAATATGTAATATATAAATGCATAAAATAATACACTGGTATACACACACAACAACAACAAAGTACATAACATAAATTTCTATTGTCAAGAGTTTAGCTAAGCTGTCTTGGCATCCATTTTGTTTGGCCAGCCAGTGTGCAGTGACCTTATACTGACACTAGCCTCTTCAATGTAAGCATATGCCCCAGATAACAGCCTTCAGAGTCACAAGGCAACACAAATTCTTGATATGACTTCTCCAACAACCCTCATGATCAAAATAGTCTCCCCTGTCTCACAGGGCCTTTTGCTATGTGCCTTTTAGGTAAAACAACCATGTGGCTTGCCAAAACCCGGCTTGTTAAGTTTGAATAGACCAATATGGCATTAGTCTGGGAACCCCAAAGCATGCTACACATGGGCTCTAATAAAAGTATGTGCCCCCAGATTTTGCCCTGCTGTCTGCATTGTGTCTTGACCTCACTGTGTGGCCTCTCAAAGTGCCTCAGGTTTTTCCTCTGGAACCTATGAATAATAAACTTCACTATTTCAAGTCCTCTTGAGATCCATTGTGGAGCCAAGGCTCAACATCTTGCAGCCTGTGCTTCACCTAGTAGGTATTAATTTGACAAATTCATAACATATATAAAATCCACTGAACTTCTATAAAACACTATTCACTCACTGTGCAACTTGTCAGATTAGTACAAATTTAAATAATATAAGGAACAAATGCTAAAGGATGTGACAAAGAAAAATCGCAAAAGTGCTAAGGTCAGATCTTTAATCTTCTGCTTCTTCTACAACAACCTGATATAATGAAACAGACGAAAAGGCGTACCAAGCAGGTTCAAATTCTGATTTCAATGCTCAGTCGCTAGCTGACTCTGGCAACTTAGCTTCTGTTATCTTTACTTTTCACATGTATTTCATTTGCTTAATACAAACTATCGTAAATTTTGAGGACTGGGCCTATTCTAAATACAAGGATTAACAAAGAGTAGCTGCCCCATAAATAACAGGAAATACAATTTTTAAAATATTTCCACTTCCTCAAGAAAAATGAAACTACTTCTCCCCCAAAGTTTTGAAACTGAAAACAGAGGCACCTTGGGAACAAATTGGAATAAAATATGAAATATGAAGATGGTAGGACAGAAATATTTACATATAAACTAAAATCAATCACGTAATCAAAATGCAAAAAGGTTAAGTGGGAAAAATGGTGTTTTAATTTTTAAATAAGAACCAGGATTAGAATCAGAATGTTAAAGCTATCATTTATAATGTAAATGTGAAGAAATTAAAACAACGTTGCTTACAATGTAAACAAAGAAAATGAACTTGAGAGATAATGTTTGAAAAGTAATAAAGCAGAATTGAGAGATGATTTGCAGAAAAGAAAATTACAGTGAAACATTTCCAGTATTACATAAAAATGGAAAGCATGGCTGCTCTTAAGAAGAAAAATAAAGAGAAAGACTTACCCAAAGCAACCCCAATGTTTATATTTCTTACTTGGCAAAAGTTGCCATATTGCTATATTAAATGGGGAGAAAAATAAAAGGCTGGGTTTAATTTCTTATGAATAAAAGATAATATGTGTGTTACTGACTCCCAAACTTCCTGACCCCAAAATGGCATCTAACTTCCTACTTTGAATTTTGATATCTTTATGATTTTAACCTAGTCCAAGATAAACATTATTATGACTTTAAAATGTTGAAGCCCTTTGAAAGCACTAACCAGTTTCTTACCATGTCAACTCCACTGACCACCTCTATAGCATAATGGTTGTATTTTTTACTTTGATTTCAAATTAAATTAATTCCCTGTTAATAAAATTGAATGTCCTTGCTCTATTTTCCCAAGGATGATCTTTAAAGTTGTACTTTAATTACACCCATCATGTTTTTACTGCTTGAGCCCAGACCTATTGAATTCCTCTTTCCACATAGTTTCATCTCATATGGAGATTATGGGTTCCTGTTTTCTCAGCTTGATGTTGGCTCACGGTCACTATTTTTCCATCATTGACTCGTCCAATCTACTTTTAAAGCATTAGTATATTTCCCCAGGCAGACTGTAATTAGTTAATAGTGAGAATGTGGAAATAAAAATCACAATCCAAAATCTGTTTTAGGGTTCATAGAGATTTCACTTAAAGTAATAGATCCATTTGGCAATGAACTATTTTTTCATAATATTTGAGGGATAACCAAAGCATTTTAACTATATCATGACCTCAGTGGTGTTACTTAGTATAGTAAGAGATTTATATTTACACAGGACTATTGTTCCCTGTTTTCACTTCAAGATGAAAAATGAAAAGTTTGGCTGAAACTGTACTTGTGTCTAAGTTGTTGTTATACTTATGTTTTCCTTTATAAGAAAAACATTTTTGATAAAATAAATCTTCTGTAATCTTCACAACCATCTAAAGAGACAAATAGTTGTTTGTTTGTTTTTGTTTGTTTTTTCTGTTCCACAGGGATAAATTGAGGGGTACCTGGGTGGCTCAGTCAGTTAAGGGTCTGACTCTTCATTTCGGCTCAGGTCAGCATCTCACATTTCATGAGATCGAGCCTTGGGTCGGGCTCTGCTCGGGCAGCATGGAACCTGCCTGGGATTCTCTCTTTCCCTGTCTTCCCCTCCTCCTGCTCATACTCTCTTTCTCGAAATAAGTAAATGATCATCTAAAAAAAATAAAGTGATAAACTGAAGCCAGGTAATTTTAATTGGCTTGGTAACATTCGTGCAGCTAAAATCAGATGTTGAGAATCAGATCAAATATATACATATACATATATACACATATATATGTATATCTATAATTTTGCCTGTAAGTACTGTTTTAGTTGGTTCTCTTAAGTCCATATGTGCCACAATTTCATTACTATTCAGCTGAAAACATTTTCTAAGTTGTATCATGATATTATTAAAGATCCGTGTGTTAGGGGCACCTGGGTGGCTCAGTTGGTTGAGCCACCAACACTTGATATCAGCTGAGGTCATGATCCCAACGTCATGAGATCAAGGCTGGTGTAAGACTCTGTGCAAAACACGAAGCCTGCTTAAGACTCTTTCTACCTCTGACCCTCTCCTCAGTTCATGCTCTCTAAAAAAAATTTTTTTACATTACATTTAAAAAATCCATGGGTTATTGAGAAATATATATGGTAGTGTTTGGGGATTTTTCCATTATCATTTTTTTAGTTTTATTTTTCAGCCATTTCCACTCAGGCCAAAGAAAATGCTCTCTGTGATTCTAATTGTTTGAAAGGTACTCTAACTTTCTCTACTTTCCAGTCTGTAGTCCATTTTTTGTAATTATCATTTGTCCTTCACGAAAACAATGGTATTATATAGTCACTGAGTGCAAAAGTCTACACATGCTCATTATGTAAAGCTTGTTAAGATGTTTTAATCTTGTGTTTATCAAAAGTTATCATTAAGAGAGTGAGGAGGCAGGCCACACAGTGAGAAAATGTATGATAAATATTATGTTTAATGGAGAAATCTTCCCTGTAAGACTGAGCTCAAGACATCACTATATAAATTACTATTTAGTCACTGCTGTTAGACATAAGACATCATTAAAATAAGAGGAAGAAATAAGAAGTCCAGGTTTGGAATTGACCGGTACGAGTGCTATAATTGTGCAAGACTATCATCTGCACAAGAAAAGCAGGAAAACAATGGCTACATCAGCGTGGAAGAAACGCGAACTCCGGAAATAGCTTTGCAAAATGGATGAGATATTTGTGGAAAAATAAATTTAGACTCGGATCTCACATCTTACATGGGAATACAGATGGAGACTTAAATGTAAATAAGAAGACCAGTAAGATATGGAGAATACAAAAATAATAGAAGGAAACAATAGAAAGTTGTACTAGTTGTAGTTTAAATCTAGGAGTGGGCGTGACCTTTTTTAAGTGTGACCCCTAGAACTAGAACTCATCAAAAAGAAAGTGCTGTATCTACTGACATAGCCCCTAAGTACCAAATCGCTACCTAATAACGTCCTTAGGTACCAAAATTATTTCGAATGCCTATTTCCCCTAATAAAGGTCTCAATTCTCTGCAGCTACAAAACAAATTTCTGGTGTATTGTTATAGGATATTAACCAGATTAATCTTATTTTTATTGAAACAAAATAACGACAAATGCAATGCATTTCAAACACAATAAAGACAAATGCAAAGACAACTATTTGAATGCAAATAGTTATTCACTGAAAATGAATAACAAAGAAATGGTATTTGCTCTCCAACTAATTGAGATATATTATCAAATGTCAGAAACTAAAAAATATGCTAACACTTTCAGAAGAGACAAAAGACAGATGGGATTAAGGCAGAATTTAGCTATATTCATACTGTAACACAATTTTATACTGCCAAAGGGGGCCATGGAAACTATACTGAAGACAGTGTTCAGGAAACTGGCTTTCTCTATGGAGAAAAAGAAATTATACATCATTTGTTTATTCAATCTACAAATATTGACTGAACACCTTATAAATGCCAAGCTTTACCATCTGTTTCAAGGACCGAAGATACATTCATGAACCAAAGTCTCAACCTTTATAGAAATCACAATCTGGTGGAAGAAAAAAGTAATTAAGGAAAGAAATATATGATATGTCACATGGTGGCATGCTCACTGAGAAAAAGTCAGTAAAGAGGCTAGGAGGTTGTGATGGTGGTCACGTGACACTGAGGCAGGGGTGGGGCTGAGAGGCTGGGATGACGGGGATGGTCAAGAACGTCAAGATATAGTGGTGCTCGTGGTCATGGGGGTCATGGTGGTGGCGGGGCAGGTGTTCTTAGATTGGGAATCCTTTAAGTGTTTCGCTATTTTATTAGTTGTTAGAGAAGACCTCATAAGTGTTCTTTGGACACATAACTGAAAGAAGTGAGGAAGTAAGCAAGGCAGACAGGGAAGTGTAAAAGCCATGTATGTAAGTTGCATTTAGCATGCATTAGGAATAGGAAGGAAGCTTGTATGCCTGGAGTAATGGACATATAATGTGAGGATATACAGAAGAGCTGTGCAAACTCATGATGCTCAGAGAAATGCAGTGAGTTAGCATGTAGAAAACAAACACACACACATATACAAACACAACATACAGAAAGTTTGCCTTCAAACAAATCTTTCTTTCATTCAACATTTAGTAATATTCTAATGTGTTGTTTCTCCTGTAGTCTAAATTGCTCATGTTTACTGTTATTCCTATTTATAGCAAATCCTTGGAATGCTGTGAATATTCAACCTGTTAATCTTCTAACAGAATTTTGTCTGTATCAAGAAAAAGATTAAAGAATATACACTGATGCAAATGTGTTTTTTTATGCTTAACCCCTTGATTTTAACAACTTAGCCAATTTCAAAGTCATTAATTTATGTCAATTCTTCATAATCCTTTAAGTAAACGATACATTTCCTGGTATTTTCACTCAATATTTATTTCATTTTAAATAAATCCAGAAAAAGCCTACAATAGTTCACAAGTCAATAACTGGCTTAAGCCACATATCTTGCTTATGTGAAATAAGTCAGATTTACATAAATAAGTCCGAATTTCTGGCTTGGTTTTGTATTCTATTAAACGGAACATTGCATATTGAAATGAACGATTTCTAAAGAGGATTTTTGGTGCATCTACTAAGACTGTGTCTCTAATAGTTTTTACTGTATCAGTCCGTTTGGGAACTAAGTCGGTTATACCTTGACTTGTTTTAACTTGATTGTCAATTTAGTCCCATGGAAGACCATGAAAAGAGATGACAATTTTAATGTACTTAGGTTTAAAACTTCCTTGGTGAAAATTCTAGAGGTGAATGTTATTCCTCATCCCTTGGCCTGATGTCAGGTCATCGTGAAATAAGATGTACAATCATGAATCCACATTCCAGGCAGCTAAGCTCCAGTTAACCTTCTGCTGTCTGGCAGGTGGCATGAGGCGTGTTCTCAGAAACAGGACTAATAAAGGACCTTTAAAATATACAAGTAGAGAGGTTCCGGAAGATGGTGGCGTAGGAGGACGCGGGGCTCACAACGCGTCCTGCCGATCACTTAGATTCCACCTACACCTGCCTAAAGAACCCAGAAAACCGCCAGAGGATTAGCAGAAGGGAGTCTCCGGAGTCAAGCGCAGACTAGAGGCCCACGGAAGAGGGTAGGAAGGGCGGCGAGGCGGTGCGCGCTCCACGGACTGGCGGGAGGGAGCCGGGGCGGAGGGGCGGCTCGCCGGCCAAGCAGAGCCCCCGAGTCTGGCTGGCAAAAGCGGAGGGGCCAGACGGAGTGTGTTCCGACAGCAAGTGCGACTTAGCGTCTGGGAGGTCATAAGTTAACAGCTCTGCTCAGAAAGCGGGAAGGCTGGAGGACAAAGGGAGGGAGAGCTGCTGAGCCCCCGGACAACAGAGCTCAGCTTGGCGGGGAACAAAGGCGCTCGCCAGCGCCATCTCCCCCCCCCCCCCATCCCCCAGCCAAAATCCCAAAGGGAACCAGTTCCTGCCAGGGAACTTGCTCGCTCCGCGCAAACACCCAACTCTGTGCTTCTGCGGAGCCAAACCTCCGGAAGCAGATCTGACTCCCTCCCGCTGCCACAGGGCTCCTCCTGGAGTGGATCACCTAAGGAGAAGCGAGCTAAGCCTGCCCCTCCACCCCCCCGTGCACCTTGCCTACCCACCCCAGCTAATACGCCAGATCCCCAGCAACACAAGCCTGGCAGTGTGCAAGTAGCCCAGACGGGACACGCCACCCCACAGTGAATCCCGCCCCTAGGAGAGGGGAAGAGAAGGCACACACCAGTGCCCCAGCAGTGGGCTGGGGGCAGACATCGGGTCGGACTGCGGCCCCGCCCACTAACTCCAGTTATACACCACAGCACAGGGGAAGTGCCCTGCAGGTCCTCACCACGCCAGGGACTCTCCAAAATGACCAAACGGAAGAATTCCCCTCAGAAGAATCTCCAGGAAATAACAACAGCTAATGAACTGATCAAAAAGGATTTAAATAATATAACAGAAAGTGAATTTAGAATAATAGTCATAAAATTAATCGCTGGGCTTGAAAACAGTATACAGGACAGCAGAGAATCTCTTGCCACAAAGATCGAGGGACTAAGGAACAGTCACGAGGAGTTGAAAAACGCTTTAAATGAAATGCAAAACAAAATGGAATCCACGATGGCTCGGCTTGAAGAGGCAGAGGAGAGAATAGGTGAACTAGAAGATAAAGTTATGGAGAAAGAGGAAGCTGAAAGAAAGAGAGATAAAAAAATCCAGGAGTATGAGGGGAAAATTAGAGAACTAAGTGATACACTAAAAAAAAATAATATACGCATAATTGGTATCCCAGAGGAGGAAGAGAGAGGGAAAGGTGCTGAAGGGGTACTTGAACAAATTATAGCTGAGAACTTCCCTGAACTGGGGAAGGAAAAAGGCATTGAAATCCAAGAGGCACAGAGAACTCCCTTCAGACGTAACTTGAATCGATCTTCTGCACGACATATCATAGTGAAACTGGCAAAATACAAGGATAAAGAGAAAATTCTGAAAGCAGCAAGGGATAAACGTGCCCTCACTTATAAAGGGAGACCTATAAGACTCGGGACTGATCTCTCCTTTGAAACTTGGCAGGCCAGAAAGGCTTGGCACGATATCTACAGTGTGCTAAACAGAAAAAATATGCAGCCAAGAATCCTTTATCCAGCAAGTCTGTCATTTAGAATAGAAGGAGAGATAAAGGTCTTCCCAAACAAACAAAAACTGAAGGAATTTGTCACCACGAAACCAGCCCTACAAGAGATCCCAAGGGGGATCCTGTGAGACAAAGTACCAGAGACATCACTACAAGCATAAAACATACAGACATCACAATGACTCTAAACCCATATCTTTCTATAATAACACTGAATGTAAATGGATTAAATGCGCCAACTAAAAGACATAGGGTATCAGAATGGATAAAAAAACAAGACCCATCTATTTGCTGTCTACAAGAGACTCATTTTAGATCTGAGGACACCTTTAGATTGAGAGTGAGGGGATGGAGAACTATTTATCATGCTCCTGGAAGCCAAAAGAAAGCTGGAGTAGCCATACTTATATCAGACAAACTAGACTTTAAATTAAAGGCTGTAACAAGAGATGAAGAAGGGCATTATATAATAATCACAGGGTCTATCCACCAGGAAGAGCTAACTATTATAAATGTCTATGCGCCAAATACCCGAGCCCCCAGATATATAAAACAATTACTCATAAACATAAGCAACCTTATTGATAAGAATGTGGTCATTGCAGGGGACTTTAACACCCCACTTACAGAAATGGATAGATCATCTAGACACACAGTCAATAAAGAAACAAGGGCCCTGAATGATACATTGGATCAGATGGACTTGACAGATATATTTAGAACTCTGCATCCCAAAGCAACACAATATACTTTCTTCTCGAGTGCACATGGAACATTCTCCAAGATAGATCATATACTGGGTCACAAAACAGCCCTTCATAAGTTTACAAGAATTGAAATTATACCATGCATACTTTCAGACCACAATGCTATGAAGCTTGAAATCAACCACAGGAAAAAGTCTGGAAAACCTCCAAAAGCATGGAGGTTAAAGAACACCCTACTAACGAATGAGTGGGTCAACCAGGCAATTAGAGAAGAAATTAAAATATACATGGAAACAAACGAAAATGAAAATACAACAATCCAAACGCTTTGGGATGCAGCGAAGGCAGTCCTGAGAGGAAAATACATTGCAATCCAGGCCTATCTCAAGAAACAAGAAAAATCCCAAATACAAAACCTAACAGCACACCTAAAGGAAATAGAAGCAGAACAGCAAAGGCAGCCTAAACCCAGCAGAAGAAGAGAAATAATAAAGATCAGAGCAGAAATAAACAATATAGAATCTAAAAAAACGGTATAGCAGATCAACGAAACCAAGAATTGGTTTTTTGAAAAAATAAACAAAATTGACAAACCTCTAGCCAGGCTTCTCAAAAAGAAAAGGGAGATGACCCAAATAGATAAAATCATGAATGAAAATGGAATGATTACAACCAATCCCTCAGAGATACAAACAATTATCAGGGAATACTATGAAAAATTATATGCCAGCAAATTGGACAACCTGGAAGAAATGGACAAATTTCTAAACACCCACATTCTTCCAAAACTCAATCAGGAGGAAATAGAAAGCTTGAACAGACCCATAACCAGCGAAGAAATTGAATCGGTTATCAAAAATCTCCCAACAAATAAGAGTCCAGGACCAGATGGCTTCCCAGGCGAGTTCTACCAGACATTTAAAGCAGAGATAATACCTATCCTTCTCAAGCTATTCCAAGAAATAGAAAGGGAAGGAAAACTTCCAGACTCATTCTATGAAGCCAGTATTACTTTGATTCCTAAACCAGACAGAGACCCAGTAAAAAAAGAGAACTACAGGCCAATATCCCTGATGAATATGGATGCAAAAATTCTTAATAAGATACTAGCAAATCGAATTCAACAGCATATAAAAATAATTATTCACCATGATCAAGTGGGATTCATTCCTGGGATGCAGGGCTGGTTCAACATTCGCAAATCGATCAACGTGATACATCACATTAACAAAAAAAAAGAGAAGAACCATATGATCCTGTCAATCGATGCAGAAAAGGCCTTTGACAAAATCCAGCACCCTTTCTTAATAAAAACCCTTGAGAAAGTCGGGATAGAAGGAACATACTTAAAGATCATAAAGGCCATTTATGAAAAGCCCACAGCTAACATCATCCTCAACGGGGAAAAACTGAGAGCTTTTTCCCTGAGATCAGGAACACGACAGGGATGCCCACTGTCACCGCTGTTGTTCAATATAGTGCTGGAAGTTCTAGCATCAGCAATCAGACAACAAAAGGAAATCAAAGGCATCAAAATTGGCAAAGATGAAGTCAAGCTTTCGCTTTTTGCAGATGACATGATATTATACATGGAAAATCCGACAGACTCCACCAAAAGTCTGCTAGAACTGATACATGAATTCAGCAAAGTTGCAGGATACAAAATCAATGTGCAGAAATCAGTTGCATTCTTATACACTAATAATGAAGCAACAGAAAGACAAATGAAGAAACTGATCCCATTCACAATTGCACCAAGAAGCATAAAATACCTAGGAATAAATCTAACCAAAGATGTAAAAGATCTGTATGCTGAAAACTATAGAAAGCTTATGCAGGTAATTGAAGAAGATATAAAGAAATGGAAAGACATTCCCTGCTCATGGATTGGAAGAATAAATATTGTCAAAATGTCAATACTACCCAAAGCTATCTACACATTCAATGCAATCCCAATCAAAATTGCACCAGCATTCTTCTCGAAACTAGAACAAGCAATCCTAAAATTCATATGGAACCACAAAAGGCCCCGAATAGCCAAAGTAATTTTGAAGAAGAAGACCAAAGCAGGAGGCATCACAATCCCACACTTTAGCCTCTACTACAAAGCTGTCATCATCAAGACAGCATGGTATTGGCATAAAAACAGACACATAGACCAATGGAATAGAATAGAAACCCCAGAACTAGACCCACAAACGTATGGCCAACTCATCTTTGACAAAGCAGGAAAGAACATCCAATGGAAAAAAGACAGTCTCTTTAACAAATGGTGCTGGGAGAACTGGACAGCAACATGCAGAAGGCTGAAACTAGACCACTTTCTCACACCATTCACAAAAATAAACTCAAAATGGATAAAGGACCTGAATGTGAGACAGGAAACCATCAAAACCTTAGAGGAGAAAGCAGGAAAAGACCTCTCTGACCTCAGCCGTAGCAATCTCTTACTCGGCACATCCCCAAAGGCAAGGGAATTAAAAGCAAAAGTGAATTACTGGGACCTTATGAAGATAAAAAGCTTCTGCACAGCAAAGGAAACAACCAACAAAACTAAAAGGCAACCAACGGAATGGGAAAAGATATTTGCAAATGACACATCGGACAAAGGGCTAGTATCCAAAATCTATAAAGAGCTCATCAAACTCCACACCAGAAAAACAAATAACCCAGTGAAGAAATGGGCAGAAAACATGAATAGACACTTCTCTAAAGAAGACATCCGGATGGCCAACAGGCACATGAAAAGATGTTCAACGTCGCTCCTTATCAGGGAAATACAAATCAAAACCACACTCAGTTATCACCTCACGCCAGTCAGAGTGGCCAAAATGAACAAATCAGGAGACTATAGATGCTGGAGAGGATGTGGAGAAACAGGAACCCTCTTGCACTGTTGGTGGGAATGCAAATTGGTGCAGCCGCTCTGGAAAGCAGTGTGGAGGTTCCTCAGAAAATTAAAAATAGACCTACCCTATGACCCAGCAATAGCACTGCTAGGAATTTATCCAAGGGATACAGGAGTACTGATGCATAGGGGCACCTGTACCCCAATGTTTATAGCGGCACTCTCAACAATAGCCAAATTATGGAAAGAGCCTAAATGTCCATCAACTGATGAATGGATAAAGAAATTGTGGTTTATATACACAATGGAATACTACGTGGCAATGAGAAAAAATGAAATATGGCCTTTTGTAGCAACATGGATGGAGCTGGAGAGTGTGATGCTAAGTGAAATAAGCCATACAGAGAAAGACAGATACCATATGGTTTCACTCTTATGTGGATCCTGAGAAACATAACAGAAACCCATGGGGGAGGGGAAGGAAAAAAAAAAAAAAAAAAGAGGTTAGAGTGGGAGAGAGCCAAAGCATAAGAGACTGTTAAAAACTGAGAACAAACTGAGGGTTGATGGGGGGTGGGAGGGAGGGCAGGGTGGGTGATGGGTATTGAGGAGGGCACCTTTTGGGATGAGCACTGGGTGTTGTATGGAAACCAATTTGACAGTAAATTTCATATATTAAAAAATTAAAAAAAAATAATAAATAAAAAAATAAAAAAATAAAAATTCTTCTGTAAAAAAATAAATAAATAAATAAATAAATAAAATATACAAGTAATACGTTGAATTGAAAAACTTCGAAAAACGGAAATGATACCAAAGAGTTGCTTAAACTCTGTGAATCCTTTAAGTCCCTATCAAGGCTCACCTCTATTATGAGGTTTTTATACTTCTCGACCTTATTGTATGTCCTTACGTAGAATATAAACATCTGTCAGATATATTATCAAGTACATATCTGGCTGATACAGTAGTATGTGTCAATGTGCTCTAAGTATGAACTGACGATTTTTCTTCTACTTTTAAAGGTTAAATGAAATATATATATATGCTTTTTACATCTATACAGGCTATCTACCTAAAACAGGAAGTACGAAGAAGATGCAAAGAGTGGTATATACCTCAAACCTACTATTGAATCTAAATTAGGCTTATTATGTCATATTAATTTTAAAAAGTAGTGCCAGTGTCAACATCAAATATGATTCTAAATGAACACATGTACTTCATGAGAACAGGTATCATTTCTGTTCATCAATGTGAACACAGCACCTAAGCATGAACTCTCATGTTACTATGCACTCAAAAACTGCTGTATACTCAAATGAATGCACTGAGGGAAAAGAAATGATTACAGATACAACGATGTGGAAATCTAGTTAGAATATCACCAAAGTCAAACTTGTTTGGTGAATTAGGCCCAAGAGCATATCCAGAGAGAAACATCTGGTAACCCCATCATTTAAAACAGATTATTAAGCCAGCAGCATTATAATGAAGTATAATTTCCTTTTCCTAGAACAGAGTTGGCCAGTGGGTCAGAATGATCACTGGCATCTTAGATTTCCTATTTACATCATCATCACCACTTTTACTTGTATTCCCACCTGCTTTTGCATTACTTTGGTTCAGTTTGCTCCCCAAGTCAGCCATAGTTATTTTAGGACCTCAGTTTCCTATCCCACGTACAATTCCCCTCTATTATCTGAAGAACCATTTCAGTCACTAAAAACTTCCAAAATTAAGAATTAACTAGCATTATTCTTTCACAAGTAAGATAACACTAATTGAACCAACTTATATCTGAAAAGAGATTAGTATACCCTTCCACATATAAAGGCATTTCTGTGTGTATTTTTCCCCACACTCAAAATCCCTTGTGCCCCCAGATGAAACTTTATGTAGAAATTAAATTACAATACATTCAAAAATGAAAATACAGCTTCTTTTGTTAAAATTGTTTTTAATGTTTATTTTTGAGAGAGAGAGAGAGAGAAAGAAAGAGAGCGGGGGAGGAGCAGAGAGAGAGGGAGATACAGAATCTGAAGCAGGCTCCAGGCTCTGAGCTGTCAGCCCAGAGCCCAACGCGGGGCTCAAACCCACCAGTGGTGAGATCATGACCCGAGCTGAAGTTGGACCCTCAACTGACTGAGCCCCCCAGGTGCTCCAAAAATACAGCTCCTTTATTTTCCTGTTCGTATTTTGTTCTCCCAACAAACCACTGTCCTATAATTGATCTTTATTATTTTGCAAAGCTACATCCCTAATGACAGCTACCTCTGCATTCCTTGGCCAAGCTGGGATGCTTTGTAAACAAACTCCAAACCATTCCACTGCAGTTCAGGCAGGGCTCCTGAGGAAGTAGACATGGGCTCGATCTGCCATCAACATATTCAAGGTGAATAAACAGTATGGGTGTGTCACAGGGGCCAAGTGGGAAAATTCCTTTCTCCCCAGTATGCACCAACCACAGAGACTTTGCTACTCTTCCTTCATTCCAGAGCTGTTAGCCTTTCAGTTATCCCAGAAGTTACATCAGAACAGCCAGTCAAATGTGGTGGATATCTCCTATAAAGTCCCAAAGCCAAATAAATGTGTGCTGTTTCTGTCATCAGCTTATCTGAATTTGGTTTTATCACAAAATAATCATAAATTCAAAAATTACTTATATTCGCTCATTAGGTGATCAGATATTCAATCTAACTATGTCTTAATTACGCCGCATTTTTTAATCTCTATTTTAGGTTGTGAACTACAAGGAGACAAGTTTTATTCATTCCTGATTATTATATCCCCACAACAGTGTCTTTAGAAGACAGTAAAACCATGGTTTATGAACATAATTCATTCTGCAAACATGCTTGTAGTCCAAAGCACTTGTGTATCAAAGTGAACGTCAAGGACCACTAAGTTGTGATCATGTGATGTTCAACATCATGTACTACTTGTATTGTAAGGCATCGCTTGTTTATCAAGTTACAATTGATTAGAAATGTTTACTCGTCTTGTGGAACACTCATAGAACTCATAGAACAAGTTACTTGAAATCCAATGTTTTACTATATTTGGGTTTTGAAAGTTTATTTATTTTGAGAGAATGAGAGCATGCGAGTGGGAGAAAGGCAGAGGGAGGAGAGAGAGAATCCCAAGCAGGCTCCACAATGCCAGCGCAGAGCCTGACACGGGGCTTGATCTCACAAACTGTGAGATCATGACCTGAGTCAAAATCAAGAGCAGATGCCTAACTGACTGAGCCACCCAGGTGCCCCCAGAATATATCTTGGTGCATTAATAAGTGAAAAGTCAATTATATGTGGTATGCTCTCGACATTTTTCCAGGCAAGGCAATTTCTTTCTTAATTTTACAAACCATGTTCTTTCTTTCTAGAACTAGGAAAATACCAGCTCTAAAAATTTTCAACTTATCTTCCATTACAAATATATTAAGAATTACAGTGTCAGCCACTGAACTGTACACTCTGTCCCTACAAAATGTCAGGTTGTTACAGTTATACTATTAATTATTATTACTATTTCTTGATGCCCTGCTGATCCCCTTGAGAAATATACATTTACAGAATTCAATACATTTAACTCTCTGCTGGAAACATTTGGACTAGTGGAAACAGCAAATCACTAAATCATTAAAGCTGTTAATTGTTCTTATGTGTAAAAGCAATTTACCATTAAAGAGTAGTTTATCACAGCCAGGGTCATCCCCACTGATGACTCTTTCACAGGGTTTTTTTAACCATGTAGGGAAAACATATTCTACAAGAGTATGAACAAAAATTATAGTTGGATGTGATATGAAAGCTTAAAATATACATTTAATTGTAAAGAAAGAGAAGTTCAAGATGAAGAGAGGGGAAGGCAGTGTCAGCAATGCTTATATTCAGAGATGTTCATAATTTTGCCTCTACTATGAGAACTGTATCCCTGGAAATATTATTAATAGGAAAACTGGAAGTGAAGACAATAGAATCAGAAGTTTAAGATTTGATAAAAGGCTTGTCATTTCCTTATCAACCTGAGATTGTGTCTTCCCAAAAACATCAAATAAAACTTGGAAAGATGGCTGTTCCTGTTCAGAGATTGGAAGACTCACCCTTGTCAAAAGGTCACTTCTTCCCAAATTGAACTATAGAATCAATGTAGTCTTAATAAAATCCCAGCAAGTTATTTGTAGATATCAACAAGCTAATTCTAAAATTTATGTGGAGAGGAAAAAGACCCAGAATCGCCAACACAATAATGAAGGAAAAGAGCAAAGTTGGAGGACTGACATTACCAGACTTTAAGATTACAATTAAGGTACAATTGCCAAATAGTGTGATATTGGCAAAAAACAGAAACATAGATAAATGGAACAAAACAGAGAGACCAGAAATAAACCCCATAAATAGAGTCAACAGATCTTTGACGAAGGAGCAAAAGGAAATAAAATGGAGGAATGATATTTATTGCTAGTTGGGGAACAACTAGACATTGATATGCACAAAATGAACCTAGATACAAGCCTTACACCCTTCACAAAGGTTAACTCAAACTGGATCACAGACTTAAATGTAAAATGCAAAAATATAAAACTCATAGAAGATAATACAGGAGAAAATCTGGACGATCTTGGGTTTGGCACTTTTTTTTTTTTAATGTTTATTTCTGAGAGAGAGACAGAGAGACAGAGACCAAGAAAGTGTGAGCGGTGGAGGGACAGAGAGAGAGGGAGACAGAGTCCGAAGCAAGCTGCAGGCTCCGAGCTGTCAGCACAGAGCCCAACACGGGACTCGAACTCACAAACTGCGAGATCGTGGCCTGAACTTAAGTTGGACGCTTAATCGACTGAGCAGCCCAGGCGCCCCTTGGCGTTGACTTTTGAGATACAATACCAAAGCCACAATCCACGAAAGAAAGAAATGATAAATTGGGCTTCTTTAAACTAAAACTTTTTGCTTTATGAAAGACACTGTCAAGAGAATGAAAAGCAAGCCAAACTGGGGGAAAATATTTGCAAAAGGCACATCTGAAAAAGGATGGTTGTCCAAAATATAAAAAGAACTCTTAGAATAATCAAAAAATAAACAACTCAATTAAGAAATAGGTCAAATTTTGAGAGACACCTGACCAGAAAAGAGTTACAGATAGCAAACAACTAAGCATATGAAAAGATCTTCTACATCACATGTCATCAGGGAAATGCAAAGTAAAACAACAGTAAGAAACTACTACGTACCTATTGGAATTGCCAAAATCCAGAACACTGACAGCACAAAATACTGGTGAGGATGTTTGTGGAGCAAAGGGAACTCTCATTCATTGTTAGTGGGAATGCAAAATGGTACCGCCACTTTGGAAGACACTTTGGTGGTTTCTTACCAAACTAAACATACTTTTACCAGTCTATCCAAACTAGCCATTGTGCTTCTTTGTATTGACTGAAAAGAGCTGGAAACATGTGTTTACACAAAAACCTACACATGGGAATACTTACAGCAGCTTTACTCACAGCTGGCAAAACCTAGAAGTAAGCAAGGTGTTCTTTCAGTAACTGAATGGATAAGTAAAACGTGGTACAGCCAGATAATGAAATATTAACCAGTACTGAAAATAAATGAGTACTGAAGATAAATCAGTCTGGGTGGCTCAGTCAGTTAAGCATGTAACTCTTGATTTCACCTCAGATCATGATCTCATAGTGGTGAGTTGGAGCCCCACCTGAGTCTCTGTGCTGACATCTCAGAGCCTGGAGCCCACTTCAGATTCTGTGTCTCCCTCTCTCTCTCTGCCCCTCCCCGACTCACACTAGGTCTCTCTCTCAAAAATAAACATATTTTTTAATAAGATAAAAAATAGAATTAAAAATAAAAAATAGAAAATGTTAAATAAATAAATAAATAAATAAATAAATAAATAAAGCAACAAATGAACTATCAACCCATCAAAAGATATGGAGAAAACTTAGATGTGTAATATTCATGAAGTGTATGCTCAGTAGACATAAACAATTACTAATGGTTCTTCTACAACTAAGTGAAAGAACACAATCTGAAAAGGCTACCTATTTAATGATTCTAACTATATGACATTCTGGAAAAGGCAAAACTAGACACAGTGAAAGATCAGTGGTTGCCAGAGTTTGGGGAGTAGGAAGGATGAAGAGGCAGAACAGAGAAGAATTTTAGGACAGTGAAACTACCCTGTATGATACTATAATGGCAGTAATATGTCTTATAAATTTGTACAAACCTACAAAATGTAAACCACCAAGACTGAACCATAGTGCAAACTACAGACTTAGAGTAATTATGACATTCCACTCTGGGAGTGTCCTCAAGATACTAAGTTCATTTTGTTAAGTTTATCAGATGATTACTATAGTCTACAGAACACAGAAAATTTCATTCCATTTCCTATAAGACAAAAGGCTAATAAAAGATTTAGATTAGAGAAAGTGCATAACATCCATATAATTCAAAAAAAGGTTCCCAACCTCTGGGTATTTGAAGCTTCTAGTGATCACGTAATAGCACATACTATTCGAGGCTTCCCCCATGCTAATTTTCTTCTTCTGCCAATTTTTGCTTTCTCAAGTCATTTTCTCCTTTTCTGCTCTTCTTACAAAACTGGTGTCTCCTCCCATTAAAGGGAATCACTCCTCAAATATTGTGGCTTCACCTTCCTTTTCCTGACACCTAAATGATCTTTCTCTCAGCTACTTTCTATCTCTATTGTCAATAGGCAAAGATCACTATGTTCTTAAAATACTGAATGCAATGAAAACCCAACTTTCATTGTCTTCAGGCACTTTATTTTTCTCATTTCCTTCAAAATGTCTTTAAATAATTTGGGGCACCTGGGTGGCTCAGTCGGTTGAGCGTCCAACTTGGGCTCAGGTCATGATCTCGCGGTCTGTGAGTTCGAAACCGCGTCAGGCTCTGTGCTGACAGTTCGGAGCCTGAAGCCTGCTTTGGATTCTGTGTCTCCCCCTCTCTCTCTGCCCCTCCCTGTCTCATGCTCTGTCTCTCTCTCTCTGTGAAAAATAAATAAACCTTAAAAAAATATTTAGTAATAATCTAGGGGCACCTGGATGGCACATTCAGTTGAGCAACTGATTTCTGATTTCAGCTCAGATCATGATCCCAGGGTCATGGGATCCAGCTCCACATCAGCTCCTTGGGATATTCTCTCTCTCTGTCTGTTGCACCTTGCCCCTCTCTCTCTCTCTCTCTCTCTCTCTCTCGCCCCCTCCCCCAAACCCTCTGCTCACATGCCCACTCTCTAAATAAATAAATAAATAAATAAATAATAGATAGATAGATAGATAGTTTAATCAATCAATTTATTAAAAGAATAATCTAAATTCATCATCTCCAGATCCTCAACTCAGACTCCTAACCTTGTCATAGTTTGCAGATCTGAGAATCCTTGTTATTTCCGCAAATTTGGCCAGATGCTAGAGACATTAGGTTGCATAAGTACGATCTTCTATAGCTTTTGTTTCTTTTAAGAAATTCTTTGTTTTTAAGTTTATGTATTTATTTTGAGAGAAAGAGAGCACAAGCAGAGGAGGGGCAGAGAGAGGTAAGAGAGACAATCCCAAGCAGGCTCCGCACTATCAGCGTGGAGTCTGATGTGAGGCTCAAACTAAGGAACCACGAGATCATGACCTGAGCTGAAACCAAGAGTTGGACTGTTAACCAAATGAGTCACTCAGGCACCCCTTTTCTATAGCTTTTAAGTGTCACACTGGGTCATGTCAATGTACTTCTGTGCCACTTCTGGGCGATACACCACATCATCTTTTCATATTATAATGGACCTCATATCATATAGATCTATGCACTGTCATACTTCCACTAAGGACATGTTAGAGTTATCTTGAGACATTTTGTAGCATAAACAATATTATTTATTTGAGGGGCACATTAGAACAAAAAAGATCTTGCATATCTAATGGTCTGCATTTCTGAAATACTATGAGACTCTGAAATGCAATTCGAATTCTAGAATCATCTCACTAAAAAGACTCTTCAGCTAAAACTATTACAAATGTGAGAAACTTAATATTTCCTTAGGGTAATCCACCAAAGCTCATTTCACACATTTTTTCCTCCTTACATTTCCCTTCTGCTCCGTCTGCTGAAGTGTTTATACTACATTAGTATCGCTTAATATTGTAATCTTCTAATAAAAGGGACTGAAATGTTTCCTAATATAAAATCTTTAAACCCTGATTTAGTTCAATTCTCTGTATCATGGTTAAGGACTCGCTAAGTCCTGGCACGGAAAAGAAAAATTTGTTGAAGAATTCAGTCTCGTCCTGGCCAGATACATTCCAGGCCTTCCTAACCAATTCCAATTGGTCATTCATTCATTCCTTCATTTATTCATTGGTGTAGTCCGAAAATGGAAAACTGTCAGTATTATACATAAGAAGGTCACTGGAAGCATCAATGTTCTATTCTGTGACAGCTGACACCCAATTTTCCAATGATGCAAGTAAAAGTTCAAGAAGTGGCAAGAAATACCTTTAATCAGAGAATCTCAGAAACAATCTTTTAACACAAAAGGTTCTGTATACCCAGCAAAGTCCCTTCCACTGTCTCTTTGCTTCTCAGAAGTAAACCTCAGAATTACAGCTCACCCTGCTCAGACCTTCTGCCTCGGACTAAAGCACCAATTGCCACCATCTCTATTTCTGGCCATAGGCAGCTCTCGGTCACAGTCCTTTTTGTCCGCTTTCCTTTCTACCTCTCTCTCTGGGAAAACTTTGGAGGTTACGCCACCACAAGCTTCTGCTCTCATGTTATGGGTACTCAAAGTGTATGTTATCCAGATAAACAGATCTAACACACCATAACATTTGGCAGAAGGAGCCCAAAGTAAACTTCAATGATTAAGAGATGCCGGTATCATTTCATCTGGCTAAAAACTGCAGTTTAAAGAAAGGCAAAGTCGTCACTTTCAGTTTCATAATGACTTATTTTTTTTTAATTTTTTTAATGTTTATTTATTTTTGAGACAGAGAGAGACAGAGCATGAACGGGGGAGGGGCAGAGAGAGAGAGAGACACAGAATCGGAAGCAGGCTCCAGGCTCTGAGCCATCAGCCCAGAGCCCGACGCGGGGCTCGAACTCACAGACTGTGAGATCGTGACCTGAGCTGAAGTCGGACGCTCAACCGACTGAGCCACCCAGGCGCCCCCATAATGACTTATTAATGGCTTTAAAAATAAGAAACGTTGAGCTCTCAAAGCTATGTCATACTATTTTAAATCTTTAAGTTTTAGTTTATAAATACGGAGATTTTATATACTGCAGTGGAAAAGAAGCCCATATAATACTCTTGATACATAGATGACCTCAGACAAAATTAGAATGAATCAATCACTTTGATTGTAAAACCATACGGAGGACGAAATAAGCTTCTGTTAGAACAACTCTCTCCCTGGAGATAAGTGTAAGCTCTGGACAGAATACAGAACATGGTCTCTCAAAGTAGTAAAGGGAGAACAGAGGCAGATGGGGTGCCTGGGTGGCTCAGTCAGTTAAGTGTCCGACTCTTGATTTTGGCTCAGGTCATGATCTCACGGTTCGTGGGATCCAGCCCTGCACTGGGCTTCTGCACTGACAGTGTGGAGCTGCCTTAGGATTCTCTCTCTCCCTCTCTCTCTCTGCCTCCCCCTGCTTGTGTGTATGTACTCTCTCTCTCTTTCTCAAAATAAATAAACTTTAGAAAAAAAAATTAAGAGGCAGATGATTCTGGAAAGGGGATGATATTTGGAAGAAGAGAGTGGCAGTGGGTGAATTTCACATTTTTGTGCCTTCTGGACTGAGGCCAGATATGGTTGAACCAGGAGAAACTCTAAATGGCCTGAGGAGCTGGAGAGAATATGAGACAACAAACTTGGAGATGTAGGGAGAATCACATCAAGAATAGAACTAGAGAGGAAATATTCCAAATCTGTAGGTAAACTCTTCCAGAATCTCCAAGCAAACCAGAGTCATCCATGAGTAGGTCATACCCCAAAGCAGCCCAGCCAGGAATAGAAGAACAGATGGAGACTTTTGACCTGACACCGAAATACAAGAGTTTACAGTTTGAGTCCAACTAATTTAATGCCTACTAGGCTGAAATGAAGACATCAATACTCTTCCAAGAAGCACAGCAGAATCCAGAGTCCTCACAGCATGATATTTACACTATACATCTAAGTAGTTCAACGTTATCTTCTTGCTCCACTATCCTGATTTTAGTTAACTGACTAATCAATACACAGTTCATGTCCATTCGCTAATATGTATCATTGAGATACGCTCACAACAAAGGGTTCGCTCTAAGGGAGATTTTCTAACGTAAGCAGTGGAAATTTTAGAGATTTTATATTAGGGGTGGACAGAGGCCACTGTCTTCAAAATATTCCTTTCAGAAACAACTGAGAGTTAGCTTTTGCCCATGCACAGATTTGGCCACCTTCATTTTGTATAAAACGTGTATGATGCTCTTTCCCATAAATATGTAATATCTTTTAACTTAATGCACTGCAACTCCCTAGGATTCTAATATTCTTTGCCCCAACTTGATTTCTCATAAAGCACTGTAGGTTATTTTCCTTTTGATGGCAATTTACATGTTTCATCTTTGATTAAAGAAATTCAAAAGGAAAAACTGCCAACAAGTGAGAATCTTTGTAATGCTATGAAAGACCAAGTTCTCTCATTTCTGTCTGACAAAAGCAATTAGTCTCATTAGTTAAAACTGATTCTAAGTAATCATGCACCAAAAATGACAACTTCTTTGTGGAAAAAACAATACACTCAATGAGAGCCATTTCCTTTGGAAAGTGCATTCCAGAGGTGAAACATTTTTTTTTCTGATGTTAGAATTTCAACACATTGGATAATGATTAAAAATTAAACATCATTTTTAAATGCAAACAGTCATCTATTATAATTACTGTCAATTTTGCAAAGAGAATTTAGAATAAATTATGAGTGACAGGCCCAGCGTACTATATTTGGGGGTGGGAAGAGGCTAAGGTTAAAAACATTGCCAAGAATCGGGGTGCCTGAGTGGCTCAGTCAGTTAAGCATCCGACTTTGGTTCAGGTCATGATCTTGTGATTCATGAGTTTGAGCCCCGTGTCAGGCTCTGTGCTGACAGCTCAGAGGCTAGAGCCTGCTTCAGATTCTGTGTCTCCCTCTCTCTCTGCCCCTCTCTCTCTCAAAAACAAATAAACATTAAAAAAAATTAAAAAAAAAACATTGCCAAGAAAAAAAAATCCAGAATATAGTACTTTGGATGAAATATGAAGAAGCTGAAATGGAAAAGACTTAAATTATGAGGAGACACTGAAGATCAACAGAGAGAAAAATGTATGAATTACTAAGACAATATGTAAACTCACTGGAGAGCGAAATGAATAAATGTGTTTGGGAAGTACTATATCTAATAGCCCAAAGATGCCAATTATCACTCGAATTGCATAAAATTAGTACAAAGAGGTATGAAAATGTCAATTACTTATTTAAAGGATCTAATAGGACTATACACTTCTATTTTACCAAGGTATTCAAAAGTTCAACTCCTTTTTTAATGTCTTAATTTTTCATCCAGTAAGCAGTTAATGAGTTCTTCCTATTGGTCAGGCCAGACACTCTGTTAGGGGCTGAGATACCAAAGCAAACAAAGTGACACACTGAGGTGTCCAAAAGGGAAGGTACTTCAGGGAAATGTATGCACATCATTTCAGTGGCGAATTCATTATTATAAATTAAGAAAAGAAAGACCAGGGGCACCTGGGCGGCTCAGTCAGTGAAGCATTTGACTTCAACTCAGGTCATGATCTCATGGTTCATGGGTTCAAGCCCTGCAAGGAGCTCCTCACTGACAGAGTGGAGCCTCTTTGGGATTCTCTCTCTCTCTCCCTTTCTCTCTGCCCCTCCCTCCCTCCCTTCCTCTCTCTCCCTCCCTTCCTCTCTCTGTCTCTCTCTCTCTCTCAAAATAAATGAATAAGGGAAGAGAAGGAAAGGGGAGGAGCAAAGGGTATGGGAAGGCAAGGCAAGGCAAGGCAAGGCAAGGCAAGACAAGGCAAGGCAAGGGACAGGAATGGGAAGGGAAAAGAAAAAGGAAAAAGCAAACACCAGACCAGATCAGTGGTAGGAAATGAACAAAGGAAGATGATAAACCGGAGGGTCGGGGAAGGCATCTCCAAGAAATGACAGGAACTGAGACCTGGTGGATGACAAGCGGTTAACTAAGAAGAAAGGGATGGGATGGCAGGAATTTAAGACAGGCTTCCAGAAGTACAGCGACTGCCCCTACCATATGGAAACCCTTCCTGTTATGCCCAGTAAAGTTCATCAGTCCCTTTAGCTGTTCATTTTCTACTGCCTCACTTTTCCCACTATATCATAATAATGTTTGGTATGTTTTTACCCAACTGAGCTCTCTAAAGGAACAGTTGCTATGAGGGAACTTTCTTTGCAAATTTAGAGAAACAAATCACTGCAGTTTTTAAATTCTGCAAGAGGTAAATTAGAAGTTTATGAGATAAGATAGTGCCTTTTTTGGTATAACCACTACCTTCCTTGATGGCTGGCTTCTAACAGATGATCAATATATACTAATTTTGCATTACTTATACATATCTATGCCTGTTTTATGAAGATTAATATAAAAAGCAGTAAACAGTAACACTGTGCCCTCAGACAAACATATACCACACACATAGACACATGAGATACACATGCATATACACACAAGCACATGCACGGAAATACATACCTGACCACCCTAATTCCCATGATAACTCTTGATTAAGAGCAAATTTCAATTTGCAAAAGCATATGTGTATTAAGTTTGAGTAGATGCTAACATACAATCTAAGTCAATCATATCTAAAACATAGTATTTCATGACACAAATAACATTTAATAGAGCCAAAGTTAAGAAATCTTAGAGTATATGTCCTAGAATGAAACCTATGTTATTTTTCTATGACTTTAATTAAATAATTGAAGGAAATGCTCAAAGTCTTAATAAAAATAAGGGAATAAAGTATGCAACACCTGAAAAGAGCTGATGATAATGTAATAAAAATTGCAAAGATTTCCAATTTTAGATATCATTTTAAGGTTTCTTTAATGAAAATAGGAATTTAAGAAATGAAATAAGTGCCCTATCTCCAGATATCCTCTTGAGAACATAGAAATTATTATCTAAAAATATACAGTTCTTATTTCTCTACTATAAATTGAGGTCAATATTTTGAAAACATTATAAATCATCAAAATAATTTGAGAAGAGCATAGTTCTTGCTCTCTAGAAATCTATCATGTACCTAATTGTAGAATATTAATGTAAAAAAAGCCTATGTATCCACTTATAGTCCCATTGTGTGTGCATTGAATATCTTGTCTCTTCCTTGATTCATTTTGGAGCAAATTATTAATGCGCAGTTACCGAGTTCAAGTATATCTTATTTTGAATCTAATGGACCTCTTAACATTGAAGTATCCCAAAACTCAGTTATGAGTCATCTATTTAAACTTATAGCATTAATTTTCTCATTGAGTCTTTAAATAAAATCTGTATGATGACTATTGAAAAATGTCTAACTCTAACACAGATCTTTCTGAAGAACTCTGAACTCTTATATGCAGCTACCTACTCAATGTTTCCACTGAATGTTAAGATGCCTCCAGCTAAACCTGTCTAAAACCTCTCAGTTGATGGTGGCTCCATTTGTACTTTTCCAAACAACAAAAACTACAGATGGCTATCTCAACTTTTTCTTTCTTTCATGTCATTTTTAATGAATAAAGAAACCCTAGGGTCAAGCTTCTATATAAGCTTGTCCATGGCTTCACTCATGGCACCTTAGTAGATTTTTAAAACTACACAGAAAAACTTTTTTTTTTTTTTAATTTTAAAAAGTGGGTGCCTGAGTGGTTCAGTCAGTTAAGTGTCTGACTTCAGCTCAGGTCACGATCTCCCAGTTTGTGGGTTCAAGCCCCATATTGGGCTCTGCACTGAGAGCTCAGACCCTGGAATCTGCTTCAGATTCTGTGTCTCCCTCTCTCTCTCTGCCCCTCCCTGGCTCGCGCTCTGTGTCTCTCTCTCAAAAATAAATAAACATTAAAAAAATTTTTTAATTACACAGAAAAAAAAGAAGTTCATGAAGAATGCCTAGGACATACTGAAAAGCACTATTACATTTATACATTCATGCTAAATTCATAAAAATAACAATAACAACAATACTGACTTAGTCGGCCTCTATGGCTCTATTTATACTTCTTGAATTCATTAAGAAATTAAAATGCATTTTAGATCAAGAGATAGTCAACATGCTGGGAGTGCTGACTTTCTTGCCCTACTAGGAGAACAATGTCCATAGCAATAGGGCAAAGAATTAATGAGTTTTCATGGGTTCTGAGGTGTCTAGACAATGAAGTACTTACTGGTCAGTTTGTGACATAAAATCTTGAAGAGAACAAGACCTAGCAACAGAGTCTGGATCTGTGCATGTTTTAACATGGAATAAACTATGACGGCAGATATTAAAAATACTGAATGATTTCCCCATGTATGTCATTTGATACGAAGTTCATGTTCACCATTTCAGCACCTAAAATAAAGCCCCGTCTGTCTGCATCCTAAGACGTGACTTTCCATATCACTTCAGTATCAACATCATGTCATTGTCATCGTAAAACGAACCACCCAGGGATACAGTGTGATAGGGAACAGAGTACTTCATCTTACTTAAATGCACAGACAGTGAATTCTGAGAAAGTACCTGTCAGGAAGATAAAGATGATATATTGAAGTCCACCTAAGACAAGGTAGCTATCATTAAAGCAATATACAATACTAGACTCCATAAAAAAGTATATTTATAAAACATAATGATTAACAAAATACTATAAAAAATATCTTTTTATCAGGTGGGTCTGGGAAGAGAAATATAACCCAGGGCCTTTAAGCACCCTCAATTAGCCCAACAGAGATCCTGTCCCTTAGAGGAGAGGAAGAGATACTTCTTTCTGCCTGTCTGTCTTCTGTCATCATGGATATTTGTCTCAAAGGCTTGGGGAGCTTTAAAACCCAGCACTCAGAATTATTTCTCACTCCTCTAAGAAAAAAAATTCTACTCATTATCCCAATATCTCAATTTAAGTTATTCTCTAATTCCAGACAGACATTAATAAATCAGTTGACAAATTTGAACAAAATGGGAAAACTGTCATAGTTTCTTACGACCAGTCGATTATTCAGACTATCAGGCAACATGGATGAGCCAGCCATGCGCTGTGATCAGAGTCCAGCTTGTTTGAAGCCATGTGACTCTCCCTCTGACTATCGTGCACTCTGGACGAAGTGGAGATGGCACAAAGTGAATAGAGAGCAAAAAAGGAAAGAGACCTCAAAACGAGTCATTTGTCATTCGTCTGCTTAAAACCACCCATTGGTTTTCAATCCCATTTAGAAAATAATCCTTACTCCTTTCTAAGTTAGAGAGCCATAGGTGGTTATCAGCGTTCGTCACCCCAGCCATCTTGGATTTCTTCAGAAAGGAAATCTCCAAACTCAGGCCCTCCCCAGAACTCTGCCCCTGCTCTTACCTCTTTATTCTATCTGATTCTTCTATAGATCCCCCTTATTTCATTCGTGCATAAACTCAAGCACTGCTTTCCCAGGGAAGCCTTCTGCAAGGACGTTCTTTACAGTAGCCTCTCCTCCATCGCTGCTGTCCTCCTTACTTTCTACCACCTATTGCTTGATCTACCCTGAACTTTAGTCAAGGTGATTATCACTGCTTAGTAGTGTATACAATCCACAGGTTTCTGCTGCCAGTATTTGGCCCATAATAGAAAACTGAGGCAAGGGTTCCTGTTGATGATTTATCCCAGGCACTAAGAACAGTGTCTGGTACATAGTAGATATTTAATAATATTTTCAAATTAACTATTAGTTTAAGGATATGTTTAAAAAGCATTGGAGGACATTTGTTTCTCCATTTACTTTGTTCCCTACTTACATTTAGACGAACTTATTTTAAATTTTAGTGGCTCCTTTGAGATGTGGCTCCTTTCTGAAATTTCCACTTGTTTCCAAATATTGTTTGGAAATATTAATTTGTTTCCAAAATATTAGTTTCTGGAAAAGAGGCAAATGTGTTCATTACTAGCCCAGGGCCATCTTGCTCTGGATCTGATTTCCTATTACAAAATCAGTTCTAACAAAAGATACTATAACTTCTCAAATTATCTTTTGAGAGTTTTGCAAAATGGAAATATTACAATGATGGAAAGGAATGCAGATTTAAAAACAAGTACAAGTGATATTCGATGAAAATTGAGCATCTATAGACAATAACCTGATGTACAAATTAGTGGCATAATTTAAATCGCTTTAAATCTTTAAATCTCTCTTTTTAGAGTACTACCTTGTTGTCATAATCAACAGAGTTACCTATGGAGTGTTTTTTAGGCTTAAGACACAGTTCTGGGCACAGTGTGAATAATAACGAAGCTCCAAGAATTCCAGTTAAATCATAAATCTAAGATATATATTAAAACACTGAAAACAGAAATTTCAGACAATACATGATAATTGAAAAAGGGGGGGGGCGGCTACCCTGGGGAGCACCCGCGTGGCTCAGTCAGCTAAGTGTCCGACTTCAGCTCAGATCATGATCTCGCAGTTCGCAAGGTGGGGCCCTGCGTCGGTCTCTGGGCTGACAGTTCAGAGCCTAGAGCCTGCTTTGGATTCTGTGTCTCCCTCTCTGCCCTTCCCCCATTCATGCTCTGTCCCGCTCTCTTTCAAAAATAAACTTAAAACAAATTTAATAAAAAAATAACGGGCCACCCTGGGTCAAAAGACTGTAGGCTGAGACAGCTGACTGGAAGTGGAATATAGGAAGTGCAATTGAAGGCCATCTGTGATTTACAAAACAGATTAAAAAAAGAGTAACTCAACAGGGATAAAAAGTCAGGGAAGATTGCGCCCAGCATTTTGGACATCAGCAAGTATGCTGAGCCTTATAACAAAAGGGAGGTTGTGCAACGTAAAAGGAAAAGATAGACCTACAAAAAAAAATTTTTTTTGGCCACATTGTTGAAGTGTTCTGTAGGCATCAGAAAACATTATTCTAAAATTTTCTAAAAGTGAAATATGAGTTAATCTTTCATAGTAAGAAACAAATTCCTTTATAGAGTTTCTCTTAAACTGATGCTGATGTGGATAGTTTTGTTAGCATCTGAATATATATTTTTCACCTCTGAGAGAATCTGCCTTAGTAGTAATACATAATCATATTTAAATAAAATATGTGTGCTTTCCTTATCATGAATTATATACTTTTGAGGCAAAATTAGCTTAATAAAAGATCCAGAAAAGCTTCATGAATTACTTTGTCTTCATCATCAAGTCAGGGAAAAAGTTTTCAAATTTTAATATGAATATAGATATATTTTCCAAAACATTTCCTAAAGCAAAGGAGAAGAAAAATATTCCTTGAAGGATAAAATACTTTTGGTATAATATGCCAAATGCAGGTGTGACAACTTCTAGGATTCTTTGATATCACACACAGCAGCATCCCAGAGGCACAACTGTTACCCTTTCTTCAGCACCAGAGGAGCTGAAATTTAAGCCCCTGACTGAACACAGGGCCAGGACCTGGCTCTTCCTAAAGCCTAGTAGTTTAGGCTCCACACTTGGCTGCATTCCCATACTTAGTTCATGTAGACTGAGGCATAACTCTAAAATATTTGATGCAAACCCACTAACTTCACTACATTGAATTTTATGAAGAGTCTACTTGAACACTTGTAATGTTAGGAAACATTCAACCACTGTCCTACAAAAAAGAAAAAAAAACCCTGATATTCAGAATACTAATTAGCAGCGTCGAGACAGGACTTCCTGATTAGAACAACATCTGACCTCCCCTGGACTGTGTGATCTTAATGAGAACACTTCCTGTACGTGAATTATAGTTTAAACTGCAAAACACACACCATGTATCACAGTGTGTGGACAAATCTGAAAGTAAATTATAGGTGTTGGTCTAAAAAATTATATGTATTTCCTCAAGTATACACTTTAGTCTGTACTCACCGTGGTGTATGAAATTGTGGTAATTATTCTAGTAAAAATATTCATCTAATTCTAGAGGTAAACACTAAAGAGACTAGGATAGCCCCAAACCCTTTGTGAAGTGCATATAGCATCGGATTAATGTGAAGCAATCTTACAGATGAGCGTATTACAAAGATATTTGGGAAGAGAGATTTGGGGATTTAGAAGTTGCTAGGATGTCTTCTACATGGAGCCCATGGGGAGATAGCTTCACTGAACAATGGAGCTTAGCTGGGCTCAGAAAGAACAAGCAGAGGTATAGAGCAACAGAATTCTGTTTCTTTGTTTTTGTTTTGCCCACAGAGAGTAACTTTGTGAAAACCGTACAGTGAGAAAATAAGCTTTGTCAGAGTATCACATAAAAATACACTGGTAAGTCTGGGACTTCTTTTAGAAGTCAGTATTAGGTGTCAGTATTTTTTAATCATTCTAAAGTTCGTAAGAACTTAGAGAATTTTGATAATATTTAGATCTAAAAAAAAGTGACCTGAAGTTTGTTGTGGAAGATTGCTCTGAAAGCAAAGCAGAAGTCAAAATGGAAGCTAAGAAAAGAGTCATGGAATACAGCTCATTCATTCATTTGTTTATTCAAATATTCCTGAGCGTTCATGGACTATGTGCCAGCCACAGTAATGGGAAGAGACAAATGTGTAAGCTGTGTAGTTTATGGTAAGGGAAAAACAGTTAAAAGCTGCAAATCTAATTTAAAATCGATTTCTTAAAAGTTACAGTTATCCCTAGAAGCAGAAAGATAAAGAGGGAGATTAATCTGGAAGACAGGCTTGTTTGGGGTTGGGTGGTAACTTAAGTTTTCTTTCAGGAAATAGTATCCAAGCTAAATCCTGAAGGAGACAAAGGAGTAAAAGAACTCTTGAAGCAGAGGGGACAGCATGTGTATGGAATTCAACGTGGGAAAAGTCTCCAAGTAGCTGAGAGAAGAAAAACATGACAAGCAATTTGTAGACAGAACAACATGAGATAAATTTACAGCCATATGAAGACACTAGATACTAAGGGCTTTAAAGCCCACTTAAAATTTTTATCTTTTATCCTACATGCAACCAACTTATACACGACTTTTAGATCTGAGAGTCAAGTTGATGTATTTTAGCTTAAAGATTACATTATGCCCAGGTAAAACACAAATAATAGTGAACACGGGTGATAACAAGAGAAAGGAAAATAAGATGACCCAAGAGTTTATAAAAATTTAAGTTTAAAAAAAGATAAGTTTGTCAGAACAGGGCAACCAATTGGCTGATACGAGAAGTTGATAGATACAAAAAGCTGTAGTTACAGGTTGAATAATAGGCCCATGAATAAAAATGAGAAAAAAATGAAGAGAAGCTCGTGGCTGGAAATGATGAGTTTGTGTTAGACACTGTTAACATCTCTATCACAGCATGTATCTACTCATCAGCCACTTTAAAAGGGGGCATAGAACTTCTGTGGCCAAGATGAGCATGGGACCTGCTTTACCCTCTTGCCAGAAACAACGAAAAATACAGACAAAATAGATGAAACAATGCTCTTCAACATTTTGGAAATGAGGTAATTAGAGATCATGCTCTCTGAGAGAGATAAATAGACATGTAAAACTTACAACTGCCCCAGCTCTATGCCTGAAGTAAATCGACAGATCTTGGTTCAGGCAGTTGGAAGCCAGACAGAGCCCAATAATCTACGTGACCTGAGGACAGAGACCAGAGAAAACAAGGCAACTGAACTTTCCGAAGGAGACTATTAGAGAAGAGAGAACTACTCATGGAGGGAACTCTGGAAATTTACACAGGGTGCTCATGGATTCAGTTGGGTACTGAGCAGCACGTATACATGACCAAACTACTCCAAGAGTAGGAAAAGAACCACCCCCAAAGACTTAGAAACAATAGTGTGTACAGATCAGACAGGACTGGGATAAAAGTGCCTGCTTCTGTCAGCTAGACTGAAAATCCTAACTCACAGAACTTTCTAGAATTCAAAAGGATTCTGTCTTATGAGTCAGAAAAAAAAAATAATGCTAGACATAACACTGCTCTTGTCTCACATAACAAAGCTTAAATATAAGACCCCAAATTATGAAACTGCTTCCAAGTAACTTAACCATATGCCAGAATAAAGCTCGAGAGTATTTTTGAGGATACAAAAATATCCGCACTCAAGAGGGTAAAATTCACAGTGTCTGGCATCCAATTAAAATTTGTAATGAAAAGAGAAACCAACTGATCAAACTAAACCAGAAATGACATGGGCAATATTAAAAGTTATTCAACTGCCCCTCAAGAAGCTAGAGTAAAGATTTAATGTGTTAACTAGGTACACAAGATATGTTAAAAAGAGACAAATCAAACTTACGGAGTTAAAAATAGAAAATACATTTGATGAAATAAAGTGGCAGATAAGATATTGGAGGAAAAAAAATATGAATAAACCTGAAAATAAAATAACAGAAAGTATCCAAAATAAAATAAGAGAGGAAAATTAAACAGAAAAAGTAAACATAGTATCAATGAAGAGTGGTGAACACCAAGCAGAAAAATGTATTAATGTGTGTGTATACAATGGAATACTACGTGGCAATGAGAAAAAATGAAATATGGCCTTTTGTAGCAACATGGATGGAACTGGAGAGTGTGATGCTAAGTGAAATAAGCCATACAGAGAAAGACAGATACCATATGTTTTCACTCTTATGTGGATCCTGAGAAACATAACAGAAACCCATGGGGGAGGGAAAAAAAAAAAAAAAAAAAAAAAAAAAAAAAAAAAAGGTTAGAGTGGGAGAGAGCCAAAGCATAAGAGACTGTTAAAAACTGAGAACAAACTGAGGGTTGATGGGGGGTGGGAGGGAGGGCAGGGTGGGAGGGAGGGCAGGGTGGGTGATGGGTATTGAGGAGGGCACCTTTTGGGATGAGCACTGGGTGTTGTATGGAAACAAATTTGACAGTAAATTTCATATATTAAAAAATAAAAAAATAAAAAAATAAAAAAATAATAATCAATCACTGTTATACTGCTTCTCTGCTGAGTCTATAATGTAAAAAAAAAAATGTGTGTGTATAAATGTGTGTATATATATTATAAACAACTTGATAATGATGTGATCTAATATATTTTTAAGGTACTTTCCTGCCCTAGTTATTTCTTCAATTTTCTTGAATCTATTTGTTTATAATTTCATCAAATTTGATGCATTTTTGCCTATCACTTCTTTAAATATGGCTCTGTCTCCTTTCTGTTCTTCAGTGGCTCTCTGTGAAGAAAATTGATGACATATCATAAGGCAGCATTATGGGGGATTTCTCATGGATGATTGTAGAGATAGATATTCTGAGGCCTACCAATAAGCATGGGAGAAAACTTAGAAAAAGAATCTCCTCCCGTCAAGTCTTCAGGTGAAGCCCCAACCACAGCTGAGAACTTGACTACAAACTCATGAGAGACTTAAACCACACCCACCATTTAAGCTGTGCCCAAATTCCTGACTCACATAAACTATTAGGTAACAAACATTCGTTGTTGTCAGCCAGTAGACTTTGGAGTAATTTGTTATTAAATAGTTGACAAATAATACACAGTAACAAATATTAAAAATCTTAGAAGCTAGAGAAAAAAATAACATAATAAATTCCTTATTAGAAAACATGCGAGATGGGGTAGGTGGCTCAGTCGGTTAAGCGTCTGACTTCAGCTCAGGTCATGATCTTGCAGTTCGTGAGTTCGAGCCCTGCATCGGGCTCTGTGCTGACAGCTCGGAGCCTGGAGCCTGCTTCGGAGTCTGTGTCTCCCTCCCTCTCTGCCCCTCCCCTGCAGATGCCCTGTCTATCTCTCTCTCGCAAAAATAAGTAAACATTAAAAAATAAATAAATAAGGGGCACCTGGGTGGCTGAGTTGGTTGGGCATCCGATTTTAGCTCAGGTCATGATTTCACAGTCTGTGGGTTCCAGAGCCTCTGTGCTGACAGCTCAGAGCCTGGAACCTGCTTCAGATTCTGTGTCTCCCTCTGTCTCTCTGCCCCTCTGCCATTCAGGCTCTGTCTCTCTCTGTCTGTCTCTGTCTCTCTCCCTCTCTCAAAAATAAGCAAACATTAAAAAAAATTTTTTTAGTGAATAAATAAAAGTCGTCCTTAAAAAAACAAAAAAAGGAAATGATGCCAGATGAACACATGGATCCACACAAATGAATAAGTAGCAGAAACAGCAACTATATGGGGAAATATAAAGACAATGTTCTAACTTCTTATGTATCTTTAAAAAATAGAGCATTGAGGAGGGCACTTTTTGGGATGAGCACTGGGTGCTATATGTAAGCCAATTTAACAATAAATTCTATTAAAAAATAAATAAATAAATAAATAAATAAACAAAGTACTTAAAACAAAAATAAAATACAAATAGGTTAAGAAGAAGTGAAAGCTTACTGTATCAAGTTTCTTCTAAGTCAAGTACCCTAATGCAACTTGAACACTGACTGTGATAAGTTAATGTTTTATAATGTAAATCCTAAAGCAACCAATAAAACACAGATATACATGCATATGCTCACACATACATGTAACAGAGTTATAGCTAGTAAGCCAAAAATGAAGGTAAAATAGAAGTTGTTTTTTTTTTTTAGTTTTATTTATTTATTTTTGAGAGAGAGTGAGCACAAGCAGGGGAGGGGCAGAGAGAGAGTGGGAGAGGGAGAGACATAGAAAGAGAAAGAGAGAGAGAGCAAGCATCCTAAGCAGGCTGTCAGTGCAGAACCTGATGCAGGGCTTGAACCCATGAACCATGAGATCATTACCTGAACTGAAATCAAGAGTCAGACATTTAACCTACTGAGTCACCCAGGCACCCCTTAGAAGTTTAAAATATTACTCAGTAAATTGAAAATAAGGCAGAAAAGTGAACAAAGAACAAATGGAACAAGGAGAAAAACAAGAATCAAGATGGTAGAACTAAACCTAAAATACGGATAATCACGTTAAATGTAAATGGTTTAAACACCTCAATGAAAAGTGATGGCCAGATCATAGAATAAAGACTCATCTGCATGCTATGTATAGAAAAAACAATGCTAACAGTAATCAAAGTTGGAATAACCATAGTAATATCACATAAAATACATTTCAGAGTAAAAATATTACAGGAGGAAAAAATTGTGGTGATTTCATAAAGGGGTCAACTCGTGAAGAGGATATAAGAATCATTTATGTTAATGCATCTAATAAAAGACCTTCAAGATACATGATACATTCCAGAAGATAAGCTGAATGATATGCAAGGGAAATTTTTAAAATTCACAATTATAATGGGAGATTTTAATACTTTTCTCTAAATAATTGCTAGTGAGGGGTCCCTGTCTGGCTCGGTCATTGGAGCATGTGACTCGTGATCTCAGGGTTTTAAGTTATATATTACTTTAAAAAATAAATAAATAAATAAATAAATAAATAAATAAATAAATAAATAAATAAAATTGCTAGAGTAAAAAGAAAATACTACAAACAAAATCTATAAGCAACATTATCACACAACTTTGTTTAATTGATGATTATAAAACACTTCATTCAACAACAGCAATATATGTTCTTTCTGTGTGGACATAGAATATTTACCAGAGTATATTCTAGTACATAAATATAAATAAATATAAAAAGATACAAGCATACATACATTTCATACAATGTATACCTTGTGTACAATGTAATTGAATAAAAAATCAATGATAGGAAGAGTAACTAAAATTTTTCAAATATTTGAAAAGTAAACAATACACTTTTAAAAAAACAGCAGGTCAAGTGAGAAATCTAAATAGAAATTAGAAAATATTTGAAACCAGGGGCAACTGGGTCACTCGGTCGGTTAAGTGTCCAACTCTGTATTTTGGCATGGGTCATGATCTCATGGTTCATGAGTTTGAGCCCTGGACCCGGTTCATGCTGAAAGCATAG
The DNA here is from genome assembly GCF_018350195.1 of Panthera tigris. NCBI lineage: Eukaryota > Metazoa > Chordata > Mammalia > Carnivora > Felidae > Panthera > Panthera tigris. The sequence continues at coordinate 99,043,680 of NC_056660.1, read as the reverse complement.
AGCCTACTTGGCATTCTCTGTCTTCCTCTCTCTCTGCCCCTTCTACAGGCTCGCTTGCGCACTCGCTCTCTCTCTCTCTCTCTCTCCGTTCTAAAATAAATAAACTTAAAAAAGAAAACACTTGAAACTGAAGGAAAAGAAAACAAAGCACACCAAAATTTGTGGATTGCAACTGAAGCAGGAAATTGATAACATTAGATTATAAAAGATTTAAAATCAGTACCTTCCCTTCCTTTATAAAACTGAAGGGAGGGGCACCTCAGTGGCTCAGTGGGTTCAGCATTGACTTCAGCTCAGGTCATGACCTCACAGTTTGTGAGTTTGAGCCCTACATCAGGCTCACTGCTGTAAGCTCAGAGCCTGCTTCAGATCCTCTGTCCCTCTCTCTCTGCCTCACCCCCTCATGGTCTCTCTCTCAAAAATAAATTTAAAAAAACTGAAGGTTAATAAATACAAAGAAAGTTACTGAAGTGAAATAATAATTACCTTAGTGGAAAATCAATGAGATGGTAAAAGGAAAAATAATAGAGAACCATCAATGAGACCAAAAGGTGGTCTCTTAGGTCAATAAACTGAGGAAGCTGGAACCAGATTCACTGGAATATAAACAGAGAACACAAGTTAACATTAACAGGAATGAGGGAGGAGACATCAATACAGACTCCACAGATATTATAAAATAATGAAGAAACATTATTGATAAATATAAGCAATAAATCTATAACTTAATTATGCAAATAATATAGAGAAAGAAAGAAAGAGGGAGAAAAGAAGAGAGAGAAGTATTCCATTAAAGTCTCAAACTACCAAAACTCACTCATGAAGTACTGTGATGGGTACCTAGGTGGCTCAGTCAGTGAAGCCTCTGACTCTTGATTAGGGCTCAGGTCATGATTTAATATTTCTTGAGATGGACCCCTCGCTGGGTTCTGCTCTGACAGGGTGGATCCTGCTGGGGAATCCCTCTCTCCCTCTCTCTGTCCCTCCCTGGGTTATATACACTCTCAATAAATAAATAAATAAATAAATAAACAAACAAACAAACAAACAAACTTAAAAAAAAAAGTAATGTGAATAGCCTTAGATCTATTAAATTGAATTTAGGGGCTCCTGGGTGGCTCAGTTGGTTAAGCATCCGACTTGGGCTCAGGTCATGATCTCGTGGTTTGTGAGTTCAAGCCCCGCGTCGGGCTCTGTGCTGACAGCTCAGAGCCTGGAGCCTGTTTCAGGTTCTGTGTCTCCCTCTCTCTCTGACCCTCCCCCATTCATGCTCTGTCTCTCTCTGTCTCAAAAATAAATAAACGTTAAAAAAATTTTTTTAAATAAAAAATAAAAAGAAATTGAATTTATAGCTAAAAATCTTCCCTAAAAGGAAATGCCAAAAAAAAAAAAATAATAATGATTTCATTAGTTAATTCTTTGAAACATTTAAGCAAGATGTAATTCTACCTAAACTCCTCGAAAAAATTAAAACACTTTCCAACTAATGCTATGAGACCAACCTTACCCTAGTACTATAACTACATGAGGGTGTAAAATGGAAGAAAACTATAGATTGTCATCCCTCAAAAATATAGATGCAAAAAATTCTTTTTTTTTTTTTAAGTTTATTTATTTTTGACAGAGAGACAGGGTGCGAGCGTGAGTTAGGGAGGGGCAGAGAGAGAAGGAGACACAGAATCTGAAGCAGGCTCCAGGCTCTGAGCTGTCCTGTCAGCATAGAGCCCATCGCAGGGCTCAAACTCACCAGCCGTAAAATCATGACCTGAGCTGAAGTAGGGCGCTTAACCGACTGAGCCACCCAGGTGACCCCAGATGCAAAAATTCTTAACCAGAATATAAGTATGGTTAACATTTGAAAACCAATGTTATTCATCCCATTAACAGAGTGAGGAAGAAAACCATATGATCCTATCAACAAATGCAAAAATAGCATTATATAAAAGTTGACATTCATTCCTGATAGAACTCTCAGTAAACTACAGAAGAGGATTTAACTTCATACATGGCATCGACAACAAAACTACAGTTCATGGTCAAATACTTTTTTTTTTCCAGATAAAACTGGAAGAAACAAGGATGTTTGCTCTCACTTATTCTATTTAACATTGTTATGGAGGTTCTATACACCCTAATAGGCAAGAAAAGAAAATTGTCCATATTGGAAGGTAGGAAGCAAAGTTCTCTTTACTTACAAATTACAGGACTGCCTTATGAACAAAATTTCATGGGATCTACACAAAGTAACTGTAACTACTAAGTTTAAGAATTTTGCAGAATAAAGGGGCAATATATAAAAATAAATTATATTTCTACATGCTACAAATGACAAGTCAGAAACTGAAATAAAAATACTACTTACAAAAGTGTCAAACTGTGTAATAAATATCATTTGTTTAAGCATAACTAAACTCCTGAACCTGAAAAACATAAATTTAGTTAGTTAGGAAACAGGAGGTAATGAAAGTGTTTGAATGTTTCCAAAATTTCCATATGGAATCTCCAGTTAAGTGGTTGATGTCTTTTATTAAACCATAGAGATCTTTTTATTAATTTCTGTTTTTAAAATGTGACCTATATTTCCTTCATGTACCTTCATAGAGCTCTATTTCTAAATGTCCTCAGCTAATTCCCAGTTAAAATCAGGACTTAAAATTGATTTGCAAGTGAATGAAAATGGGGGAAAAGATGAATGTCCTATTGTTCTACTGAGAGGGTGAAGAAAATTTATCAAAAAATTAAATATCTACCTAGCTGTAAAAAAAAAAAAAAAAAAAAGGAATTACCTGAAGTGTATCTGAGAAGAAACATACAGTAAGAAAATCTGGATCAGAGATCTAAGGATTGACCGCAGGTAGCCCTATTCTCATTGCATAAGGCTGGTTCAGGTCTTATCTGGAATAATTCTGACAGCATGGGATGGAGAAATAAAGACAGTGAATAGAGTCATTATTATGTATTAGACATTTCCAGACTGTTCATAATTCAAGTAGTGGGTGACTTATGTTTATTTTTTTTTCTTTGTATTATTTTTTCATTTTGTTTTAATGTGTATTTATTTTTGAGAGAGAGAGCACAAAGGGGACAGGGGCAGAGAGAGAGGGGGACGCAGAATCCAAAGCACGCTCCAAGCTCTGAGCTGTCAGCACAGAGTCGGATGTGGAGCTTGAACGTAAAAGCTGTGAGATCATGATCTGAGCCAAGTCGGATGCTCAACTGACTGAGCAACCCAGGTACCCCTATTTTTTTTTCTTTAAAAGCCCACTTTATGTGCTAGGTCTCTTTTGAGTCACAGTATAGATACTAAGCAACCAAGTTCCAAAAAACCAATTATAAATGGACATATCTAGAGATTTATTTTTACTTCTGCAAAACAGTCTTATACATAATGAATCAGGAAGTCTCAACCCAATGTGTGGAAGTCTCTTTGTACTTTATTTGTAGTTACTAAAATGAATATTTCCAAAGTGACATTATCTGAAATATGGCTTATAAATCATTGTATCAATAGTTTTTTTAAACATCAATGCAATATTTTAAGATGCACTCGAAGCCTAAACCCATACAAGTTAACTTAAAATGTCCGTTATTTTAAGAATATTATGGCAACATTTTTATAAAATTAGTTTACAATAAAATTCTGTGTTTTCTAAATCCACAAACCTAAGATGTGATCATTGAGATCAAGAAAGAAAGACACAAACTCAATAATGTTTATGAGTTTATTTAGTGATATTTTGCTGTTCAAAATGAAGTCATGTGATATATAAATTGGGACTAAAATATGGTTATACATAACTACCTATCATCCATCATGCTTACAGCTTAAATTCATTTGAAAGACCACGAATTGCTTTAATTTGTATTAAAAGAACATACTGAAGATTCAATTTTATTTCAGCTACACAAATAAGGCCTATTTACACTTTCCCAGTTCACAAGTCGTAAAGTGTTTATGCTATTTCTAAATGTATTTAATGTCCATTTTCTGAGCTATACTGATGGCATTGTAGAGGTAAGCATAGTTATCCCTGAAACACACAAGATCGTCTGCTTCCTTTTGGAGCTATGGCAGGAGGGGACAGCTTTATTTCACTGCTACATCTACATTGGCAGTAAAACATCTTTTTTTGCGAGTATGACAAAATGTAGGTTTTTTTTTTTTAATGTTTTATTTATTTTTGAGAGAGACAGAGACAGAGTGCGAGCGGGGGAGGGGCAGAGAGAGAGGGAGTCACAGAATCTGAAGCAGGTTCCAGGCTCCAAGCTGTCAGCACAGAGCCCGATGCGGGGCTCGAACTCAGGAACTGTGAGATCATGACCTGAGCCGAAGTCGGATGCTTAACCAACGGAGCCACCCAGGCACCCCGTTTTTTTTTTTTTTTTTTTAATCAGCCCAGTAGGCATTGTTATTTGTTCTTACAAAGACACTAGTCTTTATTTCAAAAGACAATAGTTTTTTGCTTCAGCTGTTTTCAGCAATTTAAATTTGACACCTCTCTTTTTATTCATTTAGATTCTGCCTTATGTATATTTTTTAAAGGGTGAATGTTATTTTGTACTTATTTCCACAGTAGTAAATGTAACCGGTCCGAAATGACTGAGGCAAACAGAGTTTACAGCTCATCTTCAGAATGGAGCAGGTCATTCCACTCTGTCCCTATTCCAAGAGTAAATGATGCTGCTTTTATGGTAGTTCTGGCTCACCAGAACTCTGTTATTTATTTAGTAAATAACCTGCCCACTCCCATCCATGCCTTTGCCCTCCCTGGACACTACCTATTCCCTATCCTGCCCAAATGTATGTTATAAACACAGGAAGAAGAGAAGAAACTGTTGTCACAGAAATTCACCCAAAGTCTCCTTATCAGATATTATTTTTAACCTATGTTAAATTTGGATGTTGCCTTAAAGATATCAGGAACTGAGATAAGGGGTGCCTGGGTGGCTCAGTAGGTTAAGCATTCGATTCTTGATTTCGGCTCAGGTCGTAATCTCACAGTTTGCAAGTTTGAGCCGCATGTCAGGCTCTGTGCTGACCACGGGGAGCCTGCTTAGGATTCTCTGTCTCTCCCTTGCTCTCTGCCCCTCCCCTACTGTCTATCTGTCTCTTTCAAAATAAATAAACATTTAAAAAAACAGAACTAGGATGAAACGATGACAAGAATATGACTGAAGAGACCCAGTGTTTTAATGTACACAGGAAGAATGATGCCATGCATGATAATAGACAACACGCACATATTTCCTAAAACAAAACATCATGCCTGAATTCAGTATTTATCCATAGCAAACTATTTACAGTTTTTACAATCACCATGCTACCTGGGTATTCTTTATACACTTTTCCTCTTTTGGGAATGGATTTCCTTGGATATTCTTCATGGTAAATTCCTATTGTTTGAGACTCAGATCAAACATGCTTTTACTCCAGGAAGCATTTCTTGCCTTATTCCTCCTGAAACAAAGTTGATCAACTTTTCTTTACACCACCACACTGGCTCTATTACCACATTTGCCAAACTGTTCCATCCGACAGCCCCAATATCGATTCTACATTGTATCCTATAAGCAACTACAGGGCAGGGAATGTTTACTATCCGTCCCTGCCTCACTAGCACCCAACAGAAGCCGGGCACATGGTAGATACTCTATCTTATAATAATAAATGAATAGATTTATAATAAATGAATAGATGTATGAGTGAATGAATGAATGCATGAATGAATGAATGAATTCAGCATCACCCTGAGATAAAAACAATGGATACTAAGTCAAAATTTCTTCAACACCATGAATGCTCATTAAATCATGCATTTTAGGCTGGAGATACCTTCACGGTGCCAAGTGCATTACATGATGTAATTATTAAAACTTCATAAAGTGGCCGTTTTACTTCCGTTTTAGATATGAAAATAGTGAGACTGAGAGGTTAAATAACTTATCTTAAAATATTTAGGCAAAGACAGCAGAAGCAAAAATACAGTGAAACTAAATCGGACTGAAAAGCTTCTGCCCAGCAAAGGAAATCATCAAAAAAAAAAAATGAAAAATGAAAAGGCAACCTACCAAATTTAAGAAATTATTTGCAAATCTTATACTTGAGAAAAGGTTAATATACAAAGTATATAAAGAACTCATAGAATTCAATTGCCAAAAAACAATCTAATTTAAAACAGGCAAAAGACCTGAATAGACACACAGATAGCCAACAGTTATGTGAAGAGATGCTCAACATCACTGATCATCAGGGAACTAAATCAAAACTGCAATGAGATTTCACTTCATACTCATTAAAATGGCTATTATTAAAAAGAGAAGAAATAACAAGTATTGGTGAGGATATGGAGAAAAGGAAACCCGCATGTACTGTTGGTAGAAATGTAAAATTGTGGAGCACTATGGAAAATAGTACAGAGGTTCCTGAAACCATTACAAATAGAAACTACTGGGGGTGCCTGGCTGGTTCAGTCAGTTAAGTGTCTGACTTTGGATCAGGTTATGATTTCACAGTTGATGAATTTGAGCCCCGCATCGGGCTCTATGCGGAAGCCTGCTCTGGATTCTGTGTCTACCTCGCTCTCTGTCCCTCCCCCACTCATTCTCTCTCTCTCTCTCTCTCTCTCTCTCTCTCTCTCTCTCTCTCTCTCTCAAAAATAAGTAAACATTAAAAATAATAGAATTACCATATGATCCATTAAGTCTTTTTCTGGCTATTTTGCAAAGAAAATGAAAATGCTAACTCCAAATTGCTAATTCCAAAAGAATAATGCACCCCAATGTTCACTGCAGCATTGTCTACAATAACCAAGGTATGTAAACAACCTAAGTGTCCACCAATAGAGGAATGAATAAAGAAATTGTTACAAACACATGTGCGCACACACACACACACACACACAAAATGGAATATTATTCAGCTATAACAAATAACGAAATCTTGCCATTAGTGACAACATGGGTGAACCTGGAGGGCATTATGATATATAGAATAAGTCAGGCAGAGAAAGACAAATACCATATCTACTAACTTATATAGAGCATCTAAAAAAAATCCAGAAAACAAAAATCTGAGTTTATAGATACAGATAATAGATTGGTGATTATGAGAGCTAGGGATAAGGAAGTGTGGGTGAAACGGTTGAAGAGGTTCAAAGTTCCAGTTCAAATTTCCAATAATAAAATATGTATGTCTTGGGATTATAATGTAGAGCATGATGACTAAAGTTAATAATGCCATATGTATATTTGAAAGTTGCTAAGAGAGATCTTAAAAGTTCTCATCCCAAGTGTGGCGCCTGGGTGGTCCGGTCGGTTAATCATATGACTCTGGATTTCGGCTCAGGTCATAATCTCGAAATTCATTAGAGGGAGCCTCCATGTGGGGGTCTTAGCTCAGTGTCTGCTGGGGAGTCGTTCTCTCCGCTCCCTCTGCCTCTCCTCCACACATGCTTTAGCTCATTCTCTCTCAAAAATAAACATCTTTTTTTAAGTTCTCATTACAAGAAAAAAAAAAAAAACATTGTAATGGTGTGGTGACTATTCACTAGACACTGTGATCGTCACTTCCCAATATATACAATGATCAGAACATTAGGTTGTATACCTGAATCTCATAAAATGTTATTATATGTTAGTTATTCCTCAATATAAAATATACTCATTTATCTAGCTACCTCTAAGTTGAACCCAGACAGTCTGACTCCAAAGTCATCATATAAAAATGGCAAACTAGAGTAAAAGGCAAATGCAAAGAACTCCCTCTTTAAAATGGACCTAGACTTGTAAGATTCCTTGCATAGTACCACAATCTAAAATGAACCCCTACTGGAAATTATAATGTTTTCTTAAAATTATTATAGGTATATACACTATCATAGAAATAAACACAAAATCATTAGGGATATTGAAAGTTACAGTGTTGTGTTCCTATTAATACATGTTTTAATCGCTTATGAAAAATCATCAGGTAATGTGGAATATGAGCACAGCCTGAAGGGGAATCTCTCATTAACACTAAATTAATCAAATGAGTATTTTGTTAAGCTCTTACTATGCAACGTCTATTGTGTCTGAATCTAGGAGTAGAAGATATGGAGGAGAATTAGGAAGAGTGTTCTTACTAGATGGATTAGTTATTATCACATTGGTTAAGTATAACCTATTGAAACGAAACAACTAGTGACTAGCTTTTTATTTGCGTACACCCTGAAATTGCTTTTCCATCCATCATTTCTCCCAACCCATCAGTTCTTATACTTTTTGACTAGTTATCTCCTCTTCTCCTTCCCATCTAATAATATTAAATGTAACTGCTTTCAGGATGTACTCTTTAATCCTTAACCTAAGTTATGATGTATTAACATGGATTTTCTGTAGCAGCAATGCCCATTACCTATTGGAAAAATGTACCCTACTCCATCATAATCTTCCCTTATGTCACTGTTTTTCCATGAAATCAGAAGTTCCCTAAGGACAAGCATTACCTTGTTCAACACTGTCTTCATAGTGCTAAAAAAGCAGTATTAGTCAGGGAGACTTGCATTAAAGACTTAATGTAGACAAAACTATGGGAAAAGGCAAAACCCAGTGTGATACAAGGAAAATCAGGATACTCCCCCAATTAAAACCAAGTCTGTTTGGGTACCTGAGAAATATGAGACCAGATTAGAAAAGACAGTGAAAGGTAGGGTGTAAACTTTGTGAGAGAGACTTGATTTTGAGTCTAAACCATACAAGTGAACAGTAAATGTTGTGTTTCAATAAAAATAGTCTGGTGGCCTAAAAGGAGAAGTGATGGAAGCAGAGAAAACCTGAAGCTAGACAGAGAAGTTAGGACTAAAGATAAGAGAGACTCAGGCAAAAGAAGTCCTTATCACAGTGACACTTATTGAGAGCTTACTCTGCTCTGTATGCTTTACAAAGACCAATTCATTTACGTGAGACTAGTATCATTAGTCCTATTATGCAAGCAAAAAAAAAAAAAAAAACCCAAAAAAACGTGACATGTGCTAAGGGTGGTAGGAACCAACATCTAAAACAACCCTCAGTGATCTCTCCCTCCTGATATTCACACCCTTGTGTAATTGCTCCCCCTGAGTTTGGGTTGGATTTACTGACTTTCTTCTAACAACATCAGCAACAACAAAAAACATGGCAGAAGTGATCAAAAGTCACTCCTAAGATTAGATTGTAAAAGACTGTAGTGTCTGTCTTGCAAGCTCTCTTACTCTATTTGACTCTTTTGCTCTGGGGCAAGTCAGTTGCCATGGTCCAAGCCAGCCCTGTGGAAAGGGCTACATGAGTTAGCTTGGAAACACACACTCCCCAACCTAGACAAGCCTTAAATTAACTGTAGCCTCAGTAAATATATAGATTGCACACCTTTGAGATATCCTGAACTAAAACCACTTAGCTAAACTGTTTGCACATTACTCATCCACAGAAAATAAACTGCGAGATGATAAACTTTTTTTTTTCTGTTCTTAGGTAGTAAGTACTGGGGTGAATTGTTACACAGTAATTGATAACTGGTACAGAACGTGATAAAGGATTAAAACCCAGGCTCCTGAGTTTATAGCTGTCGTCGTGTACCAAGGTGACACTGAAACAGAATTTCTCCCCATGAGAATGTTACTTTTTATTTTTATTTTAGCAAGAGAGCATGCACGTAGGGGAGAGGGGCAGAGGGGGAGAGTGCATCTTAAGCAGGTTCCACACTCAGCATGGAGCCTAACGTGGGGCTCGACCCCACGACCCTGGGATCATGACCTGAGCCAAAATCGAGTCAGAAGCTCAATTAACTGAGCCACCCAGGCACCCCGCACATTTTGTATTTCAACAGTTGAAAACTAAAGGAATGTTTATCATGAAACTAGTGCCACCAAATATATATAATCATTTTTCTTATTTTAGATACTTTCTTTGAGAAATACAGTATTACCAGCAAGACTAAAATTTACTACACATTGCCTTTGTAATTCTTCCAACAGAGCAGAGTTACAACTTCAGTATTCTCTAACCCCAGGGCAACAAGGCGAAAGAACGAGATACTGACATTTTCAGTGTCATAAGCGTGATATGGCAACTGAATGGGAAATGAAGACGTTGGTCCTTGAAATGAATGATTAATGAAGAAAATTCTTATAGCAGATGCCACCATGTGACTATTCAAACTCTTTTCAAAGATGGATTTTTTTTTCCCCCACAGTACAAGACCTGATGACTCAAGCAAATCTTATGACATGTGTTAACCTTCGGCTCAAGCCACATTTAGTGACCTTACTTTAAGTGGATTGTACAGGTGACGGCTATAATAGGTGTGAGAGGGGTCCATATACTTGTTGTGCAGGATTGCGGAAATCTGAAAACATATACAGGCACTGCATATATTTCAAGTTATCCCAGCGTAATCGTCTACAGAGGTTTCCTTACAAATTCATTTTCCTGGCACTGACAATTCCCTTTTTCTAATAAAAAGCAAGTGTCTCACATCTCAGTTAGGCTTATGCATCTTTCTTTGTTACAGTTGGGTTCCTCTTCTTTAAATGTCATCATTTGTAAATTAAACTAATTTATTATATATGATTATCATATGTATTATCAAGATCATCAAATTATTTTTTTATGGGCACAAATGTATTTATCCTCCTGATGAAATGTCAGTTACTGAGACAGAAAGGGCCGTTCAGAAGCTAGATGGCTACTGCAGTTTGTAAACCAGTTACACTCTGATAATTTATGTGCCTTCAAATTTCCTGGGTTTAGGATGTACCTGGGTGGCTCAGTCGGTTGAGCGTCTGACTTCAGTTCAGGTCATGATCTCGCGGTCCGTGAGTTCGAGCCCCGCGTTGGCTCTGTGCTAACAGCTCAGGGCCTGGAGCCTGTTTTGGATTCTGTGTCTCCCTCTCTCTCTGACCCTCCCCCATTCATGTTCTGTCTCTCTCTGTCTCAAAAATAAATAAACATTAAAAGAAAAAAATTATAAATATATCTATATCTATATCTATATCTATATCTATATCTATCTATCTCCTGGGTTTGCAGCACTGTTTACTCCGGCAGGAACACTGTCTGTTTTCTTTTTCTTTTTTAAGTTTTTCTTTATTTTGAGACAGCAAGAGAGAGCTAGGGCAGAGGCATAGGGAGAGGGAGAGAGGGAATCCCAAGCAGGCTCTGCCCTGCCAGCACAGAGCCCGATATGGGCTCGAACTCATGAACAATGAGATCATGTTCTGAGCCGAAATCATAAATCGGACTCAAACAAATGAGCCACCCAGGCGACCCACCCCTCAACACTTCTCTTTTTTACTTATTTTTATTTTTTACCTTTTAATTGTCATTTAAAAAAAAACCTCCACAATCCATAGGATTTACCCCTTTAACAAATTTTTAGGTGGAGAGTATAGTCAATGTCATTGTACAGTACAGTTCTGTCAACTCTAAGCCCAAGAGAATCCAGAACTCTCATGTTGCTTGACTGAAACTCTAAACACATTGAACAGTCAGCACTCAGTTTCTTCACCCAGCCCCTGGAAACCACCATTCATTCTACTTTGTATTTCTTTGAGTTTGACTACCTTAGATACTTCACATAAGTGGATGAATCTTGAGGGCATTATGTCGAGCAAAAGAAGCCAGTAACAGAGGTATGCATACTTCAAAATTATCATCATTTTTGAAGCAACAAATTGCTCCTCAAATTATTACCACAAACACAGAATGGCATTCACACTCCCAAATACACACATGCGAGAGTGACAACAAAGATAACCTTTTGGGGCACATGGGCTGGCTCAGTCCGTCAAGCCACCAAATCTTGATTTTGGCTCAGTTCATGATCTCACAGTTCATGAGTTCCAGCCCCACGCCGGGCTCTGCACTGACAGCTTGGACTCTGTTTGGGATTCTCTGTCTCTCTCTTCCTTTCTGCCTTACTCCCCTCTCTTTCTCAAAAATAAATAAATAAACAGACAAAAATAAATAAAGAGCCCTGTTTGTTACCGTATTACAGCGTGTAAAACAATCAGGCAAGAATCAGCATCAAGTCTTTCCTTGTGACAGCTGTGAACCTACTTTGTGAATGCACTGATTTAGATTATGGGTCAGGGTAAACATTTAAAGACCTGAATCAGACTATTTCATGGTTTGCCACTTTGTCTCTTTTCAATTAACCCATCATGTAAGCCATCACTTTTCCATACTGTCTTGTGACTCCAGAGAATTGAAGATCTGACCTGGCATTCAATGGACAGATATTCTAAGGCACATCAATAATCTACTGAAGAGGGGCACCTGGGTGGCTCATTTGGTTGAGCATCTGACTTCAGCTCAGGTCATGATCTCCTGGTCCATGAGCTCAAGACCTGCACTGGGGTCTCTGCTGTCAATGCAGAGTCCACTTTGGATCCTCTGTCCCCCCTCTTTCTGCTCCTCCCCCTGTTTGTGCTTTCTCAAAAATAAATATTTAGGGTTTTTTTTTTTAATGTGTGTTTAGTTTTGAGAGAGAGAGAGAAAGAGAAACAGAGCGCAAGAGTGGGAGGGGCAGAGAGACGGGGAGACACAAAAACTGAAGCAGGCTCCAGGCTCCCACCCGTCAGCACAGAGCCCAACATGGGGCTCAAACTCACAGATTGTGAGATCATGACCTGAGCCCCAGGTGGACTCTTAATAGACTGAGCCACCCAGGCGCCCCTCAAAAGTAAATAGTAAGAAAAATAATCTACTGAAGAATATCAAAGGAACTTCAGAATTATTTATTTAAAAATAATATTCAAATGGGAACAGAGATCTAAATCTAGTATCACAACTTAGGATATTAAAACATTAAACAAGAACCAGCCGGACGTGGAGAGGAAATACAAATGTTACTGCACATCTGAAAATCACACAGGTACACCGTACTCCCTCCTTTCCCTACAGCACCGCACTCAATTAATAAAAAAATGAATTCAAGGCAGCACGAAGCAAACTGAACCGCATCACTGTCTGCTGTTTCAACATCTGTCTACTGAGTGCTATTTTTCCTACTGCCATATGGACATTCTAATAACTAACTTTAAGGCACACGTACGGATAAGAAAAACACAGCCGTTCCCACCTTGATGGGTCCTCTGGCCGATACGTACTCGTCTCCAAATCCTGTCACCAGATGGACATTCAGAAAAAAAAAGAAAAGAAAGAAAGAAAAAAGTGGGCAAGGCTTCAGCAGCTTCTTATCCTTTCTAAAGAAAGGAGTATGGAAAAGTTCAAGTTTTTTTCTTTTCTCTGTATTCAAGCCTATAAGCAAAATGAATTACAGACGACTAATGATTTGAGACCTGACTGCTATGGCCTGTGTTGTGCCCTCCCAAATTTAAATCCCAATGTGACAGTGGTTGGAAATGAGACAGGTTCAGGTAAAAGTGGCTTCATGAGAGTGGGCTCTCCCAATGGCATCAGCGTCCTTCTAAGGAAAGGAAGAGGCTCCACAGTTGTCTCTGGACTAGATGAAGAAGACACAGTGAAAAAGTGCCTATGAATAGAAGAGAGCTCTCACCAGGATCCAGCTGGCTAGTACCTTGAATTTGGACCTCTAGCTTTTAACTATGAGAAATCACTGCCTACAGTTGAGGCCACCCAGTCTATAGTATTTTATGATAACACCAGGGCCGACTAAGCTATTTCCACATACATTAGCAAACAAAAGGGATTAGAGCATCACTTCAAAGTAACCCTTATCCTTTATTTTCCCTCAGTAAAGCTTAATTTCAGTGTATTTAGCAATAAAATAAAATGAACAAACCTACAGTAATCAAGTACATGTATCCTAGGTTCACCAGTTTTACCGTTAACATTTCTTCCACATTAGTAAAAATAAATGAATTCATTTAAACACAGTGCTCTTTATTTTCTCATTCACCTCTATTTACTTAGCTTCATTGGAATAATAATCTCCTCAGTTAAATAGCAGAAATGATTACCGAAGATTATTTCCCCATCACCTTGATCCAAAATAATTTTGTTCAAACCTCTCTATCTCTTGCTACCATAACAAACAGTATGATTTAACACATTTAATTGATACCTGGAAACAGAAATAATGCTGATTTACCATCTTTTTAGGAAACAATGTGTACTATTGGTTTTACTGCCTTGTCTCAATAGGTGACTGTATTTTAGTATAATTCTAATTTGTGAGTTCTCTTGAATCTAAACTTTTTCTATTTGAATCCCTATCTCATTAGCTGTTTTTGTTTGTTTGTATTTTACGTTGCATAATGTTATTTTCATTCATACTTTGGTACCATTAATTCAGGCGATATTTTATTCTTTTCTAACATCTTGGGTTTATTGCTTTTGCCAAGCGTAAAAATAGTTATTAAAAAAATGTAGTTTCATGTATACTTATTTTGGATAAGTCAAGTAAATTACTATGCTACATGGAAATAATAAACCAGTGAAATTTATCCTAAGATTTATAATATAAATGGTGAATATTAGGATCAATTCTAATGAGAATAGTTGAAATTCCCAATAACATTAAATATTGATCATTATTTCCTCAAATCTTTCTGCATTTTATTTCTTAATTTTTTTTTGTTCTTTAACTTGTTCAGGGAAGACAGATAACATTAATCCCAGCAGAAGGTCCTGACAAACCCATCCACCAAGTCATTAGTTGAACTGCAACACCTTCAGAGTAAATGATGGCTTCACAAAGGAATTTGTTACAAGTCAGTTAGCCACATTGATTAGCAAGGCCAGACAGGGACATTCTCATAAAATTCCACCACAGAAAGTGGGGAAAAAAAGAGGTTATACAGTTTCGATATTTTTTAAAACTTGATTCACTATTTGTACAGTGATAGAACCTTAAGAAGTCTGTCAGTCATTTGAGTCCTTAATGCTGATCATGGCTCACAATGAATAATTTTAAGCTTGAACATAGACTGATTCAATTGTGAACTTATATAATTATATATATGTATCACAGGTAGGTCAAAGATTCATTTTTTGTCTAAAATTCCTCTCTACTGACCTGTATCACAAATGTGACATATTAATATCACCTAAAAAAAATGTACAACCTGTATAATATTGGGGAGACAGGTAAATCCTTAAGAAAAGCACCTTTTGTGTGTTTTAATTAATTATAACTTTGACAACCTGAAATACATGTTAATCTTAAACAAGTGGACAATTTTTACCCTCTCCACTTAAGTAGGAGTTAGTGCCTATTTCCCTGATTCGGGCTTTGGAGGCAACATCAAACCCAGGAGGAAATAATTTTTGAAATGCAAACACTATATGACATTCTGATGGTATATCTAAGACAGAATGCCATGTGAAAAGCAACAGAGAAATGGGCAGGGCGGAAATTAAACTGCTTTCCAAACTCCTTGAACAAAATATTCACGCCGTGACTATTAGGTCGGGTTTAAATTAATTTCAAAGAACGAGTATCTATTCATAAATAAATATTCCTGTAACCATGCACATTGCACTTTCACGTTGCTTAGAGACAAT
Organism: Panthera tigris; assembly: GCF_018350195.1. Classification (NCBI taxonomy): domain Eukaryota; kingdom Metazoa; phylum Chordata; class Mammalia; order Carnivora; family Felidae; genus Panthera; species Panthera tigris. Next base: position 99,028,173 of record NC_056660.1, on the reverse strand, counting down.
AGTAGCTACAGCCTTAAAAATGAATTAATTAGATATCTACCATGCACAAGTCTCAGTTATGAAAAGGAGATTCCAGGAAACGATAACATGTGCCAAAAAATATGTTGGGGGTGTGAACACGAGAAAGCCTACAAACCAAGATGTGGATCTGAAACCTTATAAAAGGACAGAGAGAAGGAAGAAAATTGGACAGGAAAGGTTTCAGACTACAGGAACCATGTTTCAAGAAATTTCTGCCTGGAGCAAAGAGTCTTCCCTCCAGATTTAGCCACTGGAGGAGTCCACATCTTGCCATGATGGGTCTCTGCCATGCTCAGCCACTGGGTGGAGCTTCCTGTGTTGCACGTGTCCACACCGTAAAGACAGTGATGGGTCCAGAGGTGTGCAGCAGGGTCAGTAAATTATGGCCCTCACCCAAGATATTGTACTAACACATGTCTATGGTCATCATAAACTCCATGCTATTATTAATTATCCATTCTCTTAACATATTATCTATAATGTTCTAGGCCTATTGTAATATTTTGCTTTTGCTCATCTTCCCTACATGGAAAAGCATCCCAAACAAAATGTGAGATGAATGACCATCACTTCTCTTGACATTACTCTGTAATATTACTGCAAATGCAATCAAAGATGGACCAATTTTATCTCTATTTCAGTTAAAAAAAAAAAAGAGACAGAGAATTCTAAAATTTATTAGGAGAAACAGTGCACAAAGGATTCAAGATATTATGAACAATATGTAAAACACAAAGAGTAAATACAAATTTTGCAGCCATATTATGAAAACATACAATAAAAATTTCAGTGGCAAATACTGTAGTGAGGTATTGCTAAGTGTCAAACATGGCAACATAAAATTTAAAAGTGAAAAATTGTATTTAGAGATTCATATAAGAATTGACATTTAAAATTTGTGTGAAAAGAAATGTGTAAGACAACAAGTGTTATTTTATATCACAATAATTTGGAATAAAATTGATATATTAAATGTAAACATTAACTTGCAAGTGACTGAAGCATTCAACATAATTAATCAGAAATGCAGTAAAAAAGATACTATATATAAGAGTTGAGAGAGCCTACTTGAGCATGACAAAAACAACAAACTCCATTCTTTCCTGTGATAAATATTACAACATCAAAACTTAATAACTTATTTGAAAAAAAAATGTATTGAGGCACATAGATGACTCAGTCACCTTAGCGTCCAACTCTTGATCTCAGCTCAGGTCGTGATCTTATGAGTTCTATCCTCACATGGGGCTCTTCACTGACAGCACTGACTTTTCATAGAGTTATCTTTCCATCTCTCTCTGCCCCTACCTCCACTCATGCCCTTTCTCTCTCTCAAAAAAAAAAAAGTGCACCCTCCTATAAGAGGTTTAAATACTGCTCCCCAATAATGCACTTCCCATCCATTGACATTAGGCTTAGCCTCACTGTTGGTTTTAACCAGGGCACGTGAGCAGTAGTAGTGTTTGCCGCAAAGAAGAAAGAGACACGAGCCATATACAGAAGCTTTGTTTTCTGTTTGGATCCTGGAATAGGAAACACAGAACAGAAGTACAGAAGACTCAATCTGTAGATAAACAACAGTATGAGGAAGAAATCAATCTTTTTGTAAGCTACCTATTTGGGGTTTGTTGACACTACAACTTTACCTAGCAAAGAATTCTGATAGATACAACATAGTAGAAGTAATCCTATCCTTATAGTTGCCCAAGACAAAATAATGTCTTCCACATCCTGTGCCTCATATTTTTTTTCTTTTTTGTCGCAGATGGTCGAAAAAAATATGTGAATACAAACTAATAAAAAAAAAAGCTAAAAAGACTGATAGTTGGGCAATACTATCCCTCCTGCATCTCAAGGAAATAAACTAGCGGGATTCTAAAACAAGGACTGCTTTTTTCTATTTTAAAAAGCATGATATGTATCTGCTAACTAAAGGATCTGGAACACAACTTAATGAACAATGCAGAGCATTTATGATGGGTTATAATCATGACTTTGTTGTAAGTTAGCACTTAGGGAGAATCCATAAGGCAGGTGTCGTTAATGCTTTGGACTGTCCATGTCCTACCACAGCAGTAAATTAGATCTTTCCTTTTCCAAAGTGGGTTCCCAAAAGATGCTCCAGAATAAAAGTGGTATGGTCACTGATGTTGGGAAACACTGTCCACCATAATTACCTCCAAAAACTGAAGTAACCACTCTCACAACTCAAGATCTGGTCACCATGAGGAAGATAAAACTATTCAATCTGACCCAGAATTTGCAAGCTTATTTCTCTTGGGGGCCTTTTAACCAGGAATCGCTGTCATCCTGCTAAGCTATTTTGCACATTTTAGGAAACATGGAATTACATGATCCAAAGAAGTAAAGTGAGGTCATGTAAGTTTAACCTCCCAAGAACTAGCTTCCCTCATTTGTATCTTCAACTCTTTATTTTTACATCATGAAAAAAATTAACATATATTTTAAAAATATATCTTTCAGCAAAATGACAGTAGATACTATTTTTTATTGTTGTTATAGCCCAATGCCCCCTCTTTAAAGAATGAAATAACAACAAAATTCTTCTATAATGTAATATTAAAAGGAAACATTTCTCTATGTGTGAGCTTGTATATTTTCTTTTTAAAAAAAATTTTTTTAGAGTTTACTTATTTTGAGAGAGACAGAGAGAGCATGAGTGGCGGAGGAGCACAGAGAGAGAAGGAGAGTCCCAAGCAGGTTCCACAGTGTCAGCTCAGAGCCCGATGTGGGGCTCAAGTCCACAAAACTGTGAAATACTGATGTAAGCCAAAATCAATAGTTGGACAGTCAACAACTGAGCCAACAAAGCACCCCACATATTTTCTTTTAACACAACACAATAGTTTGATTTAGCATTTAGAAAAGTAAAAACCTAATTTAGTGCACTAACTTCAGTAATATTTTTGGCATGTTTTGTCAGGTATTTCTCTACTGTTTCATCAGTTTATTTGTTGAAATATGGATCTTCAGTGTTATGTTTAATTTGGATAGACTGTCTCACCTCCTATCACAAAAGAAATCAATACATTTAATAAATTTTATGATTTTCTAAATAATAAGTGCTCACCTAGGTCTGCATCTTTATATATACTCAATGAACTAACAAAACAATGCTATTATATAAAGTTAGGAACGAATTGGACTATGCTATCAAGAGAACCAAGTTCTAGATATAAAAATAATTGGCATGTAAAGTGGAAAATTTCTTTTCACTTTTATGAGTCTCCTATTCCTCATCTGCAAAACAGGAATCATAAAGGACCTACCTCATAGGTAATCAGAATTAAAGAACAAAATGATGCCAACATATAAATATTAGTTACTTCTAATCATCGGTCATGTTTTCGTGGCTTCCCTGAAAGCAGAGCGACTGTTCAAGAACAGCAAGAGACCTTTCTCAGAGCCAACAATGTAGCCAGCGTACCCCAGTTTCAGTTTTCTAAACCAGGTATTATACTCATTCTTGCCTCTTCTATCAGGTAAAATGTTTAGTTGTGGTGAACAGTCATGATGAAACCAGCAAATCTAATTAAAACAAAACAAAGCACCTCAGTTATCTCTCTCTCCCTTCCTCCCTAACTCTGTGTCTCTCTCCCAATCTTCTTTATTAAGCTTGTTTATTTATTTTTGAGAGAGAGAGAAGGAGAGAGAAAGAGCAAGAGAGAGGCAGAGCAACAGGGAGAGAGAGAATCCCAAGCAGGCTCTGCACTATCAACATGGAGTCCTACACCAGGCTCGAAGCCATGAACTGTGAGGTCATGGCCTGAGCCGAAATCAAGGCGCACATGCTTCTTACTGAGCTTCTGACTGACTGAGCCACCCAGGTGCCCCTCTCTCCCAATCGTAATATATTCTCCCACCACCCTTTCTTGCTACTATTGCTGGAAGACTGGATGAGTATGGTCCATATATGAGAAGAGATGACACTAATTATGAAATCTTTTGTGTTTTAAGTTTATTTATTCACTATGAGAGAGAGACAGAGAACACAAGCAGGAGAGTGGCAGAGAGGGAGAGAATCCCAAGCAGGTTCTATGCTGACAGTGCAGAGCCTGAGGCAAGGCTCGAACTCACAGACTGTGAGATCATGACCTGAGCCTAAACCAAGAGTCGATGCCCAAGTGACTGAGCTGCCCATGAACCCTAATAACCATGGAATCTTTACGACAATAAATTATGCCAATTTTAGCACTCATAGCTTCCCTACTGTACTTCCAGACTCTTCTACTCAAAGTACTGCATTCCTCAGGCCTTTAGATGAAAGCCTAACAGATCTAAATTTACATGCCATTCTGTCATTTTGGTCAGTGAAGTATTTCTGGGCAAACTAAAATCTGATTTCTTCATTGTTTTCCTGTCCACTTAGTGGAAGATATCCAATTCTCAATTCTGGCTTTCTGGAATGAATTAAAAGGACGTAGAACCTTTCAAGAACTTGCTGAAACGACCTTGTCAGTAAGGAAGGAAAGGAGGATAGAATCCCAAACTCCCAGATACCCGTACCTTTCTAGATCTTACTGACGGTTGTTCAGAGAAAGTTTTTTTTTTAGTTTGGTGAAGGTGAAGTAACATGAGGCATAACAGAGCCACTGTTTACAGTTTCTCCTGTGTGAATAGGCATCTGGCATATTCAGATACTTTTGAGAACTTCTTCCCTGTGAGTGCCATTACTGACTGACCGGCAAATCTTGCCTACTTGATCTCCTGAGTGGTTTATTTACCCATGAGGTACGTAGTTGAGGAGGCTGGATGTGGCAAAGCATGGATTCCACTTACAACAGGAGAGGGAGTAGCTGGTTGGGATACATAACTCTCTCTGTGTATATAACCCCCTGCTTCTAGGTGTGAAAGCTCCTAACAGACTTTTAGAAATTGAGTGAATTGGGCCCAGTGGTGCCCTGCTGCTCTATCATGCATAACAGTACGATACAATTTATCTTGGTTGTCGCTAACAACAGAAGCAATATATTTAAGAGACACCCAGGGATACAGAAAGAAATGGAATTTATGTCTGCATGCATTTGAAAATGCTGACAATTAAAAGCTAAATTGAGGAAAATAAAATGAGAAAATCTTAAAAAAAATTTTTTTAATATTTATTTTTGAGAGAGGGAGAAAGAGAGAGTGTGCAAGCGAGCGGGGGAGGGACAGAGAGAGAGGGAGAGAGAGAATCCCAAGGAGGCTCTGTGCTGATGGCGCAGAACAGTGAGATCATGACCTGAGCCAAAATCAAGAGTCAGATACTGCACAGGCTGAGTCACCCAGGTGCCCCAAGAACTTCTTTTAAAGGTGAATATTATCAACTCTTCCTGATAAGCTACTAAAATAAGGCATACTCTTATTGTTTTAATTATGGATATGGGGAGGGGTGATCTATGTGAACTGAGAGAGATACAGAGACAGATTAAAAACAGAAAAAATACATATGAAGAGTGGATTTGGTACGAAGTCATTTCCAAGGGCACTTTAGAATAAAGAGGTGATGCTCGTTTTCCATGACCATCAAAGATTTCATACTATAGCAGGACACATGAGATAAGAAAAAAAACATAACACAAGACAGTATTATTAAGTGTTTCATTCAAAATTTAAGTATAAGACAGAATGAAGAATAGAGATTCAAATTTGCTAGGGCCATTTTTATTTCAATCTTATCAGGTTTCTTAAGTTTTTGCAGCACAAATCTGATTCGCAAGTGGCCACTCTTTTTTTTTTAAGAGAGTGAGATCTTGGGGGAGGGGCAAAGAGCAAGGCACACAGAGAATCCCAAGTAGGCTCAGTGTGGTCAGCGCAGAGCCCAATGCAGAGCTTGAAATCACCAATCGTGAGATCAAGACCTGAGCTGAAATCAAGAGTCAGATGCTTATCCCACAGAGAAAACCAGGTGCCCCTGCAAATAGCCAGTCCCAGTTTTTGAGACCTGGAGTGAAAGGGAACCTAATCAATGTTGTAAGTGCCCATCAAGTCCCACGTGCAACATCAGTCCATAGTTACTATGCTCTTTGATTGCTACAACAACCTTTTCAAAAAGTTATTACTAGCTGTATTTTACAGATGAGGAAAGTGAGTCACAGTAGTCAGGTAGTTAGTCCCTGGTTACTGACCTACAAAAAAAAAAAAATGGAAGGAAGAGGACTCTTGGATTTGAAATCTTTTTCGTTGTCTTGCCTTTTTTACCATGAGTGTTTGTTTAGGAAAAAACAGAACAAGTTTATATTTTTCCTCCTAAGATTAAGTGACAGTCTGAGATATAGGTGTGCTGTTTCAAAGGGACACATGCATTGCCATGTTTAGAGCAGCACTATCAACAATAGCCAAGTATGGAAAGAGCCCAAATGGATGGATGAATGGATAAAGAAGTGGTGGTATAAATACACCTATGTATTTATAAATACATAAATACAATAAATTACTCGGCAATCAGAAAGAATGAAATCTTGCCATTTGCAACTACATGGATGGAACTGTAGGGTATGATGCTAAGTGAAATTAGTCAGATAAAGACAAAAATGCTATGACTTCACTCAGATGAGGACTTTAAGAGACAAAACAGATGAACATAAGGGAAGGGAAACAAAAATAATATAAAAACAGGGAGGGGGACAAAACAGAGGAGACTCATAAATATGGAGAACAAACTGAGGGTTACATGAGGTAGGTGGGAGGGGGGATGGGCTAAATGGGTAAGGGGCACTAAGGAATCTACTCCTGAAATCATTGTTGCACTATTTTGGATGTAAATTTGGATGTAAATTTTAAAAAATAAAAAATAAAATTAAAAAAAAATTAAGTGACAGTCTCCTATAAAAGGAACCCTCATTGACAGTGAAGCAGCTGTCACAGTTAATAGAATACAAATTCGCATTTCTTCACTAAGAAAAACATTATGAAGAAAGTAAGGCTAAAAGAAGCAATAAGGAGTTATTGGCACACATGTGGAAGATAAATTCTTAATCTTTTCTCAATTTTTTATATGGAATATATATGTATATTTACACACAATATATAACTTATTATATACATATGACATATATATTCTTCTTGCAGACAAGAATATTAGCCTCTTTTGTTCACTAGTGTAGCCACATTCCTAGCTCTAACACAAGATGGGCATTTTGTTGAAGGAAAGAGCAGAGGTTTCAAGTTCAAGTGGTACATGGGCCACACCTTTCTTGCAAATTGTACAACATAGCCATGTTCTAATTATTTCTGAAAAGTGTGTGCAATATTTATACAAAATAAAACTAAAATTTACGTACCTACTTAAAATGAATACATTTGGGGGACCACAATTTGATATGATACCTTTGAATTAATGGGACCAATACAAGAAGAAAAAGAATGAGTAAGAGAATTTGTGCTTCCAAAAATCAAGTATTACAGATTCGAGACTAAACCTAAACTACAGATCAGGCATGTCTGTGTACAGTCTGGAAAATGCATGGGGTGGCTCAGTCAGATATGTATGCATGAGTATCTTATGAGACTCTTGGAAAGAACTAATTCCAAAAGAAGACAGAGGTGCATGTGACAAGGATAACACACTCATAAAGCCTCAAGGAGAAGACAGGAGATGAATGTGGAGAAGTGTAGTCAATGTAGTATTTATTTCATCATGGACTTCTCTAAGGGTCCTGATGAGAAGAACCTCTAATAAATATGGGGAAAAAATGGTAACTTACAATTCTGTAACATATAAAAGCACACATAGCAAAAGTTTCATGACTTTCTAAAAATAATTTCACGCAAAAATAAGAAAGAAAATCACAAACCCCAGGGAGTCAGAAACATCACTGAAAGAACATTAGGACATTATCAAGAGACCAGATTAAGACACCCAGCACATCTTGACACTCTTCCCTGAGTGTGCAGTGAAATCCAGCCACGGAGAAAGCAAGTTCAATGGCAGAAATAGTGTAAAAAGACGTCACAAGGTGGCTGACCAGACTTGTGCATGAGCACAAAGGAGTTAACCCTGGGCATTCCTAAAAGTATTTAACCTAAACAGTGCCAATAAAAGAAACATATAAAGCCAGGAAATGTGGTCTCATTTGTAACTGCTGGCTAATTACACACGTGAAAATTAGGAAACTACAGTAAATTATAAGAGAGCATGACAACATTTTATACACATTTTCTAATGTGAATACATTATTACATAACTTAACACAGAAAAGTGTTAAGTATTAGCATGTAGCTGCTTTTTGTTTGCAGTGGGAATTTTAGGATTACAATTGTTATTCTTTATTTTTTCAGACAGCAATTTCAAAGGAGTGTCATAAAATATGTCCCTTCTTGTTTTGCTTTTCAGTGAACAGACTCTTTGGAAACAAAGAAATAGTAAAAATATTGGTTTAGTCCAGTCCTTGAGAAGATATATTCTCCAACTGATCCGTGAATCTTGCAATCCATACATTCTAAATTTACTATTGTGGAAATGCCTAGAAACTGGTACACCCACCATCTCTGGTTGTATTTTGTGCCCAAGACAGCCTTCATCTCCCTCTCAGCTTGACTCAACTTTAGATAGGTTTCTTCCTCACTGCAGACCTCTGATCTCCCTTTTCTTAGAACATTTAGTTCAGAAAACATTTCCTTGTAAATCCCTTCACTGCCCTTTTAGATGTAAATCTTTTAAAAGGCTGCTTGCAAGTTTTATGATCTAGGCAGTCTTTCTCAAGGACTTGGGAGCCCTCCCTTGGAAGTGTAGTTCATCCAGGAAAATCGATCCCCAATTTCTCAGTATCTGTGGGAAGATAGGAGCCCACCTTCTGCAAAACAACTTATTCCAAATTCTAAAACTACCTCCCATTACGAAAATAAGAGAAAGTTTACTGTTGCTCTGATTAAAGGCAATTATCAAGCAGAGATGTCCTATGATCTCCCCAACTTAGCTTTTAGAAATTCGTGAGCCCTGTATGACTCAGGCATAAAAAAGAATGAAATGTTGCCATGTGCAATGATGTGGATGGGGCAAGAGTATTATGCTAAGTGAAATAAATCAGGAAGAGAGAGACAAATACCATATGATTTCACTCATATGAGGAATTAAAAAACAAAACAGATGAACATGGGTGGAGGGGAGAAAAGAATGAGAAACAAATCACAAGAGACACTTAATGATAGAGAACAAACTGAATGTGGATGGAGGGGAGGTGGGTGAGGGGATGGGCTAAATGGGTGATGGACACTAAAGAGGGCACTTGTTGAGACGACCACTGGGTGTTCTATGTAAGTGATGTACCACTAAATTCTACTCCCGAAACCAATATTACACTATATGTTAATTAGCTAGAATTTAAAATTTTTAGAAAAAGGGGGTAATGGAGTTTAAGGAGTGTACCTGTGATGAGCACAGGGTGTTGCCTGTGATGAAATCATTCACTTGTACACTTGAAACTAACATTACACTGTATGTTAACTAATTGGAATTTAAGTAAAAATTTGGAAAAAAAAATTTTTTTCCAGCCCAATGTTTCAAGGAAAGTTGAGCTCAGAATGGCTTCTCCAACCATTTATTTATCCTTGAATAAAAGCCTTCCTTTACCTGTTCAACTTGGTCCAATTTATGTTGAGCAGTTTTTGTGCTGACATCTGCTGAAATATCAATTCTACGTCTTTTCCGTATATTTAAATCAACATTCTTCATTTGAAATAATGAGTATCAAATTCTGCCTATGGGTTTCCCAAACATTTATTTCATTTGTCCAATTTCCTGTCGTCTGTTTAAGGCTTTGTTTTCTTGTTTGTTTTGTTTTGTCCTAGTAGGTAAACATAAGAAAGTAAAGTAGATACTGCGAAGTTTACAAAAATTGTTACCATTTCTTAGAAAAATATGTTTGTTATATGGGGAGGTATAAAGAAAATGGGTAAAGGATGTTTTAAAAAATAATCTATAAATTTAATTGTGCATGCTGTATTTCCCTTCCAGCTGCCAAGTTAAATTAAGAAGTGCCTAGTTTTGTAAATGCTCAGGGAAACACATTAAAAATGAATACAAATATCCAAAGATAAACTAACTGATGGCTTAACCTAAATTTTTAAAATATATTATTTCCCAAGGGGTCTGGAAATAATTAAGAAATCCAATGTCTTTAAGTCAGTATACCCAAAATCTGTTCTGTGAAACACTAGTCCTCCAAAATGCTATAGGAAAATATACTTCCCTTGTCAAATAATTGTGAAAAACGATGCATAATACATCAGCAACATGAAGATTCAAACTGCACATTAGGTTATAAAACCTGAGCATTTTGCAGTAAACCATGAGAATGTGTTTAACTCCATAATTCCCAAATTTGCTTTTCTAAGGAACTTTCCTTGCTAGTTTATGATTCTCTTTCCTGAGCTCATTTAATACAGATATCATATATATAATATACACATATTTTTTTTTAAAAAAATTTAAAGTTTATTTATTTTTGAAAGAGACAGAGACAGAATGTGAGTGGGTTGAGGCAGAGAGAGAGAGAGAGGCACAAAATCCGAGGCAGGCTCCAGGCTCCGAGTCGTCAGCACAGAGCCTGATGGGGGGCCCGAACCCACGAGGGGCGAGATCATGACCTGAGCCGAAGTTGGATGCTCAACCAACTGAGCCACCCAGGTGCCCCTAATATACACATGTTTTTATATACTCTATAAAAATATATACCATATCAGATAAGCCTACATTTAATTTTTAGGCTCTTGTTATTTTTCTTATTTAAATTACTTCTTGGTTCCTAGGACATTCAGGCCAGTTACACACATATGCTGAGCATTCTTTCTACATCGCAGCTCAGATTTCAGGCTGGAAAGCTAACATGTTCTTGGGTACGTCAAGATCCCTTTAGGAGGAACATTAAAAGAAACACTAAAAGTTCTTGGATCATTAATATCATCCTGATTTTCCCTAAAAGTAGGATTCAGTACTTTTTTAGTTTTAAAGACTTATCAGCTCCCCATTCCTCCGAAAGCAAAATGTAATTACTGTAAAATGGTACTCAAAATCCTTCCAATCCCCCACCAGCCATCCACACAAACATTTTTCGCTCACCCCATCTATTTGTGCTTCTCAAAAATAAACTTCAATTCATTTTTATTTATTTTCCTACTTTACAGTTGCCAACATCTTCTTCTGCCTAAGAACTTCTTCCAGTTTCCTCTCCTGGCACATTTTTATTCTTCTTTAATGCCCAGTGCAAACATTTTAGTAGTGTCTAGGGTGAAATGGCATTAACCATGCAGCCCATCTCAACCCGCTTCCAATGGAAAAACCTCCTCGGTAGAGACTGGGAGGCTAAAAATTACATTTTCTAGAATCCTCTGCAGCCAGGGTAGCGGCTAGAAGGAATTTGGTATCTACCAGTCAGATGTACTCCAAATGTGGAACTCAGAAGGGAGACATAGATTTGAATCCTACTGCTGTTTTTATTGGCAAATAAAATCTGGGTGAAATTATTTTTTCCTGGGGAAATATTAACTGTGGTTGCAATGTGTAGTCATTGGCTTTATGGCTTTCAGAGGTGTGGAGCATTTGATCTGCTGGTAAGGGTGATGGCAAGTAGGAACTGTTGTTTGTTTTTTAATTTTTACATTTTTTAAAAAATTTTTGATAGGCAGAGACAGAGCACAACTGGGGGACGGACAGAGAGAGAGGGAGACACAGAATGAGAAGCAGGCTTCAGGCTCCGAGCTATCAGCACAGAGCCTGACACGGGGCTTGAACCCAGGAACCATGAGATCGTGACCTGCGCAGAAGTCGGACCCTTAACCGACTGAGCCACCCAGGCACCCCAAGCATGGAACTGTTCTCATGCTGGGCGGTTAAAAAAGTCAGTTCCTATCTGCCTTCCCCACTGCAGAGTGGTGATCTGGTTCTAACTCCACCAGCTACCACTGAAACTTGCTGAATAGTCATGCAGATTCCTGATCCCAGGAGATGAAGTTTCTCAATGGCTCAGGTCTGGAGGGTGGCTTTGGGGGCCAATCCTAAAAGCCAAACTTCTTGATTCTTCAGATGTCCTAAAGATTTAGCATCTGACTTAAGTATACAGGAATCAAGGCTCTTTCTGCTTAAACCAGCCATAGTGTATTCTGTTCTCTGTAACTGAATTCTGACCTTTAAAAATATCATATCCTCTGTGAATTACAATTTCCTGGGCATTTAGCTGTTTTCTTACTCCAGCTGGTATACATTAATAGCATTTATTAAATTGTATTTTTATGCCCTCTCTGTTCAGTGAAACTTTATTGTCTTTTATGATTGCTACCTCTTCCTTCTGTGCTCACCAAAAGGCAAAACTTTTCTTGCATCCAATCCTTTCTCTGAGAGAGAGATGGGTCATCTTTTAAAAAATTTTTTAATGTTTATTTATTTTTGAGATGGGGGAGGAGAGGGTCAGAGAGAGAGAGACACATACACAGTCCTAAGCAGGCTCCAGGCTCAGAGCTGTCAGCACAAAGCCTGATGTGGGGCTCAGACTCACGAACCCATTGAGATCATGACCTGGGTGGAAGTCAGGCCGGAAGCTCAACCGACTGAGCCACCCAGGTGCCCTGACCTGTCATCTTTGTTAATTCAACTGGCTGTCTTGTGACTCAGTTCCTTCATGGGCTTTATCAAATTAAGCATTTAAATTATCTATTACTTGCTGTTAGGGTGTAAGTGACCCTCTCTTGTCAATTTCTACATTCTAAGTGGAATCATAAACTACTTTTGGATTAGAAAATATTTTCTAACAATGATCAGATATATATTTTCAGCGTGCAATTTATAGTCATTTTAAAAATCGTATAATCATAACTAGAATTAACCTGGAATCTAATATATAATTTGAAAAAAAAAATGTTTTTAAACAAAAGGTCCTTATGATTTGAGATGCCAATTTTGTCATGCACCATGAATGATGACCTCTATCCTAGACATCTTCTTCTGCTCCAGTGAGTATTCCCAACATCAAGCAGATATTATCAGCTTGTTGCTTTCCTAGTAATTTGATAATATGTTTAATAGATGACAGTGCATGTATTCCCATCTTTACTTTGAAAAAAATTCCATGTAATCTCAATTTTTGTTTACTTTCTGTCAGATGGAATTTTGGATTCATTTAATTTTTAGTAACAATCTCAGTGAAATAATTCAAAGTTTAGAGGTAGATTTGAAGAATTATTCAGTCCTTTGAAAATTAAGCCTTCCTATACAAGACCGAAGGGTCACTCTCAATTGATTCCGATTCTCTTTTGTTTTGAAATGAAAACCTTTATTTTCATTCATAGAGATTTTGAACATTTCTTCTGATTTTTACTGCTTTGTAGTTGGTATTATGAAAGGAGATTTTAAAAAGCATTCATTTCTAATTAGTAAATATTTGTTATTTATTTTCAAATGTTGATTTTTCAACTTTCCCATTTTATAAATAATTTATGTTTATAATCAGAAGTATGTGACTCTTAGGCAGGCAAACCATGGAGACTCTTAAATACAGAGAACAAACTGAGGGCTGAAGGAAGGTAGGGGGATGTTAAATGGGGGCATTAAGGAGGGCACTTTTCAGGATGAAGCGGGCATCATATGTAAGAGGTAAGTCTCTGGATTCTACTCCTGAGACCAAGATTACACTGTACATTAACTAACTTGAGAATAAGAAGGTAAAATTAACTAAATAAATACAATAAATGTATGATTCTTATTATGAGCCTTTATGAAATCTATTAAGATAATATCCCTTCTGATTACTTGCTTATCTTGATCCCGATGTTCACTTTCTCTTTTTAGCAACCAGGTTCTTGAGCATTAATCTACTTCACTAACCTTTCTACAAAGAGCTTACGGATTTTTCAATTACGTTATTTTTTGTTTTCTAATAAATTTGTCCTTTGCTTTCATTTTTACCTTTCTTTAATTTCTGTTCTTTTGTTAGTTGGTAATGTCTCATTATGATGTTCTGATCGGTGTTTCCTAACATTTGGTGCACATTGCAATCACGCTCCGTGTTTATAAAAGACAAAATACCGTGAATGCTAAGATCCATAGGCGGACTTTCTTTCTAATTTAACCAGATAGACTCAGGTGGGATTCTTCATATGATCCTAAAATCCAGCCAATGTTCAGCTAATTTGGCTTCAATATTTCAGATTCATAATCTACACTCTTAGTGATTTTTTTATCAATTATTAATACGATGTCATTCCATAAGTATTGTTAGATGTCATTTCTCTCTCACCAATTCACATTCTATAATTTTAGTTTTTATCTCTTCATTTTCTTTAATTTGTCAGTTTTATTTTCCTTTGTAGTTGTATTCTTTTTTGCTATTATTTAAAATTGAATGATAATGTCCTAAAATTATGATAAAACACAGTCTATATTTTGTATTATTTACAAATTAGGGAAGTTTTAACTGGTTGAATATATGCATTTTATATGTAAATAGTTTGATTTTGGAAAGAAGACACATTATCTCCCTTTTCATTGTCATGTCTAACTATTCAATGTCATGTCTAACTATTAACTACCTTTCATAATGATAAGGATAAAATATATGTATCTATACAAAAAAGTTAACTTTTTGGTAAATGTCATATCAAAGACAGAAAAATTGTTAAACACTCACAGTCAAACTGTATTCTTAACAACTTTTTTCAATGTATATCTGTTTATCCTTTTCTAGTTTGTTTAATGTGGTGTTTTGATACGTGAATGAGATATACTGATTTTTTTATTTAACTCGTTCTATTTTTTATTATTTTAAATTTACATCCAAAAAAGTCCCTTCGAAATAGCATCCTGTATCCCTTGGATAAATGCCTAGTATTGCACTTGCTGGGTGGTAGGGTAGTTCTATTTTTAGTTTTTTGAGGAACCTCCATACTGTTTTCCAAAGCGGCTGCACCAGCTTGCATTCCCATGCGATATACTGAATTTTACATTATTTACATTTTTATACAATGACCTTTTTGGTTTAATGTAATGATGTTTTATTAGTAAAGTTTCTATTGGAATTGAACATCTCTTGCCTTTATATTATGTATTTTATACAGTTGCCCTTTGAACACAGGTATGAATTGCACTTGGCCCACTTATGTGCACACATTTTTCAGTAAATACAGTTCAGTACTGTAAATATATTTTCTCCTCCTATGATTTTCTTAATAACATTTTCTTTTCTCTAGCTTTCTTTATTGTAAGAATACAATGTACATAAAACACAAAATAGGATCTCATCAACTACTGGTTTTATTGGTAAAGCTTCCAGGGAAGGGTAGGCTATTAGCAGTTAACTTTTTGGGAAATTAAAGTTATATACAAATTTTATACTGCACAGGGGTCAGTTCCCCTAACTGAAGTGTGCAGTTCAAGAGTCAATGATATACCTCTTTTCATGTTTTCAGTTTTAACCTGCACCATTTCATTTTTATGCGTCTTCTAAGCAACCTTACTTAATTTTGCTTTTAAGCAAATTTAGTGAGTTTTTTTTTTGTTTTAATTTTTTTCAATGTTTATTTACATTTAAGAGAAATAGAGATGGAGTGCAAGCTGGAGAGGGGCAGAGAGAGGGGGAGACACAGAATCTGAAGCAGGTTCCAGGCTCCACAGAGCCATATGTGGGGTTCAAACTGACAAACTATGATATCATGACCTGAGCCAAAGTTGGATGCTTAACCGACTGAGCCACCCAGGCACCCCAACAAGTTTAGTGAGCTTTTAACTTCAGTTTCTGATGCAATTCGTAAGTACTATAATAGGCACTGAGTTTGGGTGTTTGTTTTTTAATCTTTTCGGCTTTCTGGTTTTTAAAAATATTTTTGTTTGCTTTTTTAAAATGTGAGATGCATCTCTGTTGTTATCCACTTTGCAACATGACATTTGAAACACCTAAATGTTGTTAATTTACATACCCATACTTGAACCTATATTTCCCTAATTTGAATATAAACAATAAGCTGCACTCGACCAGTCAGTCATATAACACAAGGAAATGAGCGTGTTTTTATTCTACTCCTAAGCACTTCTGCTTGCCAGTATGTGTTCATGAAATTAAGATTTTAAATTCAGATTTTATCACCACTGATTATTAAATTAGTAAAGGATTTCATTATTTATGACATTTTATTCTGCTTAATAGCAACATCTATAGTAATTCTCACGCAGAAAAACAGAAACCATAACACCAAAAATAAGAGTATCAATATGAACTCAAAGAAATACTTGGACTGACCATCCTAATTAATGTAACAATAAATCAGGCTTTCACACCGCAGGATGATTATTCCAGAAAACGGTATCAAGATTGCGCCATCACCATATTCACTGTCATTGTATGGGAAGTTCCAAGGCAATTTATATGCCTAATTTCATTAAATTTTCCATAACTGTCAGCACAAGAAACAACAACAACGAAAATTACTTTAAAATACATACTTGCATACAAGCTAAGTCAAGCAGATAACAAAAGGGCCACTAGTTCTGGTTCGGTGATTTCATCATTTCCAGAGCTCACAAAATAATAGCTATTATTGTATTTTCTTCAACATATTCACGTAGGAAAAAAATAACCACTCCAGAGTCTAAATCAGAGTAGTACCGCAGTATCAACTTAAGTAAAGTATGTTGGTCACCATAAAAACATTTACAAACAATCTTCTATGAGTCGGGATCAGTTAAAATACTGAACTGGACAAACTATGTTTTAGTTTTAAGAGACAAGAATGCATTTTGTGTTTTTTCAAGACACAATGCAGTTTGGGACTAAAACAATGTGGATGTTGGTATCAAACAGTAGTGGATTAGTGTTTCAACTCACTATTACCGAAGAATTCTATAAAATTTGATTACTCTCTGGTGTTTCTGTTTTCCCTTTAAAGGGCTACCTATAGTGGCCCCTGGGTGGCTCAGTTGGTTAAGCAATTGACTTTGGCTCAGGTCATGATCTCACAGTTTGTGGGTCCGAGTCTCACATGGGGCTCTGTGCTGCCAGCTCAGAGCCTGGAGCCCGCTTCGGATTCTGTGTCTCCCTCTCTCGCTGCCCCTCCCTGACTCATGCTCTGTCTATCTCTCTCTCAAAAATGAATAAACATTAAAAAATAAACAAAAAATAAACGGGGCTAACTATAGTAGCTTACTTGTGTAGTAGCTGTGAAGATTTAAATAATTAATGAACAAAAAGCTTTCGGCACAGTATCTGGTATGGACCAGTACTCAATAAATGTAAACTGGAGACTGATGGTCTATTGTGACTGGTTTATATTTTTCAATAGTGAAAATACCTCTATGGACCTATTCATTCCGTATTATATGCAGAAATGGTATTCAAAATATACACTGACCAGTACAGTATATAAAAATATACATAGGGGCACCTGGATGGCTTAGTTGGTGAAGCAATCCAGCTTCAGCTTAGGTCATGATCTCATAGCTTGTGAGTTCCAGCTGGGCATCAGGCTCTCTGCACTGACAGCGCAGAGTCTGGAGCCTGCTTCAGATTCTGTCTCCCTCTCTCTCTGCTCCTCCCCTGCTTGTGCTCCATCTTTCTCTCTCTCAAGAACAAATAATAAAACATTAAAAAAATGTAAAAGTATATATAGACCTGTATCAGAACAGTCATCTGACCAATCAGAATAGTCCATCATGCCTGGCTACTGGTGCCCAAATGCTAAATACCAGTAACAAGATAAAAAATTTTTAAATTACACAGTGAGAGAAAGCTTCATATACATATCACTTAACAGTTGTTCATATATGATCTTGTGTTTTTATTCTTATGAATTAAGAAATATAGATAGATAGATAGATAGATAGATAGACACAGTGCTCTTCATTTTCTGAGAAAATAAAACACATGATCAGATGTTGAAGAAGTCACCATATTAAAGAGAACAAGAGAAATAAGCCAATACAGGAGTAATCCACTTGATAGCATCATCTAATGTTATTTTTTAAAATATTTTTTAAGTTTATTTATTTTTGATAGAGAGAAACAGAGCACAAGTCGGGGAGGGGCAGAGAGAGAGGGAGACACAGAATCCAAAGCAGGCTCCAGGCTCTGAGCTGGCAGCACAGAGCCAAAAGTGTGGATGTTATTTTTATATATGTTTAATGTTATTTTATGATAATAGTAAAAGAAGAAAATAACATGATTTTTTAGTTGGCAAGTTTTTTTAAGTTGAACTGCTGAACTGAGGAAATTATAAATTACCATGTGTAAGAAAATGTTAATATAACTTTATATATTATATATGCATATGCTCATCATAATTATATATATATATATACACACACAAACAACTTAATACAGCTTAATATTTCAAATTGACTTTTGAAATACTACAACAGAAGAGTTCCAATATTGAATTTCTGAAGTATGCTGAACTTACTGTGTCAGTGTTACAATATAAGGAACAGGTGTAATTTACACGATGTCATACTGTCACCAGCTAGACCCCAAGACCTGACCCTTACTGTCTACCTGCTTGTACTCACTGACCTTTGATCCACATTCCTTCTAAAGGTCTCTTGTTTCCAGCTCCTCTCTTAGTTCTGGTAAATGGAAAGCAAAACCACCCCTTGAGCAAAAGCACCTGACTGGACAAGACCTCCACCTGGCCCAGACCACCCAGACCACTTTGAGCCAAACTCTGACTGGTACTTGTGGACGATGGAGTGACTTCTATTTTTTTTTTAATGTAATGTTTATTTATTTTTGAGAAAGAGAGAGACAGAGCTTGAGTGGGGGAGACGCAGAAAGAGGGAGACACAGAATCTGAAGCAGGCTTCAGGGAGCTCGAACTCACCGAGATCATAACCTGAGGTAAAGCCGGAATCTTAACCCAGAGCTACCCAGGCGCCCCCCATGGAGTGACTTCTAGAATGACATACAAATACCCTTTCCTCATTAGGATACAAAAAACTCTGCCCAAGGAGGAGCACAAGCCTCAGTGGCATAACATATGTGTGTATAGGCACGTTCCCTTAAGGCACATGTGTGACCTTATGTCCACCTCTATATCCAATGACCTGGCTTCCCTATCTAAATATTCATCCTAACCCTAAATAAAAGGAACCCATCCATCCTTGCCCTGGAGGCAAGCCTTCCCCCTGATCTCCTTATTTGCTACAAATCAAGGCTTCTTTTGTGCATCAACTCAACCTGGCACAGCTTCTGACTCACCAAAAAGCGAACTCACTGTTGGTTTGGTTATAATACACTGAGAAACCTAACTAACTACACTGTTTGCAGTGAGTCTTCTCAGGGAATAGTGAATGAAAACAACCTTTCCACTTAGTTTTTTTTTTTTTTTTCTATAAAAGTAAGTACATTAGAAGGCCATGCAAATACAATTTAATCAACTTGCTTCTTTTTTTTTTAATGTTTGTTTATTTTTAAGAGAGAGAGAGACAGACAGACAGAGCAAGAATGGGGGAGGGGCAGAGAGAAAGGGAGACACAGGAACCCAAGCAGGCTCCAGGCTTTGACCTGTCAGAACAGAGCCCCACGCAAGACTCAAACTCACAAACTGTGGGATCCTGACCTGAGCCAAAGTCTGACGCTTAACCAACTGAGCCACCCAGGCACCTGAAATCAACCTGCATCTTGAATGATTAGGTAATTCCTTAACAGTTTCCTCTGGGTCCCTAGAGTTTTATTTAAATACACATTTTTAAATAGCAAGGTCTGTGCCAAATAAGAAAATGGGACTAGGTGTTTATGTGAGATTTATTTTTTTTAATGAAGATCTATGTAGGCAATGACTTTTTTAGGAAGATCAAGAGGTCTTCAAAATTATTATTCTTAATTCATTTAAATTTAAATGCATTTTCCAAGCCAACAAGTACAGCTCATTTATCAAAAAGAGTGAAAGAAAATTTAATAATTAAATAGATCACTTCGAATTACAGTCCTTTAGCAAATATGGCAACTTTGAAAACTGTGTGCTCCTCCTAACTTAGGGAGATTAATTCTGAATTTCAGCCTACCTCTGTTAATAAGAAAAAGTGCAGTTATTACAAATTAATAACCAATACTGCAAATGGAAACCCCAGATCCCTAGGAAGAGCAATGCTAAATAAGGTTAAGAATGCAGGTAGTAAAAAGGTTCCAAAATGTTACAGAAATGAACGGCAATGGTGACATGAACATATAAAAGGAGGCATCACAAAAGATCTCATTGACACTAAAATATTTCAGTTAGATATTTTAAACTGACAACTAATTGTAGAGGTAATTATTTTTCTATTGACAATGTGAAACGATACAATTGGCAGAAAGCAGACAAGGTGATCAATACTAAGAAATATAAAGGAAGGAAGGAACAGAGACTCAGATGCCTTGTTATTTGCCTACCCATTTGTTCATCTATCTGTTTAAGAGGGAAAGAGAAACATAGCAAAGGGTGGGTTATCTGAGTTATCTTTTCTATGAAATTTAAATTTCCTCTTTTTAAATGTAAATTGTGTCTTCATTCTATCTGTGCTTTCTCAAGCCATTTTTTTTAACCTAAGTTATTTTTCTATCTGCCCTGGAGGGTGAGGTTCTGCCCCCCACTCAGACACCTTGTTGTTCTAACAGTTTCTTTTCATCACTTAACAGATGGTTTGGGCTGCCTTGATTTGGTTTCTGAAATGTAATGAGTGTTGTTGTTGTTTTTCCTTATTTTCTGCTCAGTTCTATGTAAATTTTTCCATGTCTCTTGAGTTTAGAGGTTCCATGCCTATGAAATCAAAATGATCTAGACAGAATTCATAATAATTTATTTATTTACCTAGACGGGAATACAGTTCATAAACAATGACACTCATGACTTACCTTGCACAATGAAATTTAAATGAAATGATTTATGTAAAAAATGTAGCTTAGTTCTTGGAAAATATTGCCTTAAATTCATAATGGCAAGTTCTTATTGTTTTCTAGATGGTTCCTATTTTCTTTTTACCTAGAACCTTGGTTATGTTATTCATCTCATTGGTTGTCCTGCTTGTTGGTTTTGTCTTATCTTTTAATTACACACATACTAAATGAATTAACACTGTAAAAAAATGAAACAAAATAGATTAAATATGAAATCCAACTTGATACTTCTGTCACCAAATACATCTCTCTAGAGGCTGTTTAGTGCCAGTTTTCTAGTCCTCGTGATTACTCAAATGTACAATATCCATTACAGTTGTGTAAAAGAAGACACAATATAATTCTACCACAATGGTTCAATGCACATTAGTTATTATAATTACCATGTATATCATTGTTATCAGCATTGGCAATAATAGGGATAGTAATATTATAAATAGTAGTATTTATAAAACAATAGGTCATTAAGCATACTTGGAGGAAGACAACACAATAAAGTCAAACAAGCAAGAATCACAGGTAGAGAATTTCACATTGTGGGATACCCTTGGTTAAATAATATTGATACAAAATTAGAAATGTAAACAGAAGTCTAATAAGAGCCTTGAGACACTGTGAGGTAAGAAAAACTCACTCAGTAGGTATTTATTGAGAAGTGAACATGTCTTACGTTCTCCTACTGTGTTCCAGATTCTTTGCCTGGATCTGAAAATGAAAGCTGCGTTCTAGACATAGAACACACCTAAGGGATATGTAAGAGCTGGGCAGGTGACTTTGAGCAGGAGAGTAAACATCCCATGTGGGGTAAAGCCCAGTACCAAAGGAAGCAGAGCAGCTTGAAAACCTAAAAGTCAATTAGCTGGCTAGAGAACAGAAGGTGAGATTGAATACGGAGACAGAGAATCTAAAGAGATGGGCAGATTACATCAGTCACTGAAAGCCTTGTCCCAAGAGGTTTAGCTATCCTAAAATTATGGGAGTACCATTAAAGGAAGTGTTTTTAGGGGTACCTGGGTGGCCTAGTCAGGTAAGCGTCCAACTCTTGATTTCACTGGTTTCAGCTGGGTCATGATCTCATGGTTTGTGGGTTCAAGCCTCAGGCTGGGCTCTGCACTGATGGTGAGGAGCCTGCTTGGAATTCTCTCTCTCTCAAAAATAAACAAACATTTAAAAAAAAAAGGTAGTGCTTTAATACAAAGAGTGGTAAAATCAGATTTCATTTTACTTTTTTGTGGGGGAGAGGAGATCAATAGGTCTGCAGATTACAGGTGAGAGAGAATATGTGAGAGAGAAATAATTCCAATACACATTTCACTATTTTAGTGTGGCACTACCATGACGGTTATAGAAATCGGAAAAAGAAAAAGAAAAAGAGCACAGAGTCCAAACACATTTGGTGATGAATGACAGGATGGAACGATTGGCTGGGTAGGGGATGACTGAGTTAAAAGCAGTTATGAGAGATGCCTAAGATTCTGATTTTAGGTTACTAGTTGAATTGCAATGCCCTTTACTCAAACAAGAAACAGTAGAGTACAAACACTTTGGGAAGAGAGAAGAATATTTGAAATACTTAAATTGTGTTTCCTCATGAATATTCAAGTGAAAATTTCCCTTCACAAAAAGGGTACGTAAATGTAACTCAAAAGATGCAGTAACACCCCCTTATCCACAGTTTTTCTCTCTGTGGTTGCAGTTACCTATGGTCTAAAGGGCAGATAGATGGCTCTCAGGATATATTGTCAGAAGGTCAAAAGTAGCCTAACTACATCACCATGTCCACATCCTTCGCTTCATCACATAGCTGTCTTATCATGTCCACGTCAGCACAAGAAGAAGGGTGAGCATAGTACAGTAGTATCCTTCAAGAGAGAGGGATCACATTTGTGGAACTTTTTATTTTGTATATTGTTATACCTGTTCCATTTTACTGGTTATTGTTTTAATTTCTTACAGTGCCTAATCTATAAATGAAGCTTTATCGTAAATGTGCGTGTATAGGAGAAAATATTCTACGTAGGGTTTGGTACTATCCACAGTTTCAGGTATGTGCTAGGGGTCTTAAGTGTATCCCTCAACGGAAAAGGGGAGATCACTGCATTTAGAATTTATCAGCATAGAGATTGCACTGGAAACCAGAGAGCTGAGAAAACTTCCAAGAAGCAGAAAAAGGAAGAGTCCTTAGAACTGACCCCTGGGGATGACAGCAGTTAAGGGCTGTAAAAAACAACTCCAGAGGCGCCTGGTTCGCTCAGTCAGTTGAACATCCCACTTTGGCTCATGTCATGATCTTGGCTCAGGCCAGGATATCCAAGTTCAAGAGGGAGTTTGACCCCACATGAGGCTCTCTCCTGTCAGCACAGAACCACTTCTGATCCTCTGTCGCCCTCTGTCTCTGCCCTTCTCCCACTCATGCTCTCTCTCTCTCAAAAATACACATTTAAAAAAAGATTCTAAAAAATTTTTCTTCAGAAACTCTGCCCACTTTTTTTTCACTTTTTTTTTTTTAAATTAAGACTATTTTTTTATAGCAGTTTAAAATTCACAGAAAAATTGAGAGGGAGGTACAGAGATTTCCCATAAACTCTCTGTCCCCACACATGCACTGCCTCCCTTATCATCACCATTGACACATGATTATTACTGAGAGCCCATAATCTACAATTCAGTTCACTTGGGCTGTTCCACGTTCTATGGGTTTGGAAAAATGTAGAATGATAGTTATTCCTTATTATGGTATCATACAGAGTATTTTCACTACCCTAAAAATCCTACGTTCTCTGCCTATTCATCCCTACCTTACCTCCTTAACTCTCAACAACCACTGATCATTTTACTATCTCCATAGTGTGCATTTTCCAAGGGCACCTGGGTGGCTCAGTTGGTTAAGTGTCCAACTTCTGCTCAGGTCATGATCTTGGGTTTGTGACAGGGATCTCTGCTGACAGCTCAGAGCCTGGAGCCTGCTTCAGATTCTGTGTCTCCCTCTCTCTTGGCTCCTCCCCTGCTTGTGGTCTTCTCTCTTTCTCTCTCTCAAAAATAAATAAACATTTAAAAAATAACTTTACAGTGTGCATTTTTCAAGATATAATACAACTGGAATTGTATAGTATGTAGCCTTTTCAGATTGGTTTCATTTAGAAACTTGTTTCATTGAGTTCACTGTTCATTTACTTCATTTAGTTCCATTAAGTGGCAATGAAGTTTCTTCCATGTCTTATCATAGCTGGGTAGCTCATTTCTTTTTAGTGTTGAATGATATTTCCATTATCTGGGGGTACCACAGTTTATTTCTGCCTCCACTTAAAGGACCTCTTGGTTACTTCCAAGTTTTGGCAATTATGAATAAAACTTCCATGAAATACTGGGTATGTGGGCTTTGATATAAACCTAATCTTTCTACTTCTTTGGGTCAAGACCAAGGAGCATGATTGCTGGATCATATGTTATGAGTATATTTATAGTTTTATAAGAAACCACCAAACTGTCCTCCACACGGTGTTCCATTTTGCATTCCCATCAATAATGAATGAGAGTTCTTATTGTTCCACATCCTCACCAGCATTTGGTGTTGTGAATGTTATAACAGACTTGGGTCATTCTAATACTACTATAGTGATATCTCATTTTCATTTTCATTGCCCCGGTGACATGTGATTTTCACGTGTTTATTTTCCACTTGTGTATCTTCTTAGGTGAGGTGTGTTAAGGTCTTGCAACTATTTTAAACTGTGTGTGTGTGTGTGTGTGTGTGTTCGTTTATGGTTGTGTCTTTGTATTTTTTGTAAAATAGCCCTTTATCAGACATGTCTTTTGCAAATAAGGCTAGAAAAAAAGGATTGTTCGTGGAGCTGTTAGTGACTCAATTCAGTTAGGAGAGCAGCAAGCAGAATGGACAATAATCACTGTTGAGAGTGAAAGGGGCTGAAGAAAAATGCTTACGTATAGGACAGTGATGGGAGTGTGTGTGCACTGAATACCAAGGTAAAGATTTAAGATTTTACTCAGCAAGGGATGGAGAGCAAAACAGGTATTCAAGCAGGAAAGTGACTTAATGAGAGCTGAATCCACCATTTTATTTATAAGCACAATTAACTCTTGATTACATTGTGTCTTGTTAATATAATTAAGCTTTTAAACCTGGGTTGCTGAGCACTGCCAGGGAAAAGTACACAATTGTTGGAATTAGAGCCACAAAAATTTATGTTCCCCAACTTCAGCAGTATCATCAGGAGTATCGTCAGTACTGCATGTAAATACTTTACATATCCCTGGTCAGGAGTCATTCCTCACCCACCTCTACCCCCAAAAGCCTTTAAAACACTCTCATTATTAACCAGTCCTTTATATAGAAATTTCAGAGCTTCATTTTTTGCTTAAGAAAGGTCTGAATTGAGGAAAAATAAAAATGCATTTAAAATAATGCATCTATGCAACATCGATGGGATCCTAACAAACTAGTGAACATAGCAATTTTAATGATAACCTCCAATATGTTATTTTTGAATGAAAAATTAATCCTAGGTCATATGATGTCTAAGCAGAGCCCTTGCTTGACATCTTTGGCTATTATGTTTTTCTGTAGAAGACATGAAACTATCACGAATCATAAAAACGAATTTAAGAAAAAACAGAGCAACACAATCACGCTTATCACGTAGTCCTAGAATTACCAGTATAAGCACTAAACTGTCACCGATGATATCAATTATGCAATCCTGACAGCAAATTAATGATGGAGAATTGAAATACACTATACTGTGGGTGACACATTACAGCATTTTATTGAAAACTAGATCATTAGGTAAGCCCCTTACAAAACCACAATATATTCTCCAAAACACCAACCATTCCAATTATCCTAAAATATTTCAAACCCAGTAAGTTTATCTGTTATCTCTCCAGGACAAAGAGCCAGGGGCGGGTGACCTTTAAACTGCAGACTTATAGTTTTATCACTGAACCTTACCTAAGTTGAATGTCACTGCAAAGCAATGATTAAAGAAATATTCTGTATTTGTAGTAGACATATTAACTGTAGTCATCAAACGTTGAAATATTACAAGTGATAAAAAGGGTGCAGGAAGCTAAAATTCTCTCTGATGAATTTTGGGGAATGTAACTCACTACTTTTTCAGTATCACCTCAGTCAGAGGGGCTGGTGTCCTACCTAATGTGATATGCTGGGTAGAATTAGTACCAGAATATCCTTTCCCCCTGATGACCAGCAATCAAGTTTACCCTGTTCACTAGAGGATGACTCATTCTACCTACGTTGTTATAATTTCAAAAGACTGCTCTTAAAATATAAGTGTATTACCTAAAAATTGTAAGCTGATTAGCATCTATGAGGTGATGTAATTTTCAGGAGCTGTCATCTAGTTTAGTAATGTCTAAACAACATGAGAAATTAAAAGGGTAATAACTTTTATTAGAGCCTCTTATATATAAGGTCCCCACCAGAACGCTAAATTAGTATTATTAACAGCAGGGGAGGACCCTCAAAAGTAGACCAGGTTTTCCTCCTCCTCCCATGGAAGCAGTATCATTTTTCATAAACACAAATGTTAATTCTCTCTGTCTTTCTTAAGGTAAAGCCCTCCTGAGTTATTTTGTATTCCTAACTATAAGAATTGAGAGACAAGGCAGACAGTAAGACAAAGTTCATGTAACTCTGCCTGTGAAAAGGCCAATTTTTCAACCCTAAAATCTCTATTCTTCTTCCCCTCTGAGTGGAGAAGAGAATCATAACATAGAGGCCAGAATGAGTCTCAGCCCCTAAGAGGCAGTTGGGATTCTAATGAAGAAAATTTATTGATTCTGCATTTTGAATAGCTCTAATTTATTAGGTAATGTATTGACAAAAAAATCATGTGGTTACAAACTGAGCATTTTATACTAGATAAATGTGATATTGGTTTATTTTATTGCCCAAATAAGCAACTTTAAAAATATAAAAAACAGGAATGTGAAATATGAACTACTCACAACAAAGTAAACAATAGTGTATTGTTGAGTTGATCATTTCATTTCCAAGGAAATACTTCGTCTTTTCCAACGAGGTTTGCAATTGGTCAGTCAGGTAATGTTTAAGTTCAGAGTGTTTTACAGCTACAAGAACTGTTCTCTCACCAAGGAGGCCTTAAATTTCCTTCCCCAAAATAGCTAGATATTCTTTTCAAAGTAACTCCCTCCCAATTACTTATGTAAATACTGTCATAAAACAGACTTAGGATCACTAGATCATGAAAAATAGTGTATGGATCATAATATTCAGAAGATGTACTAGTATTTGAGACTGTTTTGGGAAAGCGATGAATACTTTGTATTCTTTGACTTTGTAGTAAAGACCCTTCTATCAACCACCGTGATTTTAAAAACTATTTGAAAATAACAATGCATAACTACATGCTAGAAGTACTCAACATGAAACAGCAAACATATTAACCTCTGCTTAGGCAGTAATTTTTTCTGTGTATATACTTCAACATCCTTTAGAATATATGTAAAAACTACAAAAGTGGTCAATTTTAAAACATGAAGAAAAATATCTACCTGAGCTCATGTTGTGAAATATATCTGAAGCAAAGAAGTCTTCCAAATCAAGTAACAAAATACATGCCCATTTTTGTCCCAAATGTTTGAGCTTTTTTTTCCTAGAACATGCTAATATTTCAATAATTATCTGAATTTTTCACTGTGTAATCATTGAATACCATGTCTCTTATGATGTAACAACTATACAGAAACACACACACACACATTTTATGATTTATTTTATTAATTACCTATCACCCATCTAGCCCATCCCCATCCATCTCCCTCCTCATGATTTATTAATATGAAAGATTAATACATTTTAGGTCTTTATAACTAACATTTTTCTACGTAGACTTCTGTGTGTATTAATATTAATTGTTGCCTTGGATTTCTAACCACTATTTTAGTCTAGATCAATCTGTTCGTGTCTAAAAACCACATTATGCTAATAAATTGTTTTTAAAAATTCAGTTTCTGTGCTATTCAAGATGTTTATTCTGGGAGTCTGGAATTCTAGACCTTTACAAATAATGTTACTGGTGATTCTTTGTCACATTATAATCTAGATCACTTATTTTTTTACATAGATACATGCATAAAAGAAAAATCTCCTTTTTAAAATTACTTAATTATTTATACTATCCAGTATCTATACATTGTTATGATTATATGTGCATCACATAGTAGCTACCTATGTATCAATTTATCTGTATCTACTTTTTATATATGGCAAATTTGAAATAGTTCCTGATGTAATTAAGTTATAGCAAGTATCAAATGAAATGTATGGTTTAGAAATATCCCTGAATAAGGGGTGCCTGGATGATTCAGTTGTTGGGTGTCTGACTCTTGGTTTTGGCTCAGGTTAAGATCTCATGGTTCGTGGGATTGAGCCCCATGTCTGTCTGTCTGTCTGTCTCTCAAAAAAAGAAAAAAAAACCGTAAAAAAATACAAAAAAAAAAACTTAGTTTCTATAAAAAGAGAAAAAATAAATATCCCTGAATGGACATATAACTTGAAAAAGGGAAGTTGCTTATACTGATGGGATTTAAAGCTGAAGACTTTTGTCTCCCTTACTGAAGAGTAGCTAATGAAATAGTTTTTGGTTTTGTTTTGTTTTTTTTTAACTTAGCAGCACTTGCCCCTTGTTGCAAATTTTTGTAATCCTATTGAAATTAAGGAAGGATATATGACCTACAGAAATGTCAGTGTAGTTATAACTTGTATTCTTTTCACCAGTACCTCTAGCTATTAAATTTGGTCCTGATTTTAAGTCATGCTGAAAAATAAAGATTAACTGGCAAAAGTGTGAACTTATATATGAATATAATTATCATTCCAAGATAAAAGAGGAAAAAAAAAACACTAGTGGATTCAATCCTTCACTCCATCTCTCTAATGTCTACCCCCTAACTTCCCAGAAAATCCGGAACCACCTCCTTCCTACCACAAAGACATACACAAATTAACTCACATTTTCATAAAAAATTCACATGACTCAGAAATTGCATGTTCAATAAAACTTGTCCCCATACTAAAATTTGGCCTCTAGGTTCTGATTATTTATCTTATAAGATGATTCAGTATCTCTGCCTAAGATTAAAAAGCTTCTGACGAGGGAAGATGGCGGCGTAGGAGGACGCTGGGCTCACCGTGCGTCCTGCTAATCACTTAGATTCCACCTACACCTGCCTAAATAACCCAGAAAACCACCAGAGGATTAGCAGAACTGAGTCTCCGGAGCCAAGCGCAGACGAGAGGCCCACGGAAGAGGGTAGGAAGGGCGGCGAGGCGGTGCGCGCTCCACGGACTGGCGGGAGGGAGCAGGGGCGGAGGGGCGGCTCGCCGGCCAAGCGGAGCCCCCGATTCTGGCTGGCAAAAGCGGAGGGATCAGACGGACTGTATTCCGACAGCAAGCGCGACTTAGCGTCTGGGAGGTCATAAGTTAACAGCTCTGCTCAGAAAGCAGGAAGCCTGGAGGACAAAGGGAGGGAGAGCTGCTGAGCCCCCGGACGACAGAGCTCAGCTTGGCGGGGAACAAAGGCGCTCGCCAGCGCCATCTCCCCTGCCCATCCCCCAGCCAAAATCCCAAAGAGAACCAGTTCCTGCCAGGGAACTTGCTCGCTCCGCGCAAACACCCAACTCTGTGCTTCTGTGGAGCCAAACCTCCGGCAGCGGATCTGACTCCCTCCCGCTGCCACAGGGCCCCTCCTGAAGTGGATCACCTAAGGAGAAGCGAGCTAACCCTGCCCCTCCTGCCCCCGGGGCACCGTGCCTACCCACCCCAGCTAATACGCCAGATCCCCAGCACCACAAGCCTGGCAGTGTGCAAGTAGCCCAGATGGGCCACACCACCCCACAGTGAATCCCGCCCCTAGGAGAGGGGAAGAGAAGGCACACACCAGTCTGACTGTGGCCCCAGCGGTGGGCTGGGGGCAGACATCAGGGCGGACTGCGGCCCCGCCCACCAACTCCAGTTATACACCACAGCATAGGGGAAGTGCCCTGCAGGTCCTCACCACTCCAGGGACTATCCAAAATGACCAAACGGAAGAATTCCTCTCAGAAGAATCTCCAGGAAATAACAACAGCTAATGACCTGATCAAAAAGGATTTAAATAATATAACAGAAAGTGAATTTAGAATAATAGTCATAAAATTAATCGCTGGGCTTGAAAACAGTATACAGGACAGCAGAGAATCTCTTGCCACAGAGATCAAGGCACTAAGGAACAGTCACGAGGAGCTGAAAAGCGCTTTAAATGAAATGCAAAACAAAATGGAAACGACGACAGCTCGGATTGAAGAGGCAGGGGAGAGAATAGGTGAACTAGAAGATAAAGTTATGGAAAAAGAGGAAGCTGAGAGAAAGAGAGATAAAAAAATCCAGGAGTAGGAGGGGAAAATTAGAGAACTAAGTGATACACTAAAAAGAAATAATATACGCATAATTGGTATCCCAGAGGAGGAAGAGAGAGGGAAAGGTGCTGAAGGGGTACTTGAAGAAATTATAGCTGAGAACTTCCCTGAACTGGGGAAGGAAAAAGGCATTGAAATCCAAGAGGCACAGAGAACTCCCTTCAGACGTAACTTGAGTCGATCTTCTGCACGACATATCATAGTGAAACTGGCAAAATACAAGGATAAAGAGAAAATTCTGAAAGCAGCAAGGGATAAACGTGCCCTCACATATAAAGGGAGACCTATAAGACTCGTGACGGATCTCTCCTTTGAAACGTGGCAGGCCAGAAAGGCTTGGCACGATATCTTCAGTGTGCTAAACAGAAAAAATATGCAGCCAAGAATCCTTTATCCAGCAAGTCTGTCATTTAGAATAGAAGGAGAGATAAAGGTCTTCCCAAACAAACAAAAACTGAAGGAATTTGTCACCACGAAACCAGCCCTACAAGAGATCCCAAGGGGGATCCTGTGAGACAAAGTACCAGAGACATCACTACAAGCATAAAACATACAGACATCACAATGACTCTAAACCCGTATCTTTCTATAATAACACTGAATGTAAATGGATTAAATGCGCCAACCAAAAGACACAGGGTATCAGAATGGATAAAAAAACAAGACCCATCTATTTGCTGTCTACAAGAGACTCATTTTAGATCTGAGGACACCTTTAGATTGAGAGTGAGGGGATGGAGAACTATTTATCATGCTACTGGAAGCCAAAAGAAAGCTGGAGTAGCCATACTTATATCAGACAAACTAGACTTTAAATTAAAGGCTGTAACAAGAGATGAAGAAGGGCATTATATAATAATTACAGGGTCTATCCATCAGGAAGAGCTAACAATTATAAATGTCTATATGCCGAATACGGGAGTCCCAAATACATAAAACAATTAATCACAAACATAAGCAACCTTATTGATAAGAATGTGGTCATTGCAGGGGACTTTAACACCCCACTTACAGAAATAGATAGATCATCTAGACACACAGTCAATAAAAAAACAAGGGCCCTGAATGATACATTGGATCAGATGGACTTGACAGATATATTTAGAACTCTGCATCCCAAAGCAACAGAATATACTTTCTTCTCGAGTGCACATGGAACATTCTCCAAGATAGATCATATACTGGGTCACAAAACAGCCCTTCATAAGTTTACAAGAATTGAAATTATACCATGCATACTTTCAGACCACAATGCTATGAAGCTTGAAATCAACCACAGGAAAAAGTCTGGAAAACCTCCAAAAGCATGGAGGTTAAAGAACACCCTACTAACGAATGAGTGGGTCAACCAGGCAATTAGAGAAGAAATTTAAAAATATATGGAAACAAACGAAAATGAAAATACAACAATCCAAACGCTTTGGGACGCAGCGAAGGCAGTCCTGAGAGGAAAATACATTGCAATCCAGGCCTATCTCAAGAAACAAGAAAAATCCCAAATACAAAACCTAACAGCACACCTAAAGGAAATAGAAGCAGAATAGCAAAGGCAGCCTAAACCCAGCAGAAGAAGAGAATAATAAAGATCAGAGCAGAAATAAACAATATAGAATCTAAAAAAACGGTAGAGCAGATCAACGAAACCAACAGTTGGTTGTTTGAAAAAGTAAACAAAATTGACAAACCTCTAGCCAGGCTTCTCAAAAAGAAAAGGGAGATGACCCAAATAGATAAAATCATGAATGAAAATGGAATTGTTACAACCAATCCCTCAGAGATACAAACAATTATCAGGGAATACTATGAAAAATTATATGCCAACAAATTGGACAACCTGGAAGAAATGGACAAATTCCTAAACACCCACACTCTTCCAAAACTCAATCAGGAGGAAATAGAAAGCTTGAACAGACCCATAGTCAGCGAAGAAATTGAATCGGTTATCAAAAATCTCCCAACAAATAAGAGTCCAGGACCAGATGGCTTCCCAGGGGAGTTCTACCAGACTTTTAAAGCAGAGATAATACCTATCCTTCTCAAGCTATTCCAAGAAATAGAAAGGGAAGGAAAACTTCCAGACTCATTCTATGAAGCCAGTATTACTTTGATTCCCAAACCAGACAGAGACCCAGTAAAAAAAGAGAACTACAGGCCAATATCCCTGATGAATATGGATGCAAAAATTCTCAATAAGATACTAGCAAATCGAATTCAACAGCATATAAAAAGAATTATTCACCATGATCAAGTGGGATTCATTCCTGGGATGCAGGGCTGGTTCAACATTCGCAAATCGATCAACGTGATACATCACATTAATAAAAGAAAAGATAAGAACCATATGATCCTGTCAATCGATGCAGAAAAGGCCTTTGACAAAATTCAGCACCCTTTCTTAATAAAAAAGCTTGAGAAAGTCGGGATAGAAGGAACATACTTAAACATCATAAAAGCCATTTATGAAAAGCCCACAGCTAACATCATCCTCAATGGGGAAAAACTGAGAGCTTTTCCCCTGAGATCAGGAACACGACAGGGATGTCCACTCTCACCGCTGTTGTTTAACATAGTGTTGGAAGTTCGAGCATCAGCAATCAGACAACAAAAGGAAATCAAAGGCATAAAAATTGGCAAAGATGAAGTCAAGCTTTCACTTTTTGCAGATGACATGATACTATACATGGAAAATCCGATAGACTCCACCAAAAGTCTGCTAGAACTGATACATGAATTTAGCAAAGTTGCAGGATACAAAATCAATGGACAGAAATCAGTTGCATTCTTATACACTAATAATGAAGCAACAGAAAGACAAATAAAGAAACTGATACCATTCACAATTGCACCAAGAAGCATAAAATACCTAGAAATAAATCTAACCAAAGATGTAAAAGATCTGTATGCTGAAAACTATAGAAAGCTTATGAAGGTAATTGAAGAAGATATAAGGAAATGGAAAGACATTCCCTGCTCATGGATTGGAAGAATAAATACTGTCAAAATGTCAATACTACCCAAAGCTATCTACACATTCAATGCAATCCCAATCAAAATTGAACCAGCATTCTTCTCGAAACTAGAACAAGCAATCCTAAAATTCACATGGAACCACAAAAGGCCCCGAATAGCCAAAGTAATTTTGAAGAAGACCAAAGCAGGAGTCATCACAATCCCAGACTTTAGCCTCTACTACAAAGCTGTCATCATCAAGACAGCATGGTATTGGCACAAAAACAGACACACAGACCAATGGAATAGAATAGAAACCCCAGAACTAGACCCACAAACGTATGGCCAACTAATCTTTGACAAAGCAGGAAAGAACATCCAATGGAAAAAAGACAGTCTCTTTAACAAATGGTGCTGGGAGAACTGGACAGCAACATGCAGAAGGTTGAAACTAGATCACTTTCTCACACCATTCACAAAAATAAACTCAAAATGGATAAAGGACCTGAGTGTGAGACAGGAAACCATCCAAACCCTAGAGGAGAAAGCAGGAAAAGACCTCTCTGACCTCAGCCGTAGCAATCTCTTACTCGACACATCCCCAAAGACAAGGGAATTAAAAGCAAAAGTGAATTACTGGGACCTTATGAAGATAAAAAGCTTCTGCACAGCAAAGGAAACAACCAACAAAACTAAAAGGCAACCAACGGAATGGGAAAAGATATTTGCAAATGACACATCGGACAAAGGGCTAGTATCCAAAATCTATAAAGAGCTCACCAAACTCCACACCCAAAAAACCAAAAACCCAGTGAAGAAATGGGCAGAAAACATGAATAGACACTTCTCTAAAGAAGACATCCGGATGGCCAACAGGCACATGAAAAGATGCTCAACGTCGCTCCTCATCAGAGAAATACAAATCAAAACCACACTCAGGTATCACTTCACGCCAGTCAGAGTGACCAAAATGAACAAATCAGGAGACTATAGATGCTGGAGAGGATGTGGAGAAACGGGAACCCTCTTGCACTGTTGGTGGGAATGCAAATTGGTGCAGCCACTCTGGAAAGCAGTGTGGAGGTTCCTCAGAAAATTAAAAATAGACCTACCCTATGACCCAGCAATAGCACTGCTAGGAATTTATCCAAGGGATACAGGAGTACTGATGCATAGGGGCACTTGTACCCCAATGTTTATAGCAGCACTCTCAACAATAGCCAAATTATGGAAAGAGCCTAAATGTCCATCAACTGATGAATGGATAAAGAAATTGTGGTTTATATACACAATGGAATACTATGTGGCAATGAGAAAAAATGAAATATGGCATTGTGTAGCAACGTGGATGGAACTGGAAAGTGTAATGCTAAGTGAAGTAAGCCATACAGAGAAAGACAGATACGATACGGTTTCACTCTTATGTGGATCCTGAGAAACGTAACAGAAACCCATGGGGGAGGGGAAGGAAAAAAAAAAAGAGGTTAGAATGGGAGAGAGCCAAAGCATAAGAGACTGTTAAAAACTGAGAACAAACTGAGGGTAGATGGGGGGTGGGAGGGAGGGCAGGGTGGGTGATGGGTATTGAGGAGGGCACCTTTTGGGATGAGCACTGGGTGTTGTATGGAAACCAATTTGACAGTAAATTTCATATATTAAAAAATAAAAAAATAAAAAAAAAAAGCTTCTGCACTGCAAAGGAAACAATCAACAAAACTAAAAGGCAACCAACGGAATGGGAAAAGCTATTTGCAAATGACATATCAGATAAAGGGCTAGTACTCAAAATCTATAAAGAACTCACCAAACTCTACACCTTAAAAACAAATAATACAGTGATGAAATGGACAGAAGACACGAATAGACACTTTTCCAAAGAAGACATCCAGATGGCCAACAGACACATGCAACGATGCTCAACGTCACTCATCATCGTGAATACAAATCAAAGCCACACTCAGATATCACCTCACGCCAGTCAGAGTTGCTAAAATGAAAAAATCAGGAAACTAAAGAGGCTGGTGAGGATGTGGATAAATGGGAACCCTCTTGCACTGTTGGCCAGAATGCAAACTGGTGCAGCTACTCTGGAAAACAGTGTGGAGGTTCCTCAAAAAATTAAAAATAGATCTACCCTATGACCCAGCAATACCACTGCTAGGAATTTACCCAGGATATAGGAGTACTGATGCATAGGGGCACTTGTACCCCAATGTTTATAGCAGCACTCTCAACAATAGCCAAATTATGGAAAGAGCCTAAATGTCCATCAACTGGTGAATGGATAAAGAAGGTGTGGTTTATATATACAATGGAATACTACTTGGCAATGAGAAAGAATAAAATCCTGCCATTTGCAGCAACATGTATGGAACTGGAGAGTATTATGCTAAATAAAATAAGTCAGTCAGAGGAAGACAGATACCATATGTTTTTACTCATATGCAGATCCTGAAAAACTTAACAGAAGACCATGGGGGGAGGGAAGGGAAAAAAAAACAATAGTTACAGAGAGGGAGGGAGGCAAACCCTAAAAGACTCTTAAATACAGAGAACAAACTTAGGGTTGATGGGGGGTGGGGGACAGGGGAAAGTGGGTGATGGGCATTGAGGAGGGCACCTGTTGGGATGAGCACTGGGTGGTGTATATAAGCCAATTTGATAATAAATTATATTTTAAAAAGTTTGTTTTATTAACTTAGTTTCGAAGATATTTTTTTTCCAAATTTAACACTGGGTAAGAAAGAATAAATTATAATCCTCTCAGTTATTCTAGTGTTTGATTAATTTTATGGGTAATGTTTGTCGTATTAGCTTTAATCGTTCACCAACTTGCCAACATATTAATGGGTGGGAAGGAAAGGCTCAAAAAGCATACTAGTTATTTTTTAAGCAGTTTCCTCTCCTATCCTCTCCTCTTCCTTTTCCCTTTTTGTCTTCCCTTTCCCTTTTCCCTTTTCCTCTCCCCTTTCTTTTCCCTTCTTTCATTTTTTCTTTCTTTCATTTTTTCTTTCTTCCAGAGAGAGAGAGAGAGAGAGAGAGCTCAAGGGGAGGGGGAGGAGCAGAGGGCAGGAAGGTGAGGGAGATGGAGAGGGAGAGAGAGAGAGAGAGAGAGAGAAAGAGAGAGAGAGAAAGAGAGAGAGAGAAAGAGAGAGAGAGAGAGAGAGAGAGAGAGTAAGAATCTTAAGCAGGCTCCATGCTCAGCATGGAGTCCAATGCAGGGCTTGATCCCACAACCATGGGATCCTGACCTGAGCCAAAATCAAGAGTTGGACACTCAACCAACTGAGCCATCCAGGTGCCTCCAGTTATTATTATTTTTTAATATATGCTTTCAACTTGATAAAAGATCACAGTAAGGGACAATATTGAAACAAATAAATTGGGGGGAGGGGGTTGCTCTTCATTGTCCTTCTTAATTCCTTCATCTGTAAAATGGAAGATTTCCATTTTTTTCTCTCAGAAGAGAGAAATATGCAAGTACATATTATCTATGAAAATATATTTCTCTTTGTCCAGTATTATAATTTAGCATCTGTTTTTCTTTCAAAACTTGTTGTCACTCTACAATTTTTTGACATCTTGAAAGAAGTGCTTTAAACAGACAAGGAATAAAGAAAGAAAGGAAAAGAAACAAAGTAAAGGGAGAGAAAGAATGAAGAAAAAAATTATTCATTCGGCAACCATTATAAACTACCGACCATGGGCCTGCATTAGGACACAGGAGGCAAATGATTAGAAATATTTAAAATGCACTGTGTTAGGGGCCCCTTGGTGTCTTAGTCAGTTAAGTGTATGATTCTTGGTTTCAGCTCAGGTCATGATCTCATACTTTTATGAGTTCAAGCCCTGCATTGAACTCTGTGTTGACAGCATGGAGCCTACTTGGGATTCTCCCTCTCCCTCTCTCTCTCTGCCCCTCCCCCACTCATGCTGTCTCTGTCTTCCTCAAAAATAAATAAACTAAAAGAAAAATACACTGTGTGAGATTTTGATAGTATATTAGAAGATGCACTTCTCTTATGTGCTTACGACAGTACTAGGAAGTTAACATATACTTTCTTATTTAAATCTACTAAAATAGATTTATGTATGCTTATGGTAAGATGAAAACAAAAACAAAACCACTTTCAGGACCTCATAGAACTATGGAAATAGCATTCATTTCATAGTTTAAGTAAAAATAGAGGGAAAAAGGGGTATATGTTGACTTTTTGACAGTTCTATCGAAAGGAGATTCAGATTTTGCCTCATCTTCACTTTTTCTCCCATTAAAAAAACTTCTTTCAATTTTTATTTATTTTTGACAGACACAGCGATAGAGTGAGAGCAGGGGAAGGGCAGAGAGAGAGGGAAACAGAATCTGAAGCAGGCTCCAGGCTCTGGGCTATAAGCACAGAGCCCAACATGGGCCTTGAACCCACGAACTGTGAGATCATGACCTGAGCTGAAGTCAGATGCTTAACCAATTGAGCCACCCAGGCACCCCTTTTCTCCCATTCTTTATCAAATTACAGGCCTCAGCTGTGAAGTCTTTTTTCCTCATCCCTCTGAAGCTCATGGATTTTGTCCTGAGTTAGCTCAGCCCCATTTTCCCTAACTACCTTACATCAACATGCAAGAATCCAAAAGGCTGCCCAATATACTGTGGGGAGGTTTGCACATGAATAGAAAACCCTGGAATCTATGCAGCCTGTGGTAATTTAATACTTATTATACTACACTTATCCAAAGAAAATTCTTATTTGATACAATCACCACTGCTGTGTCTTAGCAGGAGGAAATCTCCTCTACCCACTAAAGAAAGTCGAGAAACCTTCTACTACTTCTTCCCAACCTTGTCCTAGCAAGAGAATGCAGGCATTGATAAGTGTTAGATAGCAGAATGTCCCTTCTGGGGATCTGTGCCTCTCTGGAAAGTAACAAGTACACAAAGAGTTTAAATTTTTTCAAGTTTCCAAGGGCATAGACCTCTATTGTTCTAGGAAGTTTCTTAACCAGACAGGTCTTGAGGAATGACCATGGCTGTGCTTCCTTCAACAGAAACTCTCTTGCCTCTTCTACTTTTCTCTAGCCTGGTTCCCTATTTCTTTGTGAGAAAACTACCTTACTTTAAACAATTTATTTTTCTTCTTAAGTTAGCTGTTACAATAAA
Source organism: Panthera tigris (assembly GCF_018350195.1). Taxonomy (NCBI): domain Eukaryota; kingdom Metazoa; phylum Chordata; class Mammalia; order Carnivora; family Felidae; genus Panthera; species Panthera tigris. The sequence goes on along the minus strand of NC_056660.1, from coordinate 98,989,739 downwards.
CAAGCCCAACCAAAACATTCCTTCTCATCCATAGGGGGATGCAGGACAGAGACCCAGGATGGGTGGTTACCTTAACTTGACAAGAGAGTCAGCTGGTCATGGTCAGTTTTTAGTAAGGCACTAAAATATAAATGAAGCAAATTTGGGAAGACAGTTAATCCAGAAGAGGAAAAAGTAAATAATCTTCGACTACATACATGCTGAATCGTATGGTATAAAGTCCGTGTAATGTAAGTGTATAGCGACAGGCAGCAATCACTACAAAAATCCTGTCTACTTTTTTTCCAAGATTCAACATTCTAATAAAAAATCCTACTCCCTAGTCTCTCTCTCTCTGTATATATACACACACATACATATGTGTGTATGCAATGCACACATATGTGTACATGTGTGTATGTATGGATATATATACGTATATAAGCATAAGCCATTAGGAATAAGCAGCGTTCAATCCTTAGACTTCACATAAAAATATAAATTCGTTTATTTGCTGGGACTTTAAATTGGATTTCTATTAGATTTTTAAAAATAATTTATGTTCTGATATTGCATTAACAGTTGATTTTTCTCATCACTCCACCCAGAAACACTGTGGTCTCACAAGAATCCTATTCTGGACACCACATTTTCCCATGAAATTATGTTTGACATGTGCTTGGAAAGACAGTGACTAGAGCAACTCTTTGCCAAGTAAATGATATTCCAGAAATGTTCTACAATTCTGTCAGCTGTGCTTACTAAGGACTCCCAGATGTGGGGGAATATTCAGACAAGCTCCCCAAGGCTAACAGTGTGATTCACAGGTCAGATTCCCAGACTTATCCATTCTTCAGTTACTTACCCTCTTAACATTGCCTAGAAGGAAGCATGAAAGATTGAAACAGACAATATACACCAAATTCATCAGAACTAGTAATCAAACACACTAAAGCACCTAGAAATAATAGAAGATTGAGAGCTCGTTGAATGTTAGTCAGATACAGACACTATGAGCTATAAACAAACTTAATTATATCACCTGCCCTTTTTGAAGGTTGTAATTCAATCCTTTAAGGGAAAATAAATTCAATAACCACATATTTTTCAGCATGATTGTCTGGTTTATAAATAAATTGAAGGCCCAACCCCCCCAGAGGTCTACAGACGTATTTTGAGTCATTCTTTGCAGCAAAGCTTACAGAACTTAATTAAATTATTTATACAGCTTCTGAGAGAGATAAAGGAGGATAAAGGACGTCTTAATTTATGCTAATCTAATCCTAAGAGGATGGCATTTTAAATAAGGCAGTGCTTCTAATTAGGTAGCTATTTCAGAGGAAAAATAATTTCAATTTCACAAAATATTGCATCTAGAACAATTCAAGTACTTGAGAAAAACTGTGGAAAAAAGAACTTGGGAAATTTAGGCAACTATTTCTTAGGACTTCACAGCACTAATCATGAAAGGTAAAAAAAGATAAATGGAAAAAACTGATAAAAATTATAGATGATAAATTAAGTTTCATCAAAATTAAAAACACATGCTTTTGGAAAGAACATGTTAAGGAAATGAAAAAGCAAGCCACAGCCTGGGAGAAAGTATTTCTAATACGCATGTGACAAAATACTTATATCTAGAAAATATGAAGAATGCTGATAATTCAACAATTAGAAAGTAAAGCATTAAAAAATCACAAAAAGATTTAGACAGGGACTTTAAAAAACAGTTCCGTGAAACGTAAACACATGAAAAAGTGCTCGATATAACTAATTCAGGAAAAATGCAAAGTAAAATGAGATACCACTGCACAAGATTACATGATAAAAGTTTGACAATATAAAGTCTCAGCAATAATGAAGTGTCATTGAACTCCCGTGAATTATTAATAGAGCATAACACTGTGTAGCCATTTTCAAAAAGAACCTGACAGTTTCTTATAAAGTTTAACATAGATTTACCATATGATTAAACCCCTACTAATTTATCCAAGAGTCATAAAAACACATGACCACACGAAAATTCATAATGGTGCCAAACTGGACACAACTCAAAAGTCTATAAACAGGCATGAGCTTGGGGCACCTGGGTGGCTCAGTAGGTTGGGCGTCAGACTTCGGCTCAGGTCATGATCTCATGGTTCATGGGTTGGAGCCCCACCTCAGGCTCTGTGCTGACCGCTCAGAGCCTAGAGCCTGCTTCGGATTATGTGTCTCCCTCTCTCTGCACCTCCCCTGCTTGTCCTTTGTCCATCTCTCTTAAAAATAAATAAACATTATTTTTAAAAAAAAGGCATGAGAAACTGATATACCCAATAACCTGCTCATGCTGAGAGAAAGAAGCCAGATACAAAATGCTACATACTGTTCTATTTCATTTATGTAAAATTCTCTAAGAGGCAAAACTAATCAATACTGAATGAAACATATCAGCATCTCCCCGAATTTGGGTGTGTAAGGGGGATATTGGCTTATGAATTTAATACAAGGGGGTAAGAGGAAGGTTCTGTGATAGAAATGTTGTGTATCTTGATTGACGTGGTGGTTACATGGATGCATACATTTCTCAAAATTAATCCAAAGGCACATTCAAAATGCTTGCATTTCACTGTTTATGATTGTGAATAAAGATGATTGAAAGTTAATTTTAAAAGTTAAAGTAAGTGTAAGAGGTAAAGGAGATTAAGAGTACACTTAATCGCGATGAGCACTAAGCATTGTACAGAATGGTTGAATCATACTGTACACCTGAAACTAAGAGAACACTGTATGTTAATCCCACTTCAGGAAAAACAAAAAGAGAGAAAGTTCAATTAAGAGATACTGATCGTATATTTTCAAACCTACCCAAGAAATTTTAATATGCTGTCATGCAGCTAGGACTGAATTCAGTTTTTAAAAGGTCCGCATACTCAAGGGGGGTCATCACACAAGATCCAACATTGACCATGAATGAAGAATGATAGTTCTTCCCACCAAAAATATTTAATGCTGATTATCTCTTTTATTTAGAGTAATAATTACCACTATTTAATGAAAACTTGCTTCACAACCATTTTTTAAAAACCGACTTTGTAAATATTAAAAGGAAACACTCCTTGATAGGTTTGAGCAAAACCAATTAAATTTAAAATATGGTAGTAAAGATAGGAACTGGATTTTTCTTTTTTAATTTTAATAGTTTTATTTTGAAACTATTTTAGACTTACAGAAAAGCAGCAGAAGATACTACAGACAGTTCTCGTATAACATCTTACGTAACTATGCTACATTGATCAAAACTAACACGGATTCAGGATTATTAACTAAACTGGACACTTTATTTGGATTCCATCTGTTTTTCCACTAATGCTCTTCATGTGTTCCAGGATCCAATCCAGGATGTCATACTGGATTTAGTCCTTATGTTCTTAGCCTCCCGTAATCTGTAAAGATTCTTCACCTTCCCTTGTTTTTGCTTGTTTGTTTTTACTGCCTTAGATAGTTTTTGAAGAAGGCTAGAACATCCCTCTTTCTGTAGAATATCCATTGACTTGGTTTGTCGATTTTCTCTTAATTAGACTGAGGTTATAAAGTTTTGGAAAGACTATCACAGAAATGATGTGCCTTTCTCACTGCACCATGTCATGGGATACATGACATAAACATGACTTATTATTAGTCATACCAACCTGGATTACTTGGTTAAGGTCATGTTGGCCAAATTTTCCCTCTGTAAACTTACTATTTTTTCCTTTCCCCACTGGGTTAGGAGTGATTAACTATGTCTTAACCATATAAAAAGAACAAAAGAGTAAAATCCATCTCCTGATAGGAAGAGTATCCAAGGAACTGTGGACATAAGTCAAAAACTACTATAGTAATTAATAGATATCAGGCAGAGAGTTCTTTTTAACTGCAAGTGTCCTGTTTCCTCTTAAAGTGTCACTTTGCCAACTAATTTTAGTGTTCCTCAGCTATGTTTACGGGGGTGTTCTAGTAATTTTACTATTCCTTCATTCTTTTTATGTGCTTTATTTGGAAATCTTTTCCCTATTTACTTACTTAATCAACCATTTATGTATACCAGTATGGATTCATGAATAGTGATTTCACTATTTAATTATAACTACAATTTTTTTCCCCAAATTTTTTGATTTTTGTCCACTGGGGGCCCTTTCAGACTGTCTCCTGTATCCTTTTTTTTTTTTAAATGTTTATTGATTTCTGAGAGAAAGACCGTGAGTGGGGAAGGGATAGAGAGAGAGGAGGGCAGAGGATCCAAACTAGGCTTTGTGATGACAGCAGAGATCCCAATACTGGACTTGAACTCACAAACCATGAGTTCCTGACCTGAGCCCAAGTCGGACAATCAACTGACTAAGCCCCCCAGGTGTCCCAGTCTCCTGTATCCTTTTAAAATACCTCATCTATTGCTTGTTTTGTACCTTTTTACTTTGTGTCTTATGCTACCCTTGGTTTAGTTCAGATTTCCCTCGCCCAGACTTCAAATCAGACATTTCTTTAATGGCCCAGTGTCTTTTGAAAACCAAGATCTACCTGAAATAATTGCTCCTGGGATATCCCTGTTTCTAACCTCTCACAGAGAAAATATGTCTATGTTTATGTACATGGCTATATTTATTTCTGTCTCTATTTATAAGTACATTACAGTAAATATGAGTTCATAATTGTATCTGTGACTATAATCCAGCACTGCAGCCTCCATGATAGACTTCCTCTTGATTATTTGTAACTTCTTTTCTCTGACAGTAGAAAACCTGGCTTCCGTTATCTATAATTTATTTGCTTATTTGTTCATTCCTAGCATGCATGTCAAGGTGCTTCCAGATTATTAAACCATACCCATGTGAAAAATAAATTTACCAACTCAAGCAGAGTGTTTACGTATAGTTCTTTTTATATTTAGCCTTACAGTATCTAGACAAGACACTGCTGCCAGAGTTATTTAGCTCTGCTTTCTTTTCTCTTATCTCCCGTACTGAGTGTCTACCATACATTCATAATACGACTGGATTCATTTGCTATACTCTACACTTCATCCTGGATTTCACCTGTACCTTTGTAGATACATCTTTAAGTAGGCAGACAGTAAAAGTTTATCTTTGGGATGTACCTTTCTATGGGTTTAGATAAATGGCATAGTCACGTCTCCACCATCAAAATGTCACACAGAGTAGTATCATCATCCTAAATACTCCCTTGTAAAGTACCTTATATCATCAAACACAAGGTCATATAAACTTGTGTCCAAGATGTTTTATAGTCTTACATTTTACATTTAGGCATCTAGTATACGTTGAGCTAATAGAGGTCTAAGGTATGAAATACGTGTCAAGGTTAATTTACTGGCATATGGATGTCCAAGGAGGCAAATGGAAAAGGCTATCATTTCTTCATGAAAATGGCTGTGAATCATTGTCAAAGGAGCCGACTCTATTTGTGTAGGTCTATAAATGTCAGTTATGTAAAGATGGTTGACAGTGGTGTTCAGGTCACCTATATTCTTACTCGTGTGTATCCTTTTATGTTATTACTGGCAGAGATGTGCTCAAGTACATGACTATAGTCATGAATTTTTCTATTCCTTCTTTTACATATACCTTTTGCCTCACACAATTTTCAAAGTCTGTTAAGTGTATACACACTATTAATTATTTTAATTACCCCTCTATTTATACATCATTTTGCTCTTTATCCTTGATTAGGTTACTTGTTCTGGTACCTACTTTTCTGAAATTAACGCAGCTCTTCCAGCTTTCTTTTGGTTATAATTTAAAGTGAATATTGATAAGATTTAATTAATATTCTTATTCTAGATCTTTTCCATTCGATGCATTCGTTGTGTATTTTTTTCACTTTTTGTGTTTTCTATGTGCTTAATATTGTTGTATGCTTTATATCCCACTTTATCTATTTAGAATTACTCTGTATAACTCATTAAAAAGATTTAGGAGGCTTGACAGTGTTTATAAGAAACATTTAAATAATTTCCTATGCCATTGAATATAATGACACTGCTTCATGTTTTGTTAGGACCTTACAAAAGAACCCAAATCCCTCCCTCTCATTCTTTATGCTACTAACATTATATATGTTTGTATACACTTTCTTGTATGCTTTAAGCACACGATACACTGCTACTGCCTTCCTTTAAATGGTCATCTTTTAGAAAAATTAGAAATGAGAGGAAAAAGGAATTTATCTTTTCAAAATTGTATTTCCAATGTTCTTCATTTCCTTGAGTAGATGCATTTCTGAGTTTTATGACATTGTTTCTGCCTCCATAATTTCCTTTAACATTTCTTGAAGAGTTGCTCTGCAGGCCATACATTGCCTCAATTTTTGACTGAGAAAGTATTTTGGTCTTAATTTTTACTTGAAATAATTTTAGAGTTACAGAAGTGTTGGTAAAATAAGCCAGAGAGTTTCAATATACATATTCTCCTTTATTGTTTTTAACGTTTATTTACTTATTTTTGAGATAGAGCGACCAATCGCACAAAAGGGGGGAGGGGCTGTCAGTGCAGAGGCTGACGTGCAGCTTGAACCTAGGAGCTGTGAGATCATGACCTGAGCCAAAGTCAGATGCCACCAAGGTGACTGAGCCATGCAGGCACCCCAAGCATCTGACTCTTGATTTCGGCTCAGGTCATGATCTCATGGTTCTCGGGATCAAGCCCTTCATTGGTCTCTGTGCTGACAGCATGGAGCTTGCTTGGGATTCTCTTTCTCCCTCTCTCTCTCTGGCCCTACCCCACTCATGAGCTAGTGTGCTCTCACGCTCTCTCTCTCTCTCTCTCAAAATAGGTAAATAAACAAAAAAAAAATGATGAGCATGGTAGGATGAGCATGGTAGGAAATAAAATGAGGGAAATAAGGCAGAGGACTGATTACGTAGGACCACTCAAGTCATAGTTCAAATTTTTACTTTTTCTGTCTGAGATGCATATTATAATATTTGGGTCCTTAACCCAGGCTGCACATAACTGTCACCTGAGTAGTTTCAAAAATATCAATGTCCAGGTTTAGCTGAGAGATGTAGAGACCTAGAAAGAGTGAATTCCACTGTTATAATAATTTTCTTAAAATTTGGGAGAATTGATAATAAATGACTTTTCTGTAACTCCTGAGAGAGTGGAGGACATAGGGCCAAGAACTCAGCTGAAATATGGGCAGAGAAAAAAGCCTTCAAGAGGAAATTAGACCCACGCATTTGGGGAAGATGTTGATGAATGGATATAAGCCATGAAGAAGATTCAGTGAAAAAAATCCTTAACAAATTGCTGAAGGCCATGTGTGGGCCAACATGAGAGCATCAAGCCAGAAAGCTACAGATACAAGAACTCTTTTGCAGGTTTCTCCTTCACAAATTCTACCAGACCCACACAGGGAGGATCTGGGAATTGTGAAAAGCATTTTTTTTCTTTTAATTCTAAGAGGGGAACAGCACCCACTGTGAAAGAAAATTCCATCTAGACCCAATTCCTTTTTCTCCTAAGGAAAAAAGAGCGCTTTATTCTGGTGGAGAAACATAATGAAAGTGCTTGCTTTGGGGCACCAGTGAATGCTTCCTGTGACCAGAGGAGAGCAATAATTACAGAAGTCTACCTCAGGAGAAAAGCTTCCTAGACCTGTCGCTGCAGCTGGATAAGAGGCACAGACATATGTAAAAGCAGCAGTGTTAAGTCCCAGGTTTACATTGCCTGGACTGAGGTTGAATTAGAGTGTCAGAGAATGTCCTTCCTTATCCTACCCCCCCCACCACTATACTACCATACTTTAATAATAACATCAGACCATGTCTGACAGACCCACAGAAGCTGTATTTTATCTGGTGCACAGTGCAGGGAGAATAATCTGGTTAAAGAGTGAAGTAGATATGGTTAAAGAGGAATCAAATGAAAAACAAGTTATCACTCAAGAAATGTGATACCTGTCGTGTACTGAGTGTAACCATAATGGCAAACTCCAATTCTATGTCAACTCCTGACTACAAGAACGCCAAAACTCAAGCTAAAGCCTTACAAAAGGAAATATGTGGTTGCTTACAATCACAAAAAATATTTACCTCAGTGTCCACCGACCTATACAGTTTTTTCAGCTTCCAATAAACTGCTGGAATAAGGTAAGAGAAGACACACTCTGAAGAGGAAGCAATCATCTGAACGAGATGCAGCCTCAGAGCCTCCAACAATTCTGCAGGTATCTGCCCATCTCATTCAAGAACATTTGATCCACTCCTCTATGTGGAAGACAATGCCCCACTGAATCATTCTTTATTCTCTTATACGTTTGTATTCCTTTTTCAGAATTAATAGGAAACAAAGAACTCAAAGCTTTCTAGGTTTTTGAGACTGAAGGATGAAAATACTATTCAAAGAAAGGGTCTTTAAAATGTGGACAAAATCCATGCTTGTGTTTTTGTATTTATTATTCCATAGACATATTTTATTTTCATTTATGGATCTATTATCTCTACCCACTGGAGTAGAAACTCTATGAAACCAATGGTTTTAGTTTGTTTATTGATTCACTGCTTTTCCCTTCATTTTTAGATCATCATCAAGTACATAGTTACAAGCCAATATTCCATTAAAATATGAATGGTACACTTCTTATTTTTGGACGTGCCTCCCGTGTGCCAGGTAAGCATTAGGGATTAAAATTCAAGGTACAATGTGTAATATCAAGAGTTTAACGTCTAATTTATAACATGAATAAAGTCCAGCTGAATGTGCAATCCTAGGCTGGAAGAAGTTTGGGTAGAAATTATGAAGGATTCCCTAAAAGGAAACCTGATATGAACCTGAAGGCATTAGTGGACATATGACAGATTGTTTCTGTAATGTTATTATACATGCAAATGAGTTTAAAAATACCTTTTTTTACCAAGATTATAATATCTGACTCATAGGATTCCACCATGGGTCTAGGGCCACTTTCAAAGCATAGTGGAAATGGGAATTCTGTGATGATCTTCCCACCTTTGCCATGAATGCTTCAGAATAATTACGTTCATTACTGGTGCCCACTGCCTCAAAATATCCAAGCCATGCATAGTTTCAGGAGAACAGAGTTCCTCTTTCAATCTGACTGCTTTGTGAGTTGAATTCTAAGGTCCAGATGCTTTTGTTTTCCTTTCTCCTTTTCAAAAATGTTCCTTTACCTGCTCTCTCACCTCACCTTCTCCCTCTTATCCTGTAGTTCTTAGTCCTAGATCCTCATTCTGTTTCAAAATGCGTTCAGACAATAGTCTGAGAATTCTCACAGGAAGAAGAACAAAAGTAAAAGTTAATATAGGTTTTTAAATTATTCGATCAGACAAGGCTTAAGAACACGAATTCAATGTGACAAGCCATTAGGGGATCTTGCAGGTTTATGAGAAAGATAAGTGCAGTGAAAGTAGTGTTTTAAGAGGATTAGTCTGGCATCAGAGGACTGTGTGAATTAGAGGTGGTGACTCCCTATTCCCAGAGAACAGGCACTGCAGTTAGAGAGATCCCAGGGTGGGCGAGGGGGGTAGTGATGAAATTTAATGACAGAAAAAAGAACTCTAAGGTTCCTATGTTGTGAGATCAGAAAGATGAAAATGGGTTTACAAAATCACTTTTAGAGTAAGAAAGTGCAAAAGTACATGAGCGATACATTTTTCACGCTCCTTTTATTTATATCTGTGCTCTCTGTAGTAGCAGAAGATCTCGGTAATGACTTAATAATTTCTTTACATTATCTCTAATAAAGCACAATGGTAATTATCATTTTAGTGAGATAATGATAAATTGTTACAGCATGGTTTTTTATAATTTAAGCAATCTGTAAGCACAGAAGCCTTAAATAATTCAACACTAGCCTTGAGACCAAATATGAATTCTATTTCATATATTATTTTCCTTTACCCCTGAGATCTACAAGACTTAATATAAATTTGTTAGTCTAGAGAATAAAATCCAACTTGAGGATATTAAATATTAAGAGAAATTTTATGGGCTATCATGCAGCTTTTAGGTACTAGCAATATATTCCATGTAATTAAAAGAACTCCTGGTAGATCAGATGGCCACCAGATATAAATATAATTCTATGAATTTCATATTCATGACATTTGCCAACAGAGTAAATATGTTGTTTCCTGCCCATCCTACCCCAAAAATACTTAGATCTCAAAGTTAGTCTATGTGCATTATCCAAATAAAGTTTTAGGTGTCATATTTTAAAAATAAACTCCCAATATGAATTATAATTTATTATTCCATTAACTTAAAAATGTTTTCTCAAAATCTCTAATATACTTTAGTGTTTGGAATAATGAAACACTATGATCATTTGTTAAGGATCTTATATCTTACATATCTTAAGATATCAAAAGAAATTAAAATTTGAATAAATATTTAAAGACACTGAACGGCCAACACCCAGTGCCAGGTATTTTTCAGTCATGTACTCTTATTGATTTAGAATGTATTTTTCAATTTAGCATTCAAATTCATTCAATCGATGAACTGTAAATATTGTTCTGTAATAGGTTAGATAAAAGTAATGATATTTTAAAACCTCAAATTTCAACTTATTAAATAATATTATCTTTAAACCTCTTTTTTGGTAATGTTATATAAGTGTATATATTTTTAATGCATGAATAAGAAAATACATTAACACATAAAAACGTGGATTACGAGTTTGAGCCCCACATCAGGCTCCACACTGACAGCATGGGTCCTGCCTGCTTGGGATTCTCTCTCTCTCCCCCTTTCTCTCTGACCCTCCTGTTTGTGCGCTTGTGTGCACTCGCTCGCTCTCTCTCTCTCACAATAAATAAACTTAAAAAAAAAGAAATTTAAAATGTCTATACTACCCAAAGCAATCTACACCTTTAATACAATCCCTAATAAAACACCACCAGCACTTTTTTTTTTCAGAACTAGAACAAACAATCCTAAAATTCGTATGAAACCCTAAAAGACCCTGAATAGCCAAACCAATCCTGAAAAAGAAAAACAGAATCAGAGGCATCATGATTCTGGATTTCAAGCCATATTACCAACATGTAGTCACCAAGACAGCATGGTTGTGGCACAAAAATGGACACATAGATCAATGGAACAGGAAACATAGAAATGGACCCACAAAAAAATGGTTAACTCATCTCTGAGAAAACAGAAAAGAACATTCAATGGAAAAAAAGGCCATCTCTTCAACAATCCAATATGACATCCTGTTTTGTCTATGGGCTAAACATTAGTCAGGCTTCTCTCCCCAGGGACCTTTAGTTTGCACCTCCTTCCACCACATCTGAGCAAGCAATAAGATGCAAGAACACATTCCCAAAAAAGTTAATCCCAAGAATGAGGTGAGCTCAGCAAAAAACATTTCCTCTCAACCCCCCAATCCTGTTATCTATTCATGTGCCCTGCTTGCCCTATTTTCCCTTAAAAGTGCCTGCTAACTCTGCTTATCCCTATCTAGAAAAGAAAACAGGTTTTCACGTTTTATTTGGAGCTGCTGCACATCCTGAGATCAAAGTTTGCCATATTGCCATAGTTCTTTTGAAAAAAGTCTCTCTTATCTAATTCCATATTTTTTTTATTTGACACACACAAGCATGTACTCTGATGCTTCAAAATCTGTTCATATTTGTCCTCCCATTATGATTTTGGATAATTCGTGACTAATTATAAACGTCTTCCTTATGCTACCGTCTGCTGCAACTATTAATATAGGATTCCTTTGGCCAATAATGCAGTCAAGGCTATAGCTGTTCCTTATTTTCAAATCTTTCTCTCTTAATACAATTAAGTACACAACTGGCTAATTTTAAATGTTACTGTCTCCAAGATGATGCTCCAAAGAAAACAAGCGTTGAGATTAGCAGAGTAAATAGAGCATGCAGAGTGTGACAGTGACCTTCCAGTTGTCTGGTTGGTGGCAGAATAGTTCTTGCCAATCAATATTTTTCTGTAACCCAGGATATGATACACAAGGACAATCAGTTATGGGGACATTTCTTTAGGATTGAGTTACTTTTAATGTTTCCTATATTATGATGCGATTTCCCCTAGTTTTCCAGTATTAGAGTAAGGGGAATGCCCTTCTTTCCTTTGAGTCTTATTTGCATTAATTTTATTCAAATGAAGATGCAAACCCTTAATCATTAGAGTATGGGCTAATAATTATATGTATCTGAGATTCAAATATGCTCAAAAGTGTGAATGCCAGTTGGTAGAAACTCCTTAAAGATTATACCTAGATTATTATATCCATAAGTATTAAACATAGGAAGATCAAACATACTCTAGAGACATTGCAAAGTGAGTTTGCAAATCTTTACTAACATAGGTGTACTTTCCCTAAAAACTGGAGGTCAAAAATCTGTGTAGCTATAGTTCAAAATCAGAAAGATTGATGACCCTGGCCTTTCTGGATTTGAGATCTAAAGCAAAATGAAGGCTCTAACTCCACCCAGATAAAATATTAGTAGACATGTTTATATGCCTTCTGTTTATTCTTCCAATAGTTATTCAGTGGAGAGCAACCATGAACTAGCTGACGTTGTGCTGAACTGTTCCTCAGGAATCGTGATGATCCTTCATTGTGAGAAGCCTATTCAGTAGACTCCATTACACACCATCACTACTTATAGAGCTACCCTTCCTCAAGCGATATTGTAAAGTTATGATGGTGGAGGATTAGGGAGACCCTAAGCTTGTCTTGTCCTTTGAACACAGCTAGATAGTTATCAAATCATTCTAAACACCCAAGAAATCAATTGAAAGTCTGAAAGAAAAAAACTTCAAGTTTACACATAGAAATGCAACCACCTTCTAGAAAGTAGAGGTGCAGAGAGTTGACTTAGGGGAGACATAGCCGCGGGTACAGTGATAGGGAGGGAGCCTGCTTACAGAGGTCACCACAAGGTATTCTAAGCAGCAGAGTAGGAAATCTGAACTTTGAGAAGTCCGCTACAGTGGGGTATGTGCCTGGTGGTAGTCAGGTGGCAAAGCAGGGCAGAATCTCAGGAGTGACAATGTGGTCTGAGGATCCCCTGGGTCTCAAGATGGTTGGGTGGTTCCAACATGCTGTACTGTTTTCAGGAATAGGAGGGGGGACTGGGACTGAGGGCAAAAAGCAGGGGTGTCAACTTTCTGCTCTGTTTTATTTTTTTTAAGTTAATGTATTTATTTGAGAGAAAGACAGCAAGTGAGCTGGGAAGGGGCATAGAGAGAGGGAGAGACAAAGAATCCCAAGCAGGCTCCTCACCATCAGCATGGAGGCTAATGTGGGACTCGAGCTCAGGAGATCATGACCTGAGCCAAAGTTGGACACTTAACGGACTAAGCCTTCCAGGTGCCCCTCCTCTGTTTTGACAAACTCTGAACTGCTCTGTGGCTATGGAGCTGCTTTCTTCACTTGGACAATCAAAAGCATGGTAAGACCCTTCCCCAGAGGAAGAGAGTGAGTCCACATGTAGGAGTCCCTAAAATTGGGAGTTTTGAAAGTCATTGGCACACCTGAGATAAAGAAAGCTTGGATACAGGTGGGGTGAATGCAGTGTTCTGACAGAAACCAGGGAAACCAGAAGGGTGATTAATTGTTCTTCTGTAAGTGTTCCCTGAAGAGTGGGGTGTGTGATACTTCAGCTCCAGGGCTAGAGAGCAGAGCACTTCCATAATCATCCTATCCATCAGCGTTGAAAGACTTCAGCAAAAAGCACCACCTAGTGGAGGCAGGAGCCCCTTACACCAAGCCCTACCCCACTATACCCTGGAGGCACATTTCCACTGAAACAAGTCAGCCAGAGAATCAGCGTAGCAGGGCCCTCTCCCAGAAGACCAGCACAAACAACTCCCTTTCACCAAGTCTACTGATCATACAGTACTACAAAGCATCAGCTCTAAGAGAAATTGGATCTACCTTTCTGTTTACTTTTATTCTTTATTTTTTAAATTATTTTTCATTTTATTTTTTCAATTCCATTTTTTATTTATTATTTATTTTCTATGTATGTGTTTATATATTTTTAATATTTTTTGATTATTTTCCTTTTCTTTTTCTTTTTGTATCTAAATTCTTTTAACAAGCATACCAAAATACAGACAGGCTCTAGTTTTGTTGTGTTTTGTTTTTTGCTTGTTTCATTTTTTTTGTTTGTTTGTTTATTTTTGCTTTTTTTATTTCTTACTTTCTTTTGCGGACAAAGTGACATGACAGAGAAATTCACCCAAAATAAAAAACAGGAAATATAACTCATGGTCTGGGATTTACTCAATACAGTCATAAGTAAATAGTGTGAACTAGAATTTAAAACAATGGTTATACGGGCTTAAAAAAAAGCAGAGAGGATACCAGAGAATCCCTTTCTGTAAATACAAAAGAACTACAATCTAGTCAAACTGAAATTAAAATTTCTATAGCTAGATGCAAACCCAAATGGATGCCATGAGAGTAAGGATGGATGAGGCAGAGAATTGATTTAGTGATGCAGAAGGCAAAATTAAGGAATATAATGAAGCTGAAAAGAAGAGAGGAAAAAGGTCATGGATTATAAAGGCAGACTTAGGCAACTCAGCAACTGATTAAAAGATAGTAATATTTGTATCAGAGGAGTCACAGAAGATGAAGAGAGACAGAAAGGGGCAAAAGGTTTATTCAAACAAATTATAGTTGAAACCTTTCCTAATCTGGGGAAAGACACAGACATCAAAATCCAAGAAGCACAGAGAACTTCCATTAAATCAACAAAAGCCAACATCACCAAGGCATATATAGTCCAATTACAAAATACACAATCAGGAAAGAATCCTGAAAGTAGCAGGGTAAAATAAAAAACAGTCCTTAACCTCCTACAAGGGAAGACAGATAAGGTTCACAGATCTGCCCATGGAAACCTGGCAGACTAGAAAGGAATGGCAGGATATATTCAATGTGCTGAATGGAAAAATATGCATCCAAGAATTTAACCAGCAAGGCTGTCATTCAGAATAGAAGGAGAAATAGTTTCGCAGAAAACAAAAATTAAAGGAGTTTGTGACCACTAAACCAGCCCTGCAAAAAATTTTAAGGGGGACCCTTTGAGTGCAAAAACAAAGACCAAAGCAACAAAGGCTAGAAAGAACCAGAGTGTATCACCAGAAACAGCAATTCTACAGAGAACACAATAGCACTAAATTCATATCTTTCGATCATCACTCTGAATGTAAATGGAGTAAAAGCTCCAATAAAAAAACATAAGGTATCAGAATGGATTAAAAAAAAAAAACAAGATCCATCTACATGCTGCCTATAACAGACTCATTTTAGATCTAAACACACCTTCATATTGAAGGTGAGAATATTGAGAACCATTTATCATGCTAATGGACATCAAAAGAAAGCCAGAGTAGCCATACTTATATCAGACAAACTAGATTTTAAAACAAAAACTGTAACAAGATGAAGAGCATTATATCATAATTAAGGGGTCCATCCATCAAGGAGATCTAATGATTTTAAGTATTTATGACCCCAGCTTGAAAGCACCCAAATACAGAAATGAATTAATCACAAACATAAACTCACTGGTAATAATACAGTAATAGGAGGACTTCAATACCTCACTTATAGCAATGGACAGATCATCTAAACAGAAAATCAACAAGGAAACAATGGCTTTGAAAGATACATTGGACCAGATGGACTTAACAGATAGATTCAGAACATTTCATCCTACAGCAGCAGAATGCACATTCTTTTAAAGTGCACATGGAACATTCTCCAGAATAGATAACATACTGGGTCACAAATCAGCCCTCAACAAGTACAAAAAGATGAAGATCATACCTCGCATCTTTTCAGATCATAACACTATGAAACTACAAATCAATCACAGGAAAAAAATTTGAAAGCCCTCAAATACATGGAGGTTAAAGAACAGCCTACTAAAGAATGAATGGCTTACCTGGGAAGTTAAAGAAGGTAATTAAAGAAGATACAAAACATGCATGGAAGTAAATGAAAGATGCACCAAGGACAGTTCTAAGAGGGAAGTGTATTGCAATTCAGGCCTATCTCAACAAGTAAGAAAGTTCCCAAATACACAACCTAACCTTACACATAACGGAGCTAGAAAAGGAATCGCAAATAAAGTTTAAAGCCAGCAGAATACCAGAAATAATAAAGGTTAGAGAAGAAATAAATATAGGGCATTTAAAAAAAAAACAGAAGAACAGATCAATGAAACTAAGAGCTGGTTCTTTGAAAAAATAAACAAAACTGATAAACCCATTTCCAGACTTATAAAAAAGAAAAGAGAAGGAACCCAAAGAGGTAAAATCATGAATGAGAGATCACAACCAACAGCACAGAAATAGTAATAAGAAAATACTATGAAAAATTTATGTCAACAAACTGGGCAATTCTGGACCAAATGGACAAATTCCTAGAAACTGACAAATTACCAAAACTTAAATAGAACAAAACAGAAAATTTGAACACACCCATAACCAGCAAAGAAATTCTACCAGTAAAATCAAACATCTCCCAACAAACAAGAGTCCTGGGCCAGATGGCTTCTGAGGGTAATTGTTTTCCCAGACATTTAAGGAAGAGTTGGTATCTATTCTCAAACTGTTCCAATAAATAGAAATGGAAGTAAAACTTCCCAACTCATTCTAGGTAGCCAGAATTACCTTGATTCCAAAACCAGAGAAAAACCCCACTAAAAAGGAGATATAAAGGCCAATATCTCTGATTAACTTGGATGCAAAAATTCTCAACACGATAATTGCAAATCAAATTCAATACTACATTAAAAGAATCATTCACCATGATCAAGTGGAATTCATTCTTAGTTTTCAGGGCTGGTTCAATATTCCCAGATCAATCCACATTGTGCACCACATTAATAAAAGAAAGGATAAGAGCCAAATGATCCTGTCAATAGATGCAGAAAAAGCATTTGACAAAATGGAGCATTTTCTTGATAAAAACCCTGAACAAAGTAGGGAAAGATAGAACATACCTCAACATCAAAAAGGCCATATGAAAGATGCACAGCTAATATCATCCTCAATGGGAAAAACTGAGAGCCTTTACCTTACAGTCAGAAGTAAGACAAGGATAACCATTCTCACCATTACTATTTAACAGAGTAAAGGAAGTCTTAGCCCCAGCAATCCATCAACAAAAAGAAATAAAATGCATCCAAATAAGCAAGGAATAAATCAAACTTTCACTATTTGCAGATGACATGATACTTTATGTAGAAAACCCAAAAGACTACCAAAAAATTGCTAGAACTGATACATGAATCCAGCAAACTCACAGAATATGAAATCAACATGCAGAAATCTGTTGCATTTCTATACACCAATAATAAAGCAGCAAAAGAAAGAAAGAAAGAAAGAAAGAAAGAAAGAAAGAAAGTAAGTTAAGGATTGATCCCATTAACAACTGCACCAAAAACTGTAAGATACCTAAAAATAAACCTAAGAAATATAGATCTATACTATGTAAAGTATAGAACACTTATGAAAGAAATTGGAGAAGACACAAAAAAAGAAATGAAAAAGGATTCCATGCTCAAAGATTAGAAGAACAAAAATTGTTAAAATGTCTATACTACCCAGCAGCACCTGGGTGGATCAGTTAAGCAGGAAACTCTTGGTTTTGGCTTGGATTATGGTCGCACAGTTCATGAGTTCAAGCCCCACATCAGGTTCCACACTGACAGCATGGGACCTGCTTGGGATTCTCTCTCTCCCCCCCCTTTCTCTCTGACCCTCCCGTTTGTGCGCTTGTGTGCACTCGCTCGCTCTCTCTCATAATAAATAAACTTAAAAAAAAAGAAATTTAAAATGTCTATACTACCCAAAGCAATCTGCACCTTTAATACAATCCCTAATAAAACACCACCAGCATTTTTCTTTTTGCAGAACTAGAACTAACAATCCTAAAATTTGTATGGAACCCTAAAAGACTCTGAAGAGCCAAACCAATCCTGAAAAAGAAAAACAGAATCAGAGGCATCATGATTCTGGATTTCAAGCCATATTACCAACATTTGGTCACCAAGACAGCATGGTTGTGGCACAAAAATGGACACATAGATCAATGGAACAGGAAACATAGAAATGGACCCACAAATATATGGTCGACTCATCTTTGAGAAAACAGAAAAGAACATTCAATGGAAAAAAAGGCAATCTCTTCAACAAATGGTGTTGGGAAAACTGGACAGTGCCATGCAGAAGAATGAAACTGGACTACTTTCTTATACCATACATAAAAATAAATAAACATGGGTGAAAGGCCTAAATCTAAGACAGAAAACTATCAAAATCCTAGAGAAGAACACAGCAGCAACCTCTTTGACCTCAGCCAGAGCAATTTCTTATTAAACACATCTCTAAAGGCAAGGCAAACAAAAGCAAACATGAACTATTGGGACTTCATCAAGATAAAAAAAAAAAAAAAAAAAAAAAAAAAAAAAAAAAAAAAAAAAAAAAAAAAAAAAAACAACGCTTCTGCAAAGAGAAGGAAACAATCAACCAAACTAAAAGGCAGCCTACAGAATGAGAGAAGATATTTGTAAATGACACATCTGATAAAGAAATCTGTAAAGAACTTATTTATCAAACTCAACACCCAAGAAAAAAATAACCCAGTTAAGAAATGGGCAGAAGGCATGAATAGACACTTCTCCAAATACATCCATCTGAGTAACAGACACATGAAAAGATGCTCAACATCACTCATCATGAGGGAAATACAAATCAAAACCATGATGAGATACGACCTTAAACCTGTCAGAATGGCTAAAATTAACAACACAGGAAACAAAAGATGTTAGCAAGGATTCAGAGAAAGGGAAATTCTCTTGCACAGTTGGTGGGAATGCAAACTGGTGCAGCCACTTTGGGAAACAGTATGGAATTTCCTCAAAAAAAATACAGATAGAACTACCCTAAGATCCAGCAACTGCCCTCTTAGGTATTTACCCAAAGGATACAAAAACACACGTTGGAAGGGATACATGCATTCCAATATTTATAGCAACATTATCAACAACAGGCAAACTACAGAGAGAACCCAAATATCCATTAACTGATAAATGGATAAAGATGTGTGTGTGTGTGTGTGTGCGTGTGTGTGTGTGTGTGCGCACGCGCATGTGTATAGACTATTACTCAGCTGTAAAAAGAATGAAATCTTGCCATTTGCAATGCCATGGATGGATCGAGACTGTATTCTGCTAAGCGAGAAAAGTCAGGGAAAAATACCATATGATTTCACTCATATGTGGAATTTAAAAAACAAAACAGATGTACATGGTGGGGGAGGGGGGAAAAGGGAAACCAGAAAACAGTTTCTTAACTATTGAGAAAAAAGTGAGGGTTATTGGAGGAGAGTTGGGCAGGGAATGGGTTAAATGGGTGATGGGTAATAGAGAAGACACTTGTGATGAGCACTGGGAGTTGTATGTAAGTGAAGAATCAGTGAATTCTACTCCTAAAACCAATATTGCACTGTACGTTAACTAAATAATATTTTAAAAATAAACTATCATATCAAAAAAAATCATTTGGTAAATTTATACAAAAACAGTTTTCATATAATTGTATTTCAAATATGTTCAAATTGAGCATAATTATGTTTAATCAAACTGAACAAAATGTAATATTCAGAATAGAATCACAGTAATTAGGAACTTATAGTTCCTTATATATATGCATATATATACATATATATATATACAAATATATATATGAAAATAATTATGTATTGCTTTAATAGAAACCATTTCTTATGATATTCTGATGCTTATGTTTTCCGATATTATATTTTTGTGAAACTGCTAATCATATTGGGCAGTGTTTATTGTGACACTGTGTTCTTCAAATACTTATGAATAAATTTTAATTTTGGGGAGCTACATTTTCTAGTTGCATTCCATTTTGATAGAATTAAATATATCCTTCAAGCTGGAGAATCAGTCCCAAATGTATCCATTTAGTTATTTGGCAAATGTATTCAATTACTTCACTGGGAATCATACTGTGTTTTAGAAAAAACCTAAATCCTCAATTTCTTAAATAACAATGACTCACCAAATGGCACTCCTTGCAATAATTTTTTTACATTTTTATTTAAATTCCAGTGAGTGAACATACAGTCTAATATCAATTTCAGGTATAAAATATAGTGATTCGACGACTCCATACAACACCAGTGCTCATCACAGTAAGTGCACTCCTTAATCCCTGTCACCTGTTTCATCCATTCCCCCAGGCCCCCTTCCCCTCTAGTAACTATCAATTTGTACTCTACAGTTTAGAGCCTGTTTCTTGGGTTGCCCCTGTCTTGTTTTGCTCCTTTGGCTCCTTTGTCTTATTTCTTCAAGTCTACATATGCTTAACTGACTGAGCCACCCGCCCCTCCATGTTTCTATTTATATGTAGTTCAAACACAGACAGAACTAATCTACAACATCAGATGTTAATAGGCAAAAACCTTCTGTTTGGAGGCTCACGCAAACCACTAATATGGGCGAAAACTCAGTAGCCTTACTTCGGAGGAGGAAGATTTAATTTGAAGTGGAGGGCAAAACCCATGGTATCATGCCAGTGTAAATAGCAAACACATTAGAAAAGAAAAAGGAAAAAACATGTAACTCTTCCGTGGAGTCACTATCCCAAGTGAGCAAGGAAACTTGCTTCATCCACAAATATAAGGCAAAGTAAGCCCCTCTCGTATACTTTGCTGGGAAACTCTGCATGTTTCCAAGGAAGATCAGGCAGGGTGCCACACAAAGTAAAAGCCAAGATGGGGCACCTGGGTGGCTCAGTAAGTTAGATGTCGACTTAGACTCAGGTTGTGATCTCATGGCAACCCCGCGTTTGAGCCCTGCATCCAGCTCTGTGCTAACAGCTCAGAGCCTGGAGCCTGCTTCAGATTCTTTGTCTCCCTCTCTTGCTCTGCCCCTCCCCCAATCATGCTCTGTCTCTCTCTCTCTCTCTCTCAAGAATAAACATTAAAAAATTAAAAAAAAAGTAAAAGCCAAGAGAGATGTAAGTACAGGCTGAATTCTGAGGATATTGTCCAGACCATGCAGATCCAAGAGCAGAGGTTAGCAACCTTGTGGGTTAAAGGAGTTTAGACATAACTGCTACCCAAATAATTGGCTGAACCCAATAACATGCAGACAATGGGACAACTATTCAGAAGCCAAGCAAAAAATAATAAAAACTAAGCACTTAAAGAATAAAGCAACAACAACCACATACCAAGAAGGAGACAGATTACATCAATTAAGTACAGAAAATATGCTAAAGAACTTTCAGGAAAATATAAAGACTCCAGAATTGCCATAATATATCATCTACCATGTATAGCTTTTAACAAAAATTAAAAGGCCTGCAGAAAAAGTGAGATCCATAATCAAGAAGCCTCAACAGAAAAGTAAAAACTCTCCTACTCCAACAGTGAGAACAAGATGAATTATCTACAACATGCTTACTTTAACCGTATCAAAGAGCTGGTGTTGCAAAGTAACTTAATAAACTAAAATCCAATAGGAAATTTCCCCCAATGGACACAAGCTTTCTGTTCTGGCAGAGAGTGGAGGAAGGAAGGAACCATTACAGATGCAGAAAACATGCCCAGATTCTCAACTAATTTGCAAAGGTTGAGAATGAGCTCCTGAATCCTTGGGTACCCCAGTCACAAGGAGAATTTGCACTCACCTGCCAATTCTCTTTCACAGGCTTTGATGAAGCTCCAAAAATGGTGAGAAGAAGAAGAAAAATGAGAAAGACCTCCTGGAAGGCACAGGTACACCAGGTATGAGATGGTCTGAAAGTTGAACAGGAAAACCAAGCAAATTTCTACAATTAGGGTATGATAATCCAAGTGAAAGAAACATCCCTGAGAACTAAACAAACCACTCCTTCTGTATATCATCTGAAGGCAGAGAAGAGATTCCAAAATTCTCCATACTCCAGGTCTTTCTTACAATGGGTGAGGCACTGGCCATCTGCAATGAGAAGAACCTACCAGTTTGTAAAGTTTAACCAACTACTATTTACATAGGCCCCGTGTGAAACAGGGATGCTCCACAAAGGACCCTTACTCACCTGTCCTCAAGTCTACCTGTTTTCTCTACCTGATACCTCAAACATCTCATGTATGTTAAATTTATAAGCAGTCTTTAAATTTTTTTTTCAATTTGATTTGTTTACTTTGAGACAGAGACAGCATGAGAGGGGAAGGGACAGAGAGAGAACAGGAGAGAGAGAATATCAAGCAGGCTCCATGCTGCCAGCACAGACCCAAGGTGGGGCTCAAACCCATAAACCATGAGATCATGACCTGAGACAAAACCAACAGTCCATCACTTAACTGACTGAGCCACACCAGTGGCCCAATAAACAGTCTTTACGGCATGTTGTGATCAGTTTAGAAAAGGAAGCTCTGTTTTTGGCAATATCTGTAAGGGTTAGGGAAGGTTCAAATCCACCCAAGTGGTTGGCAACTCACATGAAATGAAATCTTCCTTTCACTGCTGTAATCCTGCCTTTTCTCCAATCACCTGTCACCACCAACTTCAGGCCTCTGAAGGCTCTCCTCCTTTGAGAATCTCTGTTAGTGTCAAGACTAATATATTTTTTATTTCTTATGTTTCATGTTCGTCACATCATTAGCACAACCACCGAGTAAGTCCCCAGATTACCGGAGGAAAGCAGGTTTTGGGAGTTCACTTTAGGGTCAACCAAAACACAGTCTATCACTAGGTAAGGGGTAGAACTGGGAGGGACACCACGAAGGTGCAGGCACATGGGGCAAGTCAAAGTAGGAAGACAGGATAGAAAATGTGAGACAAAACTTCCAGCCCTTAGCTTCTCCTTAGTGTGCCATTGGCTGGCACTGAGATTGATAAAAGGAAGCTTACGGTCCCACCCTCCAAAATCAACTGAACTATATACACTACATCTAACTAGAGCAACAGCAAAATCCAGACCCAGCTAAATTACAGCATAAATTGACTGATATCCCCACTCTAATAGCCTAAAAGAAGAATAAGCAGGCTCTTTTGGAAGAGTAAGCAAAATTTACCTCTCCCATACCATTTTTTTAAAATTAATGTGTATTTATTTGTGAGAGAGAGACAGAGCTCAAGGGGGGAGGGGCAGAGAGAGGGAGGAAGACACAGAATCCAAAGCAGGACCAGGCTCTGAACTGTCAGCACAGAGCCCAATGTGGGGCTCAAATTCACAAACCAGGAGATTATGACCTGAAATGAAGTCAGACACTTCACTGACTGAACCACCCGGGCTCCCCTTGGGGTTTTGTTTTGTTACACACACAATATCCAGTATGCAGTCAAGAAGTGTAAGACATGAAGAAAGCAAGAAAATGGCACCTACTGTTGAGTAAGGAGTCAATACAAGCAGACTCAGAGATGGTCCATTTGTAGAACTTTTAGACCAGAACTTATAAACAACTAGTGGAAAAGTTGGATGACATATGTGAATAGCTGGGAGATTTACTCAGGATTGAAATCATTAAAAAAAAAAAAATTCCAGATGTTACATTATGGTCATTAGTGATAAAGAGTTCATTCAATGGATATATAATTGTGTTAAATATAAAAGAGAAAAGAAGTGAACTTTAAGGACAGAGCAATAGACATTATCTAAACTGAAAGATAATGGGGAAAAAGAGTACTAAAGATGAAAAAGAGTGCCCAAGCTCTGCACGATAGTATCAGTCTAACAAGGGGTAATGAAGTACCACAAAAAGAAAATCGCAGAAGAAATAACTTGAAGAGATAATAAATTAATGCAAGATGTCAACCCACACAAATCCAAGTAGTTCATAGATCTCCAAACAGGAAAAACGCAAAACACACACACACACACACACACACACACACACACACACACACACAAAACAAAAACAAACCAACAAAAATAATATTCCTAGCACAGCATAATCAACATCCAAAACAAAAGCAAAAACCATTAGCGCATCCAGAAAGAGAAAGAAAATGGTGTTAGATTCAATGAAAGAAATACATCACACACAGTGAAACAATCTTAAACATTGTGTCTCAGTCAAGAAGACCACAGAATTAAACCCCTGAAGTACTGAAAGAAACAAAATGCCTGTCCTCAGGAATTCTTACTAGCTAAATTTGTCATCACAAATGAAGGCATTAGAAATGAAATAAACACATTAAATAAAGACACTTGACAGCCGAAAAATGCTTGCCGTACAAGAATGAGGACTTTTTTATTATTCTGGAAGGAAAGGACGCCATTTAGAAAGCAAGTTTTATGGTAACAAATGAAGTGTGGAATGAGTAATACATTGATAAAAATAAAGGTCTTTAAAGAAAATCTCTTTAAATGTTACTGACTTTTTAAAATAAACATAACACCAATGTAATACTGAGCTTAGAACACATATAAAAATGAATTATATGACAGTAAGAGTACAAAGGATGGGGAGGTGATCATTTAAGCACTAATGTCAACCACCGTGACTTATTTGCCATTTATAGAACACTAGATTCAACATCAGAATATATGTTCTCTTCAAGTACACATGGAACATTCAGGGACTGTTTAGGTTTTAAGCTTCTAACCAGATGTTCTCAATTCTTCTCTTTAAAGTAGTCATAGTTTAAAAACTGCTAAGTGTACGGTATTCTCAGGTTAGCTAGTAACATATAATATTTCCTTTAGTATTTCTCAATATCCTTATGCCCAGATGTATTCGTGTAATACTGACACTTTGGAGCATTTGTCATTTTGAAACTCTTATATATTCTTCCGAGAAGTAATTACAAGGGGTCATAGGAACACCTAGATACACACAATCACAGAAATATATGCATTGCTCTCAATGAATTAGAATAGAAATCCATTCTGCCAGACACATAAATAGCTGAGGACATGCCGTGGGAAATCCTCAGACATTTTTTTTCCAAAGCTCTCATTTTCCTCCCCACTCCCCAGGCATCCCTATCAAGAACTCGAGAAAGAACAGGGGATTAATTACATGTTACAGTGACTATTTCTCTCCTCCTGTTTTTTCCCTATGGCTAATGTCTCATAGCTCTCTTTCAAAACTCTGCTGAAATCATGAAGGCTCGACAGTCTGAACTTTGGTTTGAAGGTTCATCACACCTTGGTGTGAGAATCAGAATGTTATTTTTTTTAGTGTCCAAAACTTTTAATGTTTGCAAACAAAACTTCTAGAATCCTGTGCTGTAGAATAGCATCAAGCAGATGGGTTGTTTTTAAATAATTTACATCTTTTGTTCTCAAGATGCAAGCACATGTTATTTTTCACTTAAAACTGCGAGAAAATATAGGAGATGTTTACCAGATAGAGCAATTTTCAGAGAGTTACATATTTTGTTTTTTATGGCCTATCTTTACATTTCCTGACTTAGGTGAAAAAATTGTCAACTAAGGCCCTCTGGTTGCTGTTACCATGGAGGTTTTTCCTATCTGTGAGAGTGAAAAATGGAAAGTAGTATAAAATAGGGTACACAATTTATGCACAGTGAGGTGAGGGTAGCAGTCTGGGTCCGAGGTACCATTATATCCCCTACTGTTCTTAAATAAGGACATAGCCATTCTCTATAGTTATTCATTTATTCTTCAGGGTGCTCAAAATAATTAGCAAAAAACATACAGCCTTTCCAAGAACAGCAGTGATTACTCTCAAGATTGCTGTAAAAATCACCATAACCATTTTACTTTGAATTAGCCAGATTTGAGCTTTCCTCAAAATCCCCGAGCAACTCACAGAAGGATGACCTAATTGTTTCCTTTACAGAAGACTTGACTCACTGCTGATCTTTGTCTGCTGAGGATCAGTCTAGGTCATCCACCAATGTTCAGAAAAATAGTAAGATGTAAATAAAGAATTAGCACAGGTTAGTGTGGCAATGCTAAGCGGATACCATTGGCCATCCTTAAATATCAGAGTTGAAGGGGTTCCTGGGTGGCTCAGTCAGTTAAGCACCTGACTCTTGGTTTCGGCTCAGGTCTTTTCAGGGTTTGTGAAAAAGCCGCATTGGGCTCTGTGAGGTCAGTGTGGAGACTGCTTGGGAT
Organism: Panthera tigris; assembly: GCF_018350195.1. Taxonomy (NCBI): domain Eukaryota; kingdom Metazoa; phylum Chordata; class Mammalia; order Carnivora; family Felidae; genus Panthera; species Panthera tigris. Next base: position 98,963,658 of record NC_056660.1, on the reverse strand, counting down.
TCTGTCTTTCTCTCCCTCTCTCTCTCTGCCACTGCCCTGCTTGTGCCCTCTCAATCAAATTAAATAAATAACTTAAAAAATGTATCACAGTCAAAGACCTTTTATTCTTTAAAAGAGCGTAAATATATGTCACAATATATCTTAAGCCATAATCATGTTTATGGATCAACTAAGCATCTATTTGTATACTGATAGTATGATTTACCTTTAACTGTCACAAAAAATGTAAAATGTAATATGGAGTGTAAATAAGAAATACTGTCAACACAGACAGTAGATATTAAATAATTTTTGAGAACTGCAAACATAAATTTTGATTTTAGCAGAATTACAAAGTCTTTAGAGGACAGAATCTATATCATGAGGAAGCACAAAAAATGAAGTATCATGCGTTATGTCATTCTGTGGGTTAAACAAAACAACCTCCAAACACCAGAGGGTCTTTTGGTGAAAACTGGACACCTAGCTAACAGAACATGAATCAGTTTCTCCCGACTGCCTATAATTTTAAACAACAAAACCCAAGAAAATAAAAGTGTGTTTCGACTCTCTTTTATTTCCCTTAATTTTTTTTTTAATAAACATAGTAGTAAATTAATCCTTTAAAGCTAAAGAACACTACTGAGAAATATTTCATACTGGTGCTCCAGTTCCCAGAGTCAAAGGTTTATGTACAAATAGACACAAGAAGAACCCCATGTTACTTCCTTCTGGAAGTTTCTAGTCCATTAATGGATCACATAATCAGAAAACGAAAAGAAACAAAAAAAAAGAAGCTAGGTACTTGGTCCCTAAGAGAGAGATTAGAGCTTGCTAGACAAAGAGAAACATGAGCGTAAGGCCTTTAGCCAGAGTGACTATCTCAAACAGCAACTGAGGAGAAGGTAGAAATGAGCATCATGGGCAGACCGAGCATACTTGCACCTCATCTATTAATGATCACCACAACGCGATACCCTTTACCCCATCCAAAGATGAATACATTATAAAAAGTTGTAAAAGGAGAACACCCCAGAATTGTAACAAGCCAAGCCGCAAGAAGCGCTTTCAGGCAGCACCAAAAATTTAACCTCTGAACGGAATACTACCTCCATCTATAACAAATGCAAAAGCTTGGCAAACGCCACGGTGAATTATAAACAGAATGCAAGAAGGATACTCCGCGGGGCTTTCATATTCTCCTTTACACTTGACTGTGAATATAATAGTATTTTTGGATATGAAAATACAGCTTGATTTTGTGTATTTAACTCAATGATTATTTAATTATAAATCCTACAGGCATGAAAGTGTTCAGTTCGGGCGGGGTGGGGGGAGGTAAACAAATGAGTCACACAGCTGAACTGTTGTACTGGGACTGCCCACATAGGGCGGACATCAGGCTATAAACCATGAGCTATCAGTGTGTTGTGGGCCTTAAGCAGTATGGTTTTCTTTTTAATGTTTATTTATTTATTTTTGAGAGAAAGAGAGAGAGAGAGAGAGAGAGAGAGAGAGAGAGAGAGAGAGAGAGAAAGTAAGTGAGTGCACAAGGGGAAAAGGGGCAGAGGAGGAATCCGAAACAGGATCCATGCTGTCAGTACAAAGCCCGACACAGGGCTCGATCCCAGCAACTGTGAGATCATGACCTGAGCCAAAATAAAGAGGGAGTTGCTCAACCAAATGAGCTACCCATGTGTCCCTAGGCAGTATGTTTTGAAGATGCAACAGTTCTTTGGACTCAGGGGCCCTTTAGAAAGAAGCTAGTTAAAAAAGTTCCTTCCTTCCTTCCTCTCTCCCTCCATACATATATAGAGATTTGTTTTATATATACAAGTATGTTTTGTATTTATGTTGTATTTGTGACTTGTGTTTTTGGATGAGAAGCAAGGATAAAAGAGAAAAGGGGCCAGGAGTGGTCTTATGTGACCAGGAATCTGTAGTGGAATCTCATCACTGATACTTCTCCCCTGTAGCTCCCTGACATGACCAATACACTCAATACAATCAATACGGGGTCACTTGCAACTCCTTCCTCAATTCCTGAAGTAACTATTCTCATCAATATCTTTCTTTTAACGTGTATTTATTTATTTTGAGAAAGAGTGAGACTGAGCAGGAGAGGGGCAGAAAAAGAGGGAGAGAGAGAATCCCAAGCAGGCTGTGCTGTCAGCACAGAGCCCGATAAGGGACTTGAACTCATGAAGCATGAGATCGTGAGCTGAGCTGACATCAAGAGCCAGACACTTAACTGACTGAGCCACCCAGGAGCCCCACCTATCTCTTTCTTTTGCCATCTCTTTACTCCTCCCGGAAGCCCTCTTATGGTAGGAGGGATTTGAAGTCAGCTCCACAATGCCTCCACCAGGCCCTAACTTGCAAGCGGCCGGCTAGATGCAGCTTATGCTGGAAATTTAAGACCCATCCCATAGCGTTTAAATGATCTGTGGCTCCAGAGATGCTCCACATACCTCAGCAAAAAACAAACAAAACAAAATAAAAACCTTGGGTGACTTATTTACCTTATGAATCACTGGGTTACTTAGAAGTGTCTTTTCAAAATATACATCGTATTTAATCACCCCCAGCTATTTTCCCTACTCAAAATTATGTAAGGCACCACTACGGTATTTCCGAGTTGCAATCTATCTTAGTAACTGGGATAAATTGAAAGCTGCGGGGTCCTCAAACTGGGTAAAATTTTTCACAGCTTGACATCATTGTACAGGAATTAAATGTAAACCCAAGTTTCTTTAATCAGGGGCAAAAAAATAAAAGCAAATTGACATAACTGGCATAACCACAGTCTTCTTCATTAGTCACATGCATAATGTCAAGCGCTTGTAAGAAACCACTATTTACAGAAAAAGACTCTTATATGAGGATAATGTTGGCTTATGGTTTCCTCTGTTTAACGGTTATGGGTAGACCCTATCACTGAAAAGTGTCTAAGTGATGTATTTGTTCTATCGTCTAAAAGTGTGATTTTATATTTCAGCAGTGGATCTCCAGCAAGCTCTAATTTGTGGAAACATTATTTTATTCTCTATTACGTTCTGCAGATACTGTTTGTAACACACTAGGCTCTTACCATTCATTACAAACTTCTGGAAACCAGGTAATCCTATTATCTAAACAGGGCTTTCCCACCCCCACCCCCTCCCCCGCCCCTCATTCCCTACCCAAACTGCCTTTCTATCCAGCTCTTAAAGGTTTGCAGACCTTTTGGATCTGCCATATTCCTAAAACATGAATCTGCTGCCGCCAGAATTATATGGTCAATTTATCTAAATTACGTGCATCTGCCTTGGTACATTATCGATCTCCATTCCTTATTCTGCTTTAAAAATCTGTCCCAACTGTTTTGTTTGTTTGTTTTTAAGCATTGTAAGATATCATATGATATATCAAGGTAATAAATTCAAAGCCTACTTCTTTACCAGTGTCCAGGAAGAGCGCCATGTTCTGGAGGCACGCATTTCCTGGCTACTCCACCCACAGCGTGTTGACCTTAGTGACTGAGCCTCACACTGACATCATTGAAGGCAACAGGGGCTCACCGAGTGCCTCTCCTTATACCCATCTGCATCTGATCCAGTCCATGTGCCTCGTCCCCTCATTCTCCTCAACTGCAGATTCCTGGAACCCCAATTCAGGCTTTGGTAGTTACTTCTGTAGCCTTCACTTGGGGCAATCATTTCCAGATTCTTTGGGGCCCGTGGTAACTTTGCTTTCTGACTCAGCTCTCAACTCAACTTCCCCCAACACTGGAGTCTCCTCATTCTTGGTTTCCTCTCCAATCTCATCCTCAAGTTCTGTTATATACAAGTTCACCAGACAGGGTAGAGAGGGGAAAGGATTCAGACTTACAGGAAAATTACTCAGACTATGCTTTTTTTCTTTTCAAAGTTCTCCTAGACAGCCCCTCTTGCATATACACACACAGAGATACACACATGAGTGTGTGCACAGTATTTGGTTAACAGTGCAATACTAAGTCCTAAATGCTCCACCACTCTGTATGAGTTTTTATTTTTATGCATTTGCACGTGCCGGGAGGGAGGGGTTGCCACAGGAGACTGCGAATTCCTCTCTAATAAACAATTCTTCATTTTTGCTTCCCCTCAGTGTCATGTGCCTAAGTGGTACTGCACATATGTGGAATTAAGTTGAACAGAAATGTCTGCCCTTTTAGGAAACTGACAGGATTTTGTTTTCACGGGATTTATCTCTGCATGCAGGTAATGCACAAATGCCCAAAACACAGCTAAATGAATGAAGGATTCCAATACAAAACTAGACTCATGGACTCACATATACATTCCTAGTTTACAACCTGGTAGTCTATCACGGTGCAAAATCTACTCTTGTATATATTTTTTAAGTTTATTCATTTATTTTTGAGAGACCAAGGGAGCAGGGGAGGGGCAGAGAGAGAGAGAGAGAGAGAGAGAGAGAGAGAATCCCAAGTAGAGAGCCCAACATGGGGATGGAACCATGAAATCATGACCTGAGCCAAAATCAAGAGTCACATGCTTAGCCAACTGAGCCACCCAGGCGCCCATACTCTTGTGTGTTTCTGATAATTCTATCCAATGAATAATCAATCTCTGCCTCACTGAGAGGAATTTTCATGACTGCTACCATTCTGCAAAGGACAAAAGAATATATTTCAGAAACTGTTGCCACGTGGCCCTGTTTCCAGTTCACTCTTCTTCAGCCTGGTATTGGATGATGCTGCACGTACTACATCATTCACGGTCAGTCCCCACTGGACACATTTAACTTCCTAAAAAGGGATCCCCAAGTGAATTAGTGAATTAAATCATGGTAAGTAGTGAGTGAGTGGGTGCGTGCGTGCGTGTGTGTGTGTGTGTAGGCACCCTGGTGCTCATACTCACAAGGCTCAGGACAGTTTCTTAATATCCTTCTTCTAAGAACACTGCGCATCCCTTGGAAAACCTATCCCTTTTACTCATTTCCTGCAGCATCAACAACCATCAGGCTGCCTTCTGTGCCACTGCAGCGGCACAAATGTAACCGAGGCTTGGTCATTTGGAGTCCTTCCCCTAAGTTTTGAATTGCAAATGGAAGTCAAGATTCTTATCGTCTTGGATCATAAATATTAAGATTACAGGGCTCTCATTAGACCTTTCTCACAAAGCAGATAAGCTTTATGGAAAAAATGAAATCCAGTAAAAACTAGCAGAGATCAGAGAGTCCTGCTAGCCCCGAATCCCAGGATCTTGTCTGAAGCCTTCATGCTAAGTGTTTCTTCTTTGATTTTGTAAGCTGCTCCAGTATTCTTTCCAGCCACTAAGAAGCATTTCTCTTTTGTTTGTATTTTTCCTTCAGGTGATTTAAGTGGTGATTTTTATCACTTGCCTCTAAAGACAAACTACTATTACCAGGAAAGGGGGCTGGTAATCTCAGAGTTCACACTATTTGCAGACTGCTTTAATCTCTGAAAAGTTCAGAAAATGGACCTTCTAAACTTGGAAGGTTTGTATCATTTCACAAAACGGTGGAGTCTTTCAAAAATATTATAGGTATTTTTATGAAACCGTAAGCTGCTTTTCTAAGTCAAAAAAAACCAAACAGTTCGTCTTTCCCAGCTTTCTGTAAATTGTTTTTGCTCAAAAGCACTGGTTAGCAATGGAATTTGCATCTTATTTTTCATACTAGATTACAAAAAGTGTCTCATTTTAATCCTTACTGGGGTTAGAGCTAAAACTTTGCATAGTATAAAGTTTTGCCTCCGGGATCTTACCACTTCTGTCCTAACATACTTGATGTCAGGTAAGAGCAGACTATGGAGGTCAGTTGGATAGTTAAAAGGAGATTATGAAAAATAGATGATACAGGCTGAGAACAAAATACAAGTGGGTAGTACATTCATACAAATGTGTTAACAACTAGCATAAGGGAGGTCAAACCTACCTTAAGCTCGAGAAGACTGAGAGAGATCTTTTCCTTATAAAATAAGGGGTACAATGACCTGAGTATTACCCACCTCTGGACAGAAACATGCAATGCCTGTTTAGTTCCATGTGGGATGCATTTACCAGGAGGGACATTGAGTTGTTTATAGCTCGATGTTCTTCTAACTGACTGATGCCCATAAAAGAGCAGGTATTAGGTTATTGAATGTCTTGAAGATCATTTCAGGGTTTCAAGATTGAACGGGTAAGAAACTCGAGATATATGGACAGTATTACCAGGAAGAAATTTTAAGCAAATCGATATATTTTTATATATTTATAAATATATATAATAAATATAAGCCAAAAAATAATTACAAGGACTCTCTAAGATAACTAGAAATTTTATAACATTTTCCCGTCTAATTTGCTACTCATTCCTTATTTCTCTACAATAGTAATGGCATCATTGAAAATTAAAAGGTTTTCTCTTTCCTTCCTTCCTTCTTTTATTCTTCCTTCACTCCTCTCCTCTCCCTTCTCTCCTCTTTTTCCTTTTTTTTTCTTTTTCTTTTCTTTCAGTTCCCTAGTGGAGAGGTCATGGATGAGTTAGGCAAAAAACTTTTACTCAATAGAAAATTATAGAGTAAAAGGAGTTCCAAAAGGTGGGATAGAGGCACCGCTATAGAGAGAAGGGAAGGTAAAATCTGAATTTTAAAGAGAAGAGATTGGGAGCCAGCCTGGGACAGGTGCAGTGTTGTCTAGAATGGGCAATATGGTTTTTCCCTGCTTGGTTTTCTCTTATTTGCAAGATGGGCATTCCATAATTTACACTAATTCTTCTAAATTTCTACCAAGTGATTTTGGAAAATTACTTGATGAAGTCTTTTCCCTCCATCTCTGAGCTAACACTTGAGACCCGTATCCCAGTAATAGTTAAACTGTCTGGAGGACAAGGTGGTCCTTTTTGTATTTTTGTTTTGTTTTGTTTTCATAAATCCAGAACCAAGGCCATTTAATATTTACTAAAATGTTAGTAAATATACATTGGGATAACTTGGCAGACTTTCCAGATTTGTTTTCCTCTTTAAAAGAAACTCTTATGGTATATGTAGGTAGTACTTTTATAAACTTACTTTCCTTTTCAGAACCATTTGAAATCCTGGAAAAAAACAAGAATCTGTCTAAAAACAATGTGTGAGTATTTTTCTGTGTTAAGGGTGTACTTGAGAGAAAAATACTAGACAAAACTCATTTTCAAAAGCAAACCAAGTTGTAAGCCTAGATTGAATTTGAAGAAGTGAAATGACATGTGACTTTCTTTTTTCCGTACATATGAGGATTTTTTTTTAACCAGCATAAAGAACAAGGTAAGTGGTTCACTAGAGGACTTTACACTTGCCAATGGATATGGCAGGTAAACAATTCAACGTACTATGTTGTAAATGGCACTGCTCTATTTCCTATTTATAGTCAAACCACTCAATTCATTCTACTTTAGCTCCAACCCTTATAAGAACAGATAGCTGGAAAATAGAGTGCCTTATCTCATTTCATTAGTTAAAGGAAATGGCTCATTCCACTTGATTCCTAGAATTTCTTTTAAAATCAAGAATATTGAACCCCTGCCAACATTCATACTTTATTTGGGAATGTGTTTTGATTATGTGTTTTGATCTGAAAATAAAGAAATCTGTCATTTAAATAAGCATGACTATTTGAAAAACACAACAACATGTTAATGAGAAAAACAGCAAAAGTATACCTACAAAAAATGTCCATCTTTTCATTTACAGTGTTTTGGCTTCAATATAACTTATTAAAATGTGCACTTGACTTTTTATTTGCTATCATCATATAATCGAGTAATTACTCAGTAGTATTAAAAAAACAAAGATTGAAAAAAACAAAGCAGAAAAACAAAACAGACAGACTTAAAATATAGAGAACAAAGTAATTTACTTCAGGATAAATATGGCAAACCACCTTTGGTGGTGGCCAGACCAGAGGTGGTGGTGGGGGGATGGGTTAAAGAGATGAAGGGGATTAAGAAGTTCACACTTGCAATTATAAAATAAGCAAATCATGGAGAAGGAAAGCATAGCATAGAGCATACAAGAATATTGTAATAATGTCAAACGTTGACACATGGTGACTACACATATCGTGGTGAGCACTGTTTAGTGTATAGAAGTGTTGAACCACAGTGTTGTAAACCTGAAACTAATGTAACACTGCATGTCAATTATACACTTCATTTAAAAAAGACTATAAACTTGAAAAATGTTGATAGTTGAAAATTATTATTATTTTTTTTAAATTTTAGACAGAGAGAGCATGTGCACAGGTGTAAGCAGGGGAGGGGCAGAAGGAGAGAGAGAATCCCAAGCAGGCTCCATGCTCAGAGCAGAGCCTGATGCCGGGCTCGATCTCACAACTCTGGGATCATGACCTGAGCTGAAATCAAGAGTTGGAGTCTAAACTGACTGAGCAACCCAGGGGGCCCTGCATATTAATTTAATAGTCAAAAATACATTAATTTTTGTTTTAGGGGCACCTAGGTGGCTCAGTCGGTTGAGCGTCTGTCTGACTCTTGATTTTGGGTTAGGTATTATCTGCATGGCTTGTGAGTTCATGCCCCATGTCAGGCTCCGCACTGACAGCATGGACCCTGCTTGGGATTCTCTCTCTCCCTCTCTCTCCACCCTCCCCAACTCGCAAATGCATATCCTCCCTCTCTCTCTGTCTCTCTCTCTCTCTCAAAATAATCAACTTTTAAAAAAAATTTAAAGATGCATTAAAATTTTTAAAATAAGGTATAAAACTATGATGATAGTTCTGTATGTAGATCATGAAAAGCCTAGATTGGCGATTAGGACTTGGAAGGGTTTTGTGATTAAATGAGTTTTTCATCAATGGGAAAAGAATAATGGTATATGTGTGTGTATGAAGGCTTATTTAATATACTCTATTATTCAACATATATCTGTATCTACTTTTTCTGTAGGTATTGTGATATGTTTTCTGTAGTAAAGGAGCTTAAAGTTTAGAAAGGGAGAGACACTGACTTTTAAAACTAATTCAAGAAAGTGAGGACTGTGGAACTGGGAATTCAGCGACAGCAAAAGATGGCACTTTCAAACTGATTCCGTCCCTTGTTATTGGGAGTTGGTAACTAAGTGAATGTGTGTCCCTCAGTTGTCATTTCTATGAAAGAGGGATCAAAGCACATTTATAAAGCTACTAAGACTAAGCCTTTAATATACACTACACTGATTGAATATTGATTTTACTTAAGTATGTAAAAGACAAAAATCAGGAAAGGAGTACAAACATTTGGGCTAAAATGAGAAAAATATATAAGCACACAAACAACTCAAACACACAGATATATCTACAAAGTTGTCTCTACCACTTTACATATTTCATAGGTGCTATGTCATAAAACCAGCCAGATAAAAATGATTTAGTTGTAAATTAATGTATCTTAAAAGTAAATAAAATGTACTTTATAAAATCTAAACCTTAAAATCTATGCATGTTTCATCACGTACTACAATCATTACATTTTTCCATCATAGGCTCTTTGTTTACCATGCTTTCTTTCAGAAAATTAATTCAAAAGAGTTATTAAGTTGACAAAAAGCATTTATCTTTTAAATTTTTATTTTACAAAGAGTGTGTGCATGAGAGGGAGAGAGTAGCAGAGGGAATGAGAGAGAATATTGAGTAGGCTCCAGGATCAACACAGAGGTCAATGTAGAGTTTGATCCCATGACTGGGATCATGACCTAAGCCAAAATCAAGAGTCAGACACTCAACCAACTGAACTACCCAGGAAACCCAAAATCATTTATGTTTTTTCTACTTTTTTTTAAGTTTTTTTTTTTTTAATGCAAGTTTGTTAACATATAGTGTGGTATTGGTTTCAGGAGTAGAATTTAGTGATTCATCACTTATACCTAACACCCAATGCTCATTCCAACAAGTGTCCTCCTTAATGCCCATCACCCATGTAGCCACACCCACCTTCTTCCATCAACCCTCAATTTGTTCTCTGTATTTAAGAGTCTCTTAAGGTTTGCCTCCTTCTATTTGTATCCTATTTTTCCTTCCCTTCCCTTATGTTCATGTGCTTTGTTTCTAAAATTCCACATGAGGGAAATCATACGATATTTGCCTTTCTCTGAACTCATCAAGATCAAAAGCTTCTGCACAGTGAAGGAAACAATCAACAAAACTAAAAGGCAACTGAAGGAAAAGAAAATATTTGCAAGTGACATATTGGATAAAGTGTTAGTATCCAAAATCCATCAAGAACTTGTCAAACTCAACATCCATAAAACAAATAATCCAGTGAAGAAATGGGCAGAAGACATGAACAGACACTTTTCCAAAGAAAATACCAGATGGCTAACAAACACATGAAAAGATGTTCAACATCACTCATCATCAGGGAAATACAAATCAAAACCACGATGAGACAGCACTTCATGTCTGTCACAATGGCTAAAATGAACAACTCATAACACAACAGATTTTGGCGAGGATGCAGAAAAAAGGGAACCCTTTTGCATTGCTGGTGGAAATGCAAACTGGTGCAGCCACTCTGGAAAACAGTATGGAGGTTCCTAAAAAAATTAAAAGTAGAACTACCCTATGATCCAGTAGTTGCACTACTGGGTATTTATCCAAAGGATACAAACATGCTGATTCAAAGGGACACATACACCCCAAAGTTTATAGCAACCCTATCAACAACAGCCAAAATATGGAAAGAGCCTAAATATCCATTGATTAATGGATAAAGAAGATGTGGTAAATATATATATATATATATATATATATATATATAATCATTTACTTTTAAAATAAACCTTTGAATGAAGTGTAACACACATAATGAACGGGGAGCAGATCATAAGTGTGTAGCTGACAGTGTGACTACCATCTAAGTTCAGAAAGAGAGCAACACCTGGAACTCTGGCACTTCTTGTTTCTTTCTAGTCACACATTCTATTTCCCTGTGCAGAGGAAACATTAACCTCTAACGCTCTAGATTAATTTTGCCTATTTTTGAATTCTATGTAAGTAGAATCACAGATACATTCTTTTGCATCTAGTATATTTTTAAAACATTCTATTTGAGCGATCAATTCATTCTATTGCTTATAACAATAGTTGGTTCATTTTCGTTGCCATATAAATTGTTACAATTAGTCCACAGTGTATTTACCCATTCTCTTGTCGATGGACATTTGTGTTGCATCCACTTTGGAGCTATTATAAACAGTGCGGTTATATGCATTACTGAGTTTTTACTGCTGAACAGATATACACACTTTATTTGATCATAAGCTTTGCAGTTGCACTCTTATAAATATACCTTAAGTTTAAATACTTATTGCTAACACATTTTTCAAAGAGATTATATGGAAGCAGTCTAAGTGTCCATCCACAGATGAATAGATAAAGAAGATGAGATCTTGTCATTTGTGATAAAATGGATGGACCCAGAGTGAATTATGCTAAGTGAAATAAGTCAGACAAAGACAGGCAACATGATTTCACTTCTATGTGGAATCTAAAAGATAAAACAAACAAATGAACAAAAAGCAGAAACAGACCCATAAATACAGAGAATCAAAGGTTGCCAGAGGGGTGGGGTGCAAGATTCATTTTCCAAATCAAATGGATCATTATTCATGGTCTTCCTTTCTGAATCTTGGTCTCCTTTGCTATTTGCTACAGAATCAAAGTTTGTTATTTGCTAATAGAATCAAAATTTGTCATCTGGAAGGGAGACACCAAGTTCCAAAGGAAATTTATCTCTTACAAAAATTAGCTAATTTTCTCTATTCATGTGATTTGAAGGAAAATGACTTTCAAGCATCAAATAGCCCATCTTTTTATTTGTCCCAAAATAAAAGAGATTATCTCAACAAGCCTACACACCAAGATAATAAATAAAATGATACACTGATAATCAATATTTGGTGCTGTTTTCTGTGAACAATGGGAAAATTCTGAATGTCTTACAATTTTTTTTTAATATTTACTCATTTTTGAGAGACAGAGACAGAGCACAAGTAGTGGAAGGGGCAGAGAGAGAGGGAGACACAGAATCCCAAGCAGGCTCCAGGCTCTGAGCTGTCAGCAAAGAGCCTGACACGGGGCTCAAACTCACAAACAGTGAGATCGTGACCTGAGCTGAAATTGGGTGCTTAACCGACTGAGCCACCAAGGCACCCCAATACTGAATTTCTTTAAGCAGAAGAGTGCTGAGGAGATTGAACCACCAATTCTGTGGAATGTGAAAAAAAATCACATTTCTATCCCTTGCAATCATGAAATTACACGTAGTGAGATCACAGATCACCAGTATAACTTTATATTTTTTATTACTGTAAATTTTTAGTGTACCTACCTAAAGAAAAGCCAGATGGGTGTGGGTGGTCTTGTCTGTTTCAGGGTCCTGGGATTTGGAAGCATGCAGGTAGCACTCTCTGTTGATAAAATTTAATGAGGCCTCTACTAGATCAAGTTCTGCTAATACCAAACGTATTTTATGGACTATGGGCTCATAAGATAAATCGGGTAAATTTTGTACTTGTTTTCACTCTGTAAAGTGATCTTTTCAATGTTGGGAAGCAGAGAAAGGCCCTATCTCAGGGAACTTCAGTGAGGGAACAAATCTACAAAATCATTTTGATCAGCATTTAACAAGGTAGTTACTTGTAAGCTTAATGTTAAAGAAAAACCAGCTGCATTTTATGTAACAATAAACAACTAAAAGAATAAAATAATTAAAGAGAAAATGCTAATATGAAAAAAAAAGTTAGCTAAGAATGAATCCAAGGGCAAGACCTCTTGCAGGTAAAATCTAAAAACTGATTACAACACTTTAGAGAAGACCTCAGTGAAGTGAGATGCTATATTCACAGATTAAAAACACATAGTGTCACAAATATGTCAATTACCCCCAAAGTAATCTACATACTGAATACAATTCAAATTAAAGTTTCAACACTGATTTAAATGGAATGTTTTGTTTCTACATTTAAATGGAAGATTCAAGAGTCAAAATCCACCAGGATAATAGCAGGTCTTACAAAGAAATAGAAATTTAGACAGTGTGCATTTAGCAAAGAATAGAGAAATTCACTAATGTAGTAAAACCATGTATTTATGCAACATATGAAAGGTAGAACACTAGATCATTCAAAGAATGAGGGACCACTGACAAAGCCATGCTCTAAAAAATGGTTATATATAGGGTAAAGAAAATATAAAGAACACATACTATATATACAATTCAACTCCAGATCAATTGAGAATATTAATATCAAATGTAAAACTTGTATGTTTGTTTGTTTATTTTAGAGAGAGAGTTTATGAGTGGGGAAGGGTCAGAGAGAGAGCGGGAGAGAGAGAATTACCATGAGATCATGTCCTGAGCGAAAACCAAATGTCGGATGTTCAACTGACTGAGCCACCCGGGTGCTCCTCAAATGTAATTATCTTTTTTTAACTTTTTAAAGTTTATTTATTTATTTTGAGAGAGCCAGAGAGAGGGGGAGAGAGAACAAAAATCCCAAGCAGACTCTGCACTACCATCGCAGAGCCCCACATGGTGGGGAAATCGTTCTCACAAAGTGTGAGATCATGACCTGAGCCAAAACCAATAGACGCTTAACCTAATGAGCCACCCAAGCACCCTTCAATTCCCTTCAGGCAGGGGAATTACAAAACCCATTTATCACTGTTCAAAAAAATTAATACATTTTACTCTGTTAAAATCAATGGCAGTTTCTCATCTGAAGGGATAACAAGACAGTAAAAGGACCTATTAAACATGGGGGGAAATATTTACAAGGTCAACAACCACCAAAGGAATAGTATGAAGAACATTTTTAAAATAACTACAAATCAGTAAGGAAAGCAAAACCTATCGAACTGAAAAATAAATGGCAAAATTTATGAATAGGCATGTTGCTCAAGAAGAAAAGTATTAGAAGTCTGGGAAATTTAAAGCCACTTGAGATGTCCTTTTACATTACTGAATTGATCAAAACAGATGGCAGGGACACTTTTGATGAAAATAGGATAATGTATAAACTTGAAAATTCCTATGTCCTATATTTGAAACAAATGTAACATTGTGTGTCTACTGTACTCCAATAAAAATAATAATTAAAAAATAAATATGTGATAGTAGCAAATGTTAGAGAGCACATGGCCATCAACAATCTTGCCCATTTGTATTAAGAGTATAAATAGGTACAAATATTTTCAAAACAGTTTACCATTATCTCCTATGGCTAAACCTCACATAATTTACAAGGGAATAATTCTACTTTTAAACATATACACAGAACAAACTCTTGTCCATGTACAACAGAATACATGGGCAAGAATATTCATAGGAATATTGCTCACAATAGAAAACAAATAATCAAATGGAAACAGTCCAATTGTTTGTGATGAGAGCACAGATCAGGTGTGGTGTATTTAGACAATGGATTATCATAAAGCAGACAAAATGAATAAATTATGTTAATATGCAGCAGCATGGATGAATTTCAGCAAATAATATTTAGTGAAAAAAAACTTAACTCCAAGATTATGTGAAGTATGAGGTCGTTAAACAAAGTGAACAGAACAATGAAAATATGCTTCTTGGGAAATATTTAGGTGCACAAAACCACATTAAGAGGTATGTGTATAAATGATGAACAGACTTGAGACAGGTAAGATTACATTACCAAAGGGATAGCAGGGTAATGTAATGGACAAGAACATATATTTACACGCAGGTTTAGTTAACTGATGGATTAGCTTCTTTTTGTTTTTATTTCAGTTTATTTATTTATTTTGAGAGAGAGAGAGAGAGAGAGAGAGAGAGAGAGAAGGGTAGGGGCAGAGAGAGGCAGAGAGAGAATCCTAAGCAGGCTCCATGCTGTTAGAAACCGACACAGAAACCGACTCAGGGCTCGATCTCATGAACCATGAGATCATGACCTAAGCCGAAATCAAGAGTTGGACACTTAACTGACTGAGCCATCCAGGCGTCCCTGGATTAGCTTGTTATTACCATACACATGAAATTACTCTTCTCAATATGCACAATAAATAAAAGCACAGTATACTGGACTAACAAGGAGAGTGAACCAACTTTTATGATATCTAATTCTATACACATGGTGGAATTCTAAAGAATTTTAGTTAACTATCATAGATGGAAAAATGTGCAACATATTCAAACATGGCTTGGCCAAGAAAGTGACGGATTCAAATGATAAGGGATGTAAAGTCCAGTTTTATCCATCTTTCTTATTTTTCTCCAAAGGTTAATATTAACATAGTAGGACTTGGGAAGACATTCTGATCATACTCTTTACCTGTCTTACCTCTCCATTTCTATATACACTGAATTTTTTTTTCCCTAGTGGAAATACTAAGGCAGCATCTTAGACATAATTATTTGTCTCTATTGGCATGCAAAAGGATCCATCCAATGTGGCAGGTCCCAGGCTATCCAGCAATGCTTTCTTCAACTCAGAAGGTCTCCAACAAACATTATATATACATCGGTACATCTCTACGCTATTCAGGTGAGTCTAGCACTACTATGTGGAAATGGAACAGAGGGCATAATGGACTATATGAGCAGGGACTGTAAAACATGGTACAAAATATTATCAGAGCATTCAGTACACCATAACCTGTTAATCACCTGTTGAACAGGTGAAAACCTGTTCATGTGTGTGTCTTCTTCAATGAACTTAACCCCTTGAAAGTAAAGGCTGCATCATCTTAAGAAAGATCAGCAATTCCTAGGGAGTGCTTGATCCTCTGTAGAGGTTAATTCAAGAAATAGGGGCACCTGGGTGGCTCAGTCGGTTGGGCAAGCGATTTCAGCTCAGGTCATGATCTCGCGGTTTGTGGGTTGGAGCCCCACATCCGGCTCTGTGCTGACAGCTTGCTCAGAGCCTGCAGACTGCTTCAGATTCTGTGTCTCCTCATCTCTCTCTGCCCTTCACCCACTCATGCTCTGTCTCTGTCTCTCAAAAATAAATGTTAAAAAAATTAAAATAAATAAATAAATAAATAAATGCTTATCATATGATATATGAGGTTATATACCTTCCTATATTTCATAGACTGATTTAAGTCATGAAAATGGTCATTTTGGTGGAGGAACAAAATACAGTGCTTCCTGGAAGTGAACTTGAAAGGCATGTTTCTGGTGAGGAGGTATATCTTTATATGCTATGCAGAAACAAGATTCTTACAAATATTTGAGAATGTTGATAGGCTGTCTTTCTTGAAGAGTAGCCCTAGAAAATCATTTCTTTCTTCAGACTTTCTGTTAATTAGAGTTCTCCTTAATTTAACCTGGTAACTGTTCTCATTCCCTTTCAGAACTGCATTCTGTATCACTCAAACTCAGTAACTGTCACATTGCCGTGAAGAGTTTTCAGCTTGGCCCTCTGCTATTGGCAACACTTTCCCTACATGTCAAGAAGAAATGGGGCTCTCTTCTAGGCAGAGATAATTCAGTGGAATAGCGCAGCAGTGAACGGTCACATACAGAGTAAAGAGGAAGAAAGGGGACTAGAATAAGTTGGTAAACAGGTACCATGGAGCCCTCAGATAAAACAATTAGGAGGTAGAGTCCAAAATGATAAAGGACCACCGACATCTTCATGACAATAATATAAGAATTAATAGGAATGGAAGCCATGTAACTCAGGTAATAAGAGTCCCTTTGGCTCATTTATTTCTTTTCGAGGGCTTACACTTCTGGTTTCAAAAAATTGTACGGTATTACTTTCTCACCCTAACCTCTATGTTCTTCTTAACGAAATCTAATAATGAGTGTCTTCAGTTGGGGTATCTATTTTATGCATATGGTTAGTAATATGAGATGACCCAAAGGTTTTCCTTAGATCACATATGGGGATGACAACAGAAATTATTTGGGGAAACCTCAGATATTGTGGGAAAAAACAAAACATTATAACCATAAATCAGATCATGAGAGCTTATACACTTTGCTTCTATTCTCACCTTCTTTATTCATAAAATACATCCCTCAACACTCTAGGATCATAAACTCTCCATCTATTATTTAAACAAAGAAGATTTGAGAGGAAAAGACAAACGGGAAGCAAAAGACAAAAAAAAAAAAAAAGAGAGAGTTCAGGTGATAGAGAGCTATGTAAACATGAAAGTAAGAAATGTAGTACACAGAACAGTAGTGGTGAGGTAAAACCACAAACACAGGGGAAGGAGGCCAGGGCTAAATAATAAATGAATAACACATTGAAAAAAAAAGAAGAGGTTGGAAGTAGCAAAATACTCTGCAAAAAAAAAATTTTTTTTAATCTCTATTTCAAACTTAAACCCTCCAAGTCTGGGGAATGCAAGCCTTTGGTAGGAAAAAGGTGATTTCCTGGCCAGCAACCTGGACAAAGATATGCACCTACACATAAAAAATGAAAGAGCCAGGTAGGCAGGGATTTTAATAAAAATGTAAATCATGACCTTCAAAACAAAAAACAGACTATGCTTCTTCCAAACAGGTGTGAGAACTTTACTGAAATGACATTAGCTACCAGAAGAAAAGCCACAGACAAGTTTGAAGTGAAATGTTCCAGAATCACTTGTATAAAATAACCTCCGTAGGTTTCATTCAGTGGGTAAGTGATAATTATATGAAATACTAACAAAGTATCAAACATGTAAGGAATGAGTTCTAAAGTGAAGTTTGGGAGAAGTATTTTATATAGAAGGAATAAATTAATAATAAATAATTAACATCCAATGAACAATACATTATTGTAAAGTATCAAATAAATCTATCAGTTAACTAAGCTAGAAAAGATCATAAATATAAAAATAAATGACCCCTGGGGCACCTGAGTGGCTCATTTGGTTAAGCATCCGACTCTTGATCTCTGCTTGGGTCATGATCTCATGGCTCATGGGATCGAGCCCCGTGTTGGGCTCCACACTGACATCATGGAACCTGCTTGGGATTCTCTCTCCCCCTCTCTCTCTGCCCATCTCTTGTGTGCCCTGTCTCTCGAAATGAATAAACTTTTTAAAACAATGACCAGAAATCAGGATAATACCTTGGTACAAATAGCAGTCTTAGTGTTATTATTTGTTTGCCCTTTTTCAACAGGGAATATTTTAGGGTTAATGTATGTAATACAACCTGACAAAAACTTCTATAATTCAATGATTAATGGCAGGAATCTATGTAAAAGAAGTATAAAATGGAAAGTCAAGAACTCTAAAATAGTATGAGTGTTAACACCAATAGTATAGTGTTAACACCAAATAAAACGACATGTTAAAAGTTGGACATAATAATTTTACATGCTATCGGACATAGGGGATGCCATGATATATACATAGTCAAATCAGATGATCTAATAATAATGTGTAATAATCCTTCTGGATACATGCAACCATTAATAAAGGTGGATCATGCAACCAGATTGAGGATTGTGCAAATCAGAGCTCTTTTTAAAATTATTTTTAAATGTTCTTAAGTTTATTTATTTTGAGAAAGCGAGAGAGAGAAAGAGAGAGAGAGAGAGTGTGTGAGAGTGTAAAACAGGGGCAGAGAGAGAGGGAGAGAGAGAATCCCAAGCAGGCTCCACACTGTCAGGACAGAAAGCAGTGCAGGACTCTATCTCACCAAATGCGAGATCATGACCTGAGCCAAAGTTGGGTGTTTAACCAACTAAGCCACCCAGGCACCCCTAAAAATCATTTTAATAGATTTTACTTTATAGAGTAGTTTCACGTTTATATGAAAATTAAACAGAAGGTACAAAGGTTCTCCTATACCACTAATCTCATACAAGCATAGTTCCTAGCATTATCAACACTCCCCACCAGAATGGCCCATTTATTACAACTGATGATCCTATGTCCACACATCATTATCACCAAAGTGCATAGATGACATTAGTGTTCACTCTTGGTGATGTACGTTCTATGGATTGGGACAAATGTATTAGGTCATGTATTGACCATGATCATATCATACGGACTAGTTTCGATGCCATAAAATCCTCTATGCTCTGCCTATTTAGCTCTCCCTCCCCACCCACTCCTGGTGACCACTAATATTTTTATGGTCTCCAGAATTTTGTCTTTTCCAGAATGTCATATAGTTGAGATTAAATAGAATATAGCCTTTTCAGATTGCCTGTTTTCACTCAGAAATATGTATTTAAATTTCCTCTGTGTCTTTTCATGGCTTGATAGCTCATTTGTTTTTAGCAGTGACTAATATTCCATGGTCTGAAAATACCAGTTTGCTTATCCGTTCACTTGCTGAAGAACATCTTGGTTTTTTTTTCCCAGTTTGGGCAATTATGGAGAAAGCTACTATATAAACATCTGTGTTCAAGTTTTTGTGTGGACCTAAGTTTTCAACTCCTTTGAGTAAATGCCACAGAGTGTGATTATATGCTAAGAGTTTAATAATAAGTTCAGCTACTAATAAGTTAACAAGTTTAGTTACTTACGGTAACAAGTTTAGTTTCTTAAGAAACTGCCAAACTGCCTTCCAAAGTGAAAATTTAAAAAAAAAAAAATAACTTGAGCAAGAATACCCCAAATAGCTCCATAGTTCATTGAGGATGAATGCCAACAATTAATGCAAGTAGACTCTTCTCATGTTTCACATATATTTCATTATACAATTCTTTTAATAAAGACTAATCAGATCAAAAAGGATCAGTGCACTCTCCCAGAGAATAAACCATTTCAGAGATTGGTGGAGTATGTCAATTCACTCAGGCAGAGGAGTCTAAAACTTAGCATTTACTTACTTAAAACTCATAGATCTACAATTCAAAACAACTTTCTCGAGGACTATAACAAGGCTGCATCTACAGAAACAATGCAAAGTAGACAAACCTATCACAAATGGAGAACACATATTAATAATGGGAAGTTACAATTTCATTCATAAGTTGGTTTATGGACTGAGATTCTGTAACTTGTTACAAAAGCTTAACACAATTTTTTCAATATTATCTATTTTGAAATAAGGAGAGAGAGAGAGCACGCACACAAGTGGGGAAAGGAAAGAGAGAGAATCCCAAGCAGACTCTGCATTGTGAGCCCAGAGTCCCACGTGGGGCTTGATCTCAGGAACCAAACTGTGAGAACATGACCTGAGCCAAAATCCAGAGCCAGGCGCTTAACCAGCTGAGCCACCCAAGTACCCCGACACAAATCTTTAATTCATTACTTTCATGTGTTTTATTAATGTTATGGCAGGGTAGAAAGAGTAAAGTGTGATTAAAGCAGCTACCAATCCCCCTTGCCTGTCTGAAAGACTGGTTTTCATCCTGAAAGATTACTCAGATGTTATTTCTTCTATGAAGACTCCTGAGATCTTGTGATCTCTCTTACGTTCTTCTTCATCTGCCCTTCCAAATCACTTTGTTCATTTGTTCATACATGTGTTGGCACTTGTCACCTTGTTGTGGTTGTTTGTGTGTGCCTGTTCCTCTGGGCTCAAGAGTATCTACACGCAGAAATCTTTGAAAAGCTTGTGCAATGAGGAGAGAGAAAACTGAGTGACACCTTTTTCTGTGTTACAACCTGACAAATAAATGGTGAGGAGTCTAGGAAGTATCAACCATCTTTCTGGTTCTCTGATTACAAAGACTGTTAATTTTATGAAGGAATAGTAACTGAAAGTGATGTCTTGTTACCTATCCAACAAAGTGATTGTTCCTATTTTTTTTAAAGTTTATTTATTTTGAGATGGAGAGAGACAGCATGAGTTGGGGAGGGGCAGAGAGAGAGAGGGAAACACAGAATCCCAAGCAGGCTCCACGCTGTCAACACAGAGCCCAACACAGGGCTCCAACTCACAAATTGTGAGATCATAACCCGAGCCAAATCAAGAGTCGGACGTTTAACCAATTATGATTGCTTCCTTCAGATTCTCTATCCTTCAGATTCTCCAGGATCCATCTAAATACACCATGCGTTATAAAACATTCTTTATCTGTTCCACTGCTTTACAATATCCGCATACAATTTTCAGCACTCTTGTCTCCTTTGTGGGTTATTTTACTACTTTTTCCATTTTCACTTCTTTTCTAAATAAATTCTGATATCCTAGAGTGCTCTGATTATTTTTATAAGCAAGAGTTCTGTTTTCCCACAGGCTGAGCCCAGTGATTTACCCAGAATGCAATCACTGCCTCTTTGTTATTCATTTGAATAAACTGCACATTTAGAAAAATCAAAGTGCACTGTTTGGAAAGAAAATATTTGTTCAAGAACTCCTAACTCTCTTTTTTATGAAAATAAATGTTTAAAATGCTTTCTCCCCTTTTTTTGTTACTTTAAGAACTGTGATATCATTTTCATCTAATGAAGTTGGGTACGAGATAAGGTTCACAGGAAGAGGGGTTTGTTTCTAGTGGGAGTTAGTTTCTGTTGGTATCCCTGACTCAGTCTGTGGTATGAAGCAGCTTGAGTATTAAATCTCCCTTGGAAAATTGGGGTCACAGTCCACTTCCCCTGAAAAAAACTTTCCTAAATCCTGGGATTATAGGTACATCCAGCAGCCATTAGGAATTTACTCTGCAGGAGGAAAGGCATTATACTCTAAGAGGTTTGCTCTGCATCACGTTTTGAGGTTAAAAAAAAAAACAAAAAACACCTTCTCGGATCCAAATACATAGCTGGCCCTTAAATTTCAAAGCCAAATTGTAGAGGATGCAGTCTACAAACTTCTTTGATTTCCTACACAAAATACTTTTGCCAATGAATTTATATTCGAAGGCACGGAACTGTGGTGGAGAAGCGGTAGGATACCATAGAAACCAATGTAAGCAGAATGTTACTCTCCAAAACCAGACTGTAAATGTTAGAACCTATCAAGATTTAAAAAGAAGGTGACAGAGTCAGACATAGATAGTCACAGAAAAAGGAAAAGCTGTTTTATTTGATCATTAGGCATAGAAGCAGAAGATCAGAACTGGAAAGATTCTTAGAAAGAAGTACCACCCCTTAATGTATAGAGAAGAACACTGAAAGCAATGGAAATTATGAACTGCCCAAGAGGCTTCTGGGTAAAAATGCAAGAGCAAGAGTTTCAGGCCTTGCAATTGGTATCACCCGCGAATAACAATTACAATGCCTGGTTTAGGTACTGGCACTGAGTAGGCCTCTAAAACAGTTGCTTTCTCTTGTTTTCTTCCTTCTATCTTTCATTGCTATAAAAGGTATCGCAACTTACTGGAGCTCCTGGGTGGCTCAATCGGTTAAATGTCCGATTTTGGCTCAGGTCATGATCTCCCGCTTTGCGAGTTCAAGCCCCGCATCGGACTCTGTTCTAACAGCTCAGAGCTTTAGATTCTGGGTCTCCCTCTCTCTCTGCCCCTCCCCTGCTTGCACTCTGTCTCTGTCTCTCTCAAGAATAATTAAACATTAAAAAAGAAATTTAAAATATACGTGTGTGTGTGTCTGTGTGTGTGTGTGTATCTCACAACTTACTGATTTCACTAGCCAGACTTCCTGGTTACATAATGAGTGTTTGATCACTTAGCAGATAGGTAATCCTGGGCAAAATGGCAGGACCTTTCTGCGCCTTGGATTCCTAATATGTTAATAACAACTGTAACATAACTTTCATCACAGCAGGACTGGGAGAAATTAAATTAGTTAGTACATACAAAAATGTTTGGAGGAGTACCCAGCATAGAGGACACATGAATGGAAGTTACCTATTATCCTATTATTATAATAATAATTGTGATTGCTATGATGTACCACCTCTTGACATTTGCTTCCTTGATCCTCATATTTAGATAATACGAAGGATATTTATCTGTCTTCCCTTATTAAAAGATACCAGAGAGCCAATCTAAGCTCTCCAACTGCATTAAATCCTGAATATATTTCAATAAATTAATTAAAGTCATATTTACAGTTGCTATTGGTTTTACATATTTAAAGCCAGATACAGTTTTCATGTTAAGGGTCCTTTTATTAATTTCACTAGGAAGAGAAACGTATGGAGAAATACAGGAGACCATGCAGGATCAGCGGGGTCTCTATCTTGGTCTGTGTTAGAGTCTGTCCCAGCTGACAAGATGCTTTCTTCATCTGCGCGTTAAGACTATCCATTGTAAGCAGCCTATGAACAATTTAAGCTGAGGATTCCTATATGAGGCTTCTTTCCTAATACAGCAAAATGTGACCAATTACCTGAGTCCTATTCATTAGGATCAACAGGTCTACAAAATAAAAACCAGTTTTTTTGAAAGCATGAAATCAACCTTTGTGTATATCACAAAGTCTTTGTGTATAATTTGTGTCATTCCATACATATGTGTTTGGTGTGTGTGTGTGTGTGTGTGTGTGTGTGCGCGTGTTTATAGTCAAATGCACACCTGTTTTCATATAGAGTCAAAGAGAAGAGAGATCTTTCACCTAACAGGCAACAGTGAACATATCAGTGAACATATCATAAATAAACATTATTTATTCACTTCAGTTCAAAACATACTTATCTTTCTAGGTGCAACAATATGAAAGTTCCTCGTGTTTACATTTTAATAGATCTTTCATTGAAATTGCTTTTTTAGGAACATTCTCTTAATGTCTCTGAAGGCAGTAAGGCAAACAAGTGTATTATAAAATAATGAAAATCTGGGCTATATTGCTAGTACTTTCAGAGTCATTTGACTTTTTCTTACATAATGTTAAAAACATTTTCTTGATCTCCCGATTGGAAATGCAAACTAAATGGAAATCTGTACTGATTTTTACCCTTTCCCTACTTCCCATCCATGATCATTATTGTTTCTGCTTGCAAACTACTGAGGGACACTCAATTGAGACTCTCTCTGAACTATTATTAAGTTTTAAAAATCACACCAAATAATTTAAGTGATAAATCCCAAGGCATATTAAAGGCACTGGATAGACCAAGAATTTCTATTTGTAACCCAGCTGTGTCTTCAGCAGCCTAAAAAGGGCTGCGTTCTTTGGGAGGGGAAGTAGGAAGAGAGACGATGAGCTAAGCAGTACTAGAAAGATCTGGGTGATTGAAGCAAATAATGGCAGTGTCCATTTAATCACAATCTGGAAGAAAGGTAACTTTAGGCAAGGGACCCTGACCATTTCTATTTCATTGGAGAAATGATGACTCTCTTAAACTAGGAGATGTTTACAGCTGTAAGACTAAAACTTACATATATGAAAGATGGCTTTCACCAAGCACGCAAGGTGAGTCTATGTGCCTTCCCACGATCTGATAGGTTAGTCAGGCAAAGAATGGTATTCCAGCCTGTTTGAGAGCTACATTTCACATCGTATATCCTGAAGCGTCATTTGTTTTTCTTCACAATTCTTGAGAGTTTGGTTTATGTGACTGGACCTCTGGGAAATGCTGTGCACTCTCATAAAGCATGGAAGGCTGTCTGCAAAATGTCACCAACAACAAAAATAGGAATAATTAATAATCAACAGTTGAATATTTACTAAGGGCTTTGCAGGGATTACCTCATTTCATCCTTATGCCAGTCTTACGAGGAAAGTAGTACTGTCCTCATTGTTTGACAAGGACATTGAAACCAGAGACATCTACTACTTTGCCAAAGTCAAATAAAACAGTTAAATGGGACAGGTCAGATGTGAAACCAGGCAGTCTGACTACAGGGCCTATGATCTGAGCCATCAAGCTGGAGAGGCTTATTCTGTTTGCTGAGAAGGAAAACTCATGACTTACTCATCTTATTCAGCTGTTTAACTGACATGGTACCTTGAATCTGGAAGCTTGATAAAGATTTGCTGGACTGGGTCACAAAGCATTCAAGATCATTAGGGCTATGAACTCTGAACTAAGCAAACAAACTAAACAACAGGTTAAGAACTAAGTTCTATTAAGATTTTTATGCCTTTCAAAATAACCAAAAAGTTAAGATACTAAATCCTGGATGTGCAATAAGCACTTTCTAAGAGGTTACAATATTTCTTCTATTCCTCTTAAGAGAAAGTGTGTACGAACTTTATTTTCACATTAGAATGGCTTTTACAAAGGATTTTGAATGGACTTCAATACTTGTAAATCTCACCAATGTTTCCCTATACTTTCATTTTGTTCTCTCCATAATTTAATAGACCATTTTAGATCCACTGGGTAGCTGCCATCCCATTATCAGGAAAAAAGAACATCAACACTCATTTATTAACAGATGATATGATATCATTTTCTAAAATGAGAAATGGCTGAGACTGACGCTTCTACCCAGGTAATTATTTCATCAAGGAAGAATACAAAATCTAATTACTTCTGATAGATGCTTCTGGATATTAAGAATTAATTTTATTATTAGTTTTGGTGGTGGTATTATTACCCTAGCGTATACCTTGCAAACAATTTATCTGCTGAGTGCAACAAAGATTAGCAGCTCTGACAGGCATTCTATGGGAGCTTCAGAGAAGCAGATACATGTCTATAATTACTTTAATATCATTCTCCAGATGGAAATATTACCGGCCATGTCATATGACAAAGACTTCTATAACTTTTATCATAAATTTATCTCTGTATTTAGGCAAATTCTAAACAACTGCTTAAGGGGAATACCAACCCTACACTTCCACTCAGTGTAGAGTTGACACGATCTTAATTAAGCATGAACCTTTGTTGGCCTTGAGCTCTCACAAGGGACCATTGATCTCAACCATAGTCAATCAACTGTGGAGGGGGTGTGGGTGTTCACTCAGTAGAAGAACTGTTCTCCTCCATTCACCAGCCATTCCACCTTTTCCAAGGCTCAGCTGAGAGAAACCACATTAAAAGTGGACAGCTTGAAGCAGTCTACCTTATACTTATTCAGATCACCCCAGGGCAAGACTGGCATTCTCTCGGTTATCTAGAGCATGACTTATCGTAATTTCACTTTGATGTTATGTCACTAGTTTATGCTAAAGAGTCAGAATAAGAAATGGTCTTATTGAATTGACACTTAAATACACTACATGTCTCTTTTTGGTGGGATGGAGAGAGGATCCAGTCTCTTTATACTCGGAGTCCCCTCCCTGCGGCTTTCCTCTCCACTGATACTCCACCTGCAGAGGTCAAGATACTGGCTGGGGTGAGTGGGGAGATAGTTCCTGCTGACAGCTCTCCCCTGGAACCCACTGATGGGTGGCATCTAGCGGTGGGTGCCCATCTTGAGGCCTGGGATACCACACACCCTTCTTGTGCTGGTGGCCATCACTACTGTCTGAGTGCTTATTACAAGATTCCATCTTCTGTGTCTTTCATTTCATATCCTCACTTTTATACCAGCACATTTTGTGTACATAGACCACTATGATAAACTCTTTCAATTCTTTTTTTAAAAATTTTTTAGTGTTTATTTATATTTGTGAGAGAGAGAGAGAGAGAGAGAGAGAGAGAGAGAGAGAAAGAGACATCGCGAGCAGGGGAGGGGCAGAGTGAGACACAGAATCTGAAGCAGGCTCCAGGCTCTGAGCTGTCAGCATACAGTCCCACATGGGGCTCACACCCACGAACCATGAGATCATGACCTGAGCCGAAGTCAGACGCTCAACCAACTGAGTGAGCCACCCAGATGCCCCTGGATTTCATTTTAAACAGCCATCAGTTTTGTTTTGTTTTGTTTTGTTTTGTTTTGTTTTTAGTTTATCAGGTTTTGCAATCTTGCATGTTATATATTCTCTTGAAGTGATGGTCTCCTTGAATGTGTAGACGAGATATAAGGAAAATCAAGTGATCTTATTTAGAATCTGCCCAATGATTTGGCCACAAAGTTCTCATCAATCTCAACTCCCTACCCTCCCCCTCAGCAATAGCTGTCCACTCTTCTCTGAGCTATCTAGAGAGATTTTCCAGGATGTTTTCTGAACTTCCTACAAAAAGGCAAAAAGATTCATGATCCGAGGCCACCTAGCATCTTTGGAGCTTCACTCTCATTTAGTCGATGTTAATTCTGGGAGAGAAACATGGAGAGAGAGAGAGAGAGAATGTGCCGTGTAAAGTTGGAAAGATGTATTTTTGAGGCATCTTGGGGAACTGAGCCAACTAATCCCAGGCTGAAAATTACAGATACTGCAGAAAAGTCAGAAATAGAATCACAGAATCCATGGTATGGCTCCAGCACTCACCAGTACTCACATGAAGGCCTGAAGTAATCGGGATCCAGGATTCGGTACTCAAAATTTATCTGCCATTCTTAAATCTGTGATCATGGGGGTGAGGAGTGAGTCACAAGAAGAGCTATCTTCAGAGGCCAGCAAGGTAATGAAATAAGTGAACTTGGCAGAGTTTGCCTGTGGTTACATGGAAAGCGGGCAGGTATGATTCATTTTAGTTTGATTGATGCCATCTGGAAATACAAGCCCTAACATATCTGATTATCCTGCCACAAATATGTCAATTTTAGAAGATATCAAATAATTGAAAAAATTAAAGTGCCATTCAGGCCAAAGAAAACAGCCTGCCAGTTTGTGAATTTTAGTTTAAAATCTATATAAATACCTCAAAAGACAGCTTGTGTTTTTTTTTAAATAAAACCCAGAACATTTTGAAAATAGCCCTTGGATTTAAATGAAACAGTGAATCATGAAGAGCTTAAAAATATTTGTATTTGTATAGCCATACATACATTCAATAATTCATCAGGTTATGTAAGTCCATGGAATTTTGGAGAAGAGACTGAAAAATCAGCTACTCTAGAGAATGTTGAGAAACTATCTGGTAATTATGACGATGTAAGAATGTATGTTAAAAAAGACATTTAACCTAGGGTGACTGGGTGGCTCAGTTGGTTAAGCACTCAACTCTTTAATTTCGACTCAGGTCATGATCTTAAGCCCTGCACGGTTCATGAATTCAAGCCCTGCATGGGCTTCTGGGCTAAGGAACCTGCTTGGCCTTCTCTCTCTCCCTTTTCCTCTGCCCCTCCCCACTTGCTCTCTCTCTCCCGTATTAAACAAACAGACAAATAAAAAGTTTTTAAAAAAGACATTTAACCTAATTTGGTGCATTCTAAAGAGTATCTTATGCTCTGAGATGAAAATTCAAGTAAATATC
The DNA here is from genome assembly GCF_018350195.1 of Panthera tigris. Lineage (NCBI taxonomy): Eukaryota > Metazoa > Chordata > Mammalia > Carnivora > Felidae > Panthera > Panthera tigris. Next base: position 98,935,632 of record NC_056660.1, on the reverse strand, counting down.
GACCTTGATTGAAGCTTGGATATTTCACTCAATAAAATGAGTGAAATAATTGATTGGGGTGGGAGGCTATTGGTTTTGGAGTCATTTGGGGGCATATGTTCCTAATTTCTACACGACTGGAAAATGTATCTGCAAGCAACCAGGTGAGTATTTCTAGATCCCACTTTACCACTTTGACTATGTCTGAAACCAAATCATTGATTGTATCAAGTTCTTCCCATCTCTTGATCCTTCTATACACCATGGAATAGTAGACAAGCCAATTCACAGTAGCTATTATTTATGGAGAAATGCAAATGTTGTAAGAATGGGCCTCCTTTTTTATTATTATTTTATTTCATTTTTTAAATGTTTTTATTTATTTTTGAAAGAGAGACAGAGTACAAAGAGGGGAGGGGCAGAGAGAGAGGGAGACACAGAATCAGAAGCAGGTCCAGGCTCTGAGCTGTCAGCACAGAGGCCCACGCGGGGTTCGAACCCATGAACTGTGAGATCATGACCTGAGCCGAAGTCAGATGCTTAACCAACTGAGCCACCCAGGCGCCCCTGTTATTATTTTTTTAGTTAACTCATCTATATTTTAAAATACATGAAAAATATTACCTGATAAAATACACTTAAAGTAAGAAAATGATTTAAAGTGACAAAACTGTACAGAAAATAATGTAAATCCAGGTAAGTAGGAGAGAGAGACAGAGAATGAATGAAGGGGGTAGAGAAAAAGCCAGGGATTAAACCCACACAGTCATATGCCATAACTCCTTTTCCCATTTAGAGGAAAATACATATTTGACTCTCAAGTTTCTATAGCCAAAAAAAAAAAAAAGGTGAAATATGATTAATCTCATATGAGTATCTATAAGGAATAAATAACTGTTTCCAGTTTTATTTTTGATAGAGTTGCTACAACTCCTCAAGGAATTAACACTATGTATTGTATCTACATTATAATAGATATTGGGATAAACTGCACAGTTGCTTCCAACAACCATCAATAAAGTCTAAAGGTATCACCTCAGTATATAAACCAATGAGTAATATAGTACAGTGTATACAATGTATCAATGCATCATAATAAAATCCAATTATAGTTTTTCCATTTCTTGACTCTTAATATTTTCAGCCTGGTATTTATTTGTTGTGGGGAGGTGTCCTGGGCATTCAAGGATATTTATTATCCTCTCTGGCCTCTACCCACTAGATGTCAGTAACCCCACTCTCCCCACTGTGACAAACTAAAAGGTACCTAAACGTTGCCACATGCCCCTGTGGGGAAGGCAAAATCAGCCCTGATTAAGAAGACCACCCTAGAGGCAAGGAATATTTGTACAGAATTCTCCAGAAATAGCATTTCTTTCAGCAGAAGCTTTGAAAGCTATTAAGTGGCTGTCAACTCAAGCTTAGTCTGTCTCAGAAGCATCTAGAGAACAGGTATTTGTCAGAGAAAATGGTATAACTGCAGAGATTTATCTTGAAAAATGGGCCGCTTCGATGTTGGCTGAGGAAGAAACTTGTGCCTTTTTACCACAGATGCAGTTTCTCTACTTCCTGGGCATCCAATTGAAAAGCATTTGCAGCCTGCCTCACACATCAGCATGGTTGTGTGGCAGAGTCCTGGCCAACATAATGTGAGAAGAAGTGATGAGTACCATTTCTGTGGAAGACTTAGAAGAAGCAGTTCAGAGCCCTCCTTAGTCTTTCCCCATTCTTCTTACTAGAGGCAGAAAGCATTGACTGCATGGGAGATGAGGAATCCACAAGATGGAGGGAGCCATCTTGAAGGACCAGTGGAGAACAGCAAATGGTCAACCAGTAACACTTGTGCTGTGCTATTTTTGCAAATGAGAATTATTTTTGTGCTTGAGCCTACAACCAGTTTGTGTCTATGTATCACTACGGCGTGGCTAATGCTAATAACACAATAGGACACAAAGCCTCTTCCAAACTAATGATGCCAAATATAGACATTTTTATGCCATTTCACTGTTTGCACACATCAGTTTATCACGTGGATATTTGTGTGTAATGTCATGTGAAAATAAGTTTCATAAATACGCTTTTATCCTCAAGCGTATTATTTGGGAATAAAGATGACAAAGCTAGACAATAATAGCACAGGAACAAACCAGAATACAAAAATAAATAAAGCAATACATAGCAGATTATCTGGCTCAAGAATTCTAAACAGGAAAGTGACAATACTAAGCTCCATTATTATTACTAGTTCCACTCAAAGAATGTTGAAGTCAAAGCAACTTACAACTCGCTTTTAATTAGGTCTTATCTCCTCTCTGAAGCTGCTATAAATTGATCGTTCTGCCCCTATGAATTAGTGAATAGCTTCTCTCATTGACCATGTATCATTTGCTACCCCATATTATTAGTTATCTCCTATCTCCTAAAATGTCAGAAAGCCTGTTAACCTTTTGAGGATGGAGTTAGAATCATCACAGATACTTTGTTTTTTCTAACAGCATCTACCATATATTCTCCAATTTAGGCACTAGGTGAAAACAATAAAATCAGAGAAGTTGGCCCAAGTGTGTATTCAGTGTGAAAAGGATCAGTTGGGGGGGGGAGGGGAATGGTTGAAATAGAGGGGTCTACATACTTTTCCTGATGTGCCCAGAGAAAACGTGAGGCCCAAACTTCCCAGTCTTATAAATGTGAATTCCAAGGGTGCCTTCTAAAATTGACTGTGAAGAGGGCAATGGAGACCACAAGAAACCACAAAAAAACTTCTCCCTTTTGCAATGCAGGTGCTGAATGGATATGCATACTGGCAATCTCTATTAGCCCAGACTAAAAGTTTAGGTTAAATTCTTGAAAATCATGGTATAATCTCATGCTTCAATTCTGCATCCTAAAAAAAAAAAAAAAAAAAAAAAAAAAAAAAAAAAAAAAAATTACTAGAATCCAACCAGTATATTTCAATTTTGGTAAAACCTCACTGCAATGAATTGGCCAAGTAACTTAGAGAAAATACCTTTGTGTTGGGGACAAGGACACAACAGGTTTAGTCCTTAAAATAATTATGGATAATTGTACTGAAAATAGCTATACTTTTCTAAACATGTGTTATGTAAAAGCTGAAATCTCTGGATATAGAGTGAAAACACCCCAAATTCCTTGTAAAGCTATTAATGGATCACCCATTATTGCAATGGAAATAAGAAGTCATAAAATAAATCAACTGAAATATTCTAATGTCTATTATTATTTGGTTCTTGTGGCTTCTAGATCAGGAGTCATCAGAGTTTTCTGTAAACAGCTACACAATAAATATTTTAGGCTTTATAGGCCACACATTCTCCGTTACAACTATGTGTACTTAATCCTTCCATGTGGGTGCAAAAGTAGCTATAGATATTTTTTAACAAATGCATAAGGTGGATGATTTTTAAAAGCCTAAAAATCCTTTTCTGAATGTTGTTACATTCACTGACATCTTTAATGTGCTTTCAAATTTTTGGGTAAAACATTACTGAGATAATTACTATAATTATTTAAATGCCATTAAAATTGGAATTCAGTTCTAAAGCTACTTGTCTTAAGTGGTAAATAGTACTTTTACCCATGAACATAAAAAATTTAAATGAGATTTCTAGGAAATACCTCAATTCTGGCATTTAAGAATTGAGAAACAATTCTCCGCGTGTCTCTCAAATTTCTGCACATCCTAAATTTAAGGCACTAGCAGCTTTTATCTGACCTATAATACATGCTCAAGAATGTTGAGATAGTTAAGAGCCTCAGAAGACAGAAATAGAGTTTGCACCTAGATCAGATTATATTTTTTTTCTGCCCAGTTTAAATGTTTACTTACTGGGGGTGGGGGAGAGGAGCAGAGGGCCACAGGGGCAGAGGGGGAGACAGGGAAAGAATCCAAAGCAGGCTCCATGCTGCCAGCACAGATCCTGACACGAGGCTCGATCCAAGACCATGATAAGCTGATATCGAGCCACCCAGGCACCCCCTACCCATTTTAATAAAGATAACATCTTTGCAAAGGTTTGCTAGCAGCCCATTTTAAAAAATGCAGGCGATTCCTGAGGGGCTGAGTCAATTAAGCGTCTGATATCAGCGCAGGTCATGATCTCAAGGTTTTTGAGTTTGAGCCCTGTGTCAGGCTCTGTGCTGACAGCTGGGAGTCTGGAGCCTGGGATCTGGTTCAGATTCTGTGTCTCCCTCTCTCCCTGCCCCTCCCCTGCTCTTGCTCTATCTCTCTCTCAATAAATAAACATTAAAAAAATTTAGGGGCCCCTGGGTGTCTCAGTCAGTTAAGCATCAGACTTCAGCTCAGGTCATGATCTCACGGTTGGTGGGTTCTAGCTCCACATCAGGCTCAGTGCTGACAGCTCAGGGCCTGGAGCCTGCTTTGGATTCTGTGTCTCCCTCTCTCTCTGCCCCTCCCCTGCTCATGCTCTGTCTCTCAAAAATAAACTAAACATTAAAAAAATATTTTTTAATGTAAAATATTCGGGTTGCTTGTTTTAAAATAACAAAAGGGTATTGAGAAATAAAAATTGAAAAAATCTCACTGTATAAAAATGTATCGAAATTTCTCTGGGCTTTTCTCCTATATAGCTCTCTATTAGGCTCAGAATGTAGGTCAGGAGTCCTTAAAGCCAGTGATGTGTGAAAGCAGATTTCTACTGGCCTACAAGATGTAACTTTAATTTGTTATCACTATGGTGAAATATTTACACCACATACATTGCTAAATACTACAAATCACAAGTTAAGGTTCTTTGCCATCCTTTCTTTCTTTCTTTCTTGCTCTCTTTCTTTCCTTCTTTCCTTCTTTTCTATCTTTTCTTTCTTTTTCCCTGAGAGCTGCTTTTCTAACATATAACTTATACCATTATTAATGGCAACAAATACACCCTTTAGGTACCTTCTCTAAATTCACAAATGCATCTTAGATAATATCCCAAGGTAAACTGATATGAATATTGTACATCAAAAGTACGCCAATTATATGAATTAAAGGTTATTCTTACAGAAGGGTTTATTAAATCACAGCTACCAGAAACAAAAACCCAAATTAAAAAAAAACTGATTTCATTCTTATTTAAATGCCTGGTTCCTATTTCCAGTAAGCAGGAGCGTACTCATGGTTTAGACAGTAAATAACATGAGCAAAACATTACATCACAAATCCCTACACTATCCTTTCAAAGTTTGGGAGAAAGTGAGAAAAAGAATGAGATGTTAAAGAAAAAAAGTTACCAAAATCTGCAACTACACTAAATTAAAATCTTCTGAAAAATAACCTTTGCCCCAAAAAGGATGGGGACCACACAAAACAGAAAAACTTAGAAAAAGATCATGAACAGCTGAAGAAGTTGCTCACCTTGGCCTCAAGATCTTGGCCAACTTGCAAGGTGTTATATGTGTTGCCTTCAGTCTTACCATTTATAGGTCAAGTTCGCCTTCCCTGAGAAACTTACACAATTAGGTCTTCTATACAATCTGACCCACGGAGTTGGTCCTGACTGAGAAACGTGTGTTCAAACCTCTTGACCCGTGCTGAACCAGGCTAAACCAGACTGTCTTCAAAAGTACTCTGATAACTGTGATGAGGAAATTAGATTCACACATCCAACTGCAAAGTCACTTCCAAACAAAGCAATAAACACACAAAGCACTACCTTTTTTGAGTATCAGGAAGAAAAAATAATATTGCCACACATCAAAATGTATGGATCTCCAAACCCAGTATCACACCAGTTGAAATGGGAAAAGGAAAGGAAAAACAACCATTTCAGCCTGAAGATGCTATCTACATGTTTTGGAAAAACAGGCTCTAGAAGGAGCCTGTGCGACTGTTAATGAATGTCATCCGTGAAGACTGAACTGGCCTTAGAGATTTGGTTATTTGTTGACAAATGAATAAAGAATCAACAGGGAAATCTTCAAAAAGTCTTTGGCAGTGTGGGCCAGATACTTGCTGCATATTAGATATATAAGGACCGGGTTTCTCGTTATTTGATATACATGCACTTCCCCTGGGCAAGTTTTAATATTTCAGAATCTGATGCAGTAAGTCTGGGGTTGGACCCAGGATTCTGCACCTGTAACAGGTTCCCAGGTGATGGCAACAGTGACCATCTACAGAATAGCCAAGACTTCATCTTATTGATAGATGAGTTTTAATAACCCTCAATTATATTTTACCTGTGTAAGGCTTTGATAACTAAAATCTATGACACCTGTCCTAGAAATAACTTCCAACACTTCATCTGGGAGTATTGCCCTGACTCTTAGTAGCCCTGCTACTTCAGTACATCGTTCAGCCATCTGGCCCTGAATGATCCAGAACATGGTTACACTATTATCAGGACTCTAAACTGGCTCTATTAATACTCTAATCTCAGTATAAATCTTGCTCAGCCTCTTATTTAGAAGATTTCTTCTGTTTTAGATTACTGACAGAAGCAGCTCCCTAAAACCTTAAGAAGGTAGACCAAGAATAAAGAAATTACTTAAGGACTTGGGGATCTTGTCTCACTCGGTATTAAAAAAAAAAAAAGGAATTGGCAGTCTAAGTTCATTGGATGTAACAGTCCTTGACAGACCATCATGAAAACCTAACACAAATCAACAAAATTCAGGCAAATGAGTAATTCCAACAATGTAGCTACTACAAATTATTTGTATCATCTTTTACTTTGTTCAACCTGGACTAAACAATCACCACCCTAGGAAATGACACTCCAGTTGCCGTATTTATGCCAACAGCTGCCCCGAGCCCAGATGGATTGAGCTGCATCTGTCCTCAGTGTTCCAGCCAGGCTATTTGTCTGAGACCTGACCATCTGGGTTACATAAAGATATCGTTCCGATTGAGACTCACCAGTGGAAGTATGAGCTTTCTCAGCTGAGTTTCCCATAATGCAAGAACTGATACGAGTTGTGTGTGGGTCAAATAATTGCATCCATTACAAGCGGAACAAACGAGAGAAACTATTCTGGAAACTTTTCTTCTCCTGCACATTGTACTGAAGTATCATTCGGAATGGGTGAGATTTAGATGGTGCTAATTTTCAGGACTGTTTGAGTCTTGGTGAACTAAAAGGTATATAGTTCTCCTCTGCCTCAAAATTAAATCTAATATCAGGTAAAATTATGTAGTTCTGAAATTCCAACTTCTAAAAATAGAATGCTGCATTACTGACTTTTCATGATTTATGTTAAAATATTTATGTGTCCTACATATGTTAGGGAATATTGTTAATAAAAGGGAGTATTCTGTGATAATTCTAAATCAGCACAAAACAAATTTATAAGCATGAATAGAGTGTGCTTGCTACTACAATATTTGTTCGTTTATTTTTTTTAATGTTTATTTTTGAGAGAGGGGAAGGGAGGGGAAAAGAGAGAGAGAGAAAGAGAGGGAGGGAGGGAAGGAGGGAGGGAAGGAGGGAGGGAGAGGGAGAGAACACAAGAGAGGGAGGGGCAGGGAGAGAGGAAGACAGAGAATTCAAAGCAGGCTCCAGGCTCTGAGCTGTCAGCACAGAGCCTGATGCGGGGCTCAAACACACAAGCCATGAGATCATGACCTGAGCCAAAGTCGGATGTTCAACCAACTGAGCCACCCAGGTGGCCCTCATTTACTTTAATATTATTTTCCATTATAATAGCATCACTGTCAACTCTACTTATTTTTATATGTATTTCTTGCCCACATATTGGAGTTTTCAAACAACTATCTCTTGGATTAACTTTTTATCTTCAATGTTTTTATGATACATATTTGGATTTTATTTATTTCCTCCATTTGATTTTTTTGTTTAAAAAATTCTTCACTCAAATGATGATGTGATTGTTTTAAGTTGTTTTTTCAATGTTTATCATTATAAAGATAATGTGCTCCTAACTGTAAAAGTTTGAGAGTATCAGAAAATTAAGTGACTCCCTTCAACCACTTTTTCTTTATACAAACTACCCTCTCCTTCATCAGTTAGCTCATACACTTAAGTATTATAACATACATAATCTGTTGTGATAGTTTTAAAATTACAGTTCATAATGAATAGATAGACAGATATACATATGACTAGAGATAGAAATATAGATATATATTTAGATAGATCAACAGAGACAAAAATAGATAGCTGTATATTTGCATTACATTTAATATTGACAATTCTAAAAACATGCCTGTTTATACTAAATCAACAAAGTGAAATTACTTTTTATTTATCCAATATTATCCCAGATAATACAAACTTATGAAACATTTGGATTAGTTTCTATATTTATGAGAGTTTTAGGAATACTTATTTTATATAAGTGCTTATTTTTCTTTAAGTCTACTGAATACAACTCTTAAAAATATCACACATACATAATATACACACATACACATAGACATATCAACAGACACAGAGATCATAGCTTTTGTTTTAACTTTTAATCATGTCTAAGGTATAATAATACAAGATTCAAGACAATCGCTGGATCCAAATTGTTTCTGACAGATGGCCTAAGTTAAGGTCACCTGCATACTGTAAGGGCACTTTTAGGGAATTTATTTTCAGAGTCATTTTGTCTTAAAAGCATCTGCAACCCAACCAGAGAATGTATGCCATTGTCTCACAGAGATCTGAGATTCTCTGCTTTCAAGGGTTCCTCTTAAGGTGGATTATCTGGTCTTAAGTTAAAGATTCCCCAAAGTAACTGCTACAATTCCACATTCACCAAAAGTTAACCCATTTTCCAAAAGGCACAAGATCCTGGTCCATACGTGGGTACACATATAGGAAGCAGGACTTTTTGAGGGAAATGGAGGAATAACTGTAGACCATCTTCCTCTTTTGATTCCCCAAGATTTCTAACTCTGAGGGTGCGTATTTCTTTTTTTTTTAATTTATTTGAGAGAGAGAGACAGAGACAGAGAGGGAGAGAGAGGGAGAGATACAGAGAGAGAGACAGAGACAGAGAGAGAGAGGCAGGGAATTGCGTGAGTCAGGGAGGGGCAGAGAGAGAGGGAGAGAGAATCCAGAGCAGGTTCTTCCGTGTCAGCACAGAGCCAGATGCGGGGCTAGATCTCACAAACCAAAAGATCATGACATGAGCTGAAATCAAGAGTTGGATGCCCAAGCAACTGAGCCACCTGCGTGCCCTGAGACTGTCTATTTCTTACTGGCTGTTCCAAAGCACAGGGAATCACGTTTACCCCCTTCTGAACAAAATAAGATGATTTGACAATAAGCTTCAAAAAAGAAAATATGGGTTTGTACAACAATGTCAGGGAGCTCAAAACACAAAGAGAGAGAGCTCAGATCCAAGGGAGACTTACCCATGAATTCTCTAGTTCAGAAGATAATATTTAGTAAGAGTTTATTATACATGAAAGAACATTTCACAGACTGGGAGCCTTAAAATTCAGAGAATCATATCAAACTCAATGGCATGAAGTTACACGATGGCTTATAAAGTGAAAATGAGGAAGTTGTCTACCCTTCAGAATGATTAGTTATTATAGTAGGTGTTTCCAAATGGCAGGGGATTGGTTAAAAGGGATTATCTCACACCATTTTCAGAAAGACGACTTACGTTTCTTTTATGATTGTCAGAGGCATTTATAAGAAATAACTTAAGTTTCATGCATATTCATAGAATAAGAGGAATTTAATTTCAGGGGCACCTGGATGGCTCAGTCAGTTAAGCATCTGACTCTTGATCTTGGCTCAGGTCATGATTTCTGTTTCTGAGTTTAAATTCCTAGTCAGGCTCTGAGCTGATGGCAGGGAGGCTGCTTGGGATCTTCTCCCTCTCTCTGTGTCCCTCTCCGACTCATGCTATCTCTCTCTCTCTTAAAAAAATAAAAATAAATAAAACAGTGGTAAAAGACTTCTAAAAAAATTAATTTCACTTGCATGGTTTAAGTGGTTTTATCTGTTAAGGAAGTTAGTTCTTAAGTCCAGTCATCATTTTGTTTTCAGTTTTATCAGTAATATATAGTAAAAAAAAAAAAAAAATTAAGTCCTGTTCTTTGACTCAATGGTTTTGTGATTATCATTTTAGTCTCAATATTCCTTTAGAAATGTCTGTCTTCATTTTCTTTAAATGAGTCTATCTTGTTTTCCTTGAAGACATATTACCAAAGCCCAGGATTAAATTATAAAGTCATGAATAAAGTTAATGCTGACCATCAAATAACTTCTTATTCTAACTAGTAATGATCTCTAATCACAGGAAACATGTGTCCTTAAGGATTCCCTGTTTGTAGAAAAATGTATTTTACATGTTCCTTTACAATTCATGAAATTATTTACTAAATTAACTTTGGGCATTCACAAGTGTATGTTTAACCTCTGAGAAAAACAAAGTTTATTACATACTTTCTATGTTGCAGACACTTATCAGTATTAAAGTAGACAACACAATTCACACTTGCTATATGGAAACCCTGCTGCAGAGATATTCCAATCAAATTATTGTTAAAATCATTAGCTTGCTTTTGAGATAGATGTGTGAATTACTTAGGAGATTTGAAAGAGTCTGATAAAGAAAACTCTATACCAGTGGCATATTTGTGGATATACTTTTGTGCTTGATTCTGAGAAGACAAGCTGGTAAAATAATTTCACGCTTTAAATTGCATTTCGCATATATGACATTGTTCCCTTTTAAATTTGTTCATATTCTATCTATGCTTTCTACTCGACAGCTAGTTCCCAGGTTGCCAATAAAAAAGACAAAAAGGATATCAAAATTGATTGTATGAAGATCTTGTTTTCTAGTCATTTCAAAATAAATCTAAGAAGGTAAACCAAATCCATGCTTATTATTTTTCTTTTTCCCTGTTTTACTAACAAACATAGTTTAGATGCCATAATTGCTACTCTTCTTTGAATAAGCATAATTAATTTTAGGAAGATGGAAGCTTCTAAAAATTAAACAGTTTTCACATTTGTTTAAAATTACTTTGCAAATCCTATCAAGTCAAGTAAGCTTATGTGAGAAGAAAAAATGAAAGTAACAAAAAAGTGATAACTTGTTTCCTTTCTCCCCCAAAAAGATCCAAATGCAGGTGAATGAAACACTGTATGTAAATACATAAAATATACACAATTGACCCTTGAATAACACAGGTTTGAACTGCTTGGGTCCATTTACAGTGTGTTTTCAATAAATACAGTACAGTATTGTAAACGTATGTTCTCTCTCATTATTTTCTAAATAGGATTTTCTTTTCTCTAGCTTACTTTACTGTAAGAATACAATATATAATATAAATAACAAACAATATATGTATTAGTTGACTATGTTGCCAGTGTAACTACATAAGGCTTCTGGGCAAAGTAGGTTATTAGTAGTTACCTTTTTGGAGGCGTCCAAAGTTACATGCAGATTTTCCACTGAGTGCTGATGCCCCTACAACCCATGTTGTTAGAGGGTCAATTATATTCTTCCTTCCAATAACTACTCTGTGTGAAACACCAAAGAACCTTCTCCTCCCCCAAAGAATTGTTGTTTCTCCCGTCTGTCAGTCTTTGGGTTTGCTCCAATAAGCTTTACTGTTCATGTGATTATACAAAACAAAAGGGAAATCAACAATGAGAGATAATTTCAAGGTTTTAGGCTAAGTAGCAGAGAGGTTATGTTCTGGTTGAAAAGGTAGAAAATGAGCAAAAGCTATATAAAAGAAAAAAAAAGTTAAATTCTAGAAGGAATACTATGTGATATCCTTGCACACATCTCTGCTTAATGTGGATATGAAACTACCATTTCAGGTAAGAGGTTGGGGCTCCTACTATAAATTAAGTGCTAAGAATAAATGCAAGATGCATATACCTAGGGAAAACAGGTAGAAAAATAGCTGTGATTCAAAGACCCAGATTGGGGGTGCCTGGGTGGCGCAGTCGGTTAAGCGTTCGACTTCAGTCAGGTCACGATCTCGCGGTCCGTGAGTTCGAGCCCCGCGTCCGGCTCTAGGCTGATGGCTCGGAGCCCGGAGCCTGTTTCCGATTCTGTGTCTCCCTCTCTCTCTGACCCTCCCCCGTTCATGCTCTGTCTCTCTCTGTCCCAAAAATAAATAAAAAACGTTGAAAAAAAAATTAAAAAAAAAAAAAAGACCCAGATTGGTGTTTGCACATGATTAAGAAATGGGATCTCAAGCCAACAAAGAAAAAGAGTCTAGAGAAAAAGCTAAAAACAATAAACAAACTATTAATTTATAATATTACTCTGTCTCTAATATTCAAAAATAAGGCAACTGATGTATTATCAATGGAATATACTCTTCCAGGCATTTGAAAAATTTCTTTTCCAGTAGCATGGAAAATATATACTTATTTTCATTCATGACGCAGAGGCAAGATATGTAAAAAAGATGGCCCATATTAGAAGTGAAGGCAAGGTCCAAAGTAAGCAATAAACCATCTGGCTTTAGTATCCCAAATCAATTTGGTTCTACCATTGAGGACTAAATGTTCAATTTAAAGAACTCTGCAAAACAAAGAAACAACAGACCCAATGACTAGTTTCAAAGATATCACCAGCTCGAGTAATATGAGTGTCTCATAGTAAGGAGACAAAATGTCATACTGGTCCTAAAATGAGACAAGGCGCTATATTACAAGGGCTCAAAGTAGGGGCACAGAACTTAATTTGGTGTTTGCGAAGACAGATGATTGTGCCTTACCCTGCGTGAAGAAGATTTCTTCTAAAAGGAAGGATTGTAGCTGAGCATAAAAGATATGCCAAAGAATGAGTCGCTTCTGACTCTTACTGTTAATGAGGGAGAGATACTAACTCTAGGGTTATCGGATGAATCAACCCATAACAACACTAAACAGATGAGATCAATGCAGGTTATTAATCACATACACTCACAGCCTGGGGGAGAAGGACACAGCCTACCATGGAGGGCCACACGGCGCTTACATTTGGGAAGAGAGAAATAAGCAGGGGACGTGGGAGACAGGTGCTGATACAGAAAGATATGGTTGGTTGGTTTTAATAATTCTGTAAGCTGGTGGACCACTGAACCCCACTACCTGGGAATAAGTAGAAATTTTGCTTGATCTCTTTGATAAGGAGACTGTTTGATGATGGGCTTTATCCGTGGGAGCATAATGGAGAGGCAAATTTGTAGTGGGGCCATTTCAAGCCTTCCTGGTTTCACTAGATGTCAAGGTAGCACATGATATTGGGTGTCAGTTTTCAGTCTTACAGCAATGTATGGAGACAAAACATGGCCACAGAGTGAAGATGGGAACATGAATGCCATGCACGAGATGGAGACGATGCCTTGTGACACATAGCTTAGGAAAACCCAAAGAACAATGGGTCAACAGAGTCAGGTGAGACTAAAGAATTCTTAACAATCTGAGAAATATGAATTTTCTGTCAGTTAAAATTGTTCATCTTTACTGTAGAATAAAATTCCTTCAAAACCTTACGAGCAATTTTATAGTGGTGTTCAAGTAAGCATGTGACATTCTAATTATAGTCCACATTAATTTACTGAGTTTTCAAATGTGTAAAATGGTACTAAATTGGGTCTGTGTTAGTAGTCTTTAAGTTAGCACCTCTTCTTTATGCTATTTTCAAACACTAATATAAATTAGATGGTCTGTTCATTCAATTGATCTGAATTTATGAGTTTAATGCACTATAGCACCGATAAAGCTCAAAATAATTTTGAATTTTTTCAATGGTTATTTTTAAGAGAGACAGAGACAGAGAGGGAGAGCGAACCTGAGTGGGGGAGGGGCAGAGAGAGGGAGACACAGAATCCGAAGCAGGCTCCAGGCTCTGAGCTGTCAGCCCAAAGTCCAATGCTGGGCTTGAACCCATGAATGATGACATCATGACCTGAGCCAAAGTCAGATGCTTAACCATCCGAGCCACCGAGGTACCCCTATAAAATAATTTTGTAATATAAAATTAGCCTACCAGATATTCTGATTTAAAGAACATTTGTCTACATTACCTAGATTAATTTATAATGCTATTCTAACCAAAAATGAAATTAAATTAGTTACAAACCTTATTTGATTTTCTCTGTGTAAAATTCTGAGACAAGAGGAGTGCATGGGTGGCTCAGTCAGTTGAGCATCTAACTCTTGATTTTGACTCCAGTCATGATCTCATGGTTTGTAAGATTGAGCCCCACATTGGGCTCTGTGCTGACAGCCTAGAGACTGCTTGGAATTCTCTCTTCCCTGCTCATGCTCTCTTGCAGAATAAATAAATAAACATCTTAAAAAGTAAATAAATAAAACTGTGAGACAGGAGACAATTTCTTTTGTAAAAAAGATTATATTGAGTTGCAATCAATTTTTAGGAATGGACTTTACTATGAAATAAACACACTGTGCCAACATTTCTGTGACAGTTGTTCAAGAAAAGCATCATGGCTTCCCAATACGGGAACCATGTCTCTCACTCCCAGGGTGAGAGGACATTACTGTCTACCAGATGTTCCAGCAAACAGCCTGCCCTTCTATTCAGGTCTATCTGGGGAGCCAATAGGAAAGAGCGATACCACACTAGGTGAGGAGGCAGAATGTATAAGGATCCTAAGAGAGCAGGAAGAGACTAGGCTCGGCTCACATGCTTTGCCATGGATCAACACCAACTAGCCCTGGTGGTCCAGGAAGGGGTTACATGCCATAGAAGCAGACTTATAACTCCCTGTCACTCTCAGTAATAGCAGAAGTAAATGCTTGAAAGGCTGCCACTTAATCTGTCAGACATCACCACCTGTTATTTACCTAATGCCAAAGAAACTCTCTAGTTCCTGTCTTTAAAAGCCCTCGAGGGCTGCTTTACAGTGACTGGAGTGCCAAATTGACTTTGTCAGTAAGAGACCCTGGACACTTGAAAAGTATCTCTGGAAAAGTATGAAGGACTTTCGCAAGCCAGCATTTTTGTTGGAAAGGTAGAATTACAGTAATTTCAAGTATGTGCTTCTTTCTTTTTATCAAAATGAGGATCACATCGTGTTATCTACAGTGGATCACTATACAGTTTTATTACTACATTTCTCATTATTAATACTGTAGTAGCCAGTGCGCACTGTGTATTTAAACTTGGTCTTTTGGGCTGAATCGAAAGTCTCAATACTTGTGCTCTAAAATCGTTAAAAAATAAATCTGCACGTTCTAAATTTGAGATACCTCACATTTCACAAAATATGCCCCATGTGCTTTGAATTATATTTTCACATGCTCTCCAATCACGGGAGCCCTATCAAAGCAGGGAAATCACTTTGTAGAAGGCAATTCCCTCACAAAACTCCAGATACTACCTCAATGCTCATAGCTAAAAACCTCAGATGCTCAGACTTTTATTCTTAGTTATGAAAGACTCCCTTTTGTCTCTGAATAAATAAGAAACATAAGTTATTTTTACAAAGGCACATGTCTTTAAGAAATTAATTTCATATATTCATATTCTCACCTCCTGACCTCGTTTTTGGTCAAAGTCACTTAATCTACCTGCATACGTAGCTTAGAATCTGTACTACTTTTTTAGAAACTTGATTTTAATTCACTGGTCCAGAAGAATAACAGCAAACCTTCAACATCATCCAGTTTCAAGATACCACTTATGTATACAGTGAAGACCATTTATATAAAAGCAAAATTTTGTGTTTAAAATAATAGACTAAAGGTACATTCACATATTATATAGTCTTACATGTTTTAAATCTCCTTGGGGGGCGCCTGGGTGGCTCAGTCGGTTGAGTGTCGACTTCGGCTCAGGTCATGATCTCGATCTCACGATCTGTGAGTTCGAGCCCAGCGTCAGGCTCTGTGCTGCCAGCTCAGAGCCTGGAGCCTGCTTCTGATTCTGTGTCTTCCTCTCTCTCTGACCCTCCCCCACTCATGCTCTGTCTCTCTCTGCCTCAGAAATAAATAAACATTAAAAAAATTAAAAAAAAAAATCTCCTTGGAACTCAAGCTACCTTATATAAAACTGGTATGAAAATCCTGTTTTCAAAGGGATGGAGTGAGCTCCCTGTTGTAAAAATAATGCTATTTATGGTGTTGTATCCTGGAAGCAAGTGGCAGGTACCTAAGCAATGTTATTTCTTACTTTTCTGTCTGCCTTTACCTGTCATCTGCCCATAGGAGCTCCCTCATGTGTATTTTTAAGTTTTGGAAAGTATTTCATGTGAGTTATATAAGTCTGTTTTACAAAATGTATACATTATGAATCAAAGGGAAGAATACAGATATGTCAATAACTTTTCAACCCTAAGACAATTCATGAATTCTTTTGGGATAATATTAATGGTTTTCTATGCAGATGTGTGTATTCTTTTTAAAAAACTGTTTATTCATTTAATTTGAAAGAGTGTAGGTAGGGGAGGGTCAGAGAGAGAGAGAGAGAGAGAGAGAATATCCCAAGCAGACTCCATGCTGTCAGTGCAGAGCCCGATGTGGGTCTCAATGTCATGAACTGCGAGACCATGACTTGAGCCAAAATCAAGAGTAGGATGCTTAACTGATCCACCCAGGTGTTCCCAGAGATATGTATTCTTAATAAAATTGTGTCTTATTTACACCTGTTTTATTTCTCATCAACAATAGGTTGTAATAAAGAAATATTTCTACATTATAATTATTACACATAAATATATTAGCTTCAACAATCCATCATAGTAACTTTCTTTGTTGAACATTTAAAATGCTTTCAGTGTGTTATTAGCAATGCTGAAAACAAATACATATGCAAGTACATTTTTTCATTCAATTTTATCTTCTCAGAAAAAGTTCCAAAAATAGAGTTTATTTTTCACTAAACACACACATATACAAACACACATCAAAAAATGATGATTTCCTTGGTCTCTAGTTCAAGTGCCAAAATCCAAATAAAAGAAAATTCTAAGCAAATGATTTCTTCTATGTTGTATAACTCATTTTTAAAAGTTTTATTTGAGAGAGAGAGAGAGTGCATGTGTGAGAGAGGAGGGGCAGAGAGAAAAGGAAAGAGACAGAATCCCAAGTAGACTCCACACTGTCAGTGCAGAGCCTGATCTGGGACTCAATCTCCTAAATTGTGAGATCATGACCTGACTAAAGTCAGACTCTTAACTGAATGAGCCACCCAGGCACCCCTATGTTGTATAACTTATAAAACAGTCTTGAATGTAAGTGAACCTCTGGAAATATTTTTTAACCTTCCTCACATTTTGAAGAAATATCCTCAAAAGAAAATAACTACATGCCTGCATAAAAGAGCAAAAACATTTTTTAAATACTGTGTGACCGGGCTGTGGGCAACTAAGAGAAGTAGGGGAGAACAGAAACCATGAGAAAATGGGAATTCTAAGAAAGTAGTGGAGCTGGAATTCATTTCAGGGAACCTAAGATTTGGACTTAATAGAACTAAAACTTCATCAGGAACCAGGACATAAACTTGCTACCCACAAGAAAGTTTATCAGACCATTAAGGACAGGTCTAAAGTGGTAACTATTTCATTGAGTGAAATGAAGGCCAGCTTCACAGTTAATGAACTTACTTTTCTTGGGCCTTGCTCTACTAGAGCACAAGCAAGGGGATGGGGGCAGAAAATACCTTGGCTGAGAAAATACAACCACAAAATTACTTTCACTTATGTTAGGTGCTAGAATATACTCCATATGGATTAAGAAAAAAATGGACAACCCAAAATAGAATCACAAAAGCAAAAACAGAAAGTATGGAACAATTTCAATTGGTATATGTTGGGAGTCTTGCTTAGTAATTGGCAGGGATGCAAATCCTATTTGAAGAAATGAACCTTAAATCCTAAAATAATTCCCACAGATAAAGTTCCAAAATTTCCAGAACTTGTAATCAAGAGCTCAGAGACTGACAAAAATTAATAAACATATGAAGAAACACAGCTCACTGACAAAATATTACCAAGACAAATATCAGATTTTTACATAGGAAACTGAAATGATCAGAGATAAACTATTTCCAAAGGCTTTTAAATATGCTAAAAAGAAAAGAACTTTCAGAATGCTTCATGAATGAATGAGCATCAAAAATAAGCAATCCAATCTTAGAAAGATTCCAGTATAATTTGTAAAAAAATATTTAACTAATATTAACAAGAGCCCAACTGCATACATTTTAAAGATCTAATTGGCTTTATTAACCGATTTCGAACTGGGCAGCTTCAATCTTGCAAGTAGAGATGAGCTCCAAAGGGCTACAGAGAAGGAAAAGTGGTTTTTTTTTTTTTAATGTTTATTTATTTATTTTGAGAGGTGGGGGGGGATGGGGATATGAGCAGGGGAAGGGCAGAGAGGGAGAGGGAGAGAGAAAATCCCAAGCAGGTTCTAGCTTACAAACTGGGAGATCATGCATGACATGAGCCGAAATCAAGAATGGGATGCTTAATGAGGTTCCAGGGAGAGAAAGAGTAGGAAAAAAAGAAATGACTTGCAAAGAATCCACTGTTTTAGGTGAGGTCACCCTCCTGAGGGGCATGGAAATGCTTCATCAGTAAATTTCCTCGGGCTGACCAGGATACTCCCATGTTCGCTGGTTAAAGGTTACATTTCTGAGTGGTTGGAACTATAGTTAGGTTAGGCATTAAGTCTTTCTTTATTGACTTTCGACTTTAACCTAAATTATACCTCTGGTTTTCTTTTTAATAGTAGCAATTAAATTAGAAATCCAATGAACTAGAAAGTAGTAGAGAATAAAAAATTTAGACTATTCATGAATTGGTTGACAAATCTGAAGAAATCGTCCAGACAAAGACACAAAGAGAGATAAAACCTAGTAAGATAAAGTAAGAGACATGAGGGAGAGAGTGAGACATTCTAACCCATGTCCATTCAGATTTTCAGAAGAAAAAATAAAAGTAATGTAAAAGAGGCAATATTTAGAATGATATTGCATGAAATATGCTTTGAATTGCTGAAGGATACCCAGTCTTAGATTTGGTAAATATGATAAATTTCAAATGAGATAATAAAAAGAAATAGAAGTATACACAATTTGAAGTAAAACTACCAACACTAACAGTAGAGAGAAATCATTAAATGCTCTCAGGTAGACAAGACAACCCAAAAATGGCAATTAGGCCAAAAGCAGACTTTCTAAAACAATATAGAAAGCCAGAATGCACAGGACGCTCATCTTGGACATAGCTTTCAGTACAGAATTATGTTCCTAGTGAAGCAGTATTTCAGAAATGATTGTTAACCAACTCTACTTTTAGATAAACCAAAGCTGGGGAAGTTAACTACCAACAGATCTTAGCAAAAACAACTTCCGAATTTGTACTTCAGGAAGAAGAAATACCATCTGACAAAGAATTTCTGAGATACAAGAAAGAAAGGTGAGCCAAGAAACTGCATCCCAGAAAACTGATTGTACAAAATATCAAAAATGCAAGATAGAAATAAAATAAAAGACATAGACATTACTAGACATAACTCAAATATAGTAAAAGAAAATAGGTGAGTAATCAGAGTTCAAGCTTTCATGAGGCTTTAATTATTTTGACAGGAGTGTAAAGATGTCGACCAAACTTTGATGTTGTTAAATGTCTAACTTTAAATAATAAGTTAAAATGCATGTTTAAATTCTAAGGGTAACAACTAAATTGACAAACACAGGAAGTGCAACTTCCAAAACAATATAGAGGGAAAGGAGAGTGAGAAAAATAAGGTTCAAAATAAGGCCAACCTCACAATAAGAAGACCAAAAAGAATGCCAGAAAACATAATAGAGTTAGAAGAGGTGGTACAGAATACAGATACCATATGTTTTCACTCTTATGTGGATCCTGAGAAACTTAACAGAAGGCCATGGGGGAGGGGAAGGAAAAAAAAAGTTAGAGAGGGAGGGAGCCAAAACATAAGAGACTCTTAAAAACTGAGAACAAACTGAGGGTTGATGGGGGGTGGGAGGGAGGGGAAAGTGAGTAATGGACATTGAGGAGGGCACCTTTTGAGATGAGCACTGGGTGTTATATGGAAACCAATTTGACAATAAATTTCATATTTAAAAAAATACAAATACTAATATCATTGATCTGTTTATTCTTTTAGGCCTTTTATTTCTTTTCCCCACTTTATTGCACTGGTTGTTCCCTTCAGAAAAATTCTGAACAAAGATGCTTCTAGAGGGCACCCTTTTATTTGCCTTTTTCCCCCCAAGGGAATACTTTTAATGTATTAGTAAAGCATAGAGTAAGCATTTGTAGATACCTCTTATTGGATTGAAGGCATTTTCTTCCATTGCCCATTTTAAAAATAAATGGTGTATCAAGTGTTTGTCAGAGGACGTATGACTTACTTCCTTTAATTGGTTAATGTGGCAGGTTGTATTCTATCAACTACTAGCAAAAACATATGAACTGGCTGCACATATCAAAACGACTAAATCTCAAGAAGTGAATTTTTCATAAAAAATAAGTTTTCATATCTATAATATGATCCCATTTATAAGATTCTAAAATATACAAAACCTGGTAATACATTGCTGGGGTTCAATTTAGCCAAGCAAAATGTAATGAAAAGCAAGGAAGTGATATTAATATGATAATTTATAATGGGTAAAAATACGTAAATTTTCTTCAAAGCTTGATATGTACCATGTTCAGTACTGAGTGATCTATTTATATTACCTCATATACTAACTGAAAAAATCCCAAGATACATACACTATTTTATTCCCACTTTACAAATGAGGAAAGTCATAGTTAAAGAGATTCGTTAACTTATGCTGACATCACAGTCCAAAGTTTGGTATCCGTGTGATCAGCCACTAATGTACACTGAACCCCCCCCCCCCACAAACACATACACACATACTTATTGATACACAGATTCTTCCCCTCAAACACACAGAGACACAGAGAGTCTACATAAAGGACATCTCTATAGCCCAAGCATTGATGTTCTTTCAGTTACATATTAATTTAGACAGTGTTAAGCCACATAACCCAAATGCAATGTCTATTAACAACACTATTTCTGGGACTTCTGCCAGAATATGGTATAAAAATAGTGTCAAGTGAGCCTGAACTCACCATTTAAGTAGAGAAATTACAAACCTATGCACATACAGAAACCGTTTTTTACTAACAGCTGTATTTTTTTTTTTCCTGAGAGGGGGAGAGAGAGAGAGAGAGCGAGAGAGCGAGAGAGAGAGAGAGAGAGAGAGAGAGAGAGAGAGAGCGCATGCACACCTGTTTATGTGAGGGAGAGGGGCAAAGAGAGAAGGGGAGAGGGAATATTAAGCAGACTCCAGGCTCTGAACAGAGCCCCATGCAGGGCTTGGTCCCATGAACCTGGGATCATGACCTGAACCAAAATCTAAAGTTGTAGGCTCAACCAATTAAGCCACCCAGACACCCCTTCTAACAGCTTTATTAAATCAGATAATTTAAATACAAAGAAGAAAAAAACATTCTCATAAGGAATATATCATCCTATATTTGAGGTCCATAATTAAACAAATCATAACTTTTCTCAAATAATCATACTGTAGTGGAATATGTAATCTACTGTTTAAACTCATTATTTCCCTAAGTTTCCAAGTAAACACAGTCTTCTCTGAAATAATCAGAGCGCAAATTCTCATCCATGTAATGGCTTTGTCAACTTCCTAATCATTCAATATTTGTTCTGAGTGACATTTAAGTGTACATTACACAGAAAATTTATTTGTAGGAAATATCATGAACAATTTACTCCGTATAAGATTTGACAATTTCCCTCTCACACATTACCTTCATTATCTCTAATCATTCTCTATGTTAAAGAACTCAGGTTTTATTCTTTAGCCCAAGTCCACTGCTTCTCACTAATCACTGAATTTAATTCAGCCAAAGGTTCAGGACAGCACTGCTTTTATATCTGTAGTATACCTTTATTATCCTAAAGGAGAGTGATTTATGGCAGTGAAACTATTATTTCAATTTTACAATAACAGTTACATCACAATATGTTCTTTTATATCTGCCCTCTTAGAGCATGTAATTTGCTCCGTTTCATTGTTACCTAGATCAGATCTAACTACATCTTGGAGAACTTGGAAAGATCTTGCAAACATCTTTGGAACTAGTGCAGATTAAATAGACGACAAATCAACAAAATAATCTAATATGTAGATACTGTCTTATTGTCTTTCAGAGCTGGTTTTATTCTTTGGTGTTTGAATAATTAATACTATAATGGAACCCATAACATCAGTATAAATTTAGAATGCCCATTCTACAGCCTTGAGATTAGAAAATTAACATGTATGAAAAAAACAGTACTTTAATCTGTGAATTTAATCATTGTTACATATGAAAAAGTAACTGCCTTATTCCTCTTCATCACAGTTGTTAGTAGCATTTTATAATGATCATGAAATTTTAAATTTCCTTGGTGATAATGTTATCCTTGTTTTCCAATTTTTATTGTTTAGATTTTTTTAAATGAGCAAAATGCAACTAAAAATGTTATAAAAATGGTTTCAAACATAAATATCAAATGTTATTTAAAATATTTATCTTTTACATATACTCATCTTTTACTTCCCCAAAAATATTATTTAAAATTATATCAATGTAATAAATATCTCTGGAAATGAAATAAAAATAGTAATCTTATTTATTTATTTATTTATTTATTTATTTTGAGAGAGAGAGAGACAGAGAGAGAGAGAGATGACATGAGTGGGGAAAAGGTGCAGAGAGAGAGAAAGACAGAGACAGAGAATCCCAAGCAAGCTCCATGTTTAGCATAAAGCCCATTCGGGTGCTCAATCCCATTACCCTGAGCCAAAATCAAGAGTGGGTCATTCAACCAGCTGAGCCACCTAGGTGCCCCTTCATTTTTTAATAGCTTTATCAAGGTATAGTTTAGACACACAAAATAAGCCCATATGAAGTGTGCAACTCAATGACCATGAGTTAATTTATAGAGTTGTTCAGTTGTCATAAAAATCCATTTTTAGAGTATTTCCATTAACCCAAAACAATCATTCACGTTTTAGATAGTCAGTCTCCATTCCCAAATCCAGCCCCAGGCAACAACAATCTATTATTGATTCTGTATATTTGCCTTTTCTGGACATTTAATATAAACATAACTTATACAATAGTCTTTGGTTATTTAACACACTTTGTTCAAAGTTCATGTATGTATGAGCACATCATTCTATTCAATGTCAAATAATATTCCATTATATGAATATACCATATTTTGTTTATCCACTTACCATTTAATGGACATTTAGATTCTGTCATATGTTTGTCTTTTCAAAGCTTCTTCCAGATATTTAAGATATATTTATTTTTGGTATTGATAAAACCTGCTGTGATGTTCTGCCTTTCTACACAGAAAAGGGCATTCAATGGAATTAAGAATATTTAAAAGAAAACTTATGAATAGAATCTTCTAGACTAGAAAATGATAGTCAATACTAGCTCCATATTAGAATCACCTAATAAACCATTGAAACCTGGAGCCCGGAATCTACCTCCTAAATTTTTACTTAATCAACTAACATGCAGCCTGGGCAGCAGGCATATCCAAGTGACTAGGCATATACCAGCCTGGGAATATCCAAGGGACTTGAACATACAGTTAAGTTCAGCAGCCATTACTAGACAATTCTACCCTTTTATCTCACTTTTGTTTTGACTTAAAAATCTCTTTCAACAGGGGTGCCTGGGTGTCTCAGTTGGTTAAGCGTCTGACTTCAGCTCAGGTTATAATCTCATGGTTGCTGAGATTGAGCCCTGCATCAGGCTACATGCTGACAGCTCAGAGCCTGGAGACCGCTTCAGATTCTGCGTCTCCCTCTCTGTCTGTTCCTCCCTCGTTTGTGCTCTCTCTTTCAAAAAAATAAACAAACATAAAAAATAATCTCTTTGAATAAAAACCTCTTGAGAATATAGCTTGCAGTACCTCCAGGTGCCTTTACATGTGAAGATAAGTGAAGGAATTGGTTCTGTGAATAGACACCCAAGATCCAACAACGGGCAGGGAAATTTGAAGCTCTCGGTTTGTCAGCTGACCACCTTATATAGCATGGTTAGTGTCTTGTGTGAATTTACTCTTTGAGAAAGAAAATAATCTGTTTTATTTCTGTAGATCACACTCACCATGAACATAGTTGACAGCAAATGATTTTTAGCTAACCGAATCTACCTATTTTCCCTCAGAAGAAATGAAGGGATTCAGAAAGAAAGTCTCTGAATTTTTTTCCGTGATGGACTTCATAGAGAACAAAACTTTCAAATGTAATATTTGACTCTTTAATGTATTTCAGGCATCAGTTTATTGCTAATATTTTCTAGTAAATTGTTGGTTTATTCAATGTAACTAGGCATCAGTTTAAATGATACCTCCTAGGGTTGCCTGGGGGTGGCTCAGTGGGTTAAGTGCCTAACTCTGGGTTTCAGCCAGAGATGGAGCCACTGCACTGACAGAGTAGAGCCTGCTTGGGATTCTCTCTCCCTCTCTCTGTCCCTCCCCCCTCTCTCAAAGTTAATAAATAAATACATTTAAAAATAAGGTAAAAACAGAGAGAGAGGCCAGCCATAAGAGACTCTTAAATTCAGAGGACAGGGGCGCCTGGGTGGCTCAGTCGGTTAAGCATCTGACTTCAGCTCAGGTCATGATCTCACCAGTTGTGAGTTTGAGCCCTGCGTCAGGCTCTGTGCTGACGGCTCAGAGCCTGGAGCCTGCTTCAGATTCAGATTCTGTGTCTCTCTCTCTCTGCCCGTCCCCTGCTCATGCGCTCTCTCTCTCTCTCTCTCTCTCTCAATAATAAATCAATACTAAAAAATTTTTTAAAAAATTCATAGGACAAACTGAAGGTTGCTATAGGGGAGGTAAGTGGGGGGATGGGCTAAATGGGTAATGGGCACTTAAGGAGGGCACTTGTTGGGATGAACACTGGTGTCATATGTAAGAGATGAATCACTGGGTTCTACTCCCAAAACCATATACCGTATGTCAACTAACTTCAGTTTCAATAAACAAATTTTTAAACAAGAAAAGATAAATAGTTATGTGATCGAAGATTTTAAGTAAAATGAGCAAGAACATATACATCACTTAATTAAAAAAATCATTGAGTATTAGAGCTTTGAGTAGTGATTTGAAGAAATGCGATAAACAGTATGAAGATAACACAAGTTGCATTTTCTAATAAGTAAATGATTGAACAGCTAAAAAAATAAAATTAAAAACCATACATAGAGGCACCTGGGTGACCTAGTTAGTTAAGCACTTGACTCTTGATTTCTTTTTTTTAATTTTTTTTAACGTTTTTTATTTATTTTTGAGACAGAGAGAGACAGAGCATGAATGGGGGAGGGTCAGAGAGAGGGAGACACAGAATCCGAAACAGGCTCCAGGCTCCAAGCTGTCAGCACAGAGCCCGACGTGGGGCTCGAACTCACGGACCGTGAGATCATGACCTGAGCCGAAGTCGGCCGCTCAACCGACTGAGCCACCCAGGCGCCCCTGACTCTTGATTTCTACTCAGGTCATGATCTCATGGTTCCTGAGTTCCCTGTGTTGGGCTCTGCGCTGACGGTGCGGAGGCTGCTTAGGATTCTCTCTCTCCTTTCTCTCTGTCCCTACTCCGCTCTCATCCACACAAGCTCTTTCTAAATAAACATTTTTTTTAATTGGAATAAATAAGTAACATCTTTGAGGAGAGCTTCTGACCTCTGGTATAAAGGAATCGTCCAGTTGTGATCATGTTACCTTATTTTTTTTAATTTCTATATATATACATATAACTTATTTCTGTCTGATTTTTAAGATTCATGTATATGGCTTTGTATGCTTGTCTTCTGAAAACTAAACTGCAAAAGAGAAAGAGAACTTGCTGTCTTATGCATCACTATTTCCTCAATGCTGACGGAGTGTAGAAATACTCAGTTCTCATGGTCAATGACAATGAGGAGGAATGTGCTGCTCTATTCCATGGCTGTACTTTTATAGAACAGAAGAGATTTGTTCCTTAGAATATAATTTTGTCATTCTTTTTATCTGTTTTCTTGGAAATGGAAACTCTGGCTTTGGTGGCTAGGCTAAAATTCATTTGTCATACATCATTGTTGATGGGACTGTTAGTGAGATCTCATATGTACCGAGAAAACCCTTGTAACAGGAAAAACAAATACCATTGGCAGC
Organism: Panthera tigris; assembly: GCF_018350195.1. Taxonomy (NCBI): domain Eukaryota; kingdom Metazoa; phylum Chordata; class Mammalia; order Carnivora; family Felidae; genus Panthera; species Panthera tigris. The sequence goes on along the minus strand of NC_056660.1, from coordinate 98,909,506 downwards.
CCATATACTTGGCATCTTTTCATGCTTTTCTCTGGTTTCCAATGCTTAATACACATTTAAGTATCTCTAATTATCTGCTCAGTACCACTTGGAAAAGAAAAACTGAAGACAAGCCACGTTGGGAGTTATTTAACATCTGCATGTTCGCATATTTAGACCTGGAGTTCTAATTGCAGCTAGGAAATATTCTAAAGACCAGAATTCGATAGCTTTTTAGTTTTAACATATCGATAGGCAATAATGATATTAATAAAAACTATTACTTGTATAGTGTTTATGCTCTGCTAAGAACTCTTTTAAAAGCTTTATAAATATTAGCTCATTTTAGTTTTTTGAGAGAGGGAGGGAGGGAGAGGGAATGAGTGGGGGAGGGACAGAGAAAGAAGGAGAGAGAGAGAGAGAGAGAGAGAGAGAGAGAGAGAGAGAGAGAGAGAGAGAGAATATCCCAAGCAAGCTCTGCGCTCAGCTCCAAGACTGACATGGGGCTCACAACCATGAGATCATGACCTGAACCAAAATCACGAGCCAGATGCTTAATTCACTGAGCTACCTAGGTGCCCTATTTGTTACCAAATATTAGCTCATTTTAATATCAATAACTACTCTGTGAAGTTGGTACTCTTGTTACCTCTATTTTAGAGATAAAGAAGCTGAAGCACAGAGAAGAAATGTACCTCACCCAATATTAAACAATTAATGAGTGTCTGATATAATCTGAATCCAGGATCTGTGGTTTTAGCAGAAGAGAAGAGATGTAACACTGTCACCCAGTTACACATTCAAATATTGCACCAACATGATACTATTTAGGATATTCAGCATTAGTCAATCTTTTCGCTTAAAATGTTAATGTCTTTGTTCAAATAAAAATGTACACACTTCCATAATAAACACATTACTGTAAATTAATTTGTGTAAGAAGTATTACAACCATCCCGAATAAATGCAGTAGTACTATTTTATAAAATAACACTGAGAAGAAGAGGAAATCTAGCAGGATCCCTGAGATGTTATTTAACATAAACACGGAAACTCTGGTAGTTCAGGTGAAAGATTAGAAAAGAAAGGATATGAGCCACCTGGGTGGCTCAGTCGGTTAAGCATCTGCCTCTTGGTTTCAGCTCAGGTCATGATCTCACAGTTTGAGTTGGAGCCCTGCCCTAGGCCTGCTTGGGATTCTCTTTCTCTGTTTTTCTCTGTCCCTGGTCAGCTCATGATTCCCTCTCTCTCTCTCTCTCTCTCTCTCTCTCTCTCTCTCAAAATAAATGAATACACTTTTCAAAAAAAGGAAAAATAGAGGACAAAATAGAAATTTTCCTAATTCGCATTATTCATGTAGACATAGCAGATTGTATTTATTTAGCTGCCCATGCTCATTTCTTTTCTGCAAATTTGAATCGCATGTACAGGAAGAAGCTATTGGGAGCAAAATTAAAATAATTTAAGGGTTCATATAATCAGGTTTATGACAGTGCTACAGCCCTAAAAGGTAATCAGACAATGCATCTGAAGCAATAACTCATACAAGTACACGAATTCTTCCTCATATAAGTACATACGTTAATATGTATTATATGAAACATCTAACTTTCTACTAACCTTAGAAGGGCAAATTAAAACAGTGTGATACCACTTAACAGATGCTTGGAAAAACTTCATACTAACACAAATAAAGGCTTGGCCTTCCAGCATGAATTATGTCAAATTGAACATACGTGCCTTTTTCTAATCCATACTAAGATTTCTCTCAACTTACTGAAAAGAAAAAAAAAAGAATAAAAAGAAAAGAAACAAAAGTAAGACCATAAAAATCAAGAAAAAGGAGAGAGATCAGTAGTGAGAAGGAAAATTCAAAGCTTCTGTGATAATTCAAGGGCTTTCATCGAAATGTCATGAGGGGCACCTGGGTGGCTTAGTCAATTAAGCATCCCACTTTGACTCGGGTCATGATCTCATGGCTCCTGGGTTTGCACTTTGCTCGGTTAAAGTGTGGATGGAGCCTGCTTCAGAGTCTCAGCCCTCCTCTCTCGCTAGCCCTCCCCCCACTTTTTCTCTTTCTCCACCTCTCTCTCTCTCTCTCTCAAAAATAAACAATTAAGCATTCAGGAAAAAAAGAAAGGTCATTAGAGGGACAATCAGGGGACAAGGTTTCTGCTTCCAAATGGGATACAGACTCCCTGTGTGACCAGAAAGAAGCACAAATTACCTTTGAGCCAAAATTTAATGATTTATAAAATAAAAGGAAACTCATCAAACTTCCAGTTCCAGAAGTGGATTTTAGATTACCAGGTTGAAGAAGCACATACACTATGATTCAGCAATCCAAAGCCTGGAGAAACTTCTCTAAATGTGAATCTGGAGACTCGTCTAAGAACGCTCAGAGCAGCAGTATGTTACATCCCCAAGCTAAAAACAACCCAATTCTCCATAAGGAGAGTAATGGATAACTGGTTTCCATAGAGGGCTGAAAGCCAATGAGTCACAGCTGGATAGATCGGCATCCCAAAAACATTGTATTTAAAGAAGAAGAAACAAGTCAGGTACAGCCTGATGCTATTTCAGTAAAGACAGAAAAACAAATAGCTATTATTTAGGGCACACACAGGTGATAACTAGATACTATAACCAATACCAAAGAATAATGAACACAATTTTTTTTAATATAATTCTGGAAGGAGGGAAAGGGATGTGACTGAATCAGAGTACTAAGAGGGATTCTAACTTCTATTTCTTTAGCTGGGTACTGGTACAGAGGACCTTATATTATTCATTAAATCACGCTTCAATGTTGGATACATGCTCTTGTATGTAATTATGTATGCCTTATGTTTTAAAGCTTAGACAAATATTATCTCTCAGATGGCTAAATTATTGCTGTCATTTCTGCTAAAGGCAGTAGTGTGTCAAAAACGCACAACTGATTGATATTTGCAGAATCATCTTTACCCACACCCATGCCCATGAAGAGGACAGAATCCTCTCCAATATTCATTCTGTCGACGTGGCCAAAGATCCACAATCCCTTCCCATGGCCCTAGTTTGGCTTTTGGCCCTGCTGGCGATAAGAAGGACACTAAGACTCTTCACCACTGCTTTCAAGGGCTCCTAAATCCACATTCATAATAATTACTCGCCATTGTTCGTGTACCCAAGGTGCTTATCTGCCAGCAACAGCAAGGAAACTCTCACTTAAGCAATTCAATGGAAAGGCCCAGCTACTGGCCTGCTGTGATACAGAATAGCCCTCTCTCTGCTTGGTCCTATTTGAACAGGTCAGTCAGGCTCTATCTAAGTTTTAATTCTAAATCCATATACAGTATCACTGAAAAATTCCAGTTCTAACTCTGAAACAACTTCCATCATTCGGAAAATAATTTTAAAAGTTTTATTTCAGGACAACAAGAGTCTGGAAATACAAACAAAAGCCCTCAGTCTGAGTAACATTCGAACACCACCTTTGTTCCATCTCACTCCTCTGGTAAGGTGTCACGGGCAATTAGCGACAGCTATTCAGAGCTCCCTGAGCACAGATCACATAGGAAGCTTCTAACAGAAATGTGAGCTAACAATTAATTAGGAGTTTGAGAAAAGCTCTCCAGCTAGGAAATCTTTTTTTCCCCAGGTACCATGTCAGACTTACCCTTTGTCAGAACCACGGTCCTGAAGGAGTGAACAAATCTTGCTCTCACACAAAAAAGGGTACCATCAGCAACAGTATCATTAGGGGTACTTGAAAGAAATATTGGGTGCCTGGATGCCCCAGTGTCTCACTGGGTTAAGCATCTGACTCTTGGTTTCAGCCCAGGTCAGGATCAAACCGTTTTTAAGTTCAAGTCCAACATTGTGCTCCATGATGACAGCATGGAGCCTGCTTGGGATTCTCTCTCTCCCTCTCTGCCCTCCCCCTCTCAAAAATAAATAAATCAACTTAAAAATAATTTAAACCAAGAAGTATTAAGAGACATACAGAAAACTATCAGGGATAGGTAGGAAGCCAGAGTCAGCACATACATTCAGACCATAATAAAATCTTAAAAAATATATTAAGGGTTTATACAAGTAGATATTTGGCTTTTCAGGAAGGAAAACTATTGATGCATTCTATGACTAGGACAAATACAAATATTGCAATGAACCCAATGTGACTCGGAAAGGCTTAAGGGAGCCATGTTCGGGCAACACAGCATCTATTTTGCTAGCGTGAAACATGTGGCTGGAGAGACAGATCAGGACCAGGTGACAGAAATCAGACAGGGATCACGGAAAGGATTTTAGGAAGAAGCAGGAAAATGAGAAAATCTCTGGTTAGATATGTCTTTAATTTCCATGTATCTAAATTTGTAAAGTTTGGTTTCAGTTAGTAAAACATTCTCCTTGAAAAAGAGGATTAAAAGAAAATAAATGTCAAACATATTGTGCTTCTCCTGCCATTTGTTAACATTTGTGGTGTAAACAATGACAACAACAACAAAATGCAGATAGGATTTTATTCAGACTAATGCAGTAGAGGGAACATTAATGAAAAACATTTCAAAGAAAAGGAAGGGAGGGGGCACATGGGTGGTTCAGTCGGTTGGGCAACCAACTTTGGCTCAGGTCATGATCTCATAGTTTGTGAGTTCAAGTCCCACATTGGGCTCTCTGTTGTCAGCACAGAGCTCACTTTGGATCTTCTGCCCCCTGCCCCTCCCCACTTCTGTCTGATATTAAGAAAGAAAAGAAAAGAAAGAAAGAAAGACAATAAAAAGAAGAAAAGAAAAAATAAAGAAAAGAAAAGAAAAGAAAAGAAAAGAATAGAAAAGAAAAGGAAAGAAGGGAGACTGGGTTTTGTAGAGGCAGGTAGATAAAGGAGTCCTCCAGAAGTCTGATGGGAGTCCTGAGGAAAGAATGAAAACATCTTAGCAAGGAATATGCAACGGTGGGGAGGTTTCATAGTCACTGCTGCTTTCTGAGGCCACAGGGCTCAGATGAAGTTCAACAATGCTCATGATGACAGTAAAATCATCAATGCTGAGAAAGACCGAATCATCACTCTGAAGCAAGAGCTACAAGCCAGTAAGTGCATGGCTTGTGTGGACTGCCAACATATGAAATGTGCACTCTGCCTCAGTTTCTCCTCACTGGTGAGCATCCTGCCTTAAGGTCTGTGTCCAGCACTCTTAGGAGAGCTTTAGTTCCACATGGGATGCTCCCCAAGTTAACCTCCCAGAAGTCAAAGACACTCAGAGCAGAGCCAAACCAATGGCTCCATGTGACATGTTCAGAACAAATGTGTGCAGTTGTTTATTAAAATAAATAAGCAAATCAACAAAAACTCATCAATATCTCATCACAGCTCTCTTCATGCCAGGTGTCTGCCAAGCTGTTCTGCATGGCTTTTGTAAAATTCTTCAAATTTATTGGGTTATTTTTTGATTGATCTATCATTCTAAATAGAACATAAGGGTTAAGTGCTGAATATGGCTTAGTTAACTTCTCACAACCTGACTGCATTTTGAAGAAAGCCTTCACTTATTATACAAAAGTGACTATGTGGACAGTCAGGTGTTTAAGCAAAGGAAAAATTTAGTGCAACCAGAGGCTTTGGGACCTTCAGATTGTTTATTTGAATCAACTCCCTCCAATGTCTGCAGGTTAAACCCGTTTTCCAAAAGAATAAGAGGAAGAGGAGGAGGATAAGGAGGAGGAGGAGGAGGAGGATAAGGAGGAGGAGGAGGATAAGGAGGAGGAGGATAAGGAGGAGGAGGAGGAGGATAAGGAGGAGGAGGATAAGGAGAAGGAGGAGGAGGAGGAGGAGGATGAGGATGAGGAGGAGGAGGAGGATAAGGAGGAGGAGGAGGAGGAGGAGGATAAGGAGGAGGATAAGGAGGAGGAGGAGGAGGAGGAGGATAAGGAGGAGGAGGAGGAGGAGGAGGAGGAGGAGGAGGAGGAGGAGGATAAGGAGGAGGAGGAGGATAAGGAGAAGGAGGAGGAGGAGGAGGAGGATGAGGAGGAGGAGGAGGATAAGGAGGAGGAGGAGGAGGAGGATAAGGAGGAGGAGGAGGAGGAGGAGGATAAGGAGGAGGAGGAGGAGGAGGAGGAGGAGGAGGATAAGGAGGAGGAGGAGGAGGAGGAGGATAAGGAGGAGGAGGAGGAGGAGGAGGATAAGGAGGAGGAGGAGGATAAGGAGGAGGAGGAGGAGGATAAGGAGGAGGAGGAGGATAAGGAGGAGGAGGAGGAGGAGGATAAGGAGGAGGATAAGGAGGAGGAGGAGGAGGAGGATGAGGAGGAGGATGAGGAGGAGGAGGAGGAGGATAAGGAGGAGGAGGAGGATAAGGAGGAGGAGGAGGATAAGGAGGAGGAGGAGGATAAGAAGGAGGAGGATAAGAAGGAGGAGGAGGAGGAGGAGGAGGATAAGGAGAAGGAGGAGGAGGAGGAGGAGGAGGAGGATGAGGAGGAGGAGGAGGAGGATAAGGAGGAGGAGGAGGAGGAGGAGGAGGAGGATAAGGAGGAGGAGGAGGATAAGAAGGAGGAGGATAAGAAGGAGGAGGAGGAGGAGGAGGAGGATAAGGAGAAGGAGGAGGAGGAGGAGGAGGATGAGGAGGAGGAGGATAAGGAGAAGGAGGAGGAGGAGGAGGAGGAGGAG